>NC_092338.1:140925000-141605000 GCF_046630445.1 Rutidosis leptorrhynchoides
AAAAAATGTTATCGTTTTCGGATAAACGGCTTTGGGTTGTTTCACCATGTGAATAATTGAAGTTTAACCTCAAATGTCTCGGCCGCAATATCTGGTCTTCGGATGGGAGGTGGTAGCGATGGCGATGTTGTCTGCCTAGCACTCCACATCGGTTGATTGGGATTCGTACCGATAACCGGTTCCTCTTTAACAAACTCTGAGTCTGAAATATAACAAGGTAATGTTGCAAAACCCTCTAAGATCGACTGCTTTTACTTAATCTTAATGCGTGTATGATAAATTCTAGACGGGTCCAGAGCACTGTTTCACCTAACATGTGATCACACCACAACAAACAAGTGCGTTTCCAAAACAAACATATAAGAAAAAGTAACTTTTGCGGAAACAAGTTCCCACGAAATGATCGAACAACTAAAAGTTTTAAATCCCAAACGAACACCGCTCCCTGGCAGCAGCGCCAAAAAGTTGATGAGGTAAAACCACACCTAAATTAAAATGCACTAAACTAAATGGTTCTAACACACAAATCATGAAACTAAACCCAATCAATGTAGTAAAGTATCTAGTATGTTCAGGTTTGTCTATAGAGACCAGTTGTCAGAATTTAAATTAACTAATAGATGTACTAAAGAGAATAGTTGGATTGGATTTTGATTAAACTAAAATACGAAATAAAATAAACAAAATTCAGATTTGTAACTGATATGAAATCATAAGAAAATAAGTTGGACGAGGAGCTCATGTAAGGCAGTGTTCACTTCAATGCTCGACAATTGACTAGGATTGCTCTTTTCTCATTAAACTAGTTATTGGATAGTTATAAGTAAATAGTTCACTTCAATTTCACAATATTGATGAACTAAGACCTAATGAATTTAGTAAACTCACATAAACATCATTCACAATTCTATTTAAACCTGTTTAATCAATGAGACTTTTTCTTGGTTAAATTCACATTAAACCTAGCTTATTAAGATCACTCAAAATAAAATTACACGATTGTGTTATCACATTACCATTTAATTACCAATTTAACATTCAATACAATCACTTGAAATCAAATTCCTAATCCTTCGATCACTTAACGTGTTGAAGCACCACTTGTTAATCACTAATAAATTCACATAAACTTGTCAACAAGTTGTGTAATCGAATTAAAGAATATAGATAATCACAACAATGGGTTAAACGAAAGAACATGATTAATCAAACAATAATAACTTTAATAACTCAAAATATAGAGCAATCCATCATCAAGAATCTTACATTAAAGCAAACACTATGAAGGTTTAGCCTAACATGCTAGAAAAATCAACCAAACGATGGAAAACAACAATGTTCATAATTAAAATCACAAATAATAATGAAGAAACAATTGTACCAATGATTTATATGATGAAACTAATTCGCTTGATGATTAACCCTCTTCAAGTTGATGAAAATAAGGTTTGGAACCCCAAAAATCGCCTTAGAATCGCCCAAGTTCGGAAGAAAAAGGAGATAACCTAAAACAGAATCGAGCAATATTACAACACAGAAAAATAGTAAATCGAGCAATATTATAACACAAAAAAGATATTATCACATTATTCTTATCTATTCATTTATAAAAGTGGACAATTAATTTGGAACATGAATACTAGACAATTATTGAGATAAGTAGTTTATATTTAAGTAAAAACAAAAGAGAGTTCCAAAGCCAAAAAAGATTCATGGGGAGGAATTGAGAAGATTTAATGTCGAGGGGATGTGATGAGTATTCTTGGCTCGTGTGGCTCTGTGTTCGACTGACATAATATCGTTTCTGTTTTGATGTTTGTTAGATTCTAGTGTGTAGTGTCGTGTATGCTTTCGGTTTTCATTTCATGTTTTTGTGCTTGATCGTGGTTTTTTTTTGTAATTGTCCAGTTTTTTTGTTACGTTTTGTTTTCGGGCGTTGATTGCCTTCGTGTTGTATGTTGTTGCGAGATTTTATTTTCCCGATGAACGCCTCGAGTTATCAATATAGTTTCAGTTTTTTTGAAAAACAAAAAGGAAAAAAAAAACTAGTTTATATTTTTATAATTAAGAAATATAAATAGAAACACCTCAATCACAACAACAAAAATCCCACCATACAATTATTATCATCTGATTCATTTCCAGTTTTCATGGCGACTTCATCATCAACCTTTCCCGCCATTTCCAATACAGTATTCACCTCTTTCAATCAACCCCCAAAACCCCATCCCCAAACCCTAACCCTAATCCGTTCATCTCTCACTTCACAATCACAACCACAATCTCTCTCATCTGCTAAATCAAACCTCCTTAATTTAATTTCCGATCAAAACAGAGGAATCACCACACAATCCGACCCTCAAAAGCTCTCTCAGATCACCGACGCAATCGATACAATCGCATTAATCAACCGTGATCAGATAACTACCAACGATTCACTCTCCGGTACCTGGCGATTGCTTTGGACCACAGAGAAAGAACAACTGTTTATTATTAAAAATGCTAGCTTTTTCGGAACGAAAGCTGGAGATGTTTTGCAAGTTATCGATGTCGAAAATAAGAAGCTTAATAATGTCATTACTTTCCCTCCTGATGGTGTTTTCTTTGTTCGGTCTGGTATCGAAATTGCGTCATCACAGCGTGTCGATTTTAGGTATATATATTTGTATGAATTATGATGATTAATTGATGATAAACTGTTAAATGGATACCGTATTCTCTATGTATGCAGTCTAACCTGCTTATCGCGTGACGTTTTGACCTATTCCCTAACCACCCGATTTATGCTATTAGTGAGATTTGACCTACACTAACCACTTGAGTCTTGACAATCTTGAGATGGTTAAGTTTGTTTCATAACTAGTCCCTAAATATGTAAAACTATTGTAATATTATGAAGGATTTTTCTAACGACCACCCAGGTTGTTGTTAAGGTGTTTAAAAATTTTGTACGTAGCGGTTATGTTGACTTTTAGATGTCGGTTATTGAAAATTTACAAGTATTTTAAGCATCTTCAACGACGGCCCTAAGGGAAAAATCCTATTTTGAGTGATACAATCTTCACATTCAAATTCTAACACAACATTTGTTAAAGTATGAACAAAACTTTGATTCAGTTGAGTTGGAGGCCTGGGGCTATTTGAATATATATGAATATGTTTACATAGGGATTATGGTGTGACCATGTCTTCTTTTGTTGTAGGTTTACTAGCGCGGTTTTACGTGGGAAGGATTGGGAGTTTCCACTGCCACCATTTGGTCAAGGATGGTGAGTTAGATGAACTTTTTCTTTCAGTTACTTGTGATCTTGATTCATGATCTTTTGCTGCATGTGTGTGTTTGTGATTTTGTTACATTTGTTAATGATGAACAATATTACAAGAACCTAATGTATTAGGATAGCCTCTGAAAGTTGTAATCAGTAAACTTGTTTCATTCCCGAATCCACTTACAAATAGTCCTAGCATACCTTGACCAAAATAAGATGCCTTTCTGCGGTTAGTCTAGCATTTGCGGTTGTTTATATACAGATCCTTTCTCTTATGAAAAGGAAAACTATGAGTCTACGAACCCATATCATTAGAATGATCGATGAGCAAGCTTAGACAATTTCAAATACGCCTGCAAATTTTATTTTAGTTTTACGACAAGAAAGCTCAGGTTTTAGTTAAAAAAAAAAAAAATCTCCAAATGTTATCAGTGATAGTATTTAACTGATGATATTGATTTGTATTTAAAGTCTAATCTTTATCTTTATTGAAGGGAATTATAGGTACTTAAGAAATAGTTAAATGTTTCAGATTTGATGGAACTAAAACTTTCTGGCTAAAAGGATTACTTTTTAAAGACATAATTCATGAACTCAACTGCTCAACATCTAAGTACTTGGTATTGGTCTGCTCTTCTATTATTCAGTGTGAGAAGGATATGTTTACGGATACTAATATCCAGTTTTAAAGCTTCTTTTTTTATTATTTAAAATAAAGTTACGATGTTTATGTAGGTTTGAGTCTGTGTACCTTGATGAAGAGATACGGGTCGTAAAGGATATTAGAGGGGATTATCTAGTTGTCGATCGCGCCCCTTATTCTTGGAGAGAGTATAAATAAATGTATATGATAATATTTTACATCACAGTACATACCCAAAACAGTAGATAAATGTGTTCATTGAAGTTAAACATGTATACTTTTATAATCCAAATTTGATATCACTTTCAGGTCATGCTTAACATGACCTGTTCCCAGTTGTGGCATTCATTTTATTGGTTAATTTATTTGTATCTGTTGCACAAAACATAAAGGAAACCATATCAGTCCCAATTTATAAAAGAATTTGTTTTACTTTGAAAGTCAAACTATAATTTTTTTCTTTGGTCATAAGATATGTGTTGATTCTTGTGATCAGGTTTGATTCAGTGTACTTGGATAACGATATTCGAATTGCTAAAGATATACGCGGAGACTACCTTCTTGTTGATCGTGCTCCTTACGAATGGAAAGAGTAAGTGATTAAAAACAACAGCTGTTATGCATAAAGAACAGACTTTGGGCGACTGTTTTGTATTGTTAGTATAGAACATTACACAAAACAACCCATTCATATGTTTATTTCATGTTGCATTATGTATAGGTATTCCCTTTCACTATCTATTAACATAGAGGCAAATTGACCCAATTGTAGATTGTCTTGGATGTATGTATATTTGTATATGGTAATATTAAGTGGCTGCTTACTTTCATTTTGTATTAAGTGCTGATTTCATATGTTTGTTTGAGAAAGAGTCTCTATTTCTGTGTCTCCTACAAACATACCATTATTCAGATTAAGTCACAGAGATAAGTGACAAAGAATCAACAATTTTATTTACAAAATTAAGAATTGTACAAAAAAACAGATCATTCAGTGAAAAGTAAATGTCTTAAATGACTTCTAAATACACCATAAAGTAATCTAAAGTGGATCATATGACTAGGCACATACGATTCATTTTAATTAAATCTTTCGGTAACGTAATCCAGCCCCAAACTAATCGTAGCTCATCTTCGTGTTCTCAAAAGTTGCTGTTAGGAACAACTTTCTTTTGTATTCATTGCAAAATTTCACCAACAGCCACTTGTTTCTCCGAGCCGAGGTTGGTATTAGTACCTCCTTGATGGTTGATGATATTGTATTTGAGGGGCATGGGTCTGATACATATGGGACGTCATGATGTTTTTGCCCCTTGATGGTCATTTCTCAACTTATAATTTTCGTTTCTTTTTTATTACGTCGAAGTGAATGATCCCAAGCGCAGATAAAATACCTTCGTTATAAACCAAAAACTTAACCGAATATCTTCTTGATACTTCAACATTGTTTAATGAAGGTCTCCATCCTCAAAAATAGTACGTACCAACTTTATTCGATCCGTCCCCGTTTTGATTTGTCGATCAGAACACACGCCAGGCATAGTGGCCTACTACCTCACCTAATTAAATCGAGAGTGACCCAATCTTGAAGTGAGCCACATTCTCCTTCTTAGATTTGGGGGTTTTGCACCTTTAATAAAGTCCCACTAATTTTTAGTGGCCTGACGACTGTAAAATGGGCTTTCAACTCCTCATATGTCGTTGTGGACCCATCAACTATTTGGTTTCGGGTTATTTGGGGGAAAAAAATCAATAATTTGGTGAAGGAATGTGATACTTTCACCATCTAAAAATATAAATTCACTACAAATTCTAACAAGAAATTTGACTTGAGTAGTTTAGAAAATTTAGTGAATCTATAACAAATAATGGAAATATCAACTCTCATTGGTGAAAAGGAATCTAATCATATTCTTTATTATTTCTGGGAAAGTGGTACAAAACTTTAATCTTAAACAACATAAGTAACAACTAATAATCGTAATCGTAATCATAATATCAAACTTTCACGAATCATGATGAAGGAACCAGTGGCGGAGGTATATAGTGTTCAATGGGGTCATATGACACCAATGAAAACTACACATTTGAGCTTATAATATTGAAATTAACAGTGTAAAATTTTGGATGGTAAAGGAATGACACCAACCCATTTTTAATATAAACCCATTGAATAAATACCTTATTTGTTGCACCCGTATTTCGACGGCTGATAATTAGAATTGCAACCGTATACTCTAGTGCACAACCCATTTAATAATATATTTTTTTTGAAAGGCAAGCTTGCATCAGTCCGGACCGAAGCCTAGTCATCATTTGCACACGCACAAGCGCTTTCGGGCAGGAAACCCGAACCACACTCTGAGGATCCGACCCTTTAACCATCC
Source organism: Rutidosis leptorrhynchoides (assembly GCF_046630445.1). Taxonomy (NCBI): domain Eukaryota; kingdom Viridiplantae; phylum Streptophyta; class Magnoliopsida; order Asterales; family Asteraceae; genus Rutidosis; species Rutidosis leptorrhynchoides. The sequence goes on from NC_092338.1 coordinate 140,931,300, forward strand.
CGAGGGGCAGGCGGGCCGGATCTTAGTCCCGGAGCGGGTCGGTAAAACCTTACCTTTGGGCCACCTTCAAGGAATATATTTCAATTCCTAGAGCGGTGACGAGGCTCGAACCCGAGACCTCTAGCCCTGCGAGTACACAAGTGTAACCGCGATACCATTGAAGCAATGCTTCGTTGGTCCCATTTAATAATATTTAGTTCATGCATTTCACAAAATTAAACTTTATTGTAACGACCCGTCAAAATCGCTATTGACGCGGCACGTTAATCATTGATTCCACAGTGAGGTTTTGACCTCTATATGATACGTTTTGATAAAATATTGCATTCATTAAAATAAGTGACTTTCTAAACATAGAAAGTTATAAACATGTGGGCGAGTGCTTAGGTATAAGCAAAACCCCAAAATACATAAGTCTTTAATTTACAGGTTGACATCACAGTCCAATTATTTATTACACAACGCAGTTTTATTTTGAATGCAATAAACTTTGTACAAAGCATGAGAGACTCCATGCAGGCAACAAGCACATCACAGCGGAAGCATTCTAAGGACCTGAGAATAAAACATGCTAAAAAGTCAACACGGATGTTGGTGAGTTATAGGTTTAATTGCTCGAGTCATAAACATATATAAAGATAGACCACAAGATTTCATCAAAAGTTTATCAATAGATTCTACGTAACAGAGCACCCTGGTAACTAAACTTAACGCTATAGTGATAATTACCCCATTCGTTTTAATACGCGCAAACCAACGTGTCTTAAACTCAAATAACATACGTCCGTTAAAAGGCTAGCGCTCTAGCTCGGACGGGGATGTCAAGCCCTATGGATCCATATACAATTATTCGCGCCCACCAGTCCATATCCTATGTACTGGCAGCTACTAGTTACCAAAGCTAAGGGATTTTCGGTTTAACTCAGTGTAGAATTTTGTATGTACTTGTGTCTTATTGCGTTTAAAATAAATTGCATGTATTCTCAGCCCAAAAATATTTAAAGTATTTAAAAAGGGAGACTATAACTCACAGTTCAATATTGCGATTCAATATTGTAGGCAAATTGCGTAGACGTAATGATGGTAGATGACTGTATGGTTGGCCTTGGATTCAAGAATAATACCCCGAATAATACCTAATATTTCCTTAGCTTAAAGCGGTTTGAAACCCGAATTAAAAACACCCTCGTATATACCTTATTATTATTAAACTTAAATTTAAAATTATAATTATAATATAAATATAAATATTAAGAGAAATATGAAAAACATCGTCGAACAAACTGCGTATTTATATTACTTTTCGATTTACTGTAGCTCATGCGATCGCATGAGTTTTCAGTGTTTTTGCCATGCGATCGCATGGCCGCCTTTTCTGTTTCTGTTTGCTAGTTCGTCTACATCAAATAGTATTTACTGTAGCAAATAGTGTTTTACTGTAGCAAATAGTGTTTTACTGTAGCAAATCACTGTAGCAAAGTCGTTTTCACTGTAGCACTGTAGCAAAATACGGTTTCACTGTAGCAAATAGTGTTTTACTGTAGCAAAGTCATTTTTACTGTAGCAATTAATGTTTTACTGTAGGAAAGTCGTTTTTACTTGTACATCTTATAATATATATATATATATATATATATATATATATATATATATATATATATATATATATATATATATATATATACATACATATATGTATATTTACATAATATTAAATCATAAAGAGAATTGGTTTAAATTAGTCGAAATTTTTCGGTTCATTACATTTATTCACCAAATTTGACTCTTCTATCATTTATATTAGGAACAGGAATCTAAATTAGGAATCGAAACTAGAATTAGGATTCACATAGAATATAGCAAACCAAATCATCTAAGTTTTTCTTGTAGTTATTTGTATTCTTTATTCTTTTTAGCGGTTTGCTAGCTTATTAATAAAATTTCAGCCGTTCGGAAAAAAAAACGCCAATACTCACCATTAAATTCGTTATTTTTCAGTCGAGGTAATTTTTGTTGTATTTATTATTTACCACTTTGCAATATAAAAATTTAAGGATTAAAGTTATCGACTAGGTTTTATACTTAAGTTAGTTCGATCTACTTTATATCATACATTTTTTTTAACAGCGATTGAGATCACCTGAGGGGGACTAAACCACCCGTTGCGATCATCTTCCGTTTCGACTATTTTGAGGTTTGAGACATTTCAATATTATATTATGACACCATCCATCCGAAATCCTAGCTTCGCCACTGGAAGGAACTATTGTTTATAGCTTATATATGAGTGGAAAATGAATTTTAGTTAGATATCATTTAAGATTCTTTCTTGAATACTTATTATTGTCTATCTAGCCTATGACAGAGAAGTCTCCACACAAGGGCTCAAATTTTAAATATATAAGTAATAACTGTTTATCGAGTATTGTTAATTACTTCAATAAATGTAGAATCTTTAGACAAATGTTTTTCAAAACTGAAGTTGTTGAAGTTCTACTTGTGATTTACCATGTCACAAGAAAGACTTAATGGAGTAGCTTTATTAGCTATTGAGAATGAATGAATGATATATTAAAGAGTATTTATTATAAGAGCTGATCAATAACTTTGTTTTTAAAAATTGCTAGAAAGTATTTTATTTAAATAATAGTTTAATTGTGATTGAAGGACAAATATTTGTGAATAAAACACTTTGATATGGTTGTCGTGAAAACTATTTTTTTATTGATAAACTTTAGTATTATCTTTTTTTTCTGTATTCAAAAATTTAACATATATAAAGACTTATTTTTATTTTCGCCCAGAATCTTCTTAATTTTTCTTCATTGTTGAGACACCATAGCCCATGACATAAAATCTTTTAATTGTTGTTTGTATATTAATATAATATAAAGTTTGACGAACTTACAAAACAACATATCCATAAAAAGGATTTTGTTGTTGGTATCGACTCGGACATGAGATCGGACTGAATGAGAATAACATCAACACATGTACGTACAATATAGCATGTGGATGAATAGATTTAAAGTGATGAAAGTGATCGATGGTTTTTGGTATCAAATATTATCTTACACCTAATTAGAAATAGGGTTAAATGGGAAACAAAATAACTATTTCCTTTTTGATCAAAAGTAAAACTAAATGGGTTTTCGTTTGAGTGCTTGATTTGGAAAAAAAACGGTTGATAGATTGTTTTTAACTCCGAAAATCGTGCAAACTCGATCGGAATTTGAATTCACGAGGGCATAAAACAATCAATCGGATTAATCTACTCATTTAGATCGAATAGATTGATAACTTGAAGTAACTGACTCCGGTGATGACCGGAATTCAATGTAAATGACTGTAAGTGATGTTTGGCAGAGTAACGGTGTATTAATCGTGTGTTAGATTGTGTGTGTAATGAATGATCCAAAGGTGTATTTAGACGCCAATAGTTTATTAGAGGCGTGACACATGTCTCTTTCATGATTGTAACAAACTTTCCTAAAGATTCGGACTGACGTGACACAGACACTCTACTCGTGTATTAATGCCCAAATATTTTTAGTATCCGTGTGCAGGCTACAGGGTATTCTACACACTTGGCCAAGTGGAAGGGCTCACGTGTAAACACAGCCTTAAATCGTCAAGTGCTTCTTCACGGCATTCTCCATCCGGATGGTTTGTTAAACGAATTGCATGTTAGAGTTATACTCATCACTTTCCATCCAGGCTTCTAAATGGCTTTCATTGTTTTGTTGTTTATCCAGTTTTTGCCTAATTAGTGTATATATCAATCTTTCGTCTGCCGTATGTTTATCCGGCTAGCGTCCAGGTGGCTTGTATGTCAGCATTGTGTCCGACACACGGTTTGATTTTAACTATTGTCTTGCTCTCAGCCTGTACCAGCACATATTTTGAATTCTTTCGATGTTTTATTTGATAAATGTAGGTAAGTCTTATACAAATAAGGCTTATTTGATATGGATTAAATATATGTATCAATCACTTTGTTTGCAATTGATATGTCGATGAGTTTTTATGATTAAAAGGAACAACTACTTTAAAACACGTATATGTTTTACGTTATCAATTATGAATGATAATTTAGGAGTGGATACCGTTTTAACGTATAATGCTATTTCATAATAGCTAAATAACTACTCAGTTCCGTATTAAAACTTATGAAAATTTGATTTTACCTATTTTCATAGCATCTCGGACTATTATTTTATTTTATTTTATTTTATTTTTATTTTTTGTAACCTACTTATAGGTCGGAGGTTCATTCGAAAGTAATCTCTCTATCCATAGAACATTGAGAGGGAGGATTTTCTCTACTCTTGAGGTGTTTCACTCTGGGTAGAGTAATGACTTCTCTTTATTGTAGAATAGGAGAAGGATTGTCTACATTTTACCTCCCTATACCCTACTTGTGTGGGATTGAGTCATGTTGTTGTAAATTTACTCCCATTCAGTACTTAATCTTTTCCATTTTTAAATAATACTTATCTAAGGCCTTTAAAGTTTCCTCCTCCTTTTCAAGGTCGGACAAGGCGGTGCAATTTAGGCAAGTGGAAGAAAAGCTCCCTAAGACGGGTTGGAAGAGTCGTAGGGTGTCTCATGCAACAGAGAAGCTAGGTGTTATTTAAGTTTTCCGGGTGTTATGGTTTTGTTGTGGTTTTATATGAAGGTTTAAAGTATTAGAAGTGCGCTTCTCTCTTGTAAAGTCATACAAATTACTAAGTAGTTAGATAAATAGACAGGATTAAATAAGCTAAAAAGGTACATGGTTCTCTGAAAATTTTGACAAAACAATTTACTGTGCAATTTTGTAATAATCGTATGTTCTTCTAGCATTGGGTTTCAAGGGTTTCAAGAGTGAAAGTATACTCGGATTTGGGAAATTCGGGTTTGTCAACTTCTCATCAAACCGAAGGTGCCACCACTGGATTAGGGCCAAGTGGATCGCACCGACGGACCATCATCTGAACCCTGTGGTGTCAACACTATGTTTCTATGCATCTCTAACATTATTCTGAATCTGATTTTATCAAATCCGGGTTTCATACATAAAATCCTATTTATTCCAAACCCTAATTTGGGAGCTGACACTTGTAACATTGAGTTTTGTTTGCTTTTTTGAATTATTGCTAAGCCCAGTTGTACCCTTAACGGGTTCGTTATTCATATCATTTAGTTATAGTCTTACTTTGAATTTGAATTTGAATACATTTTATAGTAGAACAAAAAAAACCTTATACTGTGAAGGAAAAAAAAAACAACATAAATAATTTTCATTTCAAAATACCAAAACTCCCAAAACATTAATCTCATTGTAATTCATGACTTTAACTCGTCCAATAATTATTCATCTTATTCTGGGAGGTAAAACTACATTTCAAAATGGTTGGCTTCATTGTGATGATACATCATCAATAAATGATTTTTTCACTCTTTCCAAGATTAAGTTTGCCCTGTTGGTTGATACGGTTTACAAATATATCGGAGATGATAAAGAATTATGTACACGGAAATTCATACTTTGGTATAAGTTTAATAGCAATGTGAGCAAGGACGAAATTTTTGACTAACTAGCGTTCAAACTACAAACGCACATTGACAAGACAACTACACCATCAATGTACAACAATCACAATTGAATAGACATAATAGTATAAATTGACTAATAGTGAAAACATCCATAAAATGTAACGTAACCCCACTAAGCACCAAACCTACAGATACAAAATCCACCTAGCACGAATCATACCCGTGCAAATGACCACAAGTACTACTATTCCACGAAAGCCAAACGACCAAATTCCCAAAATTTGGAGACAATTTATTATTGGGGTAGAAAGGATCCACAATATAATGTTCAACTTGACGTTAAGTTGGAGATAATCATTTCTACACCACAATTAGGTTTTGTGGATCAATTGCGTATCATTATGCAATCTTCACAAGTTTTTCAATCTAAGAAATCAGGTACATCCACATCTTATAATAAAAAAAGAAGTATAGTTGAAGATGGAGATAGAGAGAAAGATGAAGATTCGGATGATGTTAAATCTTGAAGAAAGTAACGATACAATAAAGAATTATAACATTGAAAGAGATGTTTCAGAAGACTCTGAATAACAGGCTGAGGTGGAACAAATTCCACAAACGAATTCTGTACTATCACGATTTGAATTTTTTAATAAAGAAGTTGATGCTTACAATCGGCTTCCATTAGATGAAGATGATGGACCATAAAAGACTTATTGGTCTAAAGAGACATGTAAAATCTGTAAAGGAATGACTTTCAAAAGCAAAGTCGAATTTGTGTTCGCACTTCGGCATTGGAACAAGGAGAATAATAAATAAATATTGATTCATGTAATACCCCGTCAGAATTCACTAACGGCGTATTAACTCCGGTCCCACAGTTTAGCGGTTACGCCCTCTATATTAGACGTTTCCGAAAAGTATTCGCATTAATTATCAAAGCAAAGTCATTTATTAAAGAAAACGTAACTTGAAAGTATTTGACATAAATGACTATCGTAAATGAACCCAAAACATCTAAATAAGTAAATAGTTTAAATGCGAATATTTGTTCTTGAAATAAAGATGATAAAATATGCTGGACATCGTCCAGTTCTAGCAGCAGACAGCATGACAACTTCTGTATAGCAGAAGCACTACCTCTATGGACCTGAGATAAAACATGCAAAACGTCAACGAAAACGTTGAGTGAATCTACAGGTTTAGTAAAACATTTCGTAAGTTAGGCCACAAGATTTTCTGGAAACATCGTAAGAAAAGTATACATTATCATGAGCACTTGATTATAAAACTTTAACCTTTGCGGATAGCTAGTGTAACATCCCGCGTTTTTCCGTTAAATTTATTTTTAACACCGTTTTTTTTTTTATAATATCTTTCGCTATTTAAATTCCCAGTTTCCGTTGACTAACGTTCATAATATTCTCGTTATTTAATTGTAACATCACTCGTTTACTCGAGCGTTTTTAAAAATATTCGTTTGGTTAAATCCCGCACCCGCTTTGAAACTCGAGGGACCGGAGTTGCCAAATGGGCAAACTAGTTGACTAGGTCAACTAGTCAACCCATTTCATCCATTCCATCATCTCCCTCATCCCTTTTCTCTCCATCTCAAGAACACACACACAAACCCATTCCATTCATTCATCATCTAAATTCAATCTTGGAAGCTCACAACAAATCCAACTACATATTCTTGATCCTCTCATCATCCTCTACGATTTGATACTAACTTCATTGATTTTGGGTAACATTTCTAAAACTCTAGATTTCTCTAAATTCGTGTTTTTGACTTGAAATGGTGTTAGTTAGTGTCTATGGCTCGTGTATAACATGGATATATGTTTTGTTTGCTCGATTCGTTGTTTTGAGTAACTAGTTTGAACATTTGAAATGGGTGTGCTAAATCTTTGATTTTGGATGAGTTAATGTTGTTAAATTGTTAAAGTTCATGTTTTAATTGTGTTACTAGTATCACTAGCTTCGTTTTGATGCGTAGGTTGATTAAGAAAACTTCAAAAACATGAATATTGATTTTTGTGGATTTTGGTTAGGGTTTGATAGACTTAAAACGAGCTTTGGATGCTTAAATGCCATGGAATGTTAATTGTTAGTGTTTAGTAGTAATGTATGCTTCATTACCTTCAAAACGGCATATCATATGTGTGAATTGGATTCCCGGAACTCAAAATACGTTTTACGAACTTGAAACTTTAAAAATAAACCTTTCTTGATCAATTGACGAGTTTTCGGTTATTGTAAATAATGTTTTTGCTTGATGAAAAGTGGTTAGTTGTATTCCTTGTCAAAATACCTTTCCGATGATATAAGATACATGTTCTAATTGTTTGCGGATCATGAAATATGTTAATTTGAGTTTTGGTTCGTGACTTGGACCATTTTTCTGCAAACTGCATGTTTCCCAGGTATTGCGCGCCGCGCATATACCCGCGCGCCGCGCAGAATTAGAAATCCCAGATGTTTGCCTTCGTGGTTAAGTTCTGACCAGGATTTACACTTGGGTGCGCGCCGCGCAACCCATTGCGCGCCGCGCATATGCCCAGCTCATTTTTGTTTTTATTTTTCCTTTCACAAAATGTTTCCCGCTTAACCGTAACTCCGATTAACATGAAACTTGGCCATTCTGCTCATAAATGATTTCTCATCATGGGAAAATTGTCGGATACCCGACCCGACCCCGTTGACTTTGACTTTGACCAAGTTTGACTTTTAGTCAAACTTAACCAAACTTTTATGCAATCGTTCTAACATGCTTTTATACTTGTTTCTTGTATGAAACTTGACAACGTGATTCACATGCTATACTTTTCGAGTCGTAACGAGCCATAGGACTAATTGAACACATTTCACCCGACCTTGTATCGTAACCGGTTAATTGATATAACTTACTTGTTTAGGTCAAGGCTAAGCAACTTTCATGCATACGTTACTTTGTGAAGTACTTTTATACTCGTGCACTCGAGGTGAGATCATAGTCCCACCTTTGCAAATACTTTTATACTTTTAAATCGTGGGCTGAGAAACATATACATTACATACTTATATACATTTCACATGTATATATACTTTTCATACTTTTATACTTTGAACACAAATACGAATACAAAGATACAGACGAGTTAGAACAAAAGTCCTCAATCCAATTATCATTAGTTCCACTTGCAGGGTGTAAGTGTAAGCGAGTGATTATGTTGTGTGGCCATACGGGTTTAACGAACCCTCATTCAGACGGTTCGCTACCGTTAGTGGATGAAATATAATTTCAACGTGCATAGTGTATGTTCTAACACTATATTCAAAATTCATAGGGAAGATTCAGTTAAGCTTTGGTAATTGGGTGCTCGCAATACAAACTACATTCTTCGGAATAAATACGATTTGGATAATCATCTATACAAACTATTGTGGTTCAAAGTATACTTTTACAAATACATTTATGATCTCACCAACGTTTTTCGTTGACAGTTTTCTATATGTTTCTCAGGTTCATACTTGGCTATTTGATACATGCTTCCGCGTACATTCATACTTGCTTGGGGTCAAGCATACATGCATACACTCTGATTTCATGCTTGGAGTCAAGCATACATACATGCATACGCTAGTGATAGCACCGTTGGATTCAAACTTTTGTCTACTTACTTACGCTATTTATAGCAACTGTGGTTTCAAACTAATTATGTCGCAAGTTATTTCATTTATACTTTATAACTTTGTAAACTTAGACTTGTTGTCGAACGGTTTTGTAAACTAAACTTGCAAGTCTTGTACCTTTCAAATGAATGCGACATAATTTTGGTCAAACGAGTCTCCTATAGGGACTACGACCACGCAACGGGACCTAAGTTAACGGCGCCGTCAATAACGGTTTTGGTCGGGTCGTTACAAGTGGTATCAGAGCGTTGGTTGTAGGGAACTAGGACGTGCATTAGTGTGTCTAACAGAGTCGTTAGGACGCATTAGTGAGTCTAGAATACAACCGGATAGTTAGCATTTGCATTCTGACATACATTTGCTATAGATAGCACTTACTTGACTACTTGTGCATTATACTTGAATCATTCTTAGGCAAACTTTTTAATGGTACCCAACCTTCATTATACGAACTCGTATCCTGCCACTTTAGTTCGGGAACTCTGACTCCTTGGTTGTTATTTCCTCCGTCTCATCTTACTATCCATGAATATTGTAAAGTCACTGTCACTACTCTAGATGAGTATCGTCATCACCATTTATCGCTACGGTTGCGTATTACTTGTTATCATGACTCGTTACTCTTTTCATACCTAAATACAATGTTGTCTGACTCGAACCACATTGACGTGAACAATCATTTATACACTTCCCACGGGGAAACGCTTCTTTAGAGTTGTAGAAACTCTTTCGATTTAATACGAGTCACGTTTGAGACGTCGTTACATTTTGTTCATTTTAGATTTTCGCGATTACACGAACTTGAATCTATAGAGTGATGTGGGAATGGAGGTATGAGTTAGCGTAATATAACGACACTCGATCAACGTGGTTATATTACGGTAAGACATACCAAAGTTCTAGTGACGCGTGATGGTGGTTAGACTCGATCAACCTAAACACCACCATGTGCCATGTACATGACTTCATCTTTTCAGGTTTGGACATCCGAAAACTCCGAGAATATTTATAACAACCATACCGGGGACACACCTTCAATTATTGTCAAATTATATTTATGCTTCCGAATGAATTACCGATTCCATTCGACTTCAACCGTATGTCACACGGGTATACTAGCTCGTCCTCGCGCAGCCTTATTGACTAACTACAATTTACTTGTTATGCTCACATCGGGGCGGAAACTTCTCTTGCATCACCCTCGTACTTCCGGTTCAGGAAGTCCTTATTCTAAATTCTCAATGGAGAGCGACTCTTCACGTCATACAAGTATTCGCCGCGAGGGTGGATAGTCCTAACAATCGTTTTCAAAACCCGATAAGAACTTGCCCCGACGAACGTTTTTGGAAACCGATAAATCTTCCGCGACGCGAATTTTCTTGAGAAACTTGTCCTAGCTAACGTTTTCAATTCCTAGCAAACTTGTTCAATATACCTTAAAGAGATGTACCTCATTTCGGATCGAGATCCTCGTTTCACTTCTAGATTTTGGAGTATCTTACAAAAAGCCTCGGAACCGCGTTTAGACATGAGTACCGCGTACCATCCACAACCCGACGGACCGAACAAACATGCGATTTAAACCTTGGAAACCATAATTACAGGTTTGTATTACCAACTTAAAATTTACTTGAGAAAAGTATTTTCCTTTAACCGAATCCTCGTACTACAATGATTTTCATTCGAGTTTTAACGTCACTCCTTTTGAAACCACATGTGACTGGAAACGTCATTCTCCTTTGTCGAACCAAGTAAACGATGATCAATTCACCGGGGTCGAGGTTATTCATGAGCAACCGAGAAAATTTATTCATATTCAGGTAAAACCCTACGCGACTCGTAATCACCAAGAGCTACGCCGATGTTAGACGTAAACATTTCAAATTCCACGTGGGAAACCGCGTCACGTTAAGAGTCGCACCTTGGAAAAGTGCAATCCGTTTCGGGAAAACGTAGGAAGCTAATTCCGCGATATTTTGATCCTTTAAATTCTTGGGGTGTTTTGGACCCGTCGCTAGCCGTTTAGACTTTTCCGACTCATTTTGGGTCTCCGTTTATCCTACATTCGATGTATCAACTCAAAGACGTGTTTTGCGAAACGAGAACTTGTTATCTCCTTTGATGAACTCACTATCGACGATAACCCTCACTTCCTAGGAGGACCGGTTGAAACCATAAATCGTGAAGCCAAACCTTAAAACAACATATGATCCCGACCGTCAAAATTCGTTGAAATACCCTAGAACGTACTTCTCCCTCATTCATAGAATTGGCAACACAAAATCTCGAGGAAGATTCAACAACTACTACTTCCAACTAAATTTCGGGACGAAATTTCTTTTGAGGTGTAGATAATGTAACATCCCGCGTTTTTCCGTTAAATTTATTTTTAACACCGTTTTTTTTTTTATAATATCTTTCGCTATTTAAATTCCCAGTTTCCGTTGACTAACGTTCATAATATTCTCGTTATTTAATTATAACATCACTCGTTTACTAGAGCGTTTTTAAAAATATTCGTTTGGTTAAATCCCGCACCCGCTTTGAAACTCGAGGGACCGGAGTTGCCAAATGGGCAAACTAGTTGACTAGGTCAACTAGTCAACCCATTTCATCCATTCCATCATCTCCCTCATCCCTTTTCTCTCCATCTCAAGAACACACACACACAAACCCATTCCATTCATTCATCATCTAAATTCAATCTTGGAAGCTCACAACAAATCCGACTACATATTCTTGATCCTCTCATCATCCTCTACGATTTGATACTAACTTCATTGATTTTGGGTAACATTTCTAAAACTCTAGATTTCTCTAAATTCGTATTTTTGACTTGAAATGGTGTTAGTTAGTGTCTATGGCTCGTGTATAACATGGATATATGTTTTGTTTGCTCGATTCGTTGTTTTGAGTAACTAGTTTGAACATTTGAAATGGGTGTGCTAAATCTTTGATTTTGGATGAGTTAATGTTGTTAAATTGTTAAAGTTCATGTTTTAATTGTGTTACTAGTATCACTAGCTTCGTTTTGATGCGTAGGTTGATTAAGAAAACTTCAAAAACATGAATATTGATTTTTGTGGATTTTGGTTAGGGTTTGATAGACTTAAAACGAGCTTTGGATGCTTAAATGCCATGGAATGTTAATTGTTAGTGTTTAGTAGTAATTTATGCTTCATTACCTTCAAAACGGCATATCATATGTGTGAATTGGATTCCCGGAACTCAAAATACGTTTTACGAACTTGAAACTTTAAAAATAAACCTTTCTTGATCAATTGACGAGTTTTCGGTTATTGTAAATAATGTTTTTGCTTGATGAAAAGTGGTTAGTTGTATTCCTTGTCAAAATACCTTTCCGATGATATAAGATACATGTTCTAATTGTTTGCGGATCATGAAATATGTTAATTTGAGTTTTGGTTCGTGACTTGGACCATTTTTCTGCAAACTGCATGTTTCCCAGGTATTGCGCGCCGCGCATATACCAGCGCGCCGCGCAGAATTAGAAATCCCAGATGTTTGCCTTCGTGGTTAAGTTCTGACCAGGATTTACACTTGGGTGCGCGCCGCGCAACCCATTGCGCGCCGCGCATATGCCCAGCTCATTTTTGTTTTTATTTTTCCTTTCACAAAATGTTTCCCGCTTAACCGTAACTCCGATTAACATGAAACTTGGCCATTCTGCTCATAAATGATTTCTCATCATGGGAAAATTGTCGGATACCCGACCCGACCCCGTTGACTTTGACTTTGACCAAGTTTGACTTTTAGTCAAACTTAACCAAACTTTTATGCAATCGTTCTAACATGCTTTTATACTTGTTTCTTGTATGAAACTTGACAACGTGATTCACATGCTATACTTTTCGAGTCGTAACGAGCCATAGGACTAATTGAACACATTTCACCCGACCTTGTATCGTAACCGGTTAATTGATATAACTTACTTGTTTAGGTCAAGGCTAAGCAACTTTCATGCATACGTTACTTTGTGAAGTACTTTTATACTCGTGCACTCGAGGTGAGATCATAGTCCCACCTTTGCAAATACTTTTATACTTTTAAATCGTGGGCTGAGAAACATATACATTACATACTTATATACATTTCACATGTATATATACTTTTCATACTTTTATACTTTGAACACAAATACGAATACAAAGATACAGACGAGTTAGAACAAAAGTCCTCAATCCAATTATCATTAGTTCCACTTGCAGGGTGTAAGTGTAAGCGAGTGATTATGTTGTGTGGCCATACGGGTTTAACGAACCCTCATTCAGACGGTTCGCTACCGTTAGTGGATGAAATATAATTTCAACGTGCATAGTGTATGTTCTAACACTATATTCAAAATTCAGAGGGAAGATTCAGTTAAGCTTTGGTAATTGGGTGCTCGCAATACAAACTACATTCTTCGGAATAAATACGATTTGGATAATCATCTATACAAACTATTGTGGTTCAAAGTATACTTTTACAAATACATTTATGATCTCACCAACGTTTTTCGTTGACAGTTTTCTATATGTTTCTCAGGTTCATACTTGGCTATTTGATACATGCTTCCGCGTACATTCATACTTGCTTGGGGTCAAGCATACATGCATACACTCTGATTTCATGCTTGGAGTCAAGCATACATACATGCATACGCTAGTGATAGCACCGTTGGATTCAAACTTTTGTCTACTTACTTACGCTATTTATAGCAACTGTGGTTTCAAACTAATTATGTCGCAAGTTATTTCATTTATACTTTATAACTTTGTAAACTTAGACTTGTTGTCGAACGGTTTTGTAAACTAAACTTGCAAGTCTTGTACCTTTCAAATGAATGCGACATAATTTTGGTCAAACGAGTCTCCTATAGGGACTACGACCACGCAACGGGACCTAAGTTAACGGCGCCGTCAATAACGGTTTTGGTCGGGTCGTTACAGCTAGGCTACACGCCTTCCTTTTACCCTGTCTGAGCATACACCGATCAAGTGTACAAGTAACAATAAAATAAGCACCAGTTATGTTGCGGTGAGGTTTGTCAAACCTAACGGTACCATCCCTATAAGTCGAGCTTACATAAAGTAACTAATATAATCAAGCTAAGGGATTTTTCATCTGAAATCATATGTATAGTTGTTTAAGTACTTGTGCCTAATATGTAAAACATTTGGAAAAAGCATGTATCTCATCACTGTAAAAACATAGTAGGGACTGTAGACTCACCTTAGCAAAAGCACTTGAAATATCTTAGCAAAATGTACTGCAGTCGAACAATCTCGACCGAACAACGCAACCTAACCAATTAGATCATCTTAAGTATACACATATAGGTCATACTATGTCAACCCATAGTGTACGCAAAGTCCTAGTGCTCATACTGACTCAACAATCAAGTAAAAGTCAACTAGTCCAAGCAAGTCAAACCAAAAGTCAACTCGGTTAAAGTGGTCAACTAAATTCAAACATCTCAGTAGGTCATTCAAACATGGTCAACATGTCAAACCTAGGTCAAGTAACACTTTACAGTTCATAGTTAAACAAATTGCACATTCGCAGTTTAACGCATGCATTTAAAATACGTACATCGTAGAAAGATACAACTATAACTCATAGCACATAATTCATAAAATTATGACCAACTCCATATCACAACTAGACTCAAAATTGATTCCAAAAAGTCTGGCTAAAGCCTCATATGATATTTAAAAGTCGGAAATCAGAAGGGGTCTAGCTACGGTTCATAGAATCAGTTTCAGCACGCGCGTCAGTTTGAAACATTTCTCAAAAAATATAGAAAAAAGATTTTGACGAACGGTCAATTGGAGTCATCTTAAAACATCCCAAAATTTTAGTTATAAAATAATCAAATACATCTCTTTAGTAAATTCGTACAGCTTAATCAATCTTTACAGACGTATCAGTTTTGGTCAACAAATAAACACATCACTTAGACGAGCATATATCTCATGGAAAATCATTTTTTCGCAAGTTGGAATACAAATGAAAAACATCAAGTAACATATAAACCAACATATTCCAGAATATCAAAGTCTCAATCAATTTCTAGTTTACTCTACATAATTTTATTTAACTTCTAAAACAGATTCAGCTCACTTATAAACGCAAATCTTCGTTTTGACATAACGGAAGCATTACAAAAGCTTTTGATGCAAATCTTAAGTCTAACATGCATGATTTTTCACAAGGATTACAGTAGTACACTTTTCATTTGCCGAATCGTAAAGCACATAGGTCAGAAAATTCGTATTACGAGCATAACCTAGTCAAAACTTCGATTAAGCATATCTTGAGTATACGATAACGAAATCACGCAAAATCAAAGTCTAAAATTAATAAATTTTCGATATCTATCTATCTAACATAATACAAGATCAGTCCACATGTCAATTTTATCAGATCATTAAAATACAAATTCGTTTTTCATGCAAACAACGTCAATCGAGCAATTAAACGATAAACGATAACACAAGACACCATTAATTGAGCACTAGACCTTATTACACTATGTAATTGAACTAAAATCTGAATTAGTAAAATTAGGGTTATGAATTATACCTCAATCGATCAAATAAATTATACTAGCGCGTAGATGCGTAGAACAACGTATGTGTTGAAGGCTCTAATTTTGAGTTTTGATGATGGTGGTGGTGGTGTGGATGTCGACGGCCAAAGGGGAGGGGAAATAGAGCAAAAGTCGACTAGCACTTGTGGGGAATGAGGGTTCTTTCTCTAATTATTTTGTCGTTTTTCTGAGTTTCGTAAACTGAAAAGTTTTCTAGGCGATTAACTTAATCGTAACGTTTTCTTGTTATTTCACTTTCTGAAATAACTTCATAAATTAATATAACATATTAATTCAAGTAATCCTCTAAGAACAAGTATGTATTTAATTGTATTAAACACACAAGTCTAAGTAATCACCGTTAAACACTTAACGGACAAGTAACGATAATAAACAGAAAAAGTCGGGTTGTTACATTACCCACCTGTTATGAAAAATTTCGTCCCGAAATTTTAGTGCTCATCCGTCGTAGTCGTCTCCTCGGGAAACAGTTGTGGATACTTCAGTCTCATCTGATCTTCACGCTCCCACGTGAATTCTGGTCCTCTACGGGCATTCCATCTAACTTTAATGATCGGAATTCTGCTTTGCTTTAGTTGCTTGACCTCGTGACCCATAATCTTAACAGGTTCTTCAACGAAATTAAGCTTAGGATCAACTTGTACTTTGTCTAAAGGAATTACCAAACTTTCATCTGATAAGCATTTCTTCAAATTAGAAACATGGAAAGTATCGTGAATCTCGCTAAGTTCTTGCGGTAGTTTCAATCTATACTCTACCGATCCAATTCTTTCGGTAATCTCAAACGGTCCAATATATCTCGGACTTAACTTTCCTCTTTTTCCAAAACGCACTACACCCTTCCAGGGCGATACTTTGTGTAGTGACCCAAACTTTTCCATGTTTATATATATTAATTGATATTGATATTTACATGAATAAATGTTTCCAACGTGTTAAGCAATCAAACTTGTTAAGACTTGATTAAATGAAATAAGTTTCATATAGACAATTGATCACCCAAGTTGACCGGCGATTTACGAACGTTACAAATTTGTAAAAACTACATGTTGTGATATATATAGACATATATATATATGGTTGACATGAGATTATGATGAGTAAGTATCTCACTAAGTATATTAACAATGTGTGATATACATAAGAAATGAGATTACTAAGTTAAGAAACTCGAAATGATATATATAACGATTATCGTTATGATAACGTCTACTAAATACATATGTATCATATTAAGATATTGATACACTATATTTAACATGATAAAATGATATTTAAATATATCATTAAGTGTGTTAACAACGAACTACATATGTAAAAACAAGACTACTAACTCAAGAATTACTAAACGAGACTTATATGTAACTATTATCGTTGTAACGATATTTTAATGTATATATCATATTAAGAGATATTCATACATCATAATATCATGATAATATAATAATTTAACATCTCATTTGATATAATAAACATTGGGTTAACAACATTAATTGAGATCGTTAACTTAAAGGTTTCAAAACAACACTTACATGTAACGACTAATGAAGACTTAACGACTCCATTAGAATGTATATACATGTTGTGTTTTGATATGTATTCTTAAAATTTTGAAAGACTTCAAGACACATATCAAAGTACTTCTACTTAACAAAAATGCTTACAATTACATCCTCGTTCAGTTTCATCAACAATTCTACTCGTATGCACGGTTATTCGTACTCGTACAATACACAGCTTTTAGATGTATGTACTATTAGTATATACACTCCAATGATCAGCTCTTAGTAGCCCATGTGAGTCATCTAACACATGTGGAAACCATCATTTGGCAACTAGCATGAAATATTTCATAAAATTACAAAAATATTAGTAATCATTCATGACTTATTTACATGAAAACAAAATTACATATCCTTTATATCTAATCCATATACCAACGACCAAAAATACCTACAAACACTTTCATTCTTCAATTTTCTTCATCTAATTGATCTCTCTCAAGTTCCATCTTCAAGTTCTAAGTGTTCTTCATAAATTCCATAAGTATAGTTTCATAAAAATCAAGAATACTTTCAAGTTTGCAAGTCTACTTCCAAGCTTTCTAATCCATTCCAAGTAATCATCTAAGATCAAGGAACCTTTGTTATTTATAGTAGGTTATCTTTCTAATTCAAGGTAATATTCATATTCAAACTTTGATTCAATTTCTACAACTATAACAATCTTATTTTGAGTGAAAATCTTACTTGAACTGTTTTCGTGTCATGATTCTGTTTCAAGAACTTTCAAGCCATCCAAGGATCATTTGAAGCTAGATCCATTTATCCCAAAAACTTGAGGTAGTAATGATGTTCATAACATCATTCAATTCATACATATAAAGCTATCTTATTCGAAGGTTTAAACTTGTAATCACTAGAACATAGTTTTGTTAATTCTAAACTTGTTTGCAAACAAAAGTTAATCCTTCTAACTTGACTTTTAAAATCAACTAAACACATGTTCTATATCTATATGATATGTTAACTTAATGATTTAAAACCTGGAAACATGATGAACACCATAAAATCGGATATACGCCGTCGTAGTGAAACCGGGGGCTGTTTTGGTTTGGATAATTAAAAACTATGATAAACTTTGATTTAAAAGTTGTTCTTCTGGGAAAATGATTTTTCATATGAACATGAAACTATATCCAAAAATCTTGGTTAAACTCAAAGTGAAAGTATGTTTTTCAAAATGGTCATCAAGATGTCGTTCTTTCGACGGAAATGACTACCTCTTTAGTAATTGACATGTAACTTAAATTTCTGACTATAAACCTATACTTTTTCTGTTTTAATTCTTAAATTAGAGTTCAATATGAAACCATAGCAAATTGATTCACTCAAAACGAATTTAAAATGAAGAAGTTATGGGTAAAACAAGATTGGAAATTTTTGATCTTTTTAGCTACGGGAAATGTTTAACAAATCTATACAAATCATATCCTAGCTAACTTATATTGTATTATACATGTATTCTAATATATTATGTAATCTTGGGATACCATAGACACGTATGCAAATGTTTTGACATATCATATCGACCCATGTATATATATTATTTGGAACAACCATAGACCCTCTATATGCAGTAATGTTGGAGTTAGCTATATAGGGTTGAGGTTGATTCCAAAAATATATATACTTTGAGTTGTGATCTAGCCTGAGACGTGTATACACTGGGTCGTGGATTGATTTAAGATAATATATATCGATTTATTTCTGTACATCTAACTGTGTACAACTAGTTGTAGATTACTAACGAGGACAGCTGACTTAATACACTCAAATCTTTAAAACATAATAAAAGTGGTTGTAATTATATTTTGATCATACTTTGATATATATGTACATATTTGTTATAGGTTCGTGAATCGACCAGTGGCCAAGTCTTACTTCCCGACGAAGTAAAAATCTGTGAAAGTGAGTTATAGTCCCACTTTTAAAATCTAATATTTTTGGGATGAGAATACATGCAGGTTTTATAAATGATTTACAAAATAGACACAAGTACGTGAAACTACATTCTATGGTTGAATTATCGAAATCGAATATGCCCCTTTTTATTAAGTCTGGTAATCTAAGAATTAGGGAACAGACACCCTAATTGACGCGAATCCTAAAGATAGATCTATTGGGCCTAACAAACCCAATCCAAAGTACCGGATGCTTTAGTACTTCGAAATTTATATCATATTCGAAGGGTGTCCCGGAATGATGGGGATATTCTTATATATGCATCTTGTTAATGTCGGTTACCAGGTGTTCACCATATGAATGATTTTTATCTCTATGTATGGGATGTGTATTGAAATATGAAATCTTGTGGTCTATTGTTACGATTTGATATATATAGGTTAAACCTATAACTCACCAACTTTTTTGTTGACGCTTAAAGCATGTTTATTCTTAAGTGAATACTAAGAGCTTCCGCTGTTGCATACTAAAATAAGGACAAGATTTGGAGTCCATGTTTGTATGATATTGTGTAAAAACTGCATTCAAGAAACATATGTCGATGTAATATATTTCTATTGTAAACCATTATGTAATGGTCATGTGTAAACAGTATATTTTAGATTATCATTATTTGATAATCTTTGTAATGCTTTTAAAACCTTTATTGATAAAATAAAGGTTATGGTTGTTTTAAAAATGAATGCAGTCTTTGAAAAACGTCTCATATAGAGGTCAAAACCTCGCAACGAAATCAATTAATATGGAACGTTTATAATCAATATGAACTGGACATTTCAGTTGGTATCCGAGCGTTGATCTTAGAGAACCAGAAAATTTGCATTAGTGTGTCTTATCGAGTTTGTTAGGATGTATTAGTGAGTCTGGACTTCGACCGTGTTTTCTTTAAAAATGATTGCTTAACATTTTTGTTGGAAACTATATATTATTAACATGTAAATATTATGTGATATATTAATCTCTTAACATGTTTGATATTGTGTGATAGATGTCTACCTCTAGCACAAATCCCATTGACTCACCTAATAATAACGAAGAGTCGAATATATATTGGGAAGATTCACAAGTTCCCGAAAAACCGGAAGAAGAGGAAACGAAACCGGAAGAAGAGGAACCAGAAGAAGAGGAACCGGAAGAAGAAGAGGTTTCGGAGGGGGGAATAGTAGGAGCCACAGAAAACCGGTCAAATAAAAGAAAATCCTCAACCAATGGACCAAAGTTAATAATGGTCAATGGTGTTTCCGATAAGGAAGCAAAATATTGAGAAAATTACCAATTTTTCGATGAATCGGATCCTGATGAGGATTCCGATGATGTTATATAAATTATCCCGACCCAATTTTTCTGAGGCAAAAGAAAATAATAAGGGAAAAGGCATCAAAATAGAGAAATCTGATTCCGACCACGATGAACTTTATATGTACCGTCAACACCCGTATTTTCAATATCGTGACAATAACCCGGGAACCTCTAAACCACCATGTTTTTCTAAACCAATGTGGAAAATGACGACTCGTATTAGAGGAACATCATATATCCCTAGAAGATTAGGAAAAAGAACCAAGTCCGAAGAAGAAGAAACCAGTGATTCAGATTAAAGGGGTGTGAGCATGTTGTGTAATAAATGTATTATAATGTGCTTGTACTTTTATGTTCCATGTAAAAATTTCTTGTATTGTTTGTTATTACGAATCTAATCCTTGTCTATTTTACAGTATAAAAACAAAATGGACGTTAAGGGTAGACAACCGAATATTTTAGAAGACCTACCAAAGGATATGATTGAGGAAATCTTGTCTAGAGTCGGTCAGAATTCATCAGCACATTTAGTTATGGCAAAATTAACTTGTCAAACATTTGAAAGACTTTCCAGAAATGCCTTAGTTTATAAAAGGCTTTCCTTTGATAGGTGGGGTATATCATATTGGGGAGACTTTAAGTTACGCCGTGTTTTCTTTAAAGTGTTAAATGCGGGGAACCCAAATGCAATTTTACGCTACGGGTTAAGAACCTATTTTGACTCAACATATTCCAACATAGGATTTCATGAATTAGAAAGAGCTTCTAACATGCAACATAAAGAAGCATGTTATGCTTACGGGTTAGTGATGTTCGCTTCTTATCAAAGTGAGAAAAAGAACATCGGATTGCAGCTTTTAAATAAAACTTTCCCACAAGTGACGGATTCAGTAGTTGGGGTGAGAAACAAGGTTTTTAGATTATTACGAGGCTGTTGGACATTACGAAACCCTCGTCCTTTTGACGACATTACAACATGCTGCCTAGCTAATGGTCATAACGGTTTTTTTCCACAATACCAAGGATGGGAAGTTGTCTTAGTAAAACCAGAATGCATGACTTGTTTCTGGACTTATGAATTACGTGTCTTTATTTCCTTTGCTGAACAACTTGCGTATTAACTAGATTTATCTTCAAAACTGTCCTGTATCATAGTGTACTATATTTCATATTATATGTAATATAGCGAAGTTGTAAGTTTGAAGAATATTTGTATGTGATATATTATTATAATCAGTTTTTCATATGGAATTGTAGTAGTTGAATTGTATATTAGCTACTAAGTATGAACTTAATGGGTAGGTAGTACCCGAATTTAAAATTATAAAACGCTAATATGAAGAAAAAGCTTTTATAAATGAGTTCATATTATGCTACGAGATACTATTGACTACTCTTAATATTCTGTATGATTAAATTGTTTCATTTGACTATTTTGAAGGAAATGGCACCGACTACTCGACACACCTTGAATATGAGCGAAGAGGAATTTCGTGCCTTTCTTGCTTCAAACATAGCCGCAGTACAGGCCGCGCTACATACCAACAATAAATCTGAATCTAGCAATACAGCTAACGACGCAAGAAATCTTGTAGGATGCTCCTACAAGGAATTCACTGCCTGCAAACCTTCAGAATTTGATGGGACCGAAGGACAAATCGGATGGAAACGGTGGACCGAGAAAGTTGAATCGGTGTTTGCCATAAGTAAGTGTGCTGAAGGAGACAAAGTGAAGTACGCTACGCATACCTTCACATGTATTGCATTAACATGGTGAAATACCTATCTAGAGCAAGTGGGACAAGATGCTACTTACGCGCTACCGTGGTCAGCATTCAAGCACTTGATGAACGAGAAGTACCGTCCTAGAACCGAGGTCAATAAGCTCAAGTCAGAACTTAGAGGGTTACAAACACAGGGATTTGATATTACTTCGTAGGAAAGACGATTCACAGAATTGTGCCTATTGTGTCCGAGAGCGTTCGAAGATGAGGAAGAGAAGATCGACGCGTTTGTGAAAGGGTTACCGAAGAGAATCCAAGAAAATATAAGTTCACACGAGCCTGCCTCCATACAAAAGGCATGTAGAATGGCTCACAAACTAGTGAACTAGATTGAGGGAAGAATTAAAGAACAGGCGGCCGAAGAGGACAACGTGAAGTTATTCAAAAGAATGTGGGAGGAAAACGGTGATAAGAGTCACCAAAAAAACAACAACTATCCCAACAATCGCAACATCAATCGCAACTACAACAAACGGCACAACAACAACAACAACAACAACAACTACAACAATCATCCCAACAACAATAACAACCGCAACAACCACAACAATCAGAAGCAGCTATGCTAAAGGTGTGAAAAGTATCACTCGGGGTTCTGCACCAAATTTTGCAACAAGTGTAAAAGAAATGGTCATAGCGCGGCGAAGTGTGAGGTCTACGGACCAGGGGTTAACAGAACGAACGGAACAAATGGTGTCTAAACGAGTAATGGCGGAGCAAGTAGTGTCAGAGCAAGTTATGCCAATGTAGTTTGTTATAAATGTGGAAAACCGGGCCACATTATTAGAAATTTCCCGAACCAGGAGAACACGAATGGACAAGGCCACGGAAGAGTTTTCAATATTAATGCGGCAGAGGCACAGAAAGACCCGGAGCTTGTTACGGGTACGTTTCTTATTGATAATAAATCTGCTTACGTTTTATTTGATTCGGGTGCGGATAGAATCTATATGAGTAGAGATTTTTGTGCTACATTAAGTTGTCCATTGACGCCATTAAATAGTAAATTTTTACTCGAATTAGCAAACGGTAAATTAATTTCAGCAGATTATATATGCCGGAATCGAGAAATTAAACTGGGTAGCGAAATATTTAAGATTGATTTGATACCAGTAGAGTTAGGGAGTTTTGATGTAATAGTTGGCATGGACTGGCTGAAGGAGATGAAAGCAGAGATCGTATGTTACAAAAATGCAATTCGCATTGTACGAGAAGAAGGAGAACCCTTAATGGTGTACGAAGAAAAGGGCAACACGAAGCTACATCTTATTAGTAATTTGAAGGCACAAAAACTAATAAGAAAAGGTTGCTATGCTGTTCTAGCACACGTCGAGAAAGTACAAACTGAAGAAAAGAGCATCAATGATGTTCCCGTCGCAAAAGAATTTCCCGATGTATTTTCGAAAGAATTACCGGGACTACCTCCACATCGATCTGTTGAATTTCAAATAGATCTTGTACCAGGAGCTACACCAATAGCTCGTGCTCCTTACAGACTCGCACCCAGCGAGATGAAAGAACTGCAAAGCCAACTGCAAGAAGTATTAGAACGTGGTTTTATTCGACCAAGCACATCACCATGGGGAGCTCCTGTTTTGTTTGTCAAGAAGAAAGATGGTACATTTAGGTTGTGTATTGACTACAGAGAGTTGAATAAACTTACCATCAAAAACCGTTATCCACTGCCGAGAATTGACGACTTATTTGATCAACTACAAGGCTCGTCGGTTTATTCAAAAATTGATTTACGTTCTGGATATCATCAAATGCGAGTAAAGGAGGATGATATTCCAAAAACTATTTTTAGGACGCGTTATGTTCATTACGAGTTTATGGTTATGCCGTTTGGATTGACTAACGCACCAGCTGTGTTCATGGACCTTATGAACCGAGTGTGTGGGCCATATCTTGACAAGTTTGTCATTATTTTCATCGATGACATACTTATTTACTCAAAGAATGATCAAGAGCATGAAGAACATTTGAGAAAAGTGCTAGAAGTATTGAGGAAAGAAAAATTGTACACTAAGTTTTCAAAGTGTATATTTTGGTTGGAAGAAGTTCAATTCCTCGGTCACATAGTGAATAAAGAAGGTATCCAGGTGGACCCGGTAAAGATCGAAACCGTTGAAAAGTGGGAAACCCCAAAAACTCCGAAGCATATACGTCAATTTTTAGGATTGGCTGGTTACTACAGAAGATTCATCCAAGATTTCTCCAAAATAGCAAAACCCTTGACTGCATTAACGCATAAAGGGAAGAAATTTGAATGGAAGGATGAACAAGAGAAGGCGTTTCCGTTATTGAAGAAAATGAAGGTATTTCGTATGCCCGAGTAACATATTAAATTAATGCGGCTAATATGTTATGATCCAAGTCGGGTCATACCCAATAACAAGCTTACCGACACCTTATACGTATTTAATCTTAACGATTGGATCATTGAATAAATACGCGACACTTGGACTTTAGAAAATCGGTTTTCTAAAATATTATCACTTGAGATAAATTATTTGGATAATTTATATTTAATTATTTATAGGTTTAAATAATTATGTTGTGTTATACTTTATAAATTGGTTTATAAAGTACAAGTAACTTAAATAAAACTTAGGCTTTTATAAAAGTTTATATAAATTGCAACAAGTTTTATATAAATAACAACATTGTTATTTAAATGGAAGAGATGGGCAGATTTTGGGACTCCAAGAAGTCCCACCCATGCTTGCCTTTTGCTACTTCCTATATACACAACTCCTTATGCGCATGTCTACCCTTGAACCAATGGATTGACTCATTTCTCTCAAGTAAAAACTGCACATTCAAAGCTTGTAAAACTGCACAAAAACCTGGCTGCTGTTGCTGTTTTGTCCGTGGCCATTAGGGACTCAAAGGGGGTTCTAAAGTTGTTTATGCAAGCTTATTTCAAGTGTCATTCAAAGCCTAACTATAGTGAAAGGTTTTGGGCTAATTGCTTGGGGTATAACACACTTGAGGCTTCAAGTTAGAAGCTCATTTTGCATCATCTTTATCAATATTTCTGCTGTACAATTCAGCTCATTTCTCACTCTTTGAGGAGGTATAAACTTCTTCTTTTACTTGTTTTATATGTAAGCATGATTTCATGACTTGATATTTATGGAATTTAACAAAATGGCCTTTCAAACCTACTTGTTCTATTAATACTTCCGCTCGTATTAACTATCTTAAAATTGGTTTTATGATTGTGTAATCTTCATGAATATGTTTTTTTGAAACTTGTTAAATTCCATCAATGGTATCTAGAGCCGAAGTCTATGGATTATGCTTCTTATATAGTCTTTAAACCCACTATATTTGCATTCCATGTACATGCATGAATATGGAATGTAAAAATGTTCGGGTTTGGGTGGGTTTGTGAGTTTGGCCGAATTTGAAAGAGTTTCCAAGAGGGTTTGTAACTTGCAAATTGGTCATATTTGTTGTATGTAGTGTTCACAATCAATGCCTTGACCTTTCGATTGAATGCATGTGTGTTTGAATGATTTGTATTTATTCATTTGGTATGTAATAATTAATTCATTCATTTGGTTGTAATATTCATTAATTTTGGTTGTGTAATTTATTTTATATTTCGTATGTAAAATAGATTAGGTTGTATTTTCATTTTTTAGAAAAATGTATTAGGATATATTTTTTGTAAAAATGAAGATGAAAAGATGGAGTCAAAGGAAGAACACAAGAAGAATCTACTTGGATGCAAGATTAAGTGGGAGTGGTAAAATCTCCTACTTTGTGTTATGACCCATTACCCGGTGGCATTTTGTTTTCGGCTAAACAAAATGCTTACCAAAAGGCTTGATTGTGAACATAATTGTTTTGCATGCTTGGTTGTGTTGTTTGATTATATTTTGTATGTTTGATTACTACAAGTTATCACACATGTTAACAACAAGCTAAACTACATTTAATTGGTTAAATTAAAAATAGTTAACAACATGCAAAACGACAAATTTAATTGGTTAAATTAAAAGTGGCCAAAGACCTTAATAAATGGTTATTAAGAAAATGATCACATATAAAAGGGTTTATATCAAAGTAGTGATATTGGCATTGTTACATGACATGAAAATGGATTTCAAATGAACCATACACTAAATGCATGTTGGTGTATGGTATAAAAGTTTTCTCAAACTAGAAATAATGAAAACTTAAAATCCCTTTAACACACAAGGTAAACAAGTTAAACGCCATCCTTTTGTGTGACACTTAGACATATTAGGAACTCATGATGGGATAAAGGTCACCTAACCATCATGAACAAACTAATATGATTAAGGTGAAATTCGCATGCTTGTGGGATAAAGGTCACCTAACCACTTGCACGTTAAGTTTACACGTTTACACAAGTAGGACGACTTGATTTGGAAATCATGAACTTAGGGTCACCGAAGCATGATGAACAAATAGGCGTTGATGGGATAAATATGCCATGAAAAAGGATTGCATGATCCCATAACTTAGAAGTTGCAAAAGGATTGCAATTGTCATATAATGACTAACTAGCTAAATCAAATGACGGGATAAAGGTCACCTAACCGAAATTTGGTTTACCGTTGGATTCTAAAATTTAATAAATATCAATTGGATTTAAAAGGGTATTGATTGTTAAATTAAAATTGATACTTAAACAACTTTGTTAAATTTTGTAGATGGCCGCCAATAACAACAACATTCCAAACGCACCAATAAACTTTAACAACCTATCGTTGAGGTCAATCCTCGAAAAGGAAAAACTCAACCATACGAACTTCATGGATTGGTTCCGCAATCTAAGAATTGTCCTCAAATTAGAGGATATGACGTATGTGTTGGAAGACCCCATTCCCGATCAACCGGATGAGGATGATACGGAAGGCATGGCTTATTAGGAGAAATATTGCACTGATTCGGTGCAAGTTTCTTGCCTCATGCTTGGGACTATGATACCCGAACTCCAAAAGGATTTTGAGCATCATAGTGCATATGACATGATCACACAGTTGAAGGAGATGTTCCTTCAACAAGCTCGTGTCGAGCGCTTCGAAACGGTTCGAGCGCTTCATGCATATCGGATGGATGACTCCCAATCCGTTTCATCTTATGTCCTTAAGATGAAAAGCCTAATTGATCGAGCGAACCATCAAAACTGCAACGTGTCTAATGAATTAGCCACGGACCTTATCCTTAACTCCTTGTCAAAGAGGTTTGACACATTTGTAATGAATTACAATATGAATGGATGGGATAAGAGCATTGGCAAATTACACGCCATGCTTAAGACAGCCGAAGCGAGCATGGGTAAAAGGGCTTCACCCATGTTTATGATCAATGAAGGCGGGTCCAAAGGCAATAACACTTCTAAGCCAAAGGCGGCTAAGAGGAAGGGACCCGCCTACCAAGGCAAGGGCAAGGGAAAGGGGAAGATGGCTACCCCAACCAACAATAACAAAAAGCAAAAGGTTACTGGAAAGGCTAACCCCAAGGAAGATCCGTGCTTCGGTTGCGGTGAAATGGGTCACTGGAAACGAAACTGCCCGGTCTACCTTAAGGAGTTGAAGGAAAAGAGGGATGCAGGGCAAACCTCAGGTAATGTATATATGGTATACATTGAGCTTAGTATTACTTCTTCTGATACATGGGTATTAGACACAGGATGTGGAACTCATATTTGCAATTCTTTGCAGGGGTTCAAAAGAAGTGATCAAGAAGCGAGAACAACAAGTCTCTTCATGGGAAATGGAGCAAGGGTGCAAGTGAAAGCTCAAGGAGACTTTGTTTTAAAGCTACCAAGTGGTTTGGAGCTTATTTTGAAAAATGTTTTGTATGCACCCGATTTATCACGAAACATAATTTCTGTATCCCGTTTGAAACAATGTGGTTTTAATCTTAATTTCATTAATGATGATATCCATGTTTCTTTAAATAATGTGTTCTATTTTAAGGCTTCGCCTTCGAATGGTATTTATGAATTGGTTCATGATGACACAGCATACAATAGCTCAATATACCATGCAAACACCAAGAAACTCAAAAAGGATTTGAGTGATTCCTACTTATGGCATTGTCGCCTTGGTTACATAAACAAGAACCGAATGCATACGCTTCAAAAGAATGGACTTTTGAAATCAAATGAACTAGACTCGTTTGATGTATGTGAGTCTTGTTTACAAGGCAAAATGACTAAAGCACCTTTCAAAGGGACCTATGAAAGGGCTAAGGACTTATTGGGATTAATACATTCGGATGTGTGGACCCTTTAAGCCCATAACTAGGAATGGTGAAAGATACTTCGTTACTTTCATTGATGACTTCAGTCGTTTCGGATATGTTTACTTGTTAAGACATAAGGACGAAACTTTTGAAGCATTCAAAGAGTATCAAAACGAAGTACAAAATCAACTCAATAAGACAATCAAGGTACTTCATACCGATAGAGGAGGTGAATACCTAAGCGATGCTTTCCAAGATCATCTTAAAGGCTGTGGAATTATCTCACAACTCACTCCTCCTGGAACACCCCAACTTAATGGAGTTTCCGAAAGGAGGAACCGAACCCTAATGGATATGGTTCGATCTATGATGGCTAGAAGCTCGTTACCTCTGTCATTTTAGGGTTATTGTCTATACTCCGCGGCTCGTATTCTAAATATGGCCCCAACCAAGAAAGTGGAACGAACACCTCATGAGATGTGGTTTGGAAAACCTCCATCTCTATCATACTTAAAGGTATGGGGATGTGAAGCTTACCCTAAGTGTTACGTCCCTAATAATTTGAATGCTCGATCCACGAAGTGTATCTTCATAGGATATCCCAAGGATAATATGGGATATTATTTCTATGATCCTTCCGAGTAGAATGTATTTATTGCTCAGAAGGTTAAATTCCTTGAAACTAAGTTCCTAATGGAAGGTGATAGTGAAAGGAAGATAGATCTTGAGGAGGTTCGAGATCAAGTAGATGATACACAATTGGTTGATACTAGCACTCAACATGAAAATGTTGAAAGTGATCAAATGGATGATCAAAATACACAAGACGTTCGCAAATCTGGTAGGATTAGTAATCCTCCTGAGAGATATGGGTTTGTCATGGATGGTTGCTATGTGGTTGATTTGGATGAACCAACAAACTATCAAGAGGCTTTATCAAGGATTGATAAAGATAAATGGCAGGAAGCCATGAACGCCGAGATGCAATCCATGTATGACAATCAAGTTTGGGAACTGGTTGTACAACCTACCGGCTCAAGGCTAGTTGATTGTAAGTGGCTTTTCAAAATGAAAACCGACATACATGGAAACTTGGATACATATAAAGCTAGACTTGTAGCAAAAGGTTTCACTCAAACTCAAGGGGTTGACTATGATGAAACTTTTTCGCCTGTGGCAATGCTAAAGTCTATTAGGATATTATTTGCCATTGCTGCTCATTATGATTATGAAATATGGCAAATGGATGTCAAAACAGCTTTCCTAAATGGATATCTTGTGGAAGATGTCTATATGGTTCAGCCTGAAGGTTTTGTTGATCCGAAATATCCTAAAAAGGTATGCAAGTTAAAGAAGTCAATCTACGGATTGAAACAAGCATCTAGAATGTGGAATCATTGTTTTAATGAGGAAGCCAAGAAATTTGGCTTCATTAAAAATGGTGATGAAGCTTGTGTATATAAGAAAGCTAGTGGGAGCACTATCATGTTCCTTGTACTATATGTGGATGATATATTGTTATTTGGAAATGATGTGCCGGCAATGCAAGGAGTTAAAACTTGGCTAAGTAAATGCTTCTCCATTAAGGATCTTGGAGAAGCACAATACGTTTTGGGGATTGGGATCTACAGGAATAGATCCAAGAAACTGATAGGTTTGAATCAAAGTGCATACATTGAAAAAGTCTTGAAAAGGTTCAAGATGGAGAACTCTAAGAGTGGTTTGGTACCTATTCAAAGAAGAACGCCTCTCAGTTCATCTCAGTGCCCTACCACGAAAGATGAACAAGAGAGAATGAAGAGAGTCCCTTATGCATCTGCTATTGGGTCAATCATGTATGCAATGATATGCACTAGACCGGATGTGTCATGCGCTCTTAGCCTGACAAGAAGATACCAGAATAACCCAGGCAATAGTCATTGGATTGCTGTCAAAAGTATATTGAAATACCTTAGGAGGACTAAGGATATGTTTCTAATATATGGGTCTGGTGAGGAGGAACTCGCTGTAAAAGGTTACGTGGACGCGAGTTTCCAAACTGATCGCGATGATTCTCGATCACAGTCCGGTTATGTCTTCACGTTAAATGGTGGTGCGGTCTCTTGGAAGAGTTCAAAACAGGATGTTGTTGAATTATCCACTACAGAGTCGGAGTACATTGCCGCATCATTGGCAGCTCAGGAAGCTGCATGGATGAAGAAATTCATCGACGACTTAGGAATAGTCCCTTCCATTCAGGACCCTCTTGAGATCTTTTGTGACAACGAGGGTGCGATTGCTCAAATCAAGGAACCTCGTGCTCACCAAAAGACACGTCACATTGAGCGGAGATTCAACTACATAAGGGATGAAGTTGAAAAGGGAAAGATATGTATTCGCAAAGTTCACACAGATCTTAATATAGCGGATCCTCTCACGAAGCTCTTACATGGAGCAAAACATGCAGGACATGTTTGTGCATTAGGGCTTCGATATTCTAGTGATTGGTCATGATCTATTTTAAGTATTGTAACGGAACAAAATTGTTCAAACTCATTAATATAATTATGGTATTAATTTATTTTGAGTCATGTTCCTATTTTGCATATTTTATCTATGAATAAGTAATTATTCTAAATTCCGTAGTCGATTACATTTGTGGGAATGAGTGTGAGGTTTAGACTATTATGAACTTGGATTGGTATACATTCAGGTTGAATGTGGGGCAAGGTTGCTACCAAGGTTCATAGATATTTGTGGGATATAAATATCGGAAGACCCGCTCTCAAGACTTACTGAATGGAGCCTTTGTGGTTGATCACATGTAATCTTGAGTAAAGGAGAATATCATTGTATCCTCTGACCTGAGATACATATTGGGTTCAGATATTTACCAAGTATTGTGCCTTGATTCTTTCCTTCGCTATTCTGAAATATGGTAGTTCATAAGGAAGAGCTCAGGTACAATGCAAGGTACATATTTAGGACGTATGTAGTCAAGATGGAATTTGTCCCTCTTATTCGTTGAGAGTCAGATGTCTAAGGCCTGATAAAGTTAAATCTAAAAGAGAGTGATCACTCTGTGTCTCTTGGATTTAACATGACATCTAGGACGAAAGGAAATAATGAAAGATTCACCTATTCATATTCGAGATGGGAACGCGATAGGGATGATGTTATTGAATGGCACAAAGTCATAACATATTGGGGGTGATGGACGATCATTAGGTGGTATCCGTCACTTGCATTAATTTCTTATGTTCTCGTGAAAGTGGGAGATTAAAGGTATTTCGTATGCCCGAGTAACATATTAAATTAATGCGGCTAATATGTTATGATCCAAGTCGGGTCATACCCAATAACAAGCTTACCGACACCTTATACGTATTTAATCTTAACGATTGGATCATTGAATAAATACGCGACACTTGGACTTTAGAAAATCGGTTTTCTAAAATATTATCACTTGAGATAAATTATTTGGATAATTTATATTTAATTATTTATAGGTTTAAATAATTATGTTGTGTTATACTTTATAAATTGGTTTATAAAGTACAAGTAACTTAAATAAAACTTAGGCTTTTATAAAAGTTTATATAAATTGCAACAAGTTTTATATAAATAACAACATTGTTATTTAAATGGAAGAGATGGGCAGAATTTGGGACTCCAAGAAGTCCCACCCATGCTTGCCTTTTGCTACTTCCTATATACACAACTCCTTATGTGCATGTCTACCCTTGAACTAATGGATTGACTCATTTCTCTCAAGTAAAAACTGCACATTCAATGCTTGTAAAACTGCACAAAAACCTGGCTGCTGTTGCTGTTTGGGCCGTGGCCATTAGGGACTCAAAAGGGGGTTTTAAAGTTGTTTATGCAAGCTTATTTCAAGTGTCATTCAAAGCCTAACTATAGTGAAAGGTGTTGGGTTAATTGCTTGGGGTATAACACACTTGAGGCTTCAAGTTAGAAGCTCATTTTGCATCATCTTTATCAACATTTCTGCTGTCCAATTCATCTCATTTCTCACTCTTTGAGGAGGTATAAACTTCTTCTTTTACTTGTTTTATATGTAAGCATGATTTCATGACTTGATATTAACATGGAATTTAACAAAATGGCCTTTCAAACCTACTTGTTCTATTAATGCTTCCGCTCGTATTAAGTATCTTAAAATTGGTTTTATGATTGTGTAATCTTCATGAATATGTTGTTTTGAAACTTGTTAAATTCCATCAGAAAAAGCTAACTACGGTACCTATATTGTCATTGCCTGAAGGGAATGATGATTTTGTGATTTATTGTGACGCATCAAAGCAAGGTCTCGGTTGTGTATTAATGCAACGAACGAAGGTGATTGCTTATGCGTCTAGACAATTGAAGATTCACGAGCAAAATTATACAACTCACGATTTGGAATTGGGTGCTGTTGTTTTTTCATTAAAGACTTGGAGGCATTATTTATATGGGGTCAAAAGTATTATATATACCGACCACAAAAGTCTCCAACATATATTTAATCAGAAGCAACTGAATATGAGACAACGCAGGTGGATTGAACTGTTGAATGATTATGATTTTGAGATTCGATACCACTCGGGGAAGGCGAATGTGGTAGCCGACACTTTGAGTAGAAAGGACAGAGAACCTATACGGGTAAAAGCTATGAATATAATTATTCGTACTAACCTTACTACTCAAATAAAGGAGGTGCAACAGGGGGTTGTAAAAGAAGGAAAGTTGAAGAATGAGATACCCAAAGGATCAGAGAAACATCTTAATATTCGGGAAGACAGAACCCGATATAGGGCTGATAGAATTTGGGTACCAAAGTTTGGAGATATGAGAGAAATGGTACTTAAGGAAGCACATAAAACCAGATATTCAATACATCCCGGAGCGGGGAAGATGTATAAAGATCTCAAGAAACACTTTTGGTGGCCGGGTATGAAAGCCGATATTGCTAAATATGTAGGAGAATGTTTGACGTGTTCTAAGTTCAAAGCTGAACATCAGAAACCATCAGGTCTACTACAACAACCTGAAATCCCGGAATGGAAATGGGAAAACATTACCATGGATTTCATTACTAAATTGCCAAGGACTGCAAGTGGTTATGATACTATTTGGGTAATAGTTGATCGTCTCACCAAGTCAGCACACTTCCTGCCAATGAAAGAAGATGACAAAATCTGGAAGTTGGCTCGATTGTATTTGAAGGAGGTTATCTCCAGACATGGAATACCAGTCTCTATTATCTCTGATAGGGATGGTAGATTTGTTTCAAGGTTCTGGCAGATGTTGCAACAAGCATTGGGGACTCGTCTAAACATGAGTACTGCCTATCATCCACAAACTGATGGGCAGAGCGAAAGGACGATACAAACGCTTGAAGACATGCTACGAGCATGTGTTATTAATTTCAGAAACAGTTGGGATCGACACCTACCGTTAGCAGAATTTTCCTACAACAACAGTTATCATTCTAGTATTGAGATGACACCGTTTGAGGCACTTTATGGTAGAAAGTGCAGGTCTCCGATTTTTTGGAATGAAGTGGGGGATAGACAGATTACGGGTCCGGAGATAATACAAGAAACTACAGAGAAAATCATCCAAATTTAACAACGATTGAAAACCGCCTAGAGTCGACAAAAGAGCTACACGGACATTAAAAGAAAAGATATAGAGTTTGAAATTGGAGAAATGGTCATGCTTAAGGTTTCACCTTGGAAAGGCGTTGTTCGATTTGGTAAACGGGGGAAACTAAATCCAAGGTACATTGGACCATTCAAGATTATAGATCGTGTCGGACCAGTAGCTTACCAACTGGAGCTACCTCAACAACTCGCGGCTGTACATAACACTTTCCACGTCTCAAATTTGAAGAAATGTTTTTATAAAGAAGATCTCACTATTCTTTTGGACGAAATCCAAATCAATGAAAAACTTCAATTCATTGAAGAACCCGTCGAAATAATGGATCGTGAGGTTAAGAGACTTAAGTAAAACAAGATACTGATTGTTAAGGTTCGATGGAATGCTCGTAGAGGACCCGAGTTCACCTGGGAGTGTGAAGATCAGATGAAGAAGAAATACCCGCATCTATTTCCAGAAGATTCGTCAACACCTTCAACAGCATAAAATTTCGGGACGAAATTTATTTAACGGGTAGGTACTGTAGTGACCCGAACTTTTCCATGTTTATATATATTAATTGAGATTGATATTTACATGAATAAATGTTTCCAACATTTTAAGCAATCAAACTTGTTAAGACTTGATTAAATGAAATAAGTTTCATATAGCCAATTGATCACCCAAGTTGACCGGTGATTCACGAACGTTACAAATTTGTAAAAACTACATGTTGTGGTATATATAGACATATATATATATATGTTTGACATGAGATTATGATGAGTAAGTATCTCACTAAGTATATTAACAATGTGTGATATACATAAGAAATGAATTACTAAGTTAAGAAACTCGAAATGATATATATAACGATTATCGTTATGATAACGTCTACTAAATTCATATGTATCATATTAAGATATTAATACACTATATTTAACATGATAAAATGATATTTAAATATATCATTAAGTGTGTTAACAATGAACTACATATGTAAAAACAAGACTACTAACTCAAGAATTACGAAACGAGACTTATATGTAACTATTATCGTTGTAACGATATTTTAATGTATATATCATATTAAGAGATATTCATACATCATAATATCATGATAATATAATAATTTAACATCTCATTTGATATAATAAACATTGGGTTAACAACATTAATTGAGATCGTTAACTTAATGGTTTCAAAACAACACTTACATGTAACGACTAACGAAGACTTAACGACTCCATTAGAATGTATATACATGTTGTGTTTTGATATGTATTCTTACAATTTTGAAAGACTTCAAGACACATATCAAAGTACTTCTACTTAACAAAAATGCTTACAATTACATCCTCGTTCAGTTTCATCAACAATTCTACTCGTATGCACCCGTATTCGTACTCGTACAATACACAGCTTTTAGATGTATGTACTATTGGTATATACACTCCAATGATCAGCTCTTAGCATCCCATGTGAGTCACCTAACACATGTGGGAACCATCATTTGGCAACTAGCATGAAATATCTCATAAAATTACAAAAATATTAGTAATCATTCATGACTTATTTACATGAAAACAAAATTACATATCCTTTATATCTAATCCATATACCAACGACCAAAAACACCTACAAACACTTTCATTCTTCAATTTTCTTCATCTAATTAATCTCTCTCAAGTTCCATCTTCAAGTTCTAAGTGTTCTTCATAAATTCCATAAGTATAGTTTCATAAAAATCAAGAATACTTCCAAGTTTGCAAGTCTACTTCCAAGCTTTCTAATCCATTCCAAGTAATCATCTAAGATCAAGGAACCTTTATTATTTATAGTAGGTTATCTTTATAATTCAAGGTAATATTCATATTCAAACTTTGATTCAATTTCTACAACTATAACAATCTTATTTCGAGTGAAAATCTTACTTGAACTGTTTTCGTGTCATGATTCTGTTTCAAGAACTTTCAAGCCATCCAAGGATCCTTTGAAGCTAGATCTATTTTTTTCATTTCTAGTAGTTTTATCCATAAAACTTGAGGTAGTAATTATGTTGATAACATCATTCGATTCGTACATATAAAGCTATCTTATTCGAAGGTTTAAACTTGTAATCACTAGAACATAGTTTAGTTAATTCTAAACTTGTTCGCAAACAAAAATTAATCCTTCTAACTTGATTTTTAAAATCAACTAAACACATGTTATATATCTATATGATATGCTAACTTAATGATTTAAAACCTGGAAACACGATGAACACCATAAAATCGGATATATGCCGTCGTAGTGAAATCGGGGGCTGTTTTGGTTTGGATAATTAAAAACTATGATAAAATTTGATTTAAAAGTTGTTCTTCTGGGAAAATTATTTTTCATATGAACATGAAACTATATCCAAAAATCTTGGTTAAACTCAAAGTGAAAGTATGTTTTTCAAAATGGACATCAAGATGTCGTTCTTTCGACGAAAATGACTACCTCTTTAGTAATTGACATGTAACTTAAATTTCTGACTATAAACCTATACTTTTTCTGTTTGGATTCTTAAATTAGAGTTCAATATGAAACCATAGCAATTTGATTCACTCAAAACGGATTTAAAATGAAGGAGTTATGGGTAAAACAAGATTGAAAATTTTTGATCTTTTTAGCTACGAGAAATGTTTAACAAATCTATACAAATCATATCCTAGCTAACTTATATTGTATTATACATATATTCTAATATATTATGTAATCTTGGGATACCATAGACACCTATGCAAATGTTTTGACATATCATATCGACCCATGTATATATATTATTTGGAACAACCATAGACACTCTATATGCAGTAATGTTGGAGTTAGCTATATAGGGTTGAGGTTGATTCCAAAAATATATATACTTTGAGTTGTGATCTAGCCTGAGACGTGTATACACTGGGTCATGGATTGATTTAAGATAATATATATCGATTTATTTCTGTACATCTAACTGTGGACAACTAGTTGTAGGTTACTAACGAGGACAACTGACTTAATACACTCATATCGACGCATCTATATATATTATTTGGAACCACCATAGACACTCTATATGCAGTAATGATCGAGTTCTCTATACAGGGTTGAGGTTGATTCTATAATAATATATATACTTTGAGTTGTGATCGAGTCTGAGACATATACGGGTCACGATATGTATTAATTAATTCGAATATTATGTATTAAATTATTGAACTGCCAGTTGTAGACTATCAACTAAGAACTATCAACATTGGACAATTAAAAATGAATTAAAATATTGATTATAACATATGAAACTAAACAATTCTTCAAGTTTGCCACTTGATTTCGTCTTAAACCTCATTTGTATCTTCACGATTACATTCCGCGTTCAAACCTTTCATGATTCTTGAAAACACCTCAATCGATAGGATGAATCAACCGCACTTCATCTACGGAAGGAAAGATTTATGCATATAGTTATGCACCTGAGAAACTTTCGGCAACTGAGTAAAAGTTTAACACGTAGCCGCGTCAGATCCTTTGGCATTTATTAGCAAAAATAACTTTGCGATCCCTTTTCAAGGTAGCCAATTTTGTCACAGCTTCAGCAAGTCAACTTCGACTTTTCATTCGAAGTAGCCTTACTATAATCCTGATATATACGATTACCCTTTTGATACCGGAGAATTCTTTTATATTCCACCATATTACCAGCAGACATACAAGCAACCTCGTTACTTCTTGGCTTAAATCTCTCTGACAAATCATTATATTTATTCATTGAAACCATATCATATACTCATCCATATCTTGTAACGAGAACTGCCATACTAATTACCGGGAATCAGCAATCAGTACTTTGAAAACTCACAGCATATCTACATCAACAGTTATATGTATGACATTTATCTATTAGAATTATGATCTCTCCTTCTGGAATTCTGAACATCACTCAGTCACAAATCAATACTCTGAATGTTGAAAAAGCTGAATGAAGCAGCAGAAACCATAGACAACTGTAAACGACCATAATCATCGAAAGTTTGATGATAAAGAATAGTATGTTGGAAAAGCTCAGAAAAGTTGAAACTGGAAAATGGATTGAGCTAACCACGAAGGAGACCAAGGACAAATACAAGGACCATACCCTATATTCAAAGAATCCAAATAATTCTGGATCCGTTGAAATCTCTAGAGAATATCTTGCTCTGAATTCATGTTAAAATCTTGCGGAAAATCTTTCTCCATCAACCATCGAACTTAGAAATTCCAAAATATCATCATCAATATCTTCGATATTTCTGAGGATATTTTCATAAATATTCTCGTCCGAAATTTTATACCTCTTCGTGCTTTCCTGTGTATCATTATATTGGAAACATTCAATAGAGAATTTAGTACCGAAAAGCAGATTATGCGAAACTATGAAGAAGGCCGTGGACAAATCACAAAGAATAAGTTTGACTTTAAAGAATCCAAATGATTCAATATCTGCTAAAGTATTTAGTGAATATTTTTCTCCTTACTCTAAACCCTTGCAGACAATAGTTTCTATCATCATCTGATCTTAGATATTCAAAGATATTATCGTATCTTTCATTATAAATATCCTCCATATTTCTGAAGATATTTTCATAACTATTCTTATCTGAAATCATTAATCTCTTCGTGCTATCAGTGTTACATCATATAGAAACTGTTAGTTTCTATATTTTGTAAACTTTCGAGATTAAA
Source organism: Rutidosis leptorrhynchoides (assembly GCF_046630445.1). Lineage (NCBI taxonomy): Eukaryota > Viridiplantae > Streptophyta > Magnoliopsida > Asterales > Asteraceae > Rutidosis > Rutidosis leptorrhynchoides. The sequence goes on from NC_092338.1 coordinate 140,970,323, forward strand.
ATATGAATGTTATTGAAGTAATGTTGGGAACTGATGCATGAGTTAGTATAATATAATGACACTTGATCAACGTGATTATATTACAGTAAGTCATGCTGAGCTTCTAAATGGAACATGATGATTCACAGACTATAACGTCAACATGTGCCATGTTACATAACTCTCTCATTCAAATTAACTTCTGAACATATCAAGAAAATATATTCTTGGTAGTTCTATTCTCAGTGATTCAAGTAATTTGACAAAACAAATCGTGCTACTATCTTTCCTTTCTACCTTGTATATTATGATAATTCGAAACTCCATACCTCTGAATTCTGGACCGTTACTTGCGAAAAGTAAACAAAAGCATGAAGCTCCGAAATAGAAAGGGGGTATAAATCGCAGCAAATAAGCGAGCGCATTAACTGTGGACGACAATAATGATAGGAGACAGAAGCAGTGACATTGAAATATAAGGGAAAATATAAAGCCCAATGATAACACTGAAATTACAAACCGTAGAGATCAGTGCGTATAGCAATAAAAAGACACGGAAGGATTATACATACAATAATCCCTAGAGCATAGTAGAAATAAACAGATTCTTCTGGTGGGAGTTGGAAAAGAAGAAAGATCATTACGATAGTCAGAATAAGAACAAGAATTAGAACCAGATTAAGCATTATTATAATCTTTTGGATATATGAACTAAGAAAGAAAGTATAGGAATGGTGAAAACTAATGAAACAGAAAAGGTAGAATTTATAGTGGTGATACCAGACAGAGTAATCGAGGCAGATCACCGTATTTAATTATAGAGATCTTAATTCGCCGAAGAATCAAATCTTATAGATTTCGTAGATTTTCTTTAAATCCCTTGAATTCCGGAATTCAACCAAAACAACGTCAAAAGTTAAGACGCACCTTATTTTCTAAATTCAACCCTGTTTACGTCAAAAGCTAAGGAAAATCTTATTTTCTTCAATTCACTCTTTTACGATAGCTTCATTCGTATCCTTAAAATAATCGAATTATTTTATCATTATTATTCAATGATGATAAAACTCTAATTATCAACTCATATTGGTCATGAAAACATTTTTATTGTTAGCCATGACCACCTCACTCAAATTTCAGGACGAAATTTCTTTAACGGGTAGGTACTGCGATGACCCGGAAATTTCTGACTAAATTTAAACTTAATCTTTACATGATTTCGATATGATAAGTAAAGTCTGTAATGTTGAGTCTCAAAAACTTTGAACGGTGTTCATTTATTCATTTAAACTTTGACTACTCCCGACGATTCACGAACAATGAATTTCAAATAGATATATATATAAATATTATGATATATGTAAGCTGTGAATAATATATATATATATATATATATATATATATATATATATATATATATATATATATATATATATATATATATATATATATATATATAAAAGAAATTTATAATATTTCATATAATTAGTTATGTGATAATATTATTATGATATATTAAAAATTATTATTATTAAGTATTAGCATTATTATTATCGTTTTATCAACTTTTATTTTTATTATTATCATTATTAATAAACTTATTAATTCCATTAAGAGTATTGAAATCATTATTAATTATTGTTATTATTATTAAGATACAACTTATTATCATTATCATTAATATTATTATTAGTTCTATTATTATTATTATTAGTATTTTTTTTATTAATATTAATAACATTATCAATATTAATAGTATTAACATAATTATTAATTATTAATATTAATTAAATATAAATAAAAAATGGATGTCGATATGTATAATGACAAAAGTCCGATGGATTTCTGTTATACATTTAGATATTTAATTTACTATTATTGATTGCCAATCAATCATATATCTAACTCTTATAAAATATATAATATACATATACATGTAAAAAGATGAAAAAAAAAACATCTATTCCTTCTTTCTCCATCTCATTCAAAGCACCACCTCCTGACAACCGTCATTGAATCAACAGCCGGCCACCATCCACTATACTATTGCCACCATTCATATTATGTTTTTCAACCCAACAAACCACCATCGAAAATCATAAACAAACGTGTTGTTATTTCCTGATTAACATGCCGGTTTAAACTACCATCGAGACCCCTGCAAATCTTTATGCTTTATTGTATGGTTACTACTAGTTTTCGTGAAACCATCTTCACCATAACCATCACCCACCTCACTACATAAAAACCGAACACCATGTGATTCTGGTTCTTTTCTATCGTGTAAAGCACCACCATCATTTAAGTGCTCACTGCTATCTAATTCTGTTGCTAACGAACCCAAATCAAAACAACCCCCTGATACCTGCTGCTGCTACTCTATATTTTCTTTCAAATTAAACGGTTACCTGCAGCTTGTCGTCTGTTATTTTTGTTGAGCCACGCCACCATTGTTGTATCTGCTTTTTGTTGTGATAGAAACCTAACCGCCACCAACACTTATAAATGGTTGCTGCTACGCGTAAAGGTTTATGTTTATCCTTCATAATAAGCGAAAATGATGATGCTTGTTAACCATAATGATGATATTTCACATTTCGTTTCTTTTTCTTTTTGGGTGGTAGACAAGCTTGAAATAAAGATACTCCACTTACACATCACTTGCCCCACCAACTTGACCAAACACACTACCAAATTCTAAACTAATACGGAGTATATAATTTTGATACCTTCCTATTGGACCGATGGGATATGCAAAGAAATGCATGGGTCCAGTTTATTTTTTTTCCGATCAAATCATAAAGTATTAAAGGAAATTGGATCCTTTATTTGTTTAGCAACTTGGATCGATGGCCTTTACTTGTTGTGGGCTGTGAAGAAAATTAGGCCAAGTTATGACCAACCTAGCGTTATAATTTTTTTTTGTGAGTTCCTGTCGACGTTATTACACAAAAGCGTACTTTTATTTAAGTGATGATAATAAGTGATGATACAGAAAAATAATGATGATGATACGTGTTATTATATGATGATAAACTCACGATTATGTATGATGATGATGAGGTAACGACATGGGAGGATGACGAAGTTGTTTTCCTTCTTTTCCAATCGAACCACAGAAAGCTAACAATGTATTTTTTTTCATGGGCTAACCTATTAAACTATTCCCTTAAAGGACTACTTACTTTGGGCTTTTAATTCGTGGTTGGGCCAAGCTTTATATGTCCGTTGGGCCAGCTTATACATGAGCCATTTAAGTTGTGGAAGAAGAAGTAGAAAACGAGTTAAGATTAAATGAGTTGAAACATAAACAGAAAAGCAAGGGTGAGGGAATGGTTAAGGGGTGTTAGTAGTGAACGAGAGGTCTTGGGTTCGAGTTCCATTCGCGGCAGTTTTCTTTTAAAGGCTTCTTTATGAGGTAGATTTCTTAAAATTATTATTATCATTATTATTTTTATTATTATTATTTTTATTATTATTGTTATTACTATTATTATTCTAATTATTATTACTAGTATTATTACTTAATGTTATTATTATCATTATTATTAACTTAGTTGCTATTAATAAGATAAGTATTATTATTAGCATTAAGATTACTATTAGTAGTATCATTATGAGTAAAACCATTATAGCTATTATTATTATTATTATTATTATTATTATTATTATTATTATTATTATTATCAATAGTAGTATTATTATGATCCTTATTACTAAAAGTATATTTTTTTTTATATTTTTATTAGTATTAATATTGAAATTAACATTTTATTTAAACTATCATTTTTAATTATATTAAAAGTACCACTTTTATTAATATTTGAATTATCAAATTTTTTTATCATAATTAGTATTATTTTTATCATTATTATTATTGGTATTATTAGTATATCAAATAAAGATTTTATATATAAAAATATATTTATGACATAAAACCTAACCCTATTAACACTTTAGTAATAAATGCTAACTATATATATAGAAAATAAATATATCTAATTAAGTTATTAATAAAATAAACGATATAAAATAACAATTAAAATCACTAATAAAATATATTTTTGTTGGATTACCATTACATGTAATAATATACATGATTGAATATAGGTTCGTGAATCTGAGGCCAACCCTGCATTGTTCAGTTATTCAATTTTGTCATATGTATTTTTACTACAAAATACAATAGGTGAGTTTCATTAATCCCTTTTTAAATGCTTTTGCAATATATATTTTGGGACTGAGAATACATGCGTTACTTTTATAAATGCTTTACGAAATAGACACAAGTGATCGAAACTACATTCTATGGTTGGATTATTAAACCGAATATGCCCCTTTATAGTCTGGTAATCTAAGAATTAGGGAACAGACACCCTAATTGACGCGAATCCTAAAGATAGATCTATCGGGCCCAACAAGCCCCATCTAAAGTACCGGATGCTTTAGTATTTCGAAATTTATATCATGTCCGAAGGAGAATCCCGGAATGATGGGGATATTCTAATATGCATATTGTGAATGTCGGTTACCAGGTGTTCAATCCATATGAATGATATTTTTGTCTCTATGCATGGGACGTATGTTTACGAGAAATGGAAATATGAAATCTTGTGGTCTATTAAAATTATGAAATAATTATTTATGTTAAACTAATGAACTCACCAACCTTTTGGTTGACACTTTAAAGCATGTTTATTCTCAGGTACGAAAGAAATCTTCCGCTGTGCATTTGCTCATTTTAGAGATATTATTTGGAGTCATTCATGACATATTTCAAAAGACGTTGCATTCGAGTCATTGATTTCATCAAGAATATTATCAAGTCATTTATAGTTTGGATATATTATGAAATGGTATGCATGTCTGTCAACTTACGATGAAATGAAAGTTGTCTTTTAAAAATGAATGCAATGTTTGTAAAATGTATCATATAGAGGTCAAGTACCTCGCGATGTAATCAACTGTTGTGAATCGTTTATAATCGATGTGGACTTCGTCCGGATGGATTAGGACGGGTCTTCACAGTTGGTATCAGAGCGGTGGTCTTAGCGAATCGGGTCTTGCATTAGTGTGTCTAATTGATAGTTGTTAGGATGCATTAGTAAGTCTGGACTTCAACCGTGTCTGCATGTCAAAAGTTTTGCTTATCATTTTTGTCGAAAATCACCTGTTTATCATTCTTAGGAAATTACCAGCTTATCATTCTTAGTCTAAACACATCTTACTGCAATGATTGCATGAATAGTGTATAGACAAAAATTTATATCTTAGCGTATCTGCTAATTCATATCTTAGCGTATCTGCTAATTCATATCTTAGCGTATTTGTTATTGTTACCTTTGCCTGACAGATTCCGTAGATTCTTCCGTAACTTATGGGATTTTAGTATTATATATGCATATGTAAATTATGTATTGCAGGGTACTAATCTACATCCTATAATCTATTTCTTATCGAAAATCCTTCATCTGATCGTACGAGATGAATCCCTCAACCAATTCGAATTCCTTGGATTTCGACAACTATTCCGATATGGAGTTTCAACTAAGCTCCGAAAGCAGAGTCACATGAATGAATCAACCAATTCATTTGATGGGCTCGTAGTCTACTTAATCATTGGAGACAAGAAGAAGGTAATCCTTTCCGTCAACCGAATTCACCTCTTGGCGAAGAACCTGAAACATTTACCGGCGAACCTATTCGAAACACCATTTTCAGCCTCATTTTCAGAGTATCTCGAAACGATTATATTCTATCCATAATTCTAAACCTTATTCATCCACTCGTTCTGACCAACAATCATCCCGGAACCATAGAAGAAGTCAACGAGCTTCGCGCTCGAGTAATCAAATTGAAAAATGTAGTGTAAAATGTACCAGCTTCAGCAACATCATCAGCACCAACAGTACCATCAGTAACAGCACCAGTACCATCAACAATCAATGCTTTAACATCTCATTCTGTACCTCGAGTATAATCATCGTTCTATGTATCGATCTACATCGATTATCTTCGTTCTTCATGGTGATTATGTAATCTCTAATATTTTAGAGCTTATGTACTCTAGTTCTAGCCGTAAATCTGATGAGTTTAATATCACATTGACTCATTAAATCCATGATTACATCTGAAGAAAATATATATGTATATATATTTTTCATAAAGATTGTAATTAAAAAAAAAAAAATTTCTTTCATACAAACTGTTAATGGTGAAAATATTTTAACGGGTAGGTAATACCCGAGAAATATTTAGATTTCACATTAATAAGATACACTGTACATTCTACGAATCTGATTCAACAATCATTTACTATCCTATTTACATCTACCGATATACGAATCCGTTCACCACAGAATAACTATTTTCATTCAAATTCAATTTCATATTTGGATTTTGACTTACCAGAATCCAACAAGTGGCATAATGAAGAAATAATAAACACAATAAAAATTGATTAGAAACAGACTAATTAACAATATGAAATCTTGTTAAGAAACCACGCTAACAAGATCCTAGCTAACTGATTACATTTTTAGTTATAGCAGTTTATTTATCGCAATTTAATTATCACAATTTACATTCTCGCAATTTTATTTATCGTTATTTAATTTTTGATATCTATTTTACGCACTTTAAATATTGGGACACGTATACAAGGTTTTGACATATCATATCGACGCATCTATATATATTATTTGGAACCACCATAGACACTCTATATGCAGTAATGATCGAGTTCTCTATACAGGGTTGAGGTTGATTCTATAATAATATATATACTTTGAGTTGTGATCGAGTCTGAGACATATACGGGTCACGATATGTATTAATTAATTCGAATATTATGTATTAAATTATTGAACTGCTAGTTGTAGACTATCAACTAAGAACTATCAACATTGGACAATTAAAAATGAATTAAAATATTGATTATAACATATGAAACTAAACAATTCTTCAAGTTTGCCACTTGATTTCGTCTTAAACCTCATTTGTATCTTCAAGATTACATTCTGCGTTCAAACCTTTCATGATTCTTGAAAACACCTCAATCGATAGGATGAATCAACCGCACTTCATCTACGGAAGGAAAGATTTATGCATATAGTTATGCACCTGAGAAACTTTCGGCAACTGAGTAAAAGTTTAACACGTAGCCGCGTCAGATCCTTTGGCATTTATTAGCAAAAATAACTTTGCGATCCCTTTTCAAGGTAGCCAATTTTGTCACAGCTTCAGCAAGTCAACTTCGACTTTTCATTCGAAGTAGCCTTACTATAATCCTGATATATACGATTACCCTTTTGATACCGGAGAATTCTTTTATATTCAACCATATTACCAGCAGACATACAAGCAACCTCGTTACTTCTTGGCTTAAATCTCTCTAACAAATCATTATATTTATTCATTGAAACCATATCATATACTCATCCATATCTTGTAACGAGAACTGCCATACTAATTACCGGGAATCAGCAATCAGTACTTTGAAAACTCACAGCATATCTACATCAACAGTTATATGTATGACATTTATCTATTAGAATTATGATCTCTCCTTCTGGAATTCTGAACATCACTCAGTCACAAATCAATACTCTGAATGTTGAAAAAGCTGAATGAAGCAGCAGAAACCATAGACAACTGTAAACGACCATAATCATCGAAAGTTTGATGATAAAGAATAGTATGTTGGAAAAGCTCAGAAAAGTTGGAACTGGAAAATGGATTGAGCTAACCACGAAGGAGACCAAGGACAAATACAAGGACCATACCCTATATTCAAAGAATCCAAATAATTCTGGATCCGTTGAAATCTCTAGAGAATATCTTGCTCCGAAGTCATGTTAAAATCTTGCGGAAAATCTTTCCCCATCAACCATCGAACTTAGAAATTCCAAAATATCATCATCAATATCTTCAATATTTCTGAGGATATTTTCATAAATATTCTCGTCCGAAATTTTATACCTCTTCGTGCTTTCCTGTGTATCATTATATTGGAAACATTCAATAGAGAATTTAGTACCGAAAAGCAGATTATGCGAAACTATGAAGAAGGCCGTGGACAAATCACAAAGAATAAGTTTGACTTTAAAGAATCCAAATGATTCAATATCTGCTAAAGTATTTAGTGAATATTTTGCTCCTTACTCTAAACCCTTGCAGACAATAGTTTCTATCATCATCTGATCTTAGATATTCAAAGATATTATCGTATCTTTCATTATAAATATCCTCCATATTTCTGAAGATATTTTCATAACTATTCTTATCTGAAATCATTAATCTCTTCGTGCTATCAGTGTTACATCATATAGAAACTGTTAGTTTCTATATTCTGTAAACTTTCGAGATTAAAATTTGAATGTTATTGAAGTAATGTTGGGAACTGATGCATGAGTTAGTATAATATAATGACACTTGATCAACGTGATTATATTACAGTAAGTCATGCTGAGCTTCTAAATGGAACATGATGATTCATAGACTATAACGTAAACATGTGCCATGTTACATAACTCTCTCATTCAAATTAACTTCTGAACATATCAAGAAAATATATTCTTGGTAGTTCTATTCTCAGTGATTCAAGTAATTTGACAAAACAAATCGTGCTACTATCTTTCCTTTCTACCTTGTATATTATGATAATTCGAAACTCCATACCTCTGAATTCTGGACCGTTACTTGCGAAAAGTAAACAAAAGCATGAAGCTCCGAAATAGAAAGGGGGTATAAATCGCAGCAAATAAGCGAGCGCATTAACTGTGGATGACAATAATGATAGGAGACAGAAGCAGTGACATTGAAATATAAGGGAAAATATAAAGCCCAATGATAACACTGAAATTACAAACCGTAGAGATCAGTGCGTATAGTAATAAAAAGACACGGAAGGATTATACATACAATAATCCCTAGAGCATAGTAGAAATAAACAGATTCTTCTAGTGGGAGTTGGAAAAGAAGAAAGATCATTACGATAGTCAGAATAAGAACAAGAATTAGAACCAGATTAAGCATTATTATAATCTTTTGGATATATGAACTAAGAAAGAAAGTATAGGAATGGTGAAAACTAATGAAACAGAAAAGGTAGAATTTATAGTGGTGATACCAGACAGAGTAATCGAGGCAGATCACCGTATTTAATTATAGAGATCTTAATTAGCCGAAGAGTCAAATCTTATAGATTTCGTAGATTTTCTTTAAATCCCTTGAATTCCGAAATTCAACCAAAACAACGTCAAAAGTTAAGACGCACCTTATTTTCTAAATTCAACCCTGTTTACGTCAAAAGCTAAGGAAAATCTTATTTTCTTCAATTCACTCTTTTGCGATAGCTTCATTCGTATCCTTAAAATAATCGAATTATTCTATCATTATTATTCAATGATGATAAAACTCTAATTATCAACTCATATTGGTCATGAAAACATTTTTATTGTTAGCCATGACCACCTCACTCAAATTTCGGGACGAAATTTCTTTAACGGGTAGGTACTGTGATGACCCGGAAATTTCCGACTAAATTTAAACTTAATCTTTACATGATTTCGATATGATAAGCAAAGTCTGTAATGTTGAGTCTCAAAAACTTTGAACGGTGTTCATTTATTCATTTAAACTTTGACTACTCCCGACGATTCACGAACAATGAATTTCAAATAGATATATATATAAATATTATGATATATGTAAGCTGTGAATAATATATATATATATATATATATATATATATATATATATATAAAAGAAATTTATAATATTTCATATAATTAGTTATGTGATAATATTATTATGATATATTAAAAATTATTATTATTAAGTATTAGCATTATTATTATCGTTTTATCAACTTTTATTTTTATTATTATCATTATTAATAAACTTATTAATTCCATTAAGAGTATTGAAATCATTATTAATTATTTTTATTATTATTAAGATACAACTTATTATCATTATCATTAATATTATTATTAGTTCTATTATTATTATTATTAGTATTTTTTTTATTAATATTAATAACATTATCAATATTAATAGTATTAACATAATTATTAATTATTAATATTAATTAAATATAAATTAAAAATGGATGTCGATATGTATAATGACAAAAGTCTGATGGATTTCTGTTATACATTTAGATATTTAATTTACTATTATTGATTGCCAATCAATCATATATCTAACTCTTATAAAATATATAATATACATATACATGTAAAAAGATGAAAAAAAAAACATCTATTCCTTCTTTCTCCATCTCATTCAAAGCACCACCTCCTGACAACCGTCGTTGAATCAACAGCTGGCCACCATCCACTATACTATTGCCACCATTCATATTATGTTTTTCAACCCAACAAACCACCATCGAAAATCATAAACAAACGTGTTGTTATTTCCTGATTAACATGCCGGTTTAAACTACCATCGAGACCCCTGCAAATCTTTATGCTTTATTGTATGGTTACTACTAGTTTTCGTGAAACCATCTTCACCATAACCATCACCCACCTCACTACATAAAAACCGAACACCATGTGATTCTGGTTCTTTTCTATCGTGTAAAGCACCACCATCATTTAAGTGCTCACTGCTATCTAATTTTGTTGCTAACGAACCCAAATCAAAACAACCCCCTGATACCTGCTGCTGATAATCTATATTTTCTTTCAAATTAAACGGTTACCTGCAGCTTGTCGTCTGTTATTTTTGTTGAGCCACGCCACCATTGTTGTATCTGCTTTTTGTTGTGATAGAAACCTAACCGCCACCAACACTTATAAATGGTTGCTGCTACGCGTAAAGGTTTATGTTTCTCCTTCATAATAAGCGAAAAATGATGATGCTTGTTAACCATAATGATGATATTTCACATTTCGTTTCTTTTTCTTTTTGGGTGGTAGACAAGCTTGAAATAAAGATACTCCACTTACACATCACTTGCCCCACCAACTTGACCAAACACACTACCAAATTCTAAACTAATACGGAGTATATAATTTTGATACCTTCCTATTGGACCGATGGGATATGCAAAGAAATGCATGGGTCCAGTTTATTTTTTTTCTGATCAAATCATAAAGTATTAAAGGAAATTGGATCCTTTATTTGTTTAGCAACTTGGATCGATGGCCTTTACTTGTTGTGGGCTGTGAAGAAAATTAGGCCAAGTTATGACCAACCTAGCGTTATAATTTTTTTTGTGAGTTCCTGTCGACGTTATTACACAAAAGCGTACTTTTATTTAAGTGATGATAATAAGTGATGATACAGAAAAATAATGATGATGATACGTGTTATTATATGATGATAAACTCACGATTATGTATGATGATGATGAGGTAACGACATGGGAGGATGACGAAGTTGTTTTCCTTCTTTTCCAATCGAACCACAGAAAGCTAACAATGTATTTTTTTCACGGGCTAACCTATTAAACTATTAATTTAAAGGACTACTTACTTTGGGCTTTTAATTCGTGGTTGGGCCAAGCTTTATTTGTCCGTTGGGCCAGCTTATACATGAGCCATTTAAGTTGTGGAAGAAGAAGTAGAAAACGAGTTAAGATTAAATGAGTTGAAACATAAACAGAAAAGCAAGGGTGAGGGAATGGTTAAGGGGTGTTAGTAGTGAACGAGAGGTCTTGGGTTCGAGTTCCATTCGCGGCAGTTTTCTTTTAAAGGCTTCTTTATGAGGTAGATTTCTTAAAATTATTATTATCATTATTATTTTTATTATTATTATTGTTATTATTATTGTTATTACTATTATTATTCTAATTATTATTACTAGTATTATTACTTAATGTTATTATTATCATTATTATTAGCATTAAGATTACTATTAGTAGTATCATTATGAGTAAAACCATTATAGCTATTATTATTATTATTATTATTATTATTATTATCAATAGTAGTATTATTATGATCCTTATTACTAAAAGTATATTTTTTTTATATTTTTATTAGTATTAATATTGAAATTAACATTTTATTTAAACTATCATTTTTATTTATATTAAAAGTACCACTTTTATTAATATTTGAATTATCAAATTTTTTATCATAATTAGTATTATTTTTATCATTATTATTATTGGTATTATTAGTATATCAAATAAAGATTTTATATATAAAAATATATTTATGACATAAAACCTAACCCTATTAACACTTTAGTAATAAATGTTAACTATATATATAGAAAATAAATATATCTAATTAAGTTATTAATAAAATAAACGATATAAAATAACAATTAAAATCACTAATAAAATATAGTTTTGTTGGATTACCATTACATGTAATAATATACATGATTGAATATAGGTTCGTGAATCTGAGGCCAACCCTGCATTGTTCAGTTATTCAATTTTGTCATATGTATTTTTACTACAAAATACAATAGGTGAGTTTCATTAATCCCTTTTTAAATGCTTTTGCAATATATATTTTAGGACTGAGAATACATGCGTTGCTTTTATAAATGCTTTACGAAATAGACACAAGTGATCGAAACTACATTCTATGGTTGGATTATTAAACTGAATATGCCCCTTTATAGTCTGGTAATCTAAGAATTAGGGAACAGACACCCTAATTGACGCGAATCCTAAAGATAGATCTATCGGGCCCAACAAGCCCCATCCAAAGTACCGGATGCTTTAGTATTTCAAAATTTATATCATGTCCGAAGAAGAATCCCGGAATGATGGGGATATTCTAATATGCATATTGTGAATGTCGGTTACCAGGTGTGCAATCCATATGAATGATATTTTTGTCTCTATGCATGGGACGTATGTTTACGAGAAATGGAAATATGAAATCTTGTGGTCTAATAAAATTATGAAATGATTATTTATGTTAAACTAATGAACTCACCAACCTTTTGGTTGACACTTTAAAGCATGTTTATTCTCAGGTACGAAAGAAATCTTCCGCTGTGCATTTACTCATTTTAGAGATATTATTTGGAGTCATTCATGACATATTTCAAAAGACGTTGTATTCGAGTCATTGATTTCATCAAGAATATTATCAAGTCATTTATAGTTTGGATATATTATGAAATGGTATGCATGTCTGTCAACTTACGATGAAATGAAAGTTGTCTTTTAAAAATGAATGCAATGTTTATAAAATGTATCATATAGAGGTCAAGTACCTCGCGATGTAATCAGCTATTGTGAATCGTTTATAATCGATGTGGACTTCGTCCGGATGGATTAGGACGGGTCTTCACACATTTCACTTTGAGCATAACTTTGTCTCCAACCTGAAATTCCAAATCTTTCCTACTAACATCGGCATAACTCTTTTGACTTTCTCGCGCTGTTTTCAGTATCTTTTGTATCTGCGTGATCTTCTCAGTCGTTTCATGTACAATCTCAGGACCAGTCAATTGACTATCTCCTAACTCAGTCCAACATACAGGTGATCTGCACTTTCTGCCATACAGTGCTTCAAAAGGCGCTGCCTTTATTCTTGCGTGATAACTATTGTTATAAGAGAACTCTACTAACGGTAGATGTCTATCCCATCCAATTTCAAAGTAAATAACACACGCTCTTAATATGTATTCTAACGTTTGAATGGTTCTCTCGCTTTGACCATCAGTTTGTGGATGGTATGCTGCACTCATGTCTAAACGAGTTCTCATGGCATCTTGCAAAGCTTGCCAGAATCTTGATGTAAATCTGATGTCTCTATCGAAAATAATGGATATCGGCACTCCATGTAGGGAAACGACTTCCTTTATATAGATCTGTGCCAACTTCTCCATCTTATCTGTTTCCTTAATCGGTAGAAAATGAGCTGACTTCGTGAGACGATCAATGATAACCCAAACCGTATCATAACCTCCCACAGTCTTTGGTAGCTTAGTGATAAAATCCATAGTAATATTTTCCCACTTCCATTGGGGAATCTCTGGCTGTGTCAGCAATCCTGACGGTTTCTGATACTCAGCCTTGACTTTAGCACAAGTCAAGCACTTACCAACATAGGTAGCGATATCAGCTTTCATGTTAGGCCACCAGTACAATGCCTTAAGATTTTGGTACATCTTTTCAGATCCAGGGTGAATAGAATACCTCATCTTGTGTGCCTCATCTAGCACTAGTTCCCTTAATCCTCCAAACTTCAGTACCAAAATTTTATTGATGAAATATCGGGTTCCATCTTCTCTAACATCGAACTTCTTATCGATTCCTCAAAGTGACTCGGTAGCAATGTTCTCTTCTTTAAATGCCTCTAGCTGTGCATCGTGTATCTGAGAAGTAAGATTCCTTTTAACAGTCATGTTCAATGCTCTAACTCGAATAGGCTTAACCTTTTCCTTCCTACTCAAAGCATCGGCAACTACATTAGCCTTTCCAGGATGATAGCAAATGTCGCAGTCGTAGTCGTTCAATAGTTCAATCCAACGTCTTTGCCTTATATTAAGCTGTTTCTGATCGAAGATATGCTGCAAACTCTTGTGATCCGTGAAAACAGTAAACTTAGTACCATACAGATAGTGTCTCCACATCTTCAGTGCAAAGACCACAGCACCAAGTTCTAAATCGTGTGTAGTGTAGTTCTGTTCATGTATCTTCAATTGTCGTGATCCGTATGCAATCACTTTCTTACGTTGCATTAACACGCAACCAAAACCCTGCCGTGAAACGTCGCAGTAAACCACGAAATCCTCAGTTCCTTCGGGCAAAGAAAAAATCGGTGCATTCGTTAACTTCTCTTTTAACAACTGAAATACAGCTTCATGCAACTCTGTCCATTCATACTTCTTACCCTTGTGAGTCAATGCTGTTAACGATCAGGTAATAGTAGAAAATCCCTCAATGAATCTTCTATAATAACTGGCGAGACCTAAAAAATTTCGTATCTGTGTTGGCGATTTAGAAGTCTCCCATTTTTTTAACCGTTTCTATCTTCGCAGGATCAACTTGGATACTATTGACACCTACGATATGACCCAAAAATTGGACTTCTTGTAGCCAAAAGTCACACTTTGAAAACTTCGCGTACAGCTGCTCCTTCCTGAGCATTTCTAGTGGCAAACAAAGATGTTGCTCATGCTCTTCCTCATTCTTGGAGTAACCAGAATATCGTCGATAAACACAATAATAAACTTGTCCAGATATGGCTTACACACACGGTTCATGAGATCCATGAACACAGCCGATGCGTTCGTCAATCCAAACGGAATTACTGTGAACTCATGATGCCCATAGCATGTTCTAAACGCTGTCTTTGGTATGTCTGCCTCTTTTACTCTCATCTGATGGTAACCTGACCTCAGATCAATCTTAGAGTAACATGCTGATCCTTGCAATTGATCAAACAAATCATCAATCCTCGGCAATGGATATCTATTCTTGATAGTTAACTTATTTAACTCCCTGTAATCGATACAGAGTCTCATAGATCCATCCTTCTTCTTCACAAACAGTACAGGAGCTCCCCATGGCGAAGAACTCAGTCGAATGAATCCTTTGTCTAAAAGCTCTTGCAGTTGAGTAGACAACTCTTGCAATTCTGGTGGTGCAAGTCTATACGGTGCACGCGCTACTGGTGCTGCTCTGGGCACTAAATCAATCTGGAAACTCTACATCTCTATGCGGAGGTAATCCAGGTAACTCATCGGGAAAAAACATCAGGAAATTCTCTAATAATTGGCACATCTTCGAGTTTATTGCCTTCAGATTCAGTTTTGCTTACGTGAACCAGCATAGCAAGACAACATTTTCTTATGTGTTTCTGCACCTTTAAACAGTTAATAAAATGTAAGGTGTATTACTTCGCTCCCCATACACCATTAGAGGTTCACCTTCGATAATAGGAATGTAAATCGCTTTCTGATGACAAACAATGTCGGCTCTATTCTCGGCTAACCACTCCATTCCAACCACAAGGTCAAAACTTCCTAGCTTAATCGGTATCACATCTATCTTAAACGACGTTCCAGCCAAAGTCAAAGTACAATCATGGTAAACCTTATCAGCACTCATTAGATTACCATTCCCTAGTTCTATAGAGTATAAGTTTTCTAATTATGTTATGGGATTCTTAAGTCTATGGTAAAAATCTCTAGACACAAAGCTTCTATCAGCTCCAGAATCGAAAAGTACATAAACATGTTGATTATTGAGTAGAAACGTACCCGTGACTAGCTTGGGATCATTACGAGCTTCATTGGAGTTAATGTTGAAAGCTCTTCCTCTTGCAGGTTCAGCAGTCTTACTACCAGTTGGGCAATCCTTCCAGAAATGACCTTCTTTTCCGCACCCATATCACATATTCGACCCAGCTTTACATTCTGTAGCCACATGTCCACTCTTTTTGAACTTATCACACTTCTTCAAACACTCGCCCGGATGATGCCTATTTCCCTTATAGCCAGAACTAGTATTCGGAGTTGTAGTGTTGCCCTTAGCAGTATCTTGTTTCTTAAAGGGCTGTTGATTGAAATTCTTCCCCGAGTTATTGTTGTTGTTCCATTTCCTCTTGTTATCATAAGTTTTAGACTCAGTTGAGGTAGGAGCCTTCCCTCGCTGTTCAACTTGATCCATCAACTCACTAGCCATCTCGACAGCCTCTTGTACAGTTCTCGGCTTTGAAGTAGTCACATCGCTTTGAATATTCACGGTCAATCCCTTCACATACAGTGTGATCTTGCGGCGTTCGGGAGTAACCATATTCGGACACATGAGAGCGAGCTCAAAGAATCTCTCGTTGTATTTGGCTAGATCAGTACCTACTAGCTTCAAGTTTTGGAGTTCCCGCTCCATCTTAACAGTTTCATTGTAGGGACAATACTCTTCGATCATCCGTCGTTTCAAATCCTCCCATGAAGTCTCAAAAGCCTGATCCATGCCTACAGAATTTGCATCAGTGTTCCACCATGTCAAGGCGCCATCTTATAACTTACAAGATGTAAACTTCTTTCTCTCCGCATCTCTACACCCACTAATACGGAAGACAGACTCAAGCTTCTCAAGCCAATGAGTTAAACTAACTTGGCCTTCGGTGCCATTAATGAGTGTGGTTCGCAGCTCAAGAAAGTCTTGTACGTACACTCTGCTTGTCCATTGTTTTGAGTATTAGTTGCATCCTGGTTTCGCTGATTTGTAGTGTTTACAGTATTGCTGTTGGTTCCGTTACAGAGTTCTGCTACAGCCTCGGTTATTCCTTCGGTGATCCACTGACGAACATCAGCTTGGGTAACCATCTTGGGTGGCATTATCTTTCTGGTCAAGATAACACACTCGATTAGTGTAAATGAAATCGGTACATAAAAATATACTAGCAACGGAAATGATGCATAGTAGATAATATTAAATCATAACGATTCTAGTAGGGCTAGTAATAAGTAGTAGTAATACATAGCGCTTAGTAGTAACAATAGTAAGAACAATGTACACTAGTATCATTAACACTAACTAGCAATAGTGGTAGCAACACTAAGCATGATAAGTTATTAGTAAATCCAACACTTAAAGTAATATAACTCTCATTCATAATCATGCATAACCAAAGAAAGTAACATATCCCTCATGTCATAAGTAAGATCACAAAAGTAACAATCACATCTTGCAATGTATGTGCGAGTATCAAATAATAAGCAATAATAATCAAATAATTTCTAATAGCGTGGAACAAGTCCAAACGAGCGATCTTTATTTCCGCTTTCGGAGCTCCTTCAACAAATACTCGACCATCTTCTCTAAGTTCTCGACTCGTAACGGGAGGTCATTGGTGTTGTTGTCATTAGTGGCGGCAGTGGATGTACTAGGTTTAGAAGTAGAAGTAGAAGCGTCATAGGGATGGTAACGTTGACACATCTTTAGCGACTGATTGTCATAGCGAAAACTCTTACAAAAGGGGTTATTAATTCGAGCAGGTCCTTTTGGTATCCTACGGTGGCCTCTAGGTCCGTAGGGGTTAAAGAAATTGAGATCAACAAAAGGTGACTAGGAACGAGTGGGTGAATCGGGTAAATTAGGTTCAGATTCGGATTCAGGTTCCGGGTCCTCCTCCGGTTCTTCCTCTTCTGATTTCTCTTCTTCTTCCGCTTCGGACTGCCTTTCGGGTTCAGACTCAGTATCATCCGCAAACTCAGTATAGTATTCCCTTGTGCTTGTGTGATTTCCTCAGATTCCGTGTCGGAGTCGGTAAGAATGATAGGATTGCAAGAAGTCATCTAGCACTCAAAAAGGAAACACAAAGTTAGTTCATTTAGTAATCATGTCATTATAGAAATCAAGTAAAATAGTAAATAATGTAACTAGGGTTCATGTAACTTAACAAGTCTAGGGTTACAGTCTAGACTCAATAGATGTCCTAACGTTCGACTCTCTAATGCAGCCTAGTCCTAGGTAACCGATCTACTCTGATACCAAATGTAATACCCCATCAGAATCCATTAACGGCGTATTAACTCCGGTCCCACAGTTTAGCGGTTAGGCCCTCTATATGAGACGTTTCCGAAAAGTATTCGCATTAATTATCAAAGCAAAGTCATTTATTAAGAAAACGTAACTTGAAAGTATTTGACATAAATGACTATCGTAAATGAACCCAAAACATCTAAATAAGTAAATAGTTTAAATGCGAATATTTGTTCTTGAAATAAAGATGATAAAATATGCTGGACATCGTCCAGTTCTAGCAGCAGACAACATGACAACTTCTGTATAGCGGAAGCACTACCTCTATGGACCTGAGATAAAACATGCAAAACGTCAACGAAAACGTTGAGTGAATTTACAGGTTTAGTAAAGCATTTCGTAAGTTAGGCCACAAGATTTTCTGGAAACATCGTAAGAAAAGTATACATTATCATGAGTACTTGATTATAAAACTTTAACCTTTGCGGATAGCTAGGCTACATGTCTTCCTTTTATCCTATCAGAGCATACACCGATCAAGTGTACAAGTAACAAAAAAATAAGCACCAGTTATGTTGCGGTGAAGTTTGTCAAACCTAACGGTACCGTCCCTATAAGTCGAGCTTACAAAAAGTAACTAATATATTCAAGCTAAGAGATTTTTGATCTGAACTCATATGTATAGCTGTTTAAGTACTTGTGCCTAATATGTAAAACATTTGGAAAAAGCATGTATCTCATCCCTGTAAAAACATAGTAGGGATTGTAGACTCACCTTAGCAAAAGCACTTGAAATATCTTAGCAAAATGTACTGCAGTCGAACAATCTCGACCGAACAACGCAACCTAACCAATTAGATCATCTTAAGTATAGACATATTGGTCATACTATGTCAACCCATATGTAGTGACCCGAACTTTTCCATGTTTATATATATATTAAATGAAATTGTTATTTACATGATTAAGTGTTTCCAACATGTTAAGAAATCAAACTTGTTAAGACTTGATTAATTGAAATAGGTTTCATATAGACAATTGACCACCCAAGTTGATTAATTGAAATAGGTTTCATATAGACAATTGACCACCCAAGTTGATCGGTGATTCACGAACGTTAAAACTTGTAAAAACTATATGATGACATATATATGGTTATATATATAGTTAACATGATTTTATTATAATTATGTATCTCATTAGGTATTTTAATAATGAGTTATATACATAAAAATGAGACTATTAATTTAAGAAACTCGAAAACGATATATATATAACGATTATCGTTATAACAACGTCTTACTAGGTACATATGAATCATATTAAGATATGGTTAATTATGTTAAATGATAAGTAAATATATTATTAAATATATTATTAAGTTTATTAACAATGAAATACATCTGTAAAAATAAGACTACTAACTTAATGATTTCGAAACAAGACATATGTGTAACGATTATCGTTGTAACGACATTTAACTGTATATATATCATACTAAGTTATATTATATATCATAATATCATGATAATATAACAATTTAACATCTCATTTGTTATAATAAACAATAGGTTAACAACATTCAACAAGATCGTTAACCTAAAGGTTTCAAAACAACGTTTACATGTAACGACTAACGATGACTTAACGACTCAGTTAAAATGTATATACATGTAGTGTTTTAATATGTATTCATACACTTTTGAAAGACTTCAAGACACTTATCAAAATACTTATACTTAACAAAAATGCTTACAATTACATCCTCGTTCAGTTTCATCAACAATTCTACTCGTATGCACCTGTATTCGTACTCGTACAATACACAACTTTTAGATGTATGTACTATTGGTATATACACTCCAATGATTAGCTCTTAGCAGCCCATGTGAGTCACCTAACACATGTGGGAGCCATCATTTGGCAACTAGCATGAAATATCTCATAAAATTACAAAAATATGAGTAATCATTCATGACTTATTTACATGAAAACAAAATTACATATCCTTTATATCTAATCCATACACCAACGACCAAAAACACCTACAAACACTTTCATTCTTCAATTTTATTCATCTAATTGATCTCTCTCAAGTTCTATATTCAAGTTCCAAGTGTTCTTCATAAATTCCAAAAGTTCTAGTTTCATAAAATTAAGAATACTTCCAAGATTGCAAGTTTACTTCCAAGTTTTCTAAATCCATTCCAAGTAATCATCCAAGATCAAGAAACCTTTGTTACTTACAGCAGGTTATATTTCTAATACACGTTAATAATCATATTCAAACTTTAATTCAATTTCTATAACTATAACAATCTTATTTCGAGTGGAAATCTTACTTGAAATTGTTTTCGTGTCATGATTCTGCTTCAAGAACTTTCAAGCCATCCAAGGATCCTTTGAAGCTAGATCTATTTTTCTTATTTCCAGTAGGTTTATCCAAGGAACTTGAGGTAGTAATGATGTTCATAACATCATTCGATTCATACATATAAAGCTATCTTATTCGAAGGTTTAAACTTGTAATCACTAGAACATAGTTTAGTTAATTCTAAACTTGTTCGCAAATAAAAGTTAATCCTTTTAACTTGACTTTTAAAATCAACTAAAAACATGTTCTATATCTATATGATATGCTAACTTAATGATTTAAAACCTGGAAACACGAAAAACACCGTAAAATCGGATTTACGCCGTCGTAGTAACACCGCGGGTTGTTTTGGGTTAGTTAATTAAAAACTATGATAAACTTTGATTTAAAAGTTGTTATTCTGGGAAAATGATTTTTATTATGAACATGAAACTATATCCAAAAATTATGGTTAAACTCAAAGTGGAAGTATGTTTTCTAAAATGGTCATCTAGACGTCGTTCTTTCGACTGAAATGACTACCTTTACAAAAATGACTTGTAACTTATTTTTCCGACTATAAACCTATACTTTTTCTGTTTAGATTCATAAAATAGAGTTCAATATGAAACCATAGCAATTTGATTCACTCAAAACAGATTTAAAATGAAGAAGTTATGGGTAAAACAAGATTGGATAATTTTTCTCATTTTAGCTACGTGAAAATTGGTAACAAATCTATTCCAACCATAACTTAATCAACTTGTATTGTATATTATGTAATCTTGAGATACCATAGACACGTATACAATGTTTCGACCTATCATGTCGACACATCTATATATATTTCGGAACAACCATAGACACTCTATATGTGAATGTTGGAGTTAGCTATACAGGGTTGAGGTTGATTCCAAAATATATATAGTTTGAGTTATGATCAATACTGAGATACGTATACACTGGGTCGTGGATTGATTCAAGATAATATTTATCGATTTATTTCTGTACATCTAACTGTGGACAACTAGTTATAGGTTACTAACGAGGACAACTGACTTAATAAACTTAAAACATCAAAATATATTAAAAGTGTTGTAAATATATTTTGAACATACTTTGATATATATGTATATATTGTTATAGGTTCGTGAATCAACCAGTAGTCAAGTCTTACTTCCCGACGAAGTAAAAATCCATGAAAGTGAGTTATAGTCCCACTTTTAAAATCTAATATTTTTGGGATGAGAATACATGCAGGTTTTATAAATGATTTACAAAATAGACACAAGTACGTGAAACTACATTCTCTGGTTGAATTATCGAAATCGAATATGCCCCTTTTTATTAAGTCTGGTAATCTAAGAATTAAGGAACAGACACCCTAATTGATGCGAATCCTAAAGATAGATCTATTGGGCCTAACAAACCCCATCCAAAGTACCGGATGCTTTAGTACTTCGAAATTTATATCATATCCGAAGGGTGTCCCGGAATGATGGGGATATTCTTATATATGCATCTTGTTAATGTCGGTTACCAGGTGTTCACCATATGAATGATTTTTATCTCTATGTATGGGATGTGTATTGAAATATGAAATCTTGTGGTCTATTGTTACGATTTGATATATATAGGTTAAACCTATAACTCACCAACATTTTTGTTGACGTTTAAAGCATGTTTATTCTCAGGTGAATACTAAGAGCTTCCGCTGTTGCATACTAAAATAAGGACAAGATTTGGAGTCCATGTTTGTATGATATTGTGTAAAAACTGCATTCAAGAAACTGATTTCGATGTAACATATTTGTATTGTAAACCATTATGTAATGGTCGTGTGTAAACAGGATATTTTAGATTATCATTATTTGATAATCTACGTAAAGCTTTTTAAACCTTTATTTATGAAATAAAGGTTATGGTTTGTTTTAAAAATGAATGCAGTCTTTGAAAAACGTCTCATATAGAGGTCAAAACCTCGCAACGAAATCAATTAATATGGAACGTTTTTAATCAATAAGAACGGGACATTTCAGTTGGTATCCGAGCGTTGGTCTTAGAGAACCAGAAAATTTGCATTAGTGTGTCTTATCGAGTTTGTTAGGATGCATTAGTGAGTCTGGACTTCGACCGAGTTTTCTTTAAAAATGATTGCTTAATATTTTTGTTGGAAACTATATATTATTAACATGTATATATTATGTGATATATTAATCTCTTAACATGTTTGATATTGTGTGATAGATGTCTACCTCTAGCACAAATCCCATTGACTCACCTAATAATAACGAAGAGTCGAATATATATTGGACTGATTCACAAGTTCCCGAAGAAGAACCGGAAGAAGAATCAGAACCGGAAGAAGAATCAGAACCGGAAGAGGAGGAACCGGAGGAGGAAATAGAACCGGTGGGGGAAATATTAAAACGGTTAAGTAAAAGAAAATCCTCAACCAACCGACCAAGGTTAATTATGGTCAATGGTGTTTCCGCCATGGAAGCAAAATATTGGGAGGATTACCAATTCTTCGATGAATCGGATTCCGATGAGAATTCCGATGATGTTATAGAAATTACCCCAACTGAATTTAAAAAGGCAAAAGAAAATAATAAGGGAAAGGGCATAAAAATAGAGAAATCTAATTCCAACCCCGATGAACTTTATATGTATCGTCAACCTCTGAAGCCCTTAAGTTGTAACAATGACCCGGGAACCTCTAAACCACCAGGTTTTTCTAAACCGTTGTGGAAAACGACAGCTCGTATTAGGGGAACATCATATATCCCTAGAAACTTGGCAAAACGAACCAAAACCGAAGAAGAAGAAACGAGCGAGTCGGAATAAGATAGTTGTATTCGTGTGGTATAATATATGTAATATAGTGTGCTTATGCTTTATGATATATGTAAAAATTGCTTGTATTAATAAGTATTTTTTTTATGAATCTAACTCTTGTCTATTTTACAGTATAAAAACACAAAATGGATAGACAACCCAATATTTTAAGAGACCTACCCGGAGACATGATTAATGAAATCTTGTCTAGAGTCGGTCAGAATTCTTCGGCACAACTATTTACGGCGAAATCATTTTGTAAGACATTCGAAGAACGTTCCAAGAATGTCTTGGTTTATAAGAGACTTTCATTTGAAAGATGGGGGATATCACATTGGGAAACCCATAAGTTACGATGTGTTTACTTTGACGCATATATTGCAGAGAACCCAAATGCTATTTTACGCAACGGGTTAAGAAATTATTTTGACTCAATGTATCCGAATATAGAACTTCATGATTTAGAAAAAGCGGCTAACATGCAACATAAAGAAGCATGCTATGCTTGCGGGTTAGTAATGTTCGTTTCTCACCAAAGTGAGAAAAAGAACATCGGGCTACAACTATTAAACAAAACGTTCTCACAAGTGACGGAGTTGGTAATTGGGGTAAGAAATGAGGTTTTTAGGTTATTACGAGACTGTTGGTCATTACGTAACCCTCGTCCCTTTGACGACGTTACAACACGCTGTCTTATCAACGGCCATAACGGTTATGTTCCACAAGACCAAGGATGGGAAGTAGTCCTAGTAAAACCAGAATGCATGACTTGTTTCTAGACGTATGAATTACGTATCTTTATTGAACGACTTGTGTACTAGCTAGAATTATCTTCACAACTATCTTGTATCAAAGTTATTGTGTGCTATATTTCATGCTTTATGTAAAATAAGCGGTATTGTAAGTTTGTAAAATATTGTATAAAAGTTTGAACGCGAAATATTATTATAATCAGTTTTTCATATAGAATTGTAGTAGTTGAATTGTATATTAGCTACTAAGTATGAACTTAACGGGTAGGTACTACCCGAATTTAAACTTATAAAACGCTAATATGAAGAAAAAGCTTTTATAAATGAGTTCATATTATGCTACAAAATACTATTAACTACTCTTAATATTCTGTATGATTAACTTGTTCCATTTGACTATTTTGAAGGAAATGGCACCGACTACTCGACACACCGTGAATATGAATGAAGAGGAATTCCGTACTTTTCTAGCTTTAAACATAGCCGCAGTATAGGCTGCGCTACATACCAACAATAATCTTGGATCTAGCAGTACAGGAAATCGTGTAGGATGCACCTACAAAGAATTCACTGCCTGCAAACCTTTGGAATTTGATGGAACCGAAGGACCGATCGGATTGAAACGGTGGACTGAGAAGGTCGAATCGGTGTTTGCCATAAGTAAGTGTACTGAAGAGGACAAAGTGAAGTACGCTACGTATACCTTCACAGGTTCTGTGTTAACATGGTGGAATACCTATCTAGAGCAAGTGGGACAAGATGATGCGTACGCACTACCATGGTCAGCATTCAAGCACTTGATGAACGAGAAGTACCGTCCCAGAACCGAGGTCAATAAGCTCAAGACAGAACTTAGAGGGTTACGAATCCAAGGATTTGATATTACCACGTACGAAAGACGATTCACAGAATTGTGCCTATTATGTCCGGGAGCGTTCGAAGATGAGGAAGAGAAGATCGACGCGTTTGTGAAAGGATTACCGGAAAGAATCCAAGAAGATATAAGTTCACACGAGCCCGCCTCCATACAACAGGCATGTAGAATGGCTCACAAACTAGTGAACCAGATTGAGGAAAGAATTAAAGAACGAACGGCTGAAGAGGCCAATGTGAAGCAAGTCAAAAGAAAGTGGGAGGAAAACGGTGATAAGAATCACCAATACAACAACAACAGCAATTACAATAATAATCGCAAAAATTATCCCAACAATCGCAACATCAATCGCAACTACAACAAACGGCCCAACAACAACAACAACAACAACAACAGCAACTACAACAATCATCCCAACAATAATAATAACCGCAACAACAACAACAATCAGAAGCAGCTATGCCAAAGGTGTGAAAAGTATCCCTCGGGGTTCTGCACCAAATTTTGCAACAAGTGTAAAAGAAATGGTCATACTGCGGCGAAGTGTGAGGTCTACGGACCAGGAGTTAACAGAACGAAAGGAACAAATGGTGTCGGAATGAGTAATGGCGGAGCAAGTAGTGTCGGAACAAGTTATGCCAATGTAGTTTATTATAAATGTGGAAAACCGGGCCACATTATTAGAAATTGCCCGAACCAGGAGAACACGAATGGACAAGGCCGCGGAAGATTTTTCAATATTAATGCGGCAGAGGCACAGGAAGACCCGGAGCTTGTTACGGGTACGTTTCTTATTGATAATAAATCTGCTTACGTTTTATTTGATTCGGGTGCGGATAGAAGCTATATGAGTAGAGATTTTTGTGCTAAATTAAGTTGTCCATTGACGCCGTTGGATAGTAAATTTTTACTCGAATTAGCAAACGGTAAATTAATTTCAGCAGATAATATATGCCGGAATCGAGAAATTAAACTGGGTAGCGAAATATTTAAGATTGATTTGATACCAGTAGAGTTAGGGAGTTTTGATGTAATAGTTGGCATGGACTGGCTGAAGAAGGTGAAAGCAGAGATCGTATGTTATAAAAATGCAATTCGCATTTTACGAGAAGAAGGAGAACCCTTAATGGTGTACGGAGAAAAGGGCAACATGAAGCTACATCTTATTAGTAATTTGAAGGCATAAAAACTAATAAGAAAAGGTTGCTATGCTGTTCTAGCACACGTCAAGTGAAATGTCCCGTTCTTATTGATTAAAAACGTTCCATATTAATTGATTTTGTTGCGAGGTTTTGACCTCTATATGAGACGTTTTTCAAAGACTGCATTCATTTTTAAACAAACCATAACCTTTATTTCATCAATAAAGGTTTAAAAAGCTTTACGTAGATTATCAAATAATGATAATCTAAAATATCCTGTTTACACACGACCATTACATAATGGTTTACAATACAAATATGTTACAACAAAATAAGTTTCTTGAATGCAGTTTTTACACAATAACATACAAGCATGGACTCCAAATCTTGTCCTTATTTAAGTATGCGACAGCGGAAGCTCTTAATAATCACCTGAGAATAAACATGCTTAAAACGTCAACAAAAATGTTGGTGAGTTATAGGTTTAACCTATATATATCAAATCGTAACAATAGACCACAAGATTTCATATTTCAATACACATCCCATACATAGAGATAAAAATCATTCATATGGTGAACACCTGGTAACCGACAATAACAAGATGCATATATAAGAATATCCCCATCATTCCGGGACACCCTTCGGATATGATATAAATTTCGAAGTACTAAAGCATCCGGTACTTTGGATGGGGTTTGTTAGGCCCAATAGATCTATCTTTAGGATTCGCGTCAATTAGGGTGTCTGTTCCCTAATTCTTAGATTACCAGACTTAATAAAAAGGGGCATATTCGATTTCGATAATTCAACCATAGAATGTAGTTTCACGTACTTGTGTCTATTTTGTAAATCATTTATAAAACCTGCATGTATTCTCATCCCAAAAATATTAGATTTTAAAAGTGGGACTATAACTCACTTTCACAGATTTTTACTTCGTCGGGAAGTAAGACTTGGCCACTGTTGATTCACGAACCTATAACAATATATACATATATATTAAAGTATGTTCAAAATATATTTACAACACTTTTAATATATTTTGATGTTTTAAGTTTATTAAGTCAGCTGTCCTCGTTAGTAACCTACAACTAGTTGTCCACAGTTAGATGTACAGAAATAAATCGATAAATATTATCTTGAATCAATCCACGACCCAGTGTATACGTATCTCAGTATTGATCACAACTCAAACTATATATATTTTGGAATCAACCTCAACCCTGTATAGCTAACTCCAACATTCACATATAGAGTGTCTATGGTTGTTCCGAAATATATATAGATGTGTCGACATGATAGGTCGAAACATTGTATACGTGTCTATGGTATCTCAAGATTACATAATATACAATACAAGTTGATTAAGTTATGGTTGGAATAGATTTGTTACCAATTTTCACGTAGCTAAAATGAGAAAAATTATCCAATCTTGTTTTACCCATAACTTCTTCATTTTAAATCCGTTTTGAGTGAATCAAATTGCTATGGTTTCATATTGAACTCTATTTTATGAATCTAAACAGAAAAGTATAGGTTTATAGTCGGAAAAATAAGTTACAAGTCGTTTTTGTAAAGGTAGTCATTTCAGTCGAAAGAACGACGTCTAGATGACCATTTTAGAAAACATACTTCCACTTTGAGTTTAATCATAATTTTTGGATATAGTTTCATGTTCATAATAAAAATCATTTTCTCAGAATAACAACTTTTAAATCAAAGTTTATCATAGTTTTTAATTAACTAACCCAAAACAGCCCGCGGTGTTACTACGACGGCGTAAATCCGGTTTTACGGTGTTTTTCGTGTTTCCAGGTTTTAAATCATTAAGTTAGCATATCATATAGATATAGAACATGTGTTTAGTTGATTTTAAAAGTTAAGTTAGAAGGATTAACTTTTGTTTGCGAACAAGTTTAGAATTAACTAAACTATGTTCTAGTGATTACAAGTTTAAACCTTCGAATAAGATAGCTTTATATGTATGAATCGAATGATGTTATGAATATCATTACTACCTTAATTTCCTTGGATAAACCTACCGGAAAAGAGAAAAATGGATCTAGCTTCAATGGATCCTTGGATGGCTCGAAGTTCTTGAAGCAGAATCATGACACGAAAACAAGTTCAAGTAAGATCATCACTTGAAATAAGATTGTTATAGTTATAGAAATTGAACCAAAGTTTGAATATGATTATTACCTTGTATTAGAATGATAACCTACTGTAAGAAACAAAGATTTCTTGAGGTTGGATGATCACCTTACAAGATTGGAAGTGAGCTAGCAAACTTGAAAGTATTCTTGATTTTATGAAACTAGAACTTTTGGAATTTATGAAGAACACTTAGAACTTGAAGATAGAACTTGAGAGAGTTCAATTAGATGAAGAAAATTGAAGAATGAAAGTGTTTGTAGGTGTTTTTGGTCGTTGGTGTATGGATTAGATATAAAGGATATGTAATTTTGTTTTCATGTAAATAAGTCATGAATGATTACTCATATTTTTGTAATCTTATGAGATATTTCATGCTAGTTGCCAAATGATGGTTCCCACATGTGTTAGGTGACTCAAATGGGCTGCTAAGAGCTGATCATTGGAGTGTATATACCAATAGTACATACATCTAAAAGCTGTGTATTGTACGAGTACGAATACGGGTGCATACGAGTAGAATTGTTGATGAAACTGAACGAGAATGTAATTGTAAGAATTTTTGTTAAGTAGAAGTATTTTGATAAGTGTATTGAAGTCTTTCAAAAGTGTATAAATACATATTAAAACACTACATGTATATACATTTTAACTGAGTCGTTAAGTCATCGTTAGTCGTTACATGTAAGTGTTGTTTTGAAACCTTTAGGTTAACGATCTTGTTAAATGTTGTTAACCCAATGTTTATAATAACAAAAGAGATTTTAAATTATTATATTATCATGATATTATGATGTACGAATATCTCTTAATATGATATATATACATTAAATGTCGTTACAACGATAAACGTTACATATATGTCTCGTTTCAAAATCATTAAGTTAGTAGTCTTGTTTTTACATATGTAGTTCATTGTTAATATAATTAATGATATGTTTACTTATCATAATATCATGTTAATTATATATATAACCATATATATGTCATCATATAGTTTTTTTACAAGTTTTAACGTTCGTGAATCACCGGTCAACTTGGGTGGTCAATTGTCTATATGAAACCTATTTCAATTAATCAAGTCTTAACAAGTTTGATTGCTTAACATGTTGGAAACATTTAATCATGTAAACATCAATCTCAATTAATATATATAAACATGGAAAAGTTCGGGTCACTACAGTACCTACCCGTTAAATAAATTTCGTCCCGAAATTTTAAGCTGTTGAAGGTGTTGACGAATCTTCTGGAAATAGATGCGGGTATTTCTTCTTCATCTGATCTTCACGTTCCCAGGTGAACTCGGGTCCTTACGAGAATTCCATCGAACCTTAACAATTGGTATCTTGTTTTGCTTAAGTCTTTTAACCTCACGATCCATTATTTCGACGGGTTCTTCGATGAATTGAAGTTTTTCGTTGATTTGGATTTCATCTAACGGAATAGTGAGATCTTCTTTAGCAAAACATTTCTTTAAATTCGAGACGTGGAAAGTGTTATGTACAGCCGCGAGTTATTGAGGTAACTCTAGTCGGTAAGCTACTGGTCCGACACGATCAATAATCTTGAATGGTCCAATATACCTTGGATTTAATTTCCCTCGTTTACCAAATCGAACAACGCCTTTCCAAGGTGCAACTTTAAGCATGACCATCTCTCCAATTTCAAATTCTATATCTTTTCTTTTAATGTCAGCGTAGCTCTTTTGTCGACTTTGGGCGGTTTTCAACCGTTGTTGAATTTGGATGATCTTCTCGGTAGTTTCTTGTATAATCTCCGGACCCGTAATCTGTCTATCCCCCACTTCACTCCAACAAATCGGAGACCTGCACTTTCTACCATAAAGTGCTTCAAACGGCGCCATCTCAATGCTTGAATGGTAGCTGTTGTTGTAGGAAAATTCTGCTAACGGTAGATGTCGATCCCAGCTGTTTCCGAAATCAATAACACATGCTCGTAGCATGTCTTCAAGCGTTTGTATCGTCCTTTCGCTCTGCCCATCAGTTTGTGGATGATAGGCAGTACTCATATCTAGACGAGTTCCTAATGCTTGCTGTAATGTCTGCCAGAATCTTGAAATAAATCTGCCATCCCTATCAGAGATAATAGATATTGGTATTCCATGTCTGGAGATGACTTCCTTCAAATACAGTCGTGCTAACTTCTCCATCTTGTCATCTTCTCTTATTGGCAAGAAGTGTGCTGATTTGGTGAGACGGTCAACTATTACCCAAATAGTATCAAAACCACTTGCAGTCCTTGGCAATTTAGTGATGAAATCCATGGTAATGTTTTCCCATTTCCATTCCGGGATTTCGGGTTGTTGAAGTAGACCTGATGGTTTCTGATGCTCAGCTTTGACCTTAGAACACGTCAAACATTCTCCTACGTATTTAGTAACATCAGCTTTCATACCCGGCCACCAAAAATGTTTCTTGAGATCCTTGTACATCTTCCCCGTTCCAGGATGTATTGAGTATCTGGTTTTATGAGCTTCTCTAAGTACCATTTCTCTCATATCTCCAAATTTTGGTACCCAAATCCTTTCAGCCCTATACCGGGTTCCGTCTTCCCGAATATTAAGATGCTTCTCCGATCCTTTGGGTATTTCATCCTTTAAATTTCCCTCTTTTAAAACTCCTTGTTGCGCCTCCTTTATTTGAGTAGTAATGTTATTATGAATCATTATATTCATAGATTTTACTCGAATGGGTTCTCTGTCCTTCCTGCTCAAGGCATCGGCTACCACATTTGCCTTCCCCGGGTGGTAACGAATCTCAAAGTCGTAATCATTCAATAATTCAATCCACCTACGCTGCCTCATATTCAGTTGTTTCTGATTAAATATGTGTTGAAGACTTTTGTGGTCGGTATATATAATACTTTTGACCCCATATAAGTAGTGCCTCCAAGTCTTTAATGCAAAAACAACTGCGCCTAATTCCAAATCATGCGTCGTATAATTTTGTTCGTGAATCTTCAATTGTCTAGACGCATAAGCAATCACCTTCGTTCGTTGCATTAATACACAACCGAGACCTTGCTTTGATGCATCACAATAAATCACAAAATCATCATTCCCTTCAGGCAATGACAATATAGGTGCCGTAGTTAGCTTTTTCTTCAATAACTGAAACGCTTTCTCTTGTTCATCATTCCATTCAAATTTCTTCCCTTTATGCGTTAATGCAGTCAAGGGTTTTGCTATTCTGGAAAAGTCTTGGATGAACCTTCTGTAGTAACCAGCTAGTCCTAAAAACTGGCGTATGTGTTTCGGAGTTTTCGGGGTTTCCCACTTTTCAACAGTTTCTATCTTTGCCGGATCCACCTTAATACCTTCTTTGTTCACTATGTGACCGAGGAATTGAACTTCTTCCAACCAAAATGCACACTTTGAAAACTTAGCGTACAATTCTTCCTTCCTCAATACTTCTAACACCTTTCTCAAATGTTCACCGTGTTCTTGGTCATTCTTTGAGTAAATAAGTATGTCATCAATGAAAACAATGACAAACTTGTCAAGGTATGGTCCACACACTCGGTTCATAAGGTCCATGAACACAGCTGGTGCATTAGTTAAACCAAACGGCATGACCATAAACTCGTAATGACCGTAACGTGTTCTAAAAGCAGTCTTTGGAATATCATCTTCTTTCACCCGCATTTGATGATACCCGGAACGTAAGTCAATCTTTGAATAAACAGACGAGCCTTGTAGTTGATCAAATAAGTCGTCGATTCTCGGTAGTGGGTAGCGGTTCTTGATGGTAAGTTTGTTCAACTCTCGGTAGTCGATACACAACCTGAATGTACCATCTTTCTTCTTGACAAACAAAACAGGAGCTCCCCACGGTGATGTGCTTGGTCTAATGAAACCACGCTCTAAAAGTTCTTGTAATTGGCTTTGCAGTTCTTTCATCTCGCTGGGTGCGAGTCTGTAAGGAGCACGAGCTATTGGTGCAGCTCCTGGTACAAGATCTATTTGAAATTCAACGGATCGATGTGGGGGTAATCCCGGTAATTCTTTCGGAAATACATCAGGAAATTCTTTTGCGACGGGAACATCATTGATGCTCTTTTCTTCAGTTTGTACTTTCTCGACGTGCGCTAGAACAGCATAGCAACCTTTTCTTATTAGTTTTTGTGCCTTCAAATTACTAATAAGATGTAGCTTCGTGTTGCCCTTTTCTCCGTACACCATTAAGGGTTTTCCTTTTTCTCGTATAATGCGAATTGCATTTTTGTAACAAACGATCTCCGCTTTCACTTCTTTCAACCAGTCCATACCGATTATCACATCAAAACTCCCTAACTCTACTGGTATCAAATCAATCTTAAATGTTTCGCTAACCAGTTTAATTTCTCGATTCCGACATATATTATCTGCTGAAATTAATTTACCATTTGCTAATTCGAGTAAAAATTTACTATCCAGAGGCGTCAATGGACAACTTAATTTAGCACAAAAATCTCTACTCATATAGCTTCTATCCGCACCCGAATCAAATAAAACGTAAGCAGATTTATTGTCAATAAGAAACGTACCCGTAACAAGCTCCGGGTCTTCCTGTGCCTCTGCCGCATTAATATTGAAAACTCTTCCACGGCCTTGTCCATTCGTGTTCTCCTGGTTCGGGCAATTTCTAATAATGTGGCCTGGTTTTCCACATTTATAACAAACTACATTGGCATAACTTGCTCCGACACTACTTGCTCCGCCATTACTCGTTCCGACACCATTTGTTCCTTTCGTTCTATTAACCCCTGGTCCGTAGACCTCACACTTCGCCGCGCTATGACCATTTCTTTTACACTTGTTGCAAAATTTGGTGCAGAACCCCGAGTGATTCTTTTCACACCTTTGGCATAATTGCTTCTGATTGTTGTTGTTGTTGTTGTTGCGGTTATTATTGTTGTTGGGATGATTGTTGTAGTTGCTGTTGTTGTTGTTGTTGTTGTTGTTGTTGTTGTTGTTGTTGGGCCGTTTGTTGTAGTTGCGATTGATGTTGCGATTGTTGGGATAATTATTGCGATTATTGTTGTAATTGCTGTTGTTGTTGTATTGGTGATTCTTATCACCGTTTTCCTCCCACTTTCTTTTGACTTGCTTCACATTGGCCTCTTCAGCAGTCTGTTCTTTAATTCTTTCTTCAATCTGGTTCACTAGTTTGTGAGCCATTCTACATGCCTGTTGTATGGAGGCGGGCTCGTGTGAACTTATATCTTCTTGGATTCTTTCCGGTAATCCTTTCACAAACGCGTCGATCTTCTCTTCCTCATCTTCGAATGCTCCCGGACACAATAGGCACAATTCTGTGAATCGTCTTTCGTACGTGGTAATATCAAATCCTTGGGTTCGTAACCCTCTAAGTTCTGTCTTGAGCTTATTGACCTCGGTTCTGGGACGGTACTTCTCGTTCATCAAGTGCTTGAATGCTGACCACGGTAGTGCGTACGCATCATCTTGTCCCACTTGCTCTAGATAGGTATTCCACCATGTTAACGCAGAACCTGTGAAGGTATGCGTAGCGTACTTCACTTTGTCCTCTTCAGTACACTTACTTATGGCAAACACCGATTCAACCTTCTCGGTCCACCGTTTCAATCCGATCGGTCCTTCGGTTCCATCAAATTCCAAAGGTTTGCAGGCAGTGAATTCTTTGTAGGTGCATCCTACACGATTTCCTGTACTGCTAGATCCAAGGTTATTGTTGGTATGTAGCGCAGCCTGTACTGCGGCTATGTTTGAAGCTAGAAAAGTACGGAATTCCTCTTCATTCATATTCACGGTGTGTCGAGTAGTCGGTGCCATTTCCTTCAAAATAGTTAAATGGAACAAGTTAATCATACAGAATATTAAGAGTAGTTAATAGTATTTCGTAGCATAATATGAACTCATTTATAAAAGCTTTTTCTTCATATTAGCGTTTTATAAGTTTAAATTCGGGTAGTACCTACCCGTTAAGTTCATACTTAGTAGCTAATATACAATTCAACTACTACAATTCTATATGAAAAACTGATTATAATAATATTTCGCGTTCAAACTTTTATACAATATTTTACAAACTTACAATACCGCTTATTTTACATAAAGCATGAAATATAGCACACAATAACTTTGATACAAGATAGTTGTGAAGACAATTCTAGCTAGTACACAAGTCGTTCAGCAAAGGCAATAAAGACACGTAATTCATACGTCCAGAAACAAGTCATGCATTCTGGTTTTACTAGGACTACTTCCCATCCTTGGTCTTGTGCAACATAACCGTTATGGCCGTTGATAAGACAGCGTGTTGTAACGTCATCAAAGGGACGAGGGTTACGTAATGTCCAACAGTCCCGTAATAATCTAAAAACCTCATTTCTTACCCCAATTACTGACTCCGTCACTTGTGGAAACGTTTTGTTTAATAGTTGTAGCCCGATGTTCTTGTTCTCACTTTGGTGAGAAGCGAACATTACTAATCCGTAAGCATAACATGCTTCTTTATGTTGCATGTTAGCCGCTTTTTCTAAATCACGAAGTCCAATATTCGGATATATTGAGTCAAAATAATTTCTTAACCCGTTGCGTAAAATAGCATTTGGGTTCCCCGCAATATATGCGTCAAAGTAAACACATCGTAACTTATGGGTTTCCCAATGTGATATCCCCCATCTTTCAAACGAAAGTCTCTTATAAACCAAGACATTCTTGGAACTTTCTTCGAATGTCTTACAAACTGATCTCGCCTTAAATAGTTGTGCCGAAGAATTCTGGCCGACTCTAGACAAGATTTCATCAATCATGTCTCCGGGTAGGTCTCTTAAAATATTGGGTTGTCTATCCATTTTGTGTTTTTAAACTGTAAAATAGACAAGAGTTAGATTCATAAAAAAAATACTTATTAATACAAGCAATTTTTACATATATCATAAAGCATAAGAACACTATATTCCATATATTACACCACACGAATACAACTATCTTATTCCGACTCGCTCGTTTCTTCTTCTTCGGTTTTGGTTCGTTTTGCCAAGTTTCTAGGGATATATGATGTTCCCCTAATACGAGCCGTCGTTGTCCACATTGGTTTAGAAAAACCTGGTGGTTTAGAGGTTCCCGGGTCATTGTTACAACTTAAGGACTTCGGGGGTTGACGATACATATAAAGTTCATCGGGGTTGGAATTAGATTTCTCTATTTTTATGCCCTTTCCCTTATTATTTTCTTTTGCCTTTTTAAATTCAGTTGGGGTAATTTCTATAACATCATCGGAATTCTCGTCGGAATCCGATTCATCGGAGAATTGGTAATCCTCCCAATATTTTGCTTCCTTGGCGGAAACACCATTGACCATAATTAACTTTGGTCGGTTGGTTGAGGATTTTCTTTTACTTAACCGTTTTATTATTTCCCCCACCGGTTCTATTTCTTCATCCGGTTCCGATTCTTCTTCCGGTTCCGATTCTTCTTCCGGTTCCGACTCTTCTTCCGGTTCCTCTTCGGGAACTTGTGAATCAGTCCACAAATCATTCCAATTTACATTTGACTCTTCATTATTATTAGGTGAGTCAATGGGACTTGTTCTAGAGGTAGACATCTATCACATAATATCAAACACGTTAAGAGATTAATATATCACATAATATTCATATGTTAAAAATATATAGTTTCCAACAAAAATGTTAAGCAATCATTTTTAAAGAAAACACGGTCGAAGTCCAGACTCACTAATGCATCCTAACAAACTCGATAAGACACAATAATGCAAATTTTCTGGTTCTCTAAGACCAACGCTCTGATACCAACTGAAATGTCCCGTTCTTATTGATTAAAAACGTTCCATATTAATTGATTTTGTTGCGAGGTTTTGACCTCTATATGAGACGTTTTTCAAAGACTGCATTCATTTTTAAACAAACCATAACCTTTATTTCATCAATAAAGGTTTAAAAAGCTTTACGTAGATTATCAAATAATGATAATCTAAAATATCCTGTTTACACACGACCATTACATAATGGTTTACAATACAAATATGTTACAACAAAATAAGTTTCTTGAATGCAGTTTTTACACAATAACATACAAGCATGGACTCCAAATCTTGTCCTTATTTAAGTATGCGACAGCGGAAGCTCTTAATAATCACCTGAGAATAAACATGCTTAAAACGTCAACAAAAATGTTGGTGAGTTATAGGTTTAACCTATATATATCAAATCGTAACAATAGACCACAAGATTTCATATTTCAATACACATCCCATACATAGAGATAAAAATCATTCATATGGTGAACACCTGGTAACCGACAATAACAAGATGCATATATAAGAATATCCCCATCATTCCGGGACACCCTTCGGATATGATATAAATTTCGAAGTACTAAAGCATCCGGTACTTTGGATGGGGTTTGTTAGGCCCAATAGATCTATCTTTAGGATTCGCGTCAATTAGGGTGTCTGTTCCCTAATTCTTAGATTACCAGACTTAATAAAAAGGGGCATATTCGATTTCGATAATTCAACCATAGAATGTAGTTTCACGTACTTGTGTCTATTTTGTAAATCATTTATAAAACCTGCATGTATTCTCATCCCAAAAATATTAGATTTTAAAAGTGGGACTATAACTCACTTTCACAGATTTTTACTTCGTCGGGAAGTAAGACTTGGCCACTGTTGATTCACGAACCTATAACAATATATACATATATATTAAAGTATGTTCAAAATATATTTACAACACTTTTAATATATTTTGATGTTTTAAGTTTATTAAGTCAGCTGTCCTCGTTAGTAACCTACAACTAGTTGTCCACAGTTAGATGTACAGAAATAAATCGATAAATATTATCTTGAATCAATCCACGACCCAGTGTATACGTATCTCAGTATTGATCACAACTCAAACTATATATATTTTGGAATCAACCTCAACCCTGTATAGCTAACTCCAACATTCACATATAGAGTGTCTATGGTTGTTCCGAAATATATATAGATGTGTCGACATGATAGGTCGAAACATTGTATACGTGTCTATGGTATCTCAAGATTACATAATATACAATACAAGTTGATTAAGTTATGGTTGGAATAGATTTGTAACCAATTTTCACGTAGCTAAAATGAGAAAAATTATCCAATCTTGTTTTACCCATAACTTCTTCATTTTAAATCCGTTTTGAGTGAATCAAATTGCTATGGTTTCATATTGAACTCTATTTTATGAATCTAAACAGAAAAGTATAGGTTTATAGTCGGAAAAATAAGTTACAAGTCGTTTTTGTAAAGGTAGTCATTTCAGTCGAAAGAACGACGTCTAGATGACCATTTTAGAAAACATACTTCCACTTTGAGTTTAATCATAATTTTTGGATATAGTTTCATGTTCATAATAAAAATCATTTTCTCAGAATAACAACTTTTAAATCAAAGTTTATCATAGTTTTTAATTAACTAACCCAAAACAGCCCGCGGTGTTACTACGACGGCGTAAATCCGGTTTTACGGTGTTTTTCGTGTTTCCAGGTTTTAAATCATTAAGTTAGCATATCATATAGATATAGAACATGTGTTTAGTTGATTTTAAAAGTTAAGTTAGAAGGATTAACTTTTGTTTGCGAACAAGTTTAGAATTAACTAAACTATGTTCTAGTGATTACAAGTTTAAACCTTCGAATAAGATAGCTTTATATGTATGAATCGAATGATGTTATGAATATCATTACTACCTTAATTTCCTTGGATAAACCTACTGGAAAAGAGAAAAATGGATCTAGCTTCAATGGATCCTTGGATGGCTCGAAGTTCTTGAAGCAGAATCATGACACGAAAACAAGTTCAAGTAAGATCATCACTTGAAATAAGATTGTTATAGTTATAGAAATTGAACCAAAGTTTGAATATGATTATTACCTTGTATTAGAATGATAACCTACTGTAAGAAACAAAGATTTCTTGAGGTTGGATGATCACCTTACAAGATTGGAAGTGAGCTAGCAAACTTGAAAGTATTCTTGATTTTATGAAACTAGAACTTTTGGAATTTATGAAGAACACTTAGAACTTGAAGATAGAACTTGAGAGAGTTCAATTAGATGAAGAAAATTGAAGAATGAAAGTGTTTGTAGGTGTTTTTGGTCGTTGGTGTATGGATTAGATATAAAGGATATGTAATTTTGTTTTCATGTAAATAAGTCATGAATGATTACTCATATTTTTGTAATCTTATGAGATATTTCATGCTAGTTGCCAAATGATGGTTCCCACATGTGTTAGGTGACTCACATGGGCTGCTAAGAGCTGATCATTGGAGTGTATATACCAATAGTACATACATCTAAAAGCTGTGTATTGTACGAGTACGAATACGGGTGCATACGAGTAGAATTGTTGATGAAACTGAACGAGAATGTAATTGTAAGAATTTTTGTTAAGTAGAAGTATTTTGATAAGTGTATTGAAGTCTTTCAAAAGTGTATAAATACATATTAAAACACTACATGTATATACATTTTAACTGAGTCGTTAAGTCATCGTTAGTCGTTACATGTAAGTGTTGTTTTGAAACCTTTAGGTTAACGATCTTGTTAAATGTTGTTAACCCAATGTTTATAATAACAAAAGAGATTTTAAATTATTATATTATCATGATATTATGATGTACGAATATCTCTTAATATGATATATATACATTAAATGTCGTTACAACGATAAACGTTACATATATGTCTCGTTTCAAAATCATTAAGTTAGTAGTCTTGTTTTTACATATGTAGTTCATTGTTAATATAATTAATGATATGTTTACTTATCATAATATCATGTTAATTATATATATAACCATATATATGTCATCATATAGTTTTTTTACAAGTTTTAACGTTCGTGAATCACCGGTCAACTTGGGTGGTCAATTGTCTATATGAAACCTATTTCAATTAATCAAGTCTTAACAAGTTTGATTGCTTAACATGTTGGAAACATTTAATCATGTAAACATCAATCTCAATTAATATATATAAACATGGAAAAGTTCGGGTCACTACATCAAGAAAGTATAAACTGAAGAAAAGAGCATCAATGATGTTCCCGTCGCAAAAGAATTTCCCGATGTATTTCCGAAAGAATTACCGGGACTACCTCCACATCGATCTGTTGAATTTCAAATAGATCTTGTACCAGGAGCTGCACCAATAGCTCGTGCTCCTTATAGACTCGCACCCATCGAGATGAAAGAACTGCAAAGCCAACTGCAAGAACTATTAGAACGTGGTTTCATTCGACCAAGCACATCACCATGGGGAGCTCCTGTTTTATTTTTCAAGAAGAAGGATGGTACATTTAGGTTGTGTATTGACTACAGAGAGTTGAACAAACTTACCATCAAAAACCGTTATCCACTGCTGAGAATTGACGACTTATTTGATCAACTACAAGGCTCGTCAGTTTATTCGAAGATCGATTTACGTTCTGGATATCATCAAATGCGAGTAAAGGAGGATGATATTCCAAAAACTGCTTTTAGGACGCGTTATGGTCATTACGAGTTTATGGTTATGCCGTTTGGATTGACTAACGCACCATCCGTGTTCATGGACCTTATGAACCGAGTGTGTGGGCCATATCTTGACAAGTTTGTCATTGTTTTCATCGATGACATACTTATTACCTCAAAGAATGATCAAGAGCACGAAGAACATTTGAGAAAAGTGCTAGAAGTATTGAGGAAAGAAAAACTGTATGCTAAGTTTTCAAAGTGTGCATTTTGGTTGGAAGAAGTTCAATTCCTCGGTCACATAGTGAACAAAGAAGGTATCCAGGTAGACCCGGCAAAGATCGAAATCGTTGAAAAGTGGGAAACCCCAAAAACTCCGAAGCATATACGTCAATTTTTAGGATTGGCTGGTTACTACAGAAGATTCATCCAAGATTTCTCCAAAATAGCAAAACCCTTGACTGCATTAACGCATAAAGGGAAGAAATTTGAATGGAAGGATGAACAAGAGAAGGCGTTTCAATTATTGAAGAAAAAGCTAACTACGGCACCTATATTGTCATTGCCTGAAGGGAATGATGATTTTGTGATTTATTGTGACGCATCAAAGCAAGGTCTCGGTTGTGTATTAATGTAACGGACGAAGGTGATTGCTTATGCGTCTAGACAATTGAAGATTCACGAGCAAAATTATACGACGCATGATTTGGAATTAGGCGCGGTTGTTTTTGCATTAAAGACTTGGAGGCACTACTTATATGGGGTCAAAAGTATTATATATACCGACCACAAAAGTCTTCAACACATATTTAATCAGAAACAACTGAATATGAGGCAGCGTAGGTGGATTGAATTATTGAATGATTACGACTTTGAGATTCGTTACCACCCGGGGAAGGCAAATGTGGTAGCCGATGCCTTGAGCAGAAAGGACAGAGAACCCATTCGAGTAAAATCTATGAATATAATGATTCACACTAACCTTACTACTCAAATAAAAGAGGCGCAACAAGGAGTTTTAAAAGAGGGAAATTTAAAGGATGAAATACCCAAAGGATCGGAGAAGCATCTTAATATTCGGGAAGACGGAACCCGGTATAGGGCTGAAAGAATTTGGGTACCAAAATTTGGTGATATGAGAGAAATGGTACTTAGAGAAGCTCATAAAACCAGATACTCAATACATCCTGGAACGGGGAAGATGTACAAAGATCTTAAGAAACATTTTTGGTGGCCAGGTATGAAAGCCGATATTGCTAAATATGTAGGAGAATGTTTGACATGTTCTAAGGTCAAAGCTGAACATCAGAAACCATCAGGTCTACTACAACAACCTGAAATCCCGGAATGGAAATGGGAAAACATTACCATGGATTTCATTACTAAATTGCCAAGGACTGCAAGTGGTTATGATACTATTTGGGTAATAGTTGATCGTCTCACCAAGTCAGCACACTTCCTGCCAATAAGAGAAGTTGACAAGATGGAGAAGTTAGCACGACTGTATTTGAAGGAAGTCGTCTCCAGACATGGAATACCAATCTCTATTATCTCTGATAGGGATGGCAGATTTATTTCAAGATTCTGGCAGACATTACAACAAGCATTGGGAACTCGTCTAGACATGAGTACTGCCTATCATCCACAAACTGATGGGCAGAGTGAAAGGACGATACAAACGCTTGAAGACATGCTACGAGCTTGTGTTATTGATTTCGGAAACAGCTGGGATCGGCATCTACCGTTAGCAGAATTTTCCTACAACAACAGCTACCATTCAAGCATTGAGATGGCGCCGTTTGAAGCACTTTATGGTAGAAAGTGCAGGTCTCCGATTTGTTGGAGTGAAGTGGGGGATAGACAGATTACGAGTCCGGAGATAATACAAGAAACTACCGAGAAAATCATCCAAATTCAACAAAGATTGAAAACCGCCAGAGTCGACAAAAGAGCTACGCGGACAGTAAAAGAAAAGATATAGAGTTTGAAATTGGAGAAATGGTCATGCTTAAGGTTTCACCTTGGAAAGGCGTTGTTCGATTTGGTAAACGGGGGAAACTAAATCCAAGGTACATTGGACCATTCAAGATTATAGATCGTGTCGGACCAGTAGCTTACCAACTGGAGCTACCTCAACAACTCGCGGCTGTACATAACACTTTCCACGTCTCAAATTTGAAGAAATGTTTTGCTAAAGAAGATCTCACTTTTCCGCATGGTTGCAAAACTCGGATTAAATCGGCGAGAACTCGCCGAGTTATCGTTTTCAGTAGCTCACCGAGAACTCGATGGCTAACGCGGCCTATAAATCGGTCAACCGCCAGTCAACGGCGGTGAACAGCCGGTCAACGGCGGTGAACAGCCGGTCAACGGCGGTCAATTATTCAGATCTCGCCGGAAATGACAGGAGAAAGAAAAGAAGATGAGAGAGGAAGGAAACAAGTTGAAACCGGTCACAAAGTAGGTCGTAAGTTGCTTAAATCTGCTGTGACTTTTTGAATTTTATTAAAGTTTTTTGTGGAGAAGAAGATAAGAGGGAGAGAGAGAGAGAGAGAGAGAGAGAGAGAAAAGTTACTCTGTAAGTTGCTTAAATCTGTACTCCATCTATTTTCTAGGCATATTATATACCATTATTTATATTTAAATATATATTATAATTATTAAATTATATTATATATTTATTTATATTTATATATTTTTATATATAATACCAGCCCTGTACTTACTGACAGCTATAAGAGATTCACTTTAGATTAATTTCTTTTACTTTTGGCAAATGACAATAAAAGTCCCTAAAGTTTAACAAAATCAAAATAATATGAACATACTTGATATATTATACATATATATTGAAAATAATTAGTTATATTAGAAAAGTCAACAAAAGTCAACATCCGAGTACTCCTCCGAGTTCTCCCCGAGTCGCCGATTACTCCTCAAAAACCTCCGACCGAGTACTCCCTGAGTCGCGAGTTTTACAACCTTGCTATTCCGTTGGACAAAATCCAAATTAATGAAAAACTTCAATTCATTGAAGAACCCGTCGAAATAATGGATCGTGAGGTTAAGAGACTTAAACAAAACAAGATACCGATTGTTAAGGTTCGATGGAATGCTCATAGAGGACCCGAGTTCACC
Source organism: Rutidosis leptorrhynchoides (assembly GCF_046630445.1). Classification (NCBI taxonomy): domain Eukaryota; kingdom Viridiplantae; phylum Streptophyta; class Magnoliopsida; order Asterales; family Asteraceae; genus Rutidosis; species Rutidosis leptorrhynchoides. Next base: position 141,013,473 of record NC_092338.1, read on the forward strand.
TGGGAGCATGAAGATCAGATGAAGAATAAATACCCTCATTTATTTCCAGAAGATACGTCAACACCTCCAACTGCTTAAAATTTCGGGACGAAATTTATTTAACGGGTAGGTACTGTAGTGACCCGAACTTTTCCATGTTTATATATATATTAAATGAAATTGTTATTTACATGATTAAGTGTTTCCAACATGTTAAGAAATCAAACTTGTTAAGACTTGATTAATTGAAATAGGTTTCATATAAACAATTGACCACCCAAGTTGATCGGTGATTCACGAACGTTAAAACTTGTAAAAACTATACGATGACATATATATGGTTATATATATAGTTAACATGATTTTATTATAAGTATGTATCTCATTAGGTATTTTAACAATGAGTTATATACATAAAAATGAGACTATTAATTTAAGAAACTCGAAAACGATATATATAACGATTATCGTTATAACAACGTCTTACTAGGTACATATGAATCATATTAAGATATTGATACACTTGGTTAATTATGTTAAATGATAAGTAAATATATTATTAAGTGTATTAACAATGAAATACATATGTAAAAATAAGACTACTAACTTAATGATTTCGAAACAAGATATATGTGTAACGATTATCGTTGTAACGACATTTAACTGTATATATATCATACTAAGATATATTATATATCATAATATCATGATAATATAACAATTTAACATCTCATTTGTTATAATAAACAATGGGTTAACAACATTCAACAAGATCGTTAACCTAAAGGTTTCAAAACAACGTTTACATGTAACGACTAACGATGACTTAACGACTCAGTTAAAATGTATATACATGTAGTGTTTTAATATGTATTCATACACTTTTGAAAGACTTCAAGACACTTATCAAAATACTTCTACTTAACAAAAATGCTTACAATTACATCCTCGTTCAGTTTCATCAACAATTCTACTCGTATGCACCCGTATTCGTACTCGTACAATACACAGCTTTTAGATGTATGTACTATTGGTATATACACTCCAATGATTAGCTCTTAGAAGCCCATGTGAGTCACCTAACACATGTGGGAGCCATCATTTGGCAACTAGCATGAAATATCTCATAAAATTACAAAAATATGAGTAATCATTCATGACTTATTTACATGAAAACAAAATTACATATCCTTTATATCTAATCCATACACCAACGACCAAAAATACCTACAAACACTTTCATTCTTCAATTTTCTTCATCTAATTGATCTCTCTCAAGTTCTATCTTCAAGTTCCAAGTGTTCTTCATAAATTCCAAAAGTTCTAGTTTCATAAAATCAAGAATAATTCCAAGATTGCAAGTTTACTTCCAAGTTTTCTAAATCCATTCCAAGTAATCATCCAAGATCAAGAAACCTTTGTTACTTACAGTAGGTTATCTTTCTAATACAAGGTAATAATCATATTCAAACTTTAATTCAATTTCTATAACTATAACAATCTTATTTCGAATGGAAATCTTACTTGAAATTGTTTTCGTGTCATGATTCTGCTTTAAGAACTTTCAAGCCATCCAAGGATCCTTTGAAGCTAGATCTATTTTTCTCATTTCCAGTAGGTTTATCCAAGGAACTTAAGGTAGTAATGATGTTCATAACATCATTCGATTCATACATATAAAGCTATCTTATTCGAAGGTTTAAACTTGTAATCACTAGAACATAGTTTAGTTAATTCTAAACACATGTTCTATATCTATATTATATGCTAACTTAATGATTTAAAACCTGGAAACACGAAAAACACCGTAAAATCGGATTTACGCCGTCGTAGTAACACCGCGGGATGTTTTGGGTTAGTTAATTAAAAACTATGATAAACTTTGATTTAAAAGTTGTTATTCTGGGAAAATGATTTTTATTATGAACATGAAACTATATCCAAAAATTATGGTTAAACTCAAAGTGGAAGTATGTTTTCTAAAATGGTCATCTAGACGTCGTTCTTTCGACTGAAATGACTACCTTTACAAAAACGACTTGTAACTTATTTTTATGACTATAAACCTATACTTTTTATGTTTATATTCATAAAATAGAGTTCAATATGAAACCATAGCAATTTGATTCACTCAAAACGGATTTAAAATGAAGAAGTTATGGGTAAAACAAGATTGGATAATTTTTCTCATTTTAGCTACGTGAAAATTGGTAACAAATCTATTCCAACCATAACTTAATCAACTTGTATTGTATATTATGTAATCTTGAGATACCATAGACACGTATACAATGTTTCGACCTATCATGTCGACACATCTATATATATTTCGGAACAACCATAGACACTCTATATGTGAATGTTGGAGTTAGCTATACAGGGTTGAGGTTGATTCCAAAATATATATAGTTTGAGTTGTGATCAATACTAAGATACGTATACACTGGGTCGTGGATTGATTCAAGATAATATTTATCGATTTATTTCTGTACATCTAACTGTGGACAACTAGTTGTAGGTTATTAACGAGGACAGCTGACTTAATAAACTTAAAACATCAAAATATATTAAAAGTGTTGTAAATATATTTTGAACATACTTTGATATATATGTATATATTGTTATAGGTTCGTGAATCAACCAGTGGCCAAGTCTTACTTCCCGACGAAGTAAAAATCCGTGAAAGTAAGTTATAGTCCCACTTTTAAAATCTAATATTTTTGGGATGAGAATACATGCAGGTTTTATAAATGATTTACAAAATAGACACAAGTACGTGAAACTACATTCTCTGGTTGAATTATCGAAATCGAATATGCCCCTTTTTATTAAGTCTGGTAATCTAAGAATTAGGGAACAGACACCCTAATTGACGCGAATCCTAAAGATAGATCTATTGGGCCTAACAAACCCCATCCAAAGTACCGGATGCTTTAGTACTTCGAAATTTATATCATATCTGAAGGGTGTCCCGGAATAATGGGGATATTCTAATATATGCATCTTGTTAATGTCGGTTACCAGGTGTTCACCATATGAATGATTTTTATCTCTATGTATGGGATCCGTATTGAAATATGAAATCTTGTGGTCTATTGTTACGATTTGATATATATAGGTTAAACCTATAACTCACCAACATTTTTGTTGACGTTTAAAGCATGTTTATTCTCAGGTGAATACTAAGAGCTTCCGCTGTTGCATACTAAAATAAGGACAAGATTTGGAGTCCATGTTTGTATGATATTGTGTAAAAACTGCATTCAAGAAACTGATTTCAATGTAACATATTTGTATTGTAAACCATTATGTAATGGTCGTGTGTAAACAGGATATTTTAGATTATCATTATTTGATAATCTACGTAAAGCTTTTTAAACCTTTATTTATGAAATAAAGGTTATGGTTTGTTTTAAAAATGAATGTAGTCTTTGAAAAACGTCTCATATAGAGGTCAAAACCTCGCAACGAAATCAATTAATATGGAACGTTTTTAATCAATAAGAACGGGACATTTCACCATAGTGTACGCAAAGTCCTAGTGCTCAGACTGACTCAACAATCAAGTAAAAGTCAACTAGTCCAAGCAAGTCAACAAAAGTCAACCAAGTCATACCAAAAGTCAACTCAGTCAAAGTGGTCAACTAAAGTCAAACATCTCAGTAGGTCATGCAAACATGGTCAACATGTCAAACCTAGGTCAAGTAACACTTTACAGTTCATAGTTAAACAAATTGCACATTCGCATTTTAACGCATGCCTTTAAAATACCACAACCGTAACTCATAGCACATAAATTATAAAATTATGACCAACTCAGATCACAACTAGACTCAAAATCTATTCCAAAAAGTCCGGCCAAAACCTCATACGACATTTAAAAGTTGGAAATCAGAAGGGGTCTAGTTACGGTTCATAGAATCAGTTTTAGCGCGCGCGTCAGTTTTGAAACATTTCTCAAAAAATATAAAAAATAGATTTTAATGAACGGCCAATCGGAGTCATCTCAAAACATCCCAAAATGTTAGTGATAAAATTATAAAAGACATCTATGTAGCTAATTCATATAGTATAATCAATCTTTACAGACCTTTCAGTTTTGGTCAACAAATAAACACAACACTTAGACGAGAATATATCTCATGGAAAATCACATTTTCGCAAGTTGGAATACAAATGAAAAACATCAAGTAACATATAAACCAACATATTACAGAATATAAAAGTCTCAATCAATTTCTAGTTTACTCTACATAATTTTATTTAACTTCGAAAATAGATTCAGCTCACTTAAAAATGCAAATCTTCGTTTTGACATAACGGAAGCATTATAAAAGCTTTTGACACAAGAATTAAGTCTAACATGCATGATTTTTTACAAGGATTGCAGTACTACACTTTTCATTAGCCGAATCATAAAGCACATAAGTCAGAAATTTCGTATTACGAGCATAACCTAGTCAAAACTTCGATTAAGCATATCTTGAGCATACGATAACGAAATCACGCAAAATCAAAGTCTAAAATTAATAACTTTTCGATATCTATCCATCTAAACATAATACAAGATCAGTCCACATGTCAATTTTATCATATCACAAAAATACAAATTCGTTTTTTCATGCAAAAAACGTCAATCGAGTAATTAAGCGATAAACGATAACACAAGACACCATTAATTGAGCACTAGACCTTATTACACTATGTAATTGAACTAAAATCCGAATTAGTAGAATTAGGGTTATGAATTATAACTCAATCGATCAAATAAATTATACTAGCGCGTAGAGAATGATGCGTAGAACAACGTTTGTGTTGAAGGCTTAATCTAATTTTGAGTTTTGATGATGGTGGTGGTGGTGGTGTGGATGTCGACGGCCAAAGGGGAGGGGAAAGAGAGTAAAAGTCGACTAGCACTTGTGGGGAATGAGGGTTCTTTCTCTAATTTTTCCTTTTATATCCCATTAGGCCCTAAATCCCACACTAATGACCCAACAAGCCAAACTTAAGTCCACTAAGGGGATCCATGGGGGTATTTGGCCGAATGGCCCTCTAAGGGGTGTGCTGGGCTCGGTTTTTCTTTACTCATAAGCGCGTGGTCCATTTCGGGTGCCGTTAACCCTACCGGGTCTCCGGAACGTTAACTAGTCGTTGAAACGAAATCACCGGGTTTAATTCATTAATTAAATAATAAATTAACTAAGTTTTTCGTAAAGTCAATAATTATTGAAAATAATTATTTTGTCGTTTTTCTGAGTTTCGTAAACTGAAAAGTTTTCTAGGCGATTAACTTAATCGTAACGTTTTCTTGTTATTTCATTTCATTTTCCGAAATAAGTTCATAAATTAATATAACATATTAATTCAAGTAATCCTCTAAGAACAAGTATGCATTTAATTGTATTAAACACACAAGCCTAAGTAGTCATCGTTAAATACTTAACGGACAAGTAAAGATAGTAAACGGAAAAAGTCGGGTTGTTACAATTTAAGATACGACGTCGATATGTTTTAAAGAAAATTGCTACACGTGAGGTAAAAACTACAAGGGGCCCGCAGAAAATTATTCATGTGTGTGGAGTGCTACTGCTTCAAGAAGGAATAAATACAGAATAAGGCATATTTCTAAATGGGTAGATCACCACATTTGCTACGGAAACATCTAGGGTAACAATAATCGTTGTCTACATCAAGATTGATTGCTAGTGATATTGACGTTCAAGTCAATAAATTGCTTGTCCGATTAAGGACACCAAGTCAATAAAAACAATGCCAGTGATATGGGAGAACCAAAGATTTTCTTGCTCTCGTGACATTCCTGCTTATGGATGTCGAGAGGTTGATGCAACGGAAATGTAGAGTAAAATGTACACAACAAAGAGGTGAAACCATCAATATAATGTAACATTTGCTCCACTTAGAGATGTGGTATCTTGGGGAGAACCAAGTATTATTGTATGTTCTTTGATGTTCTTTTTAATCACTTAATTAGCGAGAATTTTATGATGGGGAAGTTGGAGCCTAAACTTCCACATCTCTTTCTCTATATAAACACCTCATACCATTACGTTATTCACTCACATAAATCAATTATTTATAAATCTTTCTTCCCCGGATGATGATGGTGTAAAGTAGATGTGACAAACGTGCAGATATATGAACCTCCTAGTTAAATGACAATCCCGGTCGGCGACTCTACAGTTGTCTAGATTATCCGATATAATAAAATTCACTTTCTTTGTACTAGTTCTCAATATCTGAGATGATAAATTGATTTAATTTTGGGGAAATGACCCGAAAAGGTAACCTAATACTTAATTTGACAATCAAGGTAACCCCCAATTTGCACAAGCCCGAAAAGGATTGCAATTTAATTTTTGCTCGCAAAAAGAATTGCGTGTTCAAATTTTTTAGAATTGAGGCAATATCTAATGAACACAAAATCTAAAATCACGAATTACTTCAAATTGAGACTTGGAATAGATTACTAATGCTCCAATTATCATTTTTTGTGAAGCAACTTGATCCAAAACATCATGAAAAACAACGAATCGAGATGAACAAGTCGTTTGAACAAGTCGACTTGTTCATCTCGATTCGTTGTTTTACGACTTGTTCATCTCGATTCGTTGTTTTTCATGATATTTTGGATCAAGTTGTTTCACAAAAAATGATAATCAAAACATTAGTAATCTATTCCAAGTCTCAATTTGAAGTAATTCGTGATTTTAGATTTTGTGTTCATTGGATATTACCTCAGTTTTAAAAAATTTGAACACGCAATCCTTTTTGCAAGCAAAAATTAAATTGCAATCCTTTTCGGGCTTGAGCAAATAGCGGTTACCTTGATTGTAAAATTGGATAACTTAGGTTACCTTTTCGGGTCATATGCCCTTTAATTTTGTGTTCACCGATGTCACATCGTTGCGGATGGATCGGCTGCTTCGAAGAACCGCTGTCTAATAGGGTAGCGACATTTCTTTTAGGACAACGAAGGAGATGAGGTTCTTTCAAGAACATCTAAAGACCGCGTTAGAATAAACAAAGTAGATGAAAATCATGTTAATAATTTTAAGTTGGCTAGCATTTATCTTGTTTTATTTTAGCAAATGAGGTGTCGATCTCATTAATGTTGTATTAATGTGTAACATTTATTCCAATTTTAATAAAATAAATTTCATTAATGACAGAAAATACATTTCATTAAAATGTCAAAATAAACACTTAATACACAAATAACACCATACAAACAGTTTTTTTAGATGCTTAAAATGTGTATACAATACGCACATTGCTTAAAAGGCTTCACGACGCAATACGTTGCTACGGATAATGTCATATATTTTATTGACATTCTTATGAAGGTCAATAACACAAATAACACAATTAATTATGCATACTTTTCAAAACGAGACTTAGTAATTGTGCAAATAACTTCCCCTATGTTGACTTTAGTGAGATGTACTTTAGTGAGATGATTAGCCACACTACTATAGAAAAATTAACGGGAAAAGTGCTTGCATAGTCCTGCTAGGCCTAAGGCATCGCTGAAGTTTTCCATTGGCCATACATAACGTATGTCATCAATCTTGAAACACACTGTATTGTCAACACGTCTAAATTCAAAATACATGTAGAAGTCATGAACATGGTCTGGACAAACAAGAAAGTTGTCTATAGTAAAACAATCTAGCTGCAAATCTTCAAATATTTGGAACTCTCAGGGGCTGTTTACTTTTTTTCCATTAAATTCTGGATGGGTATAGATAGCAATATGGGTAATGAGAGTTATATGGAGTAAAAGAATAATGGAAATTGTCATTTACTTTTTGTGCTGAATAAATTGACTGAATGATAATAAATTACTATATTAACCTTAATAATTATTAAATAATTATTAAATAATTTTACATTGATAAAATCATTTATCATATAATCTATAATTTTTAACTTGAATTTCTTTATTAATAAATGAAAAAATAGCTTTCTAGAAATTGGTTAGACATCTGTCTCCTTTTAAACTAAAAACAGCACCACTTCATCTTTCAAAACTCACCTTCGTCGTCATGCACTGTTATTTAATAATTAACTAAATAATCATACAATAGATGCTACGAGCAATTCCTAAATTATTCAACCTTTTCATCAATTATGTAACTTGAATTAGTTTTAGGACCCTTGATTTTGAATCCCATTGCAACCTGTTAATAAAAAATATCGAGATCTGAAATTTGTGTTTCATAATCAGAATATACGGTAACCAAAGAGCCAATGGCTTAGCGGTATCGAGGTCACCCTTACAACCTTGAGGTTGAGGGTTCGAGTCCTGTTTAGGACAATTCGTGGTGTATATATTCGAGTTAGATTTAGGTGGGTGTGTGAGTTTGCCTTTCAAAAAAAAAAAAAAAAAAAAAAATCAGAATATACGGTAACATAATTGTGCTCTCATAGAGGAAAATATGAAGTTGGCTTTCGAGTGGTGGTAGTTTCAAGATATGTGATTACCGTGCATCGTCGAGATCTGTGGTTCATAAAAAAAAAAAAAAAAAAAGATTGAAGATAAGAAATGTTTTGTTTTTTCAACCAATTTGGTCTTTGATATACAGAAGATGAACGAATTTGAAATGTTTTTGGAGAAAAAAGATGGAAGAAAGAAAACAAAAACAAAAAAAAAAAGAACATAAAAAAACAAGGGTATTGTTGGTAAATGTTAAAAAAGTTTGAGCTATATGGGAAGGACATAGCATTTGAAGATGTATCAGACAGTCCTCCAATCAGCATGTACTAATCAATAATGCTAAAGTAAACAACCCACCATGGTGACCGAATAATGCTTGTGGTCAATTAAGGTCAATAAGTCATAAATAAACAGCCCCTCCTCTTCCTTACCAATGTCAACAACGTGAAAACACTAGGCCATACTAACATAATTTCTCAAATTCGGTTATACGTGTTTGCAAAAAACTTCCATGAACCTACTTGAACTACAAAGGTGGCGATTATATATACTCCATAGCCAAAAAAATTGTGCTTATCTAGATTCGGTCTATATATACAATAAAATTTGCAATAAAAATAATAAAAAGTAATTGAAATGTTGAAATAATATTATAAATCTCTACACTTTTTCGTTTTCGTAAAAACGAATTTAATAAAAATGACGAGGGAACTATTAAAAAAATGAAAGAATCCACAAATAATACAAGCGAAATGAACCAACAAACAAACGAAAAAAGAAATACAAACGCAAAACGCTAAATAAAAAGTAAACAACAACCATGACATCATGGAAACAAAAGCTAAACAAGAGATCTCCAAACCTAAATACTAGACAACCAAAAATTGAACTTGTGGATAAGAGCACGCGGTGTCCGAACCTTTTTTTCGCCGTCCTCCAAAATCAACGCCGAAAATCGACGGTAGGCGGGCACTGGGCCGACGTCGATCCCATCATCGATTTCCGCCATACTTCAACCGACGGTGAAGAATCTAGTCGTTGGAATTTGAATGTTTAAAAACTAGTCGTTTTAACGGCTAGTTTTGGGGTTTTTTTCTTTTCTTTCTTATAAATACTACACTTATTTTACTCATTTTACTCACACTACTATATATTTTTTATCACTTTATCTCTACAACATTTAAATTATCACTAACACCATTAATCACAAAATGTCGTCTTCTTCGAGTTCTTCCCACGACTCGTTCACAAACTATACACTGAACGTACTTGATGATTTATCTTTAGTTAATGAAGTTCACTCACGTTGTTATATACGTCGTAATCATTATGAAGCACACGACCGTTTGATGGACAATTATTTTGATGAGGGTTGCAAATATACGGATGAAAATTTCAAACGAAGATTTCGAATGTGGCAATGTGTTTTTATTAGGATTATGAATGATATTTGATGTGTCAGCGGAGGTGTACAAAATATTATTATTTTTAATACGAAATACGGTACAATTTACACAAGTTTTAATTATTTATATAGATGGGATATACCTAAACCTTGCTACAACACTATAGGCAGTGTACCTAATCGTAGAGTAGTGTAGTTTTTATGTAACAACCCAACCCGTTAACCAACAATTACGCGGAATAAAAAAAATTTCTTTGTGCAGCACATGGCGCGGCGCCCCATGACCCCGCGCGGCGCGCAAAAGGGCCTGGACAGGCTGCTGTCCCAAAAAGTCCCAAATGCGAAAATGTTTGACCACTTCCCGACACATTTAGACTAAACGGTTTTCACAACATATTGTAATAGATAAAACTAACACGATCCATTAATAAAAAGGGTTTTACGACACCGGGCCCACATATGCCCAAATTACCCTTTAAGTACCAATTTCAAGTTTTCGACCACACGACTTTTAACACAAAATAAAGCCGAGCATGGCGATTGGGGATATGCTACCCAATCCTAATCAATCCAAAAGCAAGCCTTCTAAAGCAACTACGAGAGTCCACTAGTCCCACGCTTACCCGAGCCACCGAATCCATGCAAATCTATAAAAAGGTAAACAACGAGAGGGTAAGCTAACGCTTAGTGAGTGAGAATATACTACATACGTATATATGCATAAAATGGACACGCCACACAAAACCAAATACCGCATACCGGAGCATCCAAGCATAAAGGCAAGCTAGTCTAAGCATACCGTAAGATCACTAAGCAACGAGCTAAAGATATATCAACAAAATATAAGTTCACCAGCAACGATGTGAACAATGCCAATAAGCTACACCCGGAGGGTTAGCTACATCACGACAATACAACATTATACGTATTCAATATTTAACATGCTAACAATATCCAACAACATAATACGATACATCACAACATATACATAAACAACTATATGGTTAACCATAAACGCGTCATGGTGCTACCGGCTCCGTGGTTCACACCGTACGCAATGCTACGACACTACCGGCTTCGTGGTTCACGTCATTACGCATTTGAGTCATACTCTTTTATAGTGCTACCGGCTCCGTGGTTCACACTTTGGTGCTACCGGCTCCGTGGTTCACACCTCATTTTATAGTGCTACCGGCTTCGTGGTTCACACTCCGATGCTACCGGCTCCATGGTTCACATCTCAAACATGTACTATGATGCTACCGGCACCGTGGTTCACATCATAGCACATTCACACACACACTATGGCATTCCCGGCTCCGTGGGTCACACCATAGCTTACAAATAAATATACCATATACATACATGTATAATTACTCCACTCACAATATTAACCCTTCGCCATTGGGGTTATATAATCCACATCACACGCCCATGTGATAACGTACACACAAAGTGTGCACCTCGCCAAAGGTGGTCAACCAAAACGCACAACCGTGCCAATTGGACCTATACACAAGTCCATCAAATCCACCTATATGTGAAGTGAGCTCTATAACCGAGAACCACTTCACCCGACCTGCACCCATCCTACACATACATATGCATATAGGATATTAACACTCACCTTGTCGCCTTGAAGAATGCCACCGAATAATTCGCAACTCGTCAATGGAAAGTACCTATTCCATTTTCACAAATACATCAACACACTTAGAGTGGATTTACAAACCAACCCAAAACAACACTTAGTGCAATTTCGACCCAAATGCACTTCCAAGCACAACCGTGCCCAAACTAACCAATTATTACTAACACAAGTGAGAATGGTCCTAATATGCCAATTAAACCCGAACACAAGTGTTAAACACCTATCGTTCTCAAAATCGCCCATAAACCCTAATTTTGACCCATAAGGTCAAAATCTCACCAATTACAAGTTTTGACACCAAAACATATTTAACCCGGTTTTATACTTCAACTTAATCCATTTTAAGTTTATAAACCTTATTAAATCGACAATTGGGTCATAATCATCACCAAACCCTAATTTTGACTCTAGTCAAAATTAGTCAACCAAACACACCTAAAAGTGTTCCAACACTTCCATAATCACTAAACCTAGTTATTAAACCCAATTACAAGTCCTAATCAAGGCCAATTTGTTCACCAACCCAAAATCCACCAACACTAACAATAAACCCGATTACTAGCATCACTAAACTCACTTCATGAGTTTAAATGGGTTTCTTAACAATTTAAGTTCAAACCCTAACTTTGAATATCAAATCAAACAATGAAATTCGGAGTTAGAACTTACCACAACAACCAAAACATAGCTAGGAACGAGGTGAACAACTTTAAAACCCGAGACTTTGATCAATTCAAGCTCCTTCTTCTCCAATTCAAGCTCTCTCACTCTAGAACTCTTCCTCTCTCTCTCTCTATATGTGGATGAGAGTGTTTGTGTGGGTGAGAAATGCGCTCCAATGGAGTTCTAGATCAGCTTTGATGACCCCAAACCGACCCCAAGTGAAAAGACCAAAGTACCCTTCATTTGTGTGGCTGAAAATTGCATCAGACGGGTTCGGCGCGCCGCGCCGAAAGGTGGAGCGCCGCTCCAACCTACAGGTCAGTTTTCAGAAACTTGTTTTGGCCATAACTTTTTGACCGTAGCTCCGTTTTCGATGAATCAAATATCGTTGGAAACGTAATAAGATTTCCTTTCCAATGGTAAGGCTTTGAAACATCAACACAAACTTTATTTGGGGTTTAAAAGATACGTACACACCTTGTCACTTCAGACAACGTCCAGTTTCCTTCGGCGTTCGAGCAAGCAACACGTACACTTCATACACGCATCGTACACCATAAATACATTATGTACAATAAATATTTGGGTCTTACAACTCTCCCCCACTTAAACTCGATCACGTCCTCGTGATCTTCTCCACTTAACCAATCCGGAACTACTCAACGGCCCTCAATCCTAAGTTCCAATCCGAACTTTCCTAGACAATTCTTCCCAATGAATCACCTTTAACAACTAAAATCATCACCCGCGATTTATCAAAACCACTATCTGAGCACTAAAACCTGCTCTTTTCCCCATATCGGGAAAAACTCAACCAATCTCGTACCGAGATATCAATTCCTTAGCGTACCTTTACCAAGGACAACGCTATAAGTGACCAAGCCTCAACCTAAAGTCAACGATCCGAACGTTGAAGATCGAACCACATGAATTCTTACGGATTACACTTACCACTAAACATCCTTTGTAGTGCGCAATACAACCAATACGCCACTATCCTAACATCATAAGCAAGCTAAAACCAAAAGCGCCCAAAACGACTATGGCAACGCTAAACCTAAGGTGCACAAAATCGACTATTGTCACACCCGTAACAACATGTGAGCGAAACACGGCTATCGCCCTACTAATCACACAACATGGTCCTCACGATCCCACCATCGGTGAATAAAACAACCGATAGATCACACCACACGGTCCTTACGACCCCACCATCGGTGTATAAAACAACCGATAGATCACTCAACACCGGATGAAGTCAGCGGACCCCGTCAACGGTCATGCTTCACCGATATAACACTACACCCATGATGAAGTCAGCGGACCCCGAAGGTCATGCTTCACCAATCAACGATCTCATGATGAAGTCAGCGGACCTCGAAGGTCATGCTCCACCAATCAACGATCCCATGATGAAGTCAGCGGACCCCGAAGGTCATGCTTCACAAATCAACGATCTCATGATGAAGTCAGAGGACCCCGAAGGTCATGCTCCACCAATCCACGATCCCTTTTGGCCTCGAACAACGAGTAGCGTAACATTGCGCTCTGCTACGCCATAGTGAATCCTAACGGATACCACTAACCATTCACACAATCGAGCAAGAACTGCCTATATCAAACATAGGCACAAAATAAAAATTCTCTAAAAGAGGATCCGATACGCACATCCCTTAACTGAGGGATTTCACCTTGCTCACCATACCCGTCCATTATCTCTCAACGAGATTTACCACATTACTACCTTGGTGATATTTCAAATCCAAAATCATAAGTACAATTTATCCGAAATTGTACTCTACCACAAATCGACCAAATCTAGGTCCCGACACAAATTTCGGATCTACCAAAAACATTGTCCGAAATCTCACACTAAAACTTCCGCGTGCGGGAGTGTAACTCCCCCACTTGGAACTACGTTCCATAACCGCATCTCGTACACCCGCACAATGCTACCAAAGGCAGACTTTACCAATAATTGGGTTCACACGGCCCATCACCATGTCTTGCTTCAATTTTGAGCATACCAAGGATCCTAACCTATCCTTAAACACTTCGAACTAAAAGTGTACCACAATTTACATGAACTATACACTCGCAATCATCCAATTGCTTTAGTTTTTCGAATTTCACCTGATCGCTCATGTACCTAAGGGTTTCACTTCGGTACCCTAAGTACAATGTAACCGCAACACAATCGGAGTCGAACACCACGCTAGTAGGTATAAAAAGGCACCTAATGTCGCGTCACGTAGACTCCTTTACCAACATACATCGAGATCAACACTCGATTTCAAGAATTTCAATCCACCCGACGAACCTCATGATTCATCAACTTCAACGCGAAAGCGAACACACGCTTAATAACCGAACACCAAAACCCATTTCCATGGTTTGGTAGAAACATTTCCCAAATACTAAGGAATGCTTGGTTGCACCAAGTCTTACGCCCTTCGCCCGACAATCAAACGTCACCATAGGGTACTTCCATTAGGAACGTCACCCATATCAGTAACATGCACAACACCATTGAGACTTTAAGGGTCTCACTCAAACGAGCTTAACAACCCGATACCAACCAAAATGCTTAAGCACCCAAGGATTCGCACCATAGGATCAAGGCACAACACTCCACTTATACACTCTACTGAGAGCAAACCGGAACCATAAACGTAAACCGCCCGCTTGCTACGAATTATCTCCAACGGAGAATAAAGTTTAGCTAAGACTTACGCACATACCGCATGCTATTACAAACGAACAACATATAATTTTGTACTAAAGGTACCTGATGTAGCGCTGTTGGGCTTCCGTGCTCCACTACCCATCATGTATTCGCGCTCTAACCTCCTAACCCGATCGTCATGCGATTTGGAACACTCTGACTTCCGGTGTCCCTCCATCCGACAAATGAAACACCTGATTGAGCCTAAAGGCACTACGTACAATCTTGTGCCAAATGACCCCGTTCCCCACACTTAAAGCACGTGAGCTTCTAACCCTTCTTACTCTTCTTCTTCACATTCCCGACGCCTTCATGCGTACTTCGTGCCCTCTTACCATGAGCACCATGTAATCCTAACCTTGCATGTACATCTTCATCATCACTACCTCGAGGTTTGGGAAACCTCTTTTCAAACTCTTCCTTTACAACTTTAGTCGCTTGGTCTCGGACCATTTCCGTCATTTGTCCTTCGACCAACTCCTTAGTTACTTCCCTAACTTTTCCGGTGAAAACCGAGACATATTGCTCAAACACGGCCTCAATCTTTAACGTTAAATCATCCTTCCCTTCGTAAATAGGCTCACTCGTTCCGCATCCATTTTCCATTTTCATTCTAAGGGATGCAACGATTAGATCACGAACGTATAGACCACACGCAGAACACCGTCCCATCTTGCTAAACACTCGTCGTACATCACTTGTTAGACATGATTTGCACCCGTAATAAGGTTTGCAAGTCCTTATTACGCATACATGCCGTATCAACTTGTTAGTACAACGACCGCCTCGCTTGATGATATAAACAAACACAAACAAAATTCTACGCGATATAAACACACGCGAGAATTATTATCACAACACAAAAGTATATTAATAATATCCACATTACTAATATAAACGTTAGTCCACCTACAAACAAGGCACTAACTATAACCTATTTCGACCCGTAATCCTACAAGTCCCGCAACAAATTAAGCACACACAAAAGTCTAAATCTAGGTACCTATCTCAAGTCACCTAAATCCCTTAGACCATGCTCTGATACCACTTGTAAGAACCCAACCCGTTAACCAACCAATTACGCGGAATAAAAAAATTTCTTTGTGCAGCACATGGCGCGGCGCGCCATGACCCCGCGCGGCGCGCAAAAGGGCCTGGACAGGCTGCTGTCCCAAAAAGTCCCAAATGCGAAAATGTTTGACCACTTCCCGACACATTTAGACTAAACGGTTTTCACAACATATTGTAATAGATAAAACTAACACGATCCATTAATAAAAAGAGTTTTACGACACCGGGCCCATATATGCCCAAATTACCCTTTAAGTACCAATTTCAAGTTTTCGACCACACGACTTTTAACACAAAATAAAGCCGAGCATGGCGATTGGGGATATGCTACCCAATCCTAATCAATCCAAAAGGAAGCCTTCTAAAGCAACTACGAGAGTCCACTAGTCCCACGCTTACCCGAGCCACCGAATCCATGCAAATCTATAAAAAGGTAAACAACGAGAGGGTAAGCTAACGCTTAGTGAGTGAGAATATACTACATACGTATATATGCATAAAATGAACACGCCACACAAAACCAAATACCGCATACCGGAGCATCCAAGCATAAAGGCAAGCTAGTCTAAGCATACCGTAAGATCACTAAGCAACGAGCTAAAGATATATCAACAAAATATAAGTTCACCAGCAACGATGTGAACAATGCCAATAAGCTACACCCGGAGGGTTAGCTACATCACGACAATACAACATTATACGTATTCAATATTTAACATGCTAACAATATCCAACAACATAATACGATACATCACAACATATACATAAACAACTATATGGTTAACCATAAACGCGTCATGGTGCTACTGGCTCCGTGGTTCACACCGTACGCAATGCTACGACACTACCGGCTCCGTGGTTCACGTCATTACGCATTTGAGTCATACTCTTTTATAGTGCTACCGGCTCCGTGGTTCACACTTTGGTGCTACCGGCTCCGTGGTTCACACCTCATTTTATAGTGCTACCGGCTCCGTGGTTCACACTCCGATGCTACCGGCTCCATGGTTCACATCTCAAACATGCACTATGATGCTACCGGCACCGTGGTTCACATCATAGCACATTCACACACACACTATGGCATTCCCGGCTCCGTGGGTCACACCATAGCTTACAAATAAATATACCATATACATACATGTATAATTACTCCACTCACAATATTAACCCTTCGCCATTGGGGTTATATAATCCACATCACACGCCTATGTGATAACGTACACACAAAGTGTGCACCTCGCCAAAGGTGGTCAACCAAAACGCACAACCGTGCCAATTGGACCTATACACAAGTCCATCAAATCCACCTATATGTGAAGTGAGCTCTATAACCGAGAACCACTTCACCCGACCCGCACCTATCCTACACATACATATGCATATAGGATATTAACACTCACCTTGTCGCCTTGAAGAATGCCACCGAATAATCCGCAACTCGTCAATGGAAAGTACCTATTCCATTTTCACAAATACATCAACACACTTAGAGTGGATTTACAAACCAACCCAAAACAACACTTAGTGCAATTTCAACCCAAATGCACTTCCAAGCACAACCGTGCCCAAACTAACCAATTATCACTAACACAAGTGAGAATGGTCCTAATATGCCAATTAAACCCGAACACAAGTGTTAAACACCTATCGTTCTCAAAATCGCCCATAAACCCTAATTTTGACCCATAAGGACAAAATCTCACCAATTACAAGTTTTGACACCAAAACATATTTATCCCGGTTTTATACTTCAACTTAATCCATTTTAAGTTTATAAACCTTATTAAATCGACAATTGGGTCATAATCATCACCAAACCCTAATTTTGACTCTAGTCAAAATTAGTCAACCAAACACACCTAAAAGTGTTCCAACACTTCCATAATCACTAAACCTAGTTATTAAACCCAATTACAAGTCCTAATCAAGGCCAATTTGTTCACCAACCCAAAATCCACCAACACTAACAATAAACCCGATTACTAGCATCACTAAACTCACTTCATGAGTTTAAATGGGTTTCTTAACAATTTAAGTTCAAACCCTAACTTTGAATATCAAATCAAACAATGAAATTCGGAGTTAGAACTTACCACAACAACCAAAACATAGCTAGGAACGAGGTGAACAACTTTAAAACCCGAGACTTTGATCAATTCAAGCTCTCTCACTCTAGAACTCTTCCTCTCTCTCTCTCTCTATATGTGGATGAGAGTGTTTGTGTAGGTGAGAAATGAGCTCCAATGGAGTTCTAGATCAGCTTTGATGACCCCAAACCGACCCCAAGTGAAAAGACCAAAGTACCCTTCATTTAAACCTTTAAAAAAGGCTGAAAATTGCATCAGACGGGTTCAGCGCGCCGCTCCGAAAGGTGGAGCGCCGCTCCAACCTACAGGTCAGTTTTCAGAAACTTGTTTTGGCCATAACTTTTTGATCGTAGCTCCGTTTTCGATGAATCAAATATCGTTGGAAACGTAATAAGATTTCCTTTCCAATGGTAAGGCTTTGAAACATCAACACAAACTTTATTTGGGGTTGAAAAGATAAGTACACACCTTGTCACTTCAGACAACGTCCAGTTTCCTTCGGCGTTCGAGCAAGCAACACGTACACTTAATACACGCATCGTACACCATAAATGCATTATGTACAATAAATATTTGGGTCTTACATTTTAGTAAGTCCGGTTCGTTCTGTAACATCCCGTCTTTTTCCGTCAACTTTTCCGTTTAACTATTTTAAACTCCGTTATATGTTTATAACATCTCCCGTTAATACGCGTTTCAATTATCTTGTTTTAGGTAATTTAACGCACCCGATTGCAACTTGAGGGACTAGTTTCGCCAAGACACCAAAGTGGTGACTGGCCACTTGACTAGTCAACCTCTTCCACCTCATTTCTCCATTTAATTTTCCTTTTCATCTAATACTTCCACCATTTCTTTAATTCCATCAAAAAGCAATTCATCATCCATATTCAATCGATCAAGCTTCGGGCCAAACAAATTACATATTTGAACTCCTCGTGATCTCCTCTTCGATTCCATACCGATTTCATCAAATTTGAGTAACTTTCTAAAATCACTAATTTTATGTGTTCTTGAGTTTTTGAGTTAAAAGGTTGTTAATTAGTGTCTATGGCTCAAGTCTAGTATGATTATGTGTTTTGTATGCTTGTTCTTGCTATTTTGGTGTAACTAGCTCATATTGAAAGAATGCTTGTTTAATCTTGAGTTTTAGGTGTACATATGTTATTTGATGATGAAAATTCATGTTTTAATTGTGTTCCTAACATCACTAGCTTCAAATTGGTATGTAGTTTGACATGGATTAGTTTCATAAGCAAGATTGTTGATTTTATGATTTTGGGATAGGGTTTGATAAAAGTAAATTGAATATTTGATGCATTAAATGCTTAGCAATGTTAATTGTAAGTGTCTAGTTGTGTTGTATGCTTGATTATCTTCAAAACGGCGTATTACACATGTGCATTAATTTACCGAATCATAATATGGCATTTATGAACTCGGAGTAATAAATGATGAGCATTAATGGTGATTTTGATATAAGTTGTTTGGTTTTGATTGAGTAAATGCGTTTAGTTATTCTCCTTGTCAAATTACCTTTCTCATGTTATATGATATGCATTTTAAGTGTTTTCGGTGCATGAAATATGTTAAAATGAGTTTTGGTTCGTTACTTAAGTTATTTTTTTTTCTGCAATCAGCACTTCCCCAGGTTATGCGCGCCGCGCGTGCACCTGCGCACCGCGCAAATCAGAAAAACCAAATAAATGGTTCCCTTGGTCGAGTTCTGACCTGGTATTGCACATGGGTGCGCGCCGCGCAACCCATTGCGCACCGCGCAAATGGCCCAGGCCAACTTCCTTGTCTTTAAACGCTCCCAAAATGTTTCCCGCTTAACCGTAACTCCGATTAACATGAAACTTGACTATTATGCTCGTATATGACTTCTCATCATGAGAAAATTGTCGGACACCCGACCCGACCTCGTTGACTTTGACTTTGACCAAGTTTGACTTTTAGTCAACCTTAACCAAACGATTATACAATCGTTCTAACATGCTCAACTACTTGTATCTTGCATGAAACTTGACAATTTGATTCACATGCTTTATTAATCGAGTCGTATTGAGCCATAGGACTAACTGAACATCTTTGACCCTTCGTGACTATCGTTATTGATACAACCTATTTGTTTAGGTCAAGACTAGCATTGTTCTTTGCACACGTTACTTGTCGAAGTACTTTTTGTTCGTGCATACAAGGTGAGATCATAGTCCCACTTTTACTTTTTTTTTTGAACTTACTTTTGGGATGAGAAAACATAAACGTTCTTTTAAACTAAGTGAACACAAGTACAGGAAAACAAACATTCTACATACGAGTTTGAACACAAATCCTCAATTCGATTATCATTAGTTACACTTGACGGGTGTAAGCGAGAACTTATGTTATATGGCCATATGGGTTTGACAAACCCTCACTTCGGACGGTTCGCTACCGTCTACGGGTGAAATATATTTTCGAGAAACAGTGTATGTTCTAACACTATTATGATGGGGTTCAATGGAAGGAAACGTTAAGCCTTGATAATTGGGTGCTCGTGAATATTAACTTTTGGAATGTATTACTACTTTATTAATGTTGCAAATCTTGTGGTTCGACTTACCTTCATTCACTTACTTATTTAAACCTATGATTTCACCAACGTTTTCGTTGACAGATTCTCTATGTTTTTCTCAGGTCCTTGAACTTAGGTGATACATGCTTCCGCTCATACTTTTTGATACTTGCATTGGATGTCGAGTATACTTGCATACGTGGAGCGTCTTTTTGGCTACTTTAAACTATGTCGCACGTGTTTCATATGAACTATAACTTTTGTTATGTACTTGTCTTGGGAATTACTTTTGTAAACATTGAAACATCCTTTTATGAAATGAATGCGACATATTTTCGGTCAAACTTTGTTATAAATGCTTATAACCATGTAATGGGACCATACGTAGTCGACGCCGTCACTTGACGATTTGTCGGGGTCGCTACAAGTGGTATCAGAGCCTTGGTTGTAGGGATTTAGAGTTCATTGGTGTCAAACCAAAGTCATAGGGTACATTGGTGAGTCTAGACTACAACCGGCATATAGACTTGACATAGGAATTACTTGACTACTTGTGCATTTATACTCGAACTCTCTCACTCATATCTACTCTTATTCTATCTAAACCTTGCGTTGTATAATTTAATTGACACGCCACCTTGACTATATGATGTAATGTCGAATGCACATATGAATTAGGGTAATATAATTCCCGGAAATTATATTACGGTGACTCATATGAACATACCGACATTATGACATAAAGAATTTAAGGCAAGTCAAGGATAATTTTCTCTTTATCTTTATTCCATATCACGGTTAGTATTATTTAGAATACTAACCAACGGTATTCTTGTGTTTTGAAGGAACAATGGCTCGTCGACGCGCCCCTCCCGAAACTCCCGAACAAGCTTTGCAACGCATGATAGCCACCGCCGTGGATGCGGCCATGGCCGGTCACTCGTCCAACAACAACAATAATAACAACAACAACAACCAAGGAGCCAGTAACTCTAGCGAAGGGTGCTCCTACAAAGCTTTCATGGGGTGCAAACCTCACTCTTATGATGGGACCGGTGGACCGGTTGTGCTTACTCGTTGGTTTGAACAAACCGAGGCCGTCTTTAGCATAAGCGGTTGTCGGGATCAAGACAAGGTCAAATACTCCACCCACACTTTCTCCGGGATTGCTCTAACATGGTGGAACACCTATGTTCAATCGGTGGGTACAGATGAAGCTCATGCCCTCTCTTGGGCCGATCTAAGGGAAAAGATGATTGTTGAATATTTTCCGCGTGAAGAAACCCGCAAGCTTGAGGAAGAACTAAGAGCTTTGAAAGCGGTCGGAAACGATCTTAAAGCTTATAATCAACGCTTCGCCGAACTATCCTTGATGTGTCCTAATCTTGTTAACCCCGAATCTCAAAGGATTGAGCTCTACATGCTCGGTCTTCCAAAAAGCATCAAACAAGGGGTGATGTCATCCAAACCCACTACTCATCAAGCCGCTATGAACATGGCTCGCCAATTAATTGAAACGGTTGACGAAATCGTAGTACCGGCTCCTAAGGCCGAGGACAAGTCGGGTGGCAACAAAAGGAAATGGGAAGCCACTCCATCAACTAACTACAACAACAACACCTTCACCAAAAAGCCTTTCAACAACGACGGCAAGAAGGGTTATGTCGGAAACTTACCTCTTTGCAACAAATGCCACAAACATCATTACGGCGAATGTAACAAGCTAGTTTGTCACCGTTGCCAAGGAGTTGGTCATAGGGCCAACAATTGCACAAGCGCCGCCCCCGTCGCTCGAAAGGGGCCCAATCCTCCAAGAACGGCCACTTGTTATGAATGTGGTCAACCGGGTCACTATAGGAACGAATGCCCGAAGAAGAAAGCCAACCCCAACAACCGAGGCCGAGCCTTCAACATCAACACCGAGGAAGCCCGAGACGATAACGAATTAGTCACGGGTACGTTTCTTCTCAACAACACTTATGTTACATGCTTATTCGATTCGGGTGCCGATAAATGTTTTGTGTCTAAGACTTTGGCTCCTACTCTTTGCACTCCACCACACCCTTTAGATACTACTTACTCCATCGAAGTGGCCGATGGAAAACGCTTAAGTGCCGACACATATTACCGGGGGTGTACTTTAAACATTTTGGGTAATAAATTTGAAATTGACTTGATACCCATGGAACTAGGGAGTTTTGATGTAATAATCGGTATGAATTGGATGGTCAAAAATAAATCTCACATTCTTTGCGATCTTCACGCAATCCGAATTCCTATCGAGAATGGTGAACCATTGATTGTCTATGGCGACAAAAATTGCACCGGACTCAATCTCGTTTCGTGCCTTAAAGTTTGAAAGCTACTTCGCAAGGGTTGTTTCGCGATTCTTGCTCACGTTAAGAAAGTTGAGGCCGATGAAAAGCGCATCGATGATGTGCCAATTGTTAGTGACTATTCCGATGTATTTCCCGACGAATTACCGGGTCTTCCACCTCATCGACCGGTTGAATTTCAAATCGATCTTATTCCAGGAGCCGCACCCGTAGCGCGTGCACCATATAGACTCGCTCCATCCGAATTGCAAGAATTGCAAAGTCAAATCCAAGAGTTACTTGACCGTGGTTTCATTCAACCTAGCCATTCACCATGGGGCGCTCCGATTTTGTTCGTTAAGAAGAAAGACGGATCCCTACGAATGTGCATTGATTATCGTGAACTAAACAAATTGACGGTTAAAAACCGATATCCTCTTCCTCGCATCGATGACCTCTTTGATCAACTACAAGGGTCTTGTGTATATTCAAAAATCGATCTCCATTCGGGTTATCATCAACTAAGGGTTAAGGGGGAAGATGTCTCCAAAACCGCTTTTCGGACTCGTTACGGTAGTTACGAATTCCTTGTCATGCCTTTTGGTCTCACTAACGCTCCGGCGGTGTTCATGGATCTCATGAACCGCGTGTGCAAACCATACCTCGACAAATTCGTTATCGTGTTCATTGACGATATTTTGGTCTATTCTAAAAGCGAAGAGGAACACAAAGAACATCTCCGACTCGTGCTTGAACTCTTGAGAAAAGAACAACTCTATGCCAAGTTCTCCAAGTGTGAATTTTGGTTGAAGGAAGTTCAATTCCTCGGTCACGTCGTAAGTGATCAAGGCATTAAAGTCGATCCCGCAAAGATCGAAGCCATTAGTAAATGGGAGGCTCCTACTACTCCTACTCAAATTCGTCAATTCTTGGGTCTTGCCGGATACTACCGTAAATTCATCAAGGACTTCTCCTTAATCGCTCGTCCTTTAACCGCGTTAACTCACAAGGAACGAAAATTCGTTTGGACATCCGAACAAGAAACCGCATTCCAAATCTTGAAAACTAAGCTAACCACCGCTCCTATCTTGTCACTTCCCGAAGGCAATGATGATTTTGTTGTATATTGCGATGCCTCGAAAAATGGTTATGGGTGTGTGCTAATGCAACGAAAGAAAGTCATTGCTTATGCCTCTCGACAACTCAAGGTTCACAAACGAAACTACACGACACATGATCTTGAACTCGGTGCCGTCATCTTTGCACTTAAGTTATGGAGACACCATCTTCTTGGTACCAAAAGTACCATCTTTACCGATCACAAAAGTCTCCAACATATCTTCGATCAAAAGCAACTAAACATGAGACAACGAAGGTGGATTGAGACCTTGAACGATTATAATTGCGAGCTTCGTTACCACCCCGGGAAGGCAAATGTAGTGGCCGATGCCTTAAGTCGAAAAGAAAGAGCGGTGCCTCTTCGTGTCCGAGCTTTAAACATCACCATTCACTCCAACCTTAATAGCCAAATTCGTGTAGCCCAAGAGGAGGCTCTTAAAGACAACCACATCGGACGTGAACTTTTAAACATCCTCGTCTCTCGATTCGAAGTTAAGGAGAACGGACTTCGATATTACGCCGGAAGAATTTGGGTGCCTAGATATGGCGACTTATGAAACCTCATCCTAGACGAAGCCCACAAATCGCGATACTCGATTCATCCCGGCGCCAATAAGATGTACCATGACCTTAAAGAACAATATTGGTGGCTGAATATCAAAAAGGAAGTTGCTAGATACGTTGCCAAATGTTTGACTTGCGCTAAAGTCAAAGCCGAACACCAAAGACCGTCCGGGTTACTTCAACAACCCGAGATCCCACAATGGAAGTGGGAAAGGATCACGATGGATTTTATCACCAAACTACCGAAAACGTCGGGCGGTTATGATACTATTTGGGTCATTGTTGACCGCCTCACTAAATCCGCGCACTTTCTTGCCATGAAAGAAACCGACAAAATGGAGAAACTTGCACGACTTTACGTTAAGGAGATTGTAGCCCGACACGGTGTACCTTTATCGATTATCTCCGACCGAGATGGTCGTTTCGTCTCTAGATTTTGGCATACGTTGCAAGAAGCATTGGGGACGCGTTTAGACATGAGTACCGCATATCATCCCCAAACCGATGGGCAAAGTGAACGTACCATACAAACATTGGAGGATATGTTACGGGCTTGCGTTGTTGATTTTGGAAAAGCTTGGGACAAGCACTTACCCCTCGCCGAGTTCTCATATAACAATAGTTATCACGCGAGTATTAAGGCCGCACCTTTTGAAGCATTATATGGCCGAAAATGTCGCTCTCCTCTTTGTTGGGCCGAAGTGGGTGACGTGCAAATTTCCGGGCCCGACCTCATTCACGAAACCACCGAGAAGATTCTTCAAATCCGAGATAGGCTTCGGACGGCCCGGAGTCGTCAAAAATGCTATACCGACAAAAGACGCAAAGACCTCAAATTTCAAGTCGGTGACCGCGTCATGTTAAAAGTCGCACCTTGGAAAGGTGTCATCCATTTTGGGAAACGTGGGAAACTAAATCCGCGGTACGTTGGTCCTTTCGAAATCTTAGAACGTGTTGGAACCGTTGCGTATCGTTTGGATCTTCCGCCTCAACTAAGCTCCGTCCATCCTACTTTTCATGTATCTAACTTGAAGAAATGTCTTGCCGAGCCCGATATCGTCGTTCCTCTCGAGGAACTTACTATTAATGACAAACTTCATTTTGTGGAGGAACCGGTTGAAATTGTGGACTACGTCGAGAAGGAATTGAAACAAAGCCGGATCCCGATTGTCAAGGTCCGTTGGAACGCCAAAAGGGGACCCGAGTTTACTTGGGAAAGAGAAGATCAAATGCGAAAAAACACCCTCATCTATTCCCGGTTCCGGAAACGTCAGATTCCGAGGAAGAAACAACGACTACTACGCCTACCTAAATTTCGGGACGAAATTTCTTTTAAGGTGTAGGTAATGTAACATCCCGTCTTTTTCCGTCAACTTTTCCGTTTAACTATTTTAAACTCCGTTATATGTTTATAACATCTCCCGTTAATACGCGTTTCAATTATCTTGTTTTAGGTAATTTAACGCACCCGATTGCAACTTGAGGGACTAGTTTCGCCAAGACACCAAAGTGGTGACTAGCCACTTGACTAGTCAACCTCTTCCACCTCATTTCTCCATTTAATTTTCCTTTTCATCTAATACTTCCACCATTTCTTTAATTCCATCAAAAAGCAATTCATCATCCATATTCAATCGATCAAGCTTCGGGCCAAACAAATTACATATTTGAACTCCTCGTGATCTCCTCTTCGATTCCATACCGATTTCATCAAATTTGGGTAACTTTCTAAAATCACTAATTTTATGTGTTCTTGAGTTTTTGAGTTAAAAGGTTGTTAATTAGTGTCTATGGCTCAAGTCTAGTATGATTATGTGTTTTGTATGCTTGTTCTTGCTATTTTGGTGTAACTAGCTCATATTGAAAGAATGCTTGTTTAATCTTGAGTTTTAGGTGTACATATGTTATTTGATGATGAAAATTCATGTTTTAATTGTGTTCCTAACATCACTAGCTTCAAATTGGTATGTAGTTTGACATGGATTAGTTTCATAAGCAAGATTGTTGATTTTATGATTTTGGGATAGGGTTTGATAAAAGTAAATTGAATATTTGATGCATTAAATGCTTAGAAATGTTAATTGTAAGTGTCTAGTTGTGTTGTATGCTTGATTATCTTCAAAACGGCGTATTACACATGTGCATTAATTTACCGAATCATAATATGGCATTTATGAACTCGGAGTAATAAATGATGAGCATTAATGGTGATTTTGATATAAGTTGTTTGGTTTTGATTGAGTAAATGCGTTTAGTTATTCTCCTTGTCAAATTACCTTTCTCATGTTATATGATATGCGTTTTAAGTGTTTTCGGTGCATGAAATATGTTAAAATGAGTTTTGGTTCGTTACTTAAGTTATTTTTTTTCTGCAATCAGCACTTCCCCAGGTTATGCGCGCCGCGCGTGCACCTGCGCACCGCGCAAATCAGAAAAACCAAATAAATGGTTCCCTTGGTCGAGTTCTGACCTGGTATTGCACATGGGTGCGCGCCGCGCAACCCATTGCGCACCGCGCAAATGGCCCAGGCCAACTTCCTTGTCTTTAAACGCTCCCAAAATGTTTCCCGCTTAACCGTAACTCCGATTAACATGAAACTTGACTATTATGCTCGTATATGACTTCTCATCATGAGAAAATTGTCGGACACCCGACCCGACCTCGTTGACTTTGACTTTGACCAAGTTTGACTTTTAGTCAACCTTAACCAAACGATTATACAATCGTTCTAACATGCTCAACTACTTGTATCTTGCATGAAACTTGACAATTTGATTCACATGCTTTATTAATCGAGTCGTATTGAGCCATAGGACTAACTGAACATCTTTGACCCTTCGTGACTATCGTTATTGATACAACCTATTTGTTTAGGTCAAGACTAGCATTGTTCTTTGCACACGTTACTTGTCGAAGTACTTTTTGTTCGTGCATACAAGGTGAGATCATAGTCCCACTTTTACTTTTTTTTTTAACTTACTTTTGGGATGAGAAAACATAAACGTTCTTTTAAACTAAGTGAACACAAGTACAGGAAAACAAACATTCTACATACGAGTTTGAACACAAATCCTCAATTCGATTATCATTAGTTACACTTGACGGGTGTAAGCGAGAACTTATGTTATATGGCCATATGGGTTTGACAAACCCTCACTTCGGACGGTTCGCTACCGTCTACGGGTGAAATATATTTTCGAGAAACAGTGTATGTTCTAACACTATTATGATGGGGTTCAATGGAAGGAAACGTTAAGCCTTGATAATTGGGTGCTCGTGAATATTAACTTTTAGAATGTATTACTACTTTATTAATGTTGCAAATCTTGTGGTTCGACTTACCTTCATTCACTTACTTATTTAAACCTATGATTTCACCAACGTTTTCGTTGACAGATTCTCTATGTTTTTCTCAGGTCCTTGAACTTAGGTGATACATGCTTCCGCTCATACTTTTTGATACTTGCATTGGATGTCGAGTATACTTGCATACGTGGAGCGTCTTTTTGGCTACTTTAAACTATGTCGCACGTGTTTCATATGAACTATAACTTTTGTTATGTACTTGTCTTGGGAATTACTTTTGTAAACATTGAAACATCCTTTTATGAAATGAATGCGACATATTTTCGGTCAAACTTTGTTATAAATGCTTATAACCATGTAATGGGACCATACGTAGTCGACGCCGTCACTTGACGATTTGTCGGGGTCGCTACACGTTCCACGGGGAGATAGTGATTACGTACTATATTTTTATAAAACTATATTTTTATAAAAATATATATAATTATATATAGTAATAATATTATATAAAAGGGGAGTTTTACTGTTTAATGACCGGTTTATCGATTTTAAATAAAGCGTAAAGATAAATGACAGAAGTTAAATTGCGATAAAGTAAATTGCAGTAATTAAAATGACAGTAAATAAAGGTACGATGAAATATGAAATAAAAGTATTATGCTTATTTAAACTTCCGTAATCATGATGTTTGACATTTTGATTTTAATTTATTACTCTGTGTTAATTGTCCTTTGTCCTGGATTTATTTGAAACCAATCTGGTTTTTGTCCATAATAGTCCATCAGTCATAAATATAAAGCGCGAGTGCTCATCAAATTACCCTTATACCCGAAGTCAAATAGTCCAACTAATTAAGGATTTAAACTGTGAAGCAATTATCACTTCTGTCAACAATTACACCAGTTATCACTGTATGTAATCCACCCCTGTTTTGATTAGATATGAATATTAATTTACCTACTTGATCAGTTTGAATAATCAATTACCTAACCCGAATAATTAATTAAATGATTATAAAAGATTTCGTATAAACGTCACTAAATAGGACAACCATAATCATTATTAATTATTAGGTTTATTAATTTGAAGATAGGTTCGATAGACTTCAATGAGTTGTCACTCAATTAGACAATACCCCCCATCTATTAATAGTCCATAGTCCAATGTTCACAGGTGTCGGTCTTTTGTCCAAACCTTAATTATGGTTCAAATTTCAATAACCCCGTCTTTAATATTTAGTCTAACATCATGATTACTTCGGCTTAAATAAGCATAATAATAACTTAGTTACGAGACATTAATTTAAAAAGGAAGAACATAGCTTACAGTGATTATTAATAGCGTAGCGTTACACGGACAGAGTTCTGACTTTAAACTCGTAAAACATTCTTACAGTAACCTTATTATTATTAACTTAAATTAAAATTAAAATTATAATATATAAATATAAATATAAACTGAGAAAGAAAGATAGAAAAAGGGTGAAGAGTTCGGCAGAATGCTCGAGCCTTTATAGGCAAAATCTGATTTCTGTAGCTCCGCGATCGCGAGGTATTTGGCCTTGGGACCTCCGCAATCGCGATATCCCCAATTCCAGCTCATCACTTAATTCCAAAACGTGGGCGGCTTTGTATTTTATAATATAATATATAATACATATATAATTAATTATATATTATATTATATTCTTGTGCATAGTTGACTTGTAATTTTAGCTCCGTTGAGTCGTACGTTGATGCTCGGTTTATGTCTCGGTTCCGGTTTTTCAAACGTCTTCTCGTACGCTAAGATATCTTGTACTTTGCATTTTGCGGCTTGTACTCTTGTCATTTTTAGACGTTATTTATCAATAATTTGAACCACTTGGATTGTATCTTGTACATTTGAGATTTTTGGTCATTTGCATCTTCAAATCGTCGATTCTGTCTTTTGTCTTCACCTTTTATTATTTAAACGATAATCACTTGTAAATAGAACAATTGCAACTAAAAACTTTACATATTGGAAGGATATTGCGCCTAAATATATGTTCATTTGGAGCACTATCAATATTCTAAGCTGCTCATCAAATCCATTGCTGTATTATTTAAGATGGTTTCATTGAAGACAAGATTCACGTTGTAGGTGGAGTATAAACCCACATTTAAAGATGACAGCCGCACTACGCCAGCTAGCACACGGTTATACACCGAATTTGTTGGATGAGTATCTGCAAATGTCTGAACTAGTTGGCCGGGAATCTCTACACAACTTTTGTAAGTGTATCATTGATTTGTATGCTAACGTCTACCTAAGAGAGCCTACGTTGCACGACATTCACCGTTTGTATGAAGGTCATGAAAGGATTCATGGTTTTTCGGGCATGTTGGGTAGTATAGATTGTATGCACTGGGCATGGGCAAAATGTCTGGTTACGTGGAGAGGACCGTATATGCGAGGCGATCACAATCACCCAGCTATTACGCTTGAAGCAGTCGCCTCCTATGATAATTGGATTTGGCATGCGTATTTTGGTGTGGCGGGTTCAAACAACGATATTAATGTCCTAAAAACTAGTGATTTGTTCAACTCAATGCTTAATGAGGAAATGTCCGACGTACCTTATCACATAAACGGTGTTCAATACAGAAGAGGGTACTATTTAGCTGACGATATTTACCCAACATGGGCGGCATTTGTTAAGGGATTTTCAAGTGTCGTTGACGAAAAGCGTTCTTACTTTACAAAGAAACAAGCGGGCGCTCGCAAAGATGTTGAAAGAACTTTTGGGATCCTACAAGGTCGTTGGCATATTCTTCAGTAACCCGCACGGTCTTAAGAGGAGAATATAATGAGACAACTAATGTATACGTGCATCGTAATACACAACATCATTATCGAAGACAATGGATACAACCTTGGTGAGAATGATTGGATAGTTGAGCCCGTTCAACATATACAACGTAGTTGGATCGATAGGTGCGACGCTCGTGCGAGAAGAACAAGGGAGTTACGTGATAGAGAAGTGCATGAAGGCTTACGATCTGATGTGGTTGAACATTTGTGGAATCTTCGAGACGACTTATAAATTTTATGTGACAAATTATTACGTTATCTATTTATTTTATGAATGTTTTGAATAAATGTAATCTAGTTTATTTTATGAATTTTAATAAATGTAATGTAGTTTATTTTATATATTTCAATTTAGTATTTTGTTTTTATTATATTAAATTAATTTTAATACAATATTAAAAATTAATTAAAAATAAAAAATAAAAAAAATGGACACTGAAATTGACACTGAAATGGATACTGTGGAGTGTGGACACCTCCACTTTACACACTAGTCAATTTCAGTGTCAAAAATGAAAGCCGAAATGGATATCGAGAAATGGACATGCACACTTTGTGCTCTAAGAACCCAAATCACAAATTTCTCGTTAAACCAGTCACGTCTTCAATCTCGTTCATATACTTACGAAACTTATCCACAACCTCACTAACCACCTTATATCTATTCTTTGAAATATTTTTAATTATTTTACCTTCTATATTTGCAAAATGAATAGACTTCTTCTTTAGAATATATTTGTTCTTTGAAATATATTTATTCTTTGAAATATGTTTAATTATTTTCACCTTCAATATCTTCTTCTTTGGACGCAAAATCAAGTAAAGTGGAGGACTTGACTACATCCTTAATATTTAGCCCCTTAAACTTCGCTTTTAACATTGTTTGTCTTATTTTCAGCTTCTCGCAAAACAATGAACTACCTGTATTGTAAAGATGCATATTATTCCAAAACAACCCATAAGAAGATACACACGCCTTACCAGCACACGTGCAAGAATGACCCTTGAGCATTGAGTCGGATCATTATGGGCAGATCAATCCAAACCAACAACTGATCAAGCCCGAACATCGAAAGAAACGAGCATGTCCCTCAAAACCGAAACCCTACATCCCGGATCTACCAAGTGCACATTGAACCCAACTGATATGCATAAACACTAAGGCAAGGATTCTAGAGCTCCTTCATATACCATCACGTAAATCAACAGATCATGTATCATTGCTACTCAAACCGGACCCTTCGTCTAGTGCATCCGAATGAATCAAAGTGACCAAACCAACACCATCGACTGCTACATAATCCTTGTTATATTTTGTGACTTTCTTAACAAATAAGTAGCAATTAAAAAAAATACATAAATAAAATTCATATTAAATATCAACCACATATGTATGTTGTGTAGTTATTTCAAGTTATTATCCATTATTTTCTTTTTATGACAAAAATGGAAAAGGACAATGCAATGATAATTTTTTCCCAGATAGTTACGGAGTATTAATAATTTAATCAATAATAATTTATCTACATGTCTACATCCATAAACATTGAATATGGACATACTCGTCATTTTGATGCTATATTGTTCTCGACTCTCCTCTCCCCGCACTTTCTTTCATAACTGAAAACGACTACAAGGAACCTGTGGTGTACCTCTTTAACCCCACTCCCCACACCATATCTATGCTTTCTATCAGTGCGGAGGATTGTAAGGGCGGGGTGCCATGGTCCCCTCAAAAAGTGTAGTCTTTACTAGCAATTTGTATAGATTTAGGGACTATATATGTTAAAATTCAATCTCGGCTCATCAAATTAATATTTAAATTTCTAGCATACGGTTTATCAATCATTGGTTATCAAATTAAGTGAATACATCTTTTGATTGAGTTCTTTTGGCCCCCTCATTATAAATGTTCAAGCTCCGTAGCTGCTTTCTATACACACATCTATCTATACATGTATATTTCCCAATTTATTGTCCACAGATAAAAGACTAAGGGTTTTAACAAATATTATTATTACACATTAATTTTTATTGGATTACATATATACATAGTATATAGTATTAATTAACAGTATTAAAAACTAACATATTATTCTTATATATTTTATGAAACTGAACTAATTTATTATAATCTAAAAAAGAATAAGGAACAATAAATAAAGAGTTTGTCCAACATTAGGTTTAAGAGCTATCTTTAAAAAAAAATTAGGGACATGAATTAAATTATTGTACAATTTAGTAACCACCGATTGACTAAAGGGGAGATAATACTCACACACCAAGAATTGATCCATACACATAAACTTACTATTATACTCTTAATTTATAATTATGGAGGTTCAACTCCCTAGATAAACTTAGGGATATAATTGTAAATTTTATGCTAAAAAGTGTGTATGGATCAATTCTTGATGTGTGAGTATCACCTCTTTTTTGAAAATCACTTCACCCACCAGGGACGGATCTTTGGGGTGGTAGGGGTGGGCAGTGGCCCCTCCAAATTTATGTGCTCTTAGTGTAAATTTTATTTTTTTTTTGGGATCTAAAATATAAAAAATTTATGTAATAGCCCCTCCAAGATTTTAGATTTTTCTTTTAATTGATTGAAGTTTACGATTATCTCTCTAAGGGTTTAGGCGTCCAGACTTTTCACATTTTATTCTTCATCCTTGTATATTCTCATATCAAAATCCATTATTTTGAAGGTCAGTTTTTTACTTTTATTGTTTAAGACTTAGCATTTAAATACTAGGATTTTGAGTTATATATTTTACGTATACTATGAACTGTGCCACACATGTAAATTAACCGACTTTTGTTTGTATATCTATTAATTAATAGATAGCGATAGGTGGATAATGGATTAGGCGATTAGAGATAGGTGGATAATGAATTATGAGCTAATCAAGTAGGCACTTTAACACGAGCTGGTGATACACGTCGGTGTTCTCATTTTCATTCTGTTTGTAACTTGCTTAAGATGTTTAATATTACCCATGAAGTTCTTGAGAGTATAATTCAAGATGGATCTTACCCTTTTTGAAACGATTTTGGCCGTCCCACTAAATTCGTTCAAGATCTGTCCGTCACCCACTAACTTGATATACAACAAATTATGCATTAAAAAAATTCTTAAGTATAACCATAAGTAGACAAACTCAAAAATAAAATAGTAACTGATGAAAGTATATATATATATATATATATATATATATATATATATATATATATATATATATACACACGGACTCATCTCATTAATCATTTTCTTTATAATTCTTTCTAGAAAAAAAAAATGGTGGATGTTGAAAGGGTGTGTTGTATGTGTGGTGACGTTGGTTTCCGTGACAAGATCTTCCGATGTATCAACTGCCACTACCGCTTCCAACACGCGTACGTTTCATTTTTTCCAACTTTTTGTTAATTCATGTTCGATCTCCGGCTAAAAGTTCATAAATTTCATGCTCTTTACTAGGTTTTATGCATGATAAAACTTTGTAACTTGATTTATAGGAATCAAGACTTACCCACAAATATATTCCTCTAAAGTTTTAAACTTTTATTAATATTATACAACATACTAAGATTTAATGGATCATAGGTCAATTTTCAAACTTTTCTATGAATTCAGATACCGGGCCACTATTTACTTGACATAAATTTTGAAACTTTTTATGATCTTAACTTATACCCACAAGTTAATTCATGACTTAAGACACAGACAAGTTAATTCATGTATATTTGGAAACTCTTTACGACTAATCACAAACCCATAAGTTTATTTCTCATAAATTTGAAACTTCTTATGATAACACATACCAACAACTTATTTCATGTGTAGTTTGAAGTTCTTTAAGATTTAACACATGCCCGCTTATTTTCCATATATATTAGTTTTGAAACTTTAATGAAGATTTTAACACATGATACCCACAAGTAATTCATTCAGAATTTGAAGCTTTTTAAGATACAACTTTTTTATATTACAACAATCACCTTCAGTGCACTTCCACCGCCGCCACTACCACCACGTACAGTTTACTTCATGAAATAATTATGTATTTACCTTTACATAAATTAATTATTAATTTATAAATATATATTTACCATTTTATGTTGACTTTGACTATAACTACTAAAGCCAGTATTATAAACCCCATGTGTAGCTCCTGCTAATTAATCTTTTTATTTTCCATAAATATTTTTTTATTTTCTTGGTAAGACTACTGGTTCTTGCGTTGTTTACCTCTTAATTGAATAATTCAGTGTTGAATATTAAACTATTCAACATTCACCACATTTTTTTTTACTTCTAAATGACGAGATGGTGTTGAATGGTTCAGCATTCAACGCTGAACCATTCAGAGCTGCAATTATCTCTGACCATTAAGCAAAATTTTTTATGTAAGATGCTCTTTTAATTATATCAATGATACTAATTAAACAACTATATTTTAATTTATATGCATATCAAAGGTTAATATGATAATTTTGCATCATTCACATTATTCGTTCAAAATAATTATCAAACATGTTTATTTTCATTCAAAAGTAACTTTATTCGGAACCTTTGAAACATTCAGTACTAAATTATTCAGTTTTATCAAACCCACCGTACTTCACACTTCTACCTTATTTATTCAATAAAAGGTACAACAATTTTTTTATTATTATTTCGTACTCCTTAAAATAGGTATTGTAGCAACTACTATAGCGAATCATCAGAGCCGCCGAAGCTATGTGATTGGTGCCAAACTGAGGTGACCAGAACCACCAAAGACGGTGGTTCTACGAAGAAATTAAAAGGTGAAGCCGGAATCAGCAACCGGTCAGAATATTCCGGTGAAAAGATCAAGCAACATGGCCGTGATCAAGAGAATTCTGAAAAAGTGAAGTCATCATCATCCACCGGAGCTCCGTCACCAAAGACTAGTACTCGAAGGTACAAGCTTCTCAAAGATGTTATGTGCTGATCAATTAATTAATAAAGATTATGTTTGGTGCCAAATGTGACATCTTTATGGAATTTAATGTTCGTAAGTGTATACTTGTTGATTTCACTAGTAGAGGGTATTATGGGAACAAAATATTGTGTGTAGAATATATAGACTATGAAGATTAACTTGATGGTAGTGAAACAGAGTACTAAGAAGTCTTTAATTTTTTATTTTTATGTTTCTTTTACTTGTAATATATAAAATATAAATACATTCTTCTATATAATAGTAATATATTTGCTCCCTCCCATCAGTAGCGGAATTTGAACCCGGATATAGATGTGCAAGTATAAAAATTTAATAAAATTTTCATTATTAGCAGGAGTAAACACTAAAACAAACCTTATTTTTTGGTTTTAAAAAAAATAAAAAAAAATTCCCCGTTAAATCTAGGTGGCCGCAGATACCCCCTTTGTGATACGCTAAGTTCCTCCCCTGCCACCCATATTAGTCCCTCCGTCCCATATTAATTGTCGAAGCCAAAATTTATATTTGGAGAATTTGGCATATAATCGTTCTTTTCTCAACAACTCTAATACCAATCTGAGATGAGTTGCATGATTGGACTCATTCTTCGAATACATCAAAATATCGTCTATGAATACAATTACAAACCGATCTAGGTATGGTTTACAAATCCTATTCATTAAATCCATGAAGACAGCTGGAGCGTTTGTCAACCCAAAAGGCATAACCAGGAATACATAGTGACCATAACGCGTACGGAAAGCCGTCTTAGGTATGTCTGATTTTGCAACCTGAACCTAATAGTACCCAGATCTTAAATCTATTTTTTGAAAAGAAAGAAACGCCTTATAACTGATCAAACGTATCATCAATTCTCAGCAATAGATATCTATTCTTAACGGTTCTCTTATTCAATTCCCGATAATCGATACACATTCGCAGTGTACCATCTTTCTTTTTAACAAACAGCATCGGTGCGCCCCATGGCGAAGAACTCGGTCTTATAAGCCCTCGATCAAGCAAATCCTGAATCTGTGTCATCATTTCTCGGATATCTGAAGGAGCTAAACGATATGAAGCTTTAGCAACTGAATTTGCACCCGGTATAATTTCGATCTTGTACTCAACTTCCTGTACCAGAGGCAAACCAGGAAGTTCATCGGGAAATACATCAGGAAAGGAATGTCACTCACAACTTTTTGTTTCTTCTTAACATCAATTACATAGGCCAAGAATGTTTCACAACCTTTAGCTACCGACTTACTCACTTTCATCATAGAGATCAACGGAAAATTAAATCCACCACGTTCCTCTCGGGCCACAGCACGTGTCCCATTGGTAAAAGGAAAAGTAATTATTTTCTTATGGCACTTAATTCTAGCCTTATTCAAACTTAACCAATTCATGCCTAAAACTAAGTCTAAACAAGGTATATGTGATGACCCGGAGATTTCCGACCAAATTTAAACTTAATCTTTATATGTTTCCGACACGATAAGCAAAGTCTGTTAGGTTGAGTCTCAAAAATTTTGAACTATTTCATATAATCAATTGACCTTCGACCATTCCCGACGATTCACGAACAACTATTGTAAATAGATATGTGTGTGTATATATATATATAAGTAATAACTGGAAATGTAATTTAAAATATTCAATGAGTTAATTAATTATGTAAAATAAAGTAATATATAAAAATTATATATCTATATATGTGAATGAAGTATATTGAATATATATATATAGGATTTTGAATATAACAATTAAATGATCGTAATACTTGTTTGTCATCTCGTTTGTTATTAAACAAGTTTAATATGAACCTAAAGGAACTTATGTGATTTTAAAATAAACGGTGATCCGAAAATGAGTTATATGAATCATGGGCCTATTAAAAGTATATTTAGAAGCTAAATAATAAATCTTAACACTTTTTATATTATATCCAGGACCGAGTGCTGATAGCTGATTTAATTTTTATTTAATAATTAATAACCAAATTTTAAACCATAATGACTAAAATAAATAAATATATTTAAATTTAAAAATTTGGAATTTTCTGAAGACTTTTTGATTCACCACTGATTATCAACGGAGTATGAAATAATACCCTAAATAAATTATGTCGATCAAATAGTAAATGATGGCTTTCCTGTTAAGTAAATATCTAATAGATGAATTATTGTATGAAGCACGTTCTTTTCATTTCACCATCTATCAAACTAACCTACATATAATATATATATATTTCTATTTTCAACTAGTACTAGTGAATTGGATCAAGACAAAGTCTTTTACTATGTGTGAATGTGACGTGTATATTACGTTTAACAACCAAATTCATCCATCTGACTTATGTTCATTCCTCAACCTTCATATATGTATATAAATATAACATATAGATATAGAGGAACCAAATCATCCACTTTTCCTTCTTAAATTTTCTGTTTATTTTTCTTAGCAAGACATCAAGCCACCACCGGCTACACTTGAACTTTCAATCACCATCGAACCTCTTCAACCATCAAAGACACCGTCGACATACAAGGCCACCTACAATCTTCATCACCAAACATACGTTTTTCTTTTAACATTTGAAGAACCACTACTACTTCTTTTACTACCTAAAAACATACACATATACATGATCATATAACCCAACAAATACAGTCTCGGTTGTAAACTCAACCCCCAATTTTTTTGTTCGAACAAAACCACCACATGTATTACTCGAGCTGCAGTCCATTCCTGTTTGCTGTTTGACGCAAGAAACACACCACCCATCACTCAAACACCTCTACTAACCTACTATTTATTGTTTGATTTTGACACCAAAACAAAATCATAATATACAACTCCTAATATGTTTTAGTTCGGTTTGCAACCAATAAATTATCACCATCTTTCTGTTTTGCTGTACAACGAACACACCAAGAACAACCATGATCAACTTCATCATTGAAACCCCCAAACCGCTATCACAATCACCCCA
Organism: Rutidosis leptorrhynchoides; assembly: GCF_046630445.1. NCBI lineage: Eukaryota > Viridiplantae > Streptophyta > Magnoliopsida > Asterales > Asteraceae > Rutidosis > Rutidosis leptorrhynchoides. The sequence goes on from NC_092338.1 coordinate 141,052,171, forward strand.
TCGTGAACCCACCATCAAAATCCATCGCCACCTCCGATCACCATTCCTCCCTCTCACCTCTCTCTCTTGTATTTTTTTTTTCTTTCTTTTCCTATAAATCGTGACTGCACAGTTTTTCTTCTGTTTTCGGTTTAAACAAGCAACCAGGATGTGTGGAAGATGACATGAAGGATGACTGCTACTTGATCAAGGTTGCTACTTTTCGTTTCTGTTTCAATTGTTTTCCTTTTTCTTTCTCCTGCTTCCTTCTTGGTTTATATTCAAACGAACCAAATACCCATCCAAGTAAGGCGACTGCTGCAAATAATTTTTGTTTTTCCACTCCGGTCGTAAAGTCGCTGCTTAACTTGACTGATTATGTTTGAGAGACTTAACAGCTATTTTATTGTTGCTGTATCCAAAGTGCACCTCAATATATATATATATATATATATATATGTATATATATATATATATATATATATATATATATATATATATATATATATATAGGAATATAGGAATCCAGCTCTTTGATGTGATAATAAAGTAAGTAATTGATTAAAGAAATGAAAAGGCTATTAGTGACTATTAAAGGGTATCCAAGGAACGCGTAGATCCAATTCATCACATATATATATATTTCTTGTTGTTGCCGTTCCATTAAATTCAACATCCACCAGAACCGGACCTTTATAGCTGGGCCATGTACTTGTTTGTAATTGTTGGGCCGAACTTTAATTATCTATTGGGCCAAGAAGTGGATAATGAGGTCGATGGTTGTGCTAGGTTTATATACCTGATAAACAACGGGTATGATGATAATAAAATGATGAATCTGCAAGACTAACGAAAATGAAGAATGATGATGGTGACAAAGAGATGATGGTCATGAATATAGGAGACGATAACAATAATTAAGATCGAAAAAGAAGAAGAATAAATGATGATGAAAGAGGATAATGATCCTATCATTATTAAATAACGATGATGAACGAAAAGAAGACAATGAATGGTAATGGGTATCGATGATGATAAGATATAACGAAAATGATGTTGTTCGATGATGATAAAAAGGTGATGACGATTGGAATGATGACACACGAAGATAATGTTAAGTGTTAGGGTTACATGATTAATGGTTTGATCCCTGGTCAATTAGTATTATTGAAGAAGAAGAAAGAGAGAAACAGACGGATGGTTTAGGAGTGGTTTGGGTTAGCGGGAGGTCGCGAGTTTGAGTCCCGTCGTGGATACTTTATTTTTTATCCTATTTGAGGTAGTTACTTATTATTATTATTATTATTATTATTATTATTATTATTATTATTATTATTATTATTATTATTATTATTATTATTATTATTATTATTATTATTATTGTTATTAAAACAGAATTAGAATTAGAATTAGAATATAAAATTTGTATTATTATTATTATTATTATTATTATTATTATTATTATTATTATTATTATTATTATTATAATTATTTTTAATATTATCATAATAATTATCATTATTATTAAAAGAACCTTTAATATTTAAAATTATCATTTTTATTAAAATTTATATTTTCATTAAAATTATTAGTATTACCAAAAGCGTCATTTAAAATTATCATTGTTATTAAGATTTATATTATTATTATAACTAATAATATTATTAAAACTACCTTTTTATTTAAAATTTCATTATCATAATTATTACAACAAATATTATTGTTACATGTAACATAACTATAGTAATATTTACATAATAAATATTAATAAATGTAATTAATTAAGTTATTAATGAAACACATGATTTAAAATAACAATTAAAATCACTAATAAGATATAAATTTGTTCGAGTTCCATTACATGTATTAATATACATAATTAAATATAGGTTCGTGAATTCGAGGCCAACCCTGCATTGTTCAATATAGTCATATGTATTTTTACTACAAAATACATTAGGTGAGTTTCATTTGCCTTTTTACCCTTTACATTTTTGGGCTGAGAATACATGCGCAACTTTTATAACTGTTTTACGAAATACACACAACCTTAACTGCATTCTATGAAAGAATTATCTGGGATTGGGGTTGATTATTATGACACGCATTAGCCCCCGGTTTTCGTTAGAGCGTATGAGCTCCCGAGCGGGGTGGATGGTTTATTATTTATGACATTTTGGCACCGGTTGTCCTATATTTTATAAACATGTGTTCAGCCGTGGGGTGTAAAGACCGGCACAGAGGTTCTATATTTTGAAGGCACATGTATTCAGCCGTGGGGTGAAAGACCGGCACAGATGGTTACTATTATATTTTGAATCCTCACCAGGTGTTCTTCATATGAAAGATATTTTTTGTGCAGTTGGAATGGGACTTCTGCACGTTTTATAATATTTAAAATCTTGTGGTCTATTAAAATGATGAAAATGAAATGATTACTATAAACTAATGAACTCACCAACCTTTTGGTTGACACTTGAAAGCATGTTTATTCTCAGGTTTGAAAGAAATCTTCCACTGTGCATTAGCTCATTTTAAGGATATTACTTGGAGTCATTCATGACATATTTCAAAAGACGTTGCATTCGAGTCGTTGAAGTTCATTAGAGATTATTATTAAGTAAATGACGGATTAGGTCATTTATAGTTGGATATTATGAAATGGTATGCATACCTGTCAACTTTCGATGAAATGAAAGTTTGTCTTTTAAAAACGAATGCAATGTTTGTAAAATGTATCATTTAGAGGTCAAGTACCTCGCAATGTAATCAACTATTATGAATCGTTTATAATCGATATGGACTTCGTCCAAATGGATTAGGACGGGGCGTTTCAGTATAGGCTCCACCAAGCAAGTAACCGAGAAAGGATAACCATCAATCTCAATAGTAATTCCAATCACAGATGATGTAACCAGAGGCGTTCTACCATCAACTACTTCTACACTTAAGGATTTGTCTAAAATTTTAACAGGCAACTTCAACTTTTCGCTGAAGCTTAAAAACAGAAAATGACGATTCGCCCCACAATCAAACAGTACACGAGCAGGCAAGGAATTAACCAAGAACATACCGTTAATGACGTCATCGGTAGCAGTTGCCTCATCTACCGTTGTTTGAAATGCTCGAGCTTCTGGCGCTGGAGGGTTCATTCTTTTATGTCCAGCTGTAGAAGCAGAAGATCCCCAGAAGATGTCGATCGAGCTCCTAACCCCGCCCAAACTGGTTCTAGTAGCTGTCAGACAACTTGGAGAATGATGACCTTCCCTTTTACAATTCCAACACACATGATTTCGGAAGGAACGGTCATTTAAATCGTGACCCCTCTCGCCACATTTCAAACATCTTTTAGTTTGGGGAGTACATGGTCCAGTGTGTTGATTTACAATCATTGCACCAGTTCTTTTGACTAGAACCTGACCCACTTAAATTAGATTTACCCTTCTGCCTAAATCCTCTAGATTTCTTAAAATGATGTCCAGAATGTCGACTGTACTGTTGGCTAGACTGGGAACTTGCTTGACCTCCCGATTTTTCCCCATAAGAACCTCCTCCTGTACTAGAACTTCTCGCAGCTTTAATATCACCTTCTATTACCTTGTCCATTTCATGAGCCTGAGATAATGTTGATGCAAACCTTGCCACGGTTCGATACTCTGGTTTAATCACCCTCATAAAATGTTTCACCCTGTATTTTTCAGTTGGAACCCATTGCTGAACAAATATAAGTTTAGATGTGAAATCTCTAAACACGTCATCGATCGTCATGTCATCAGCCATATGCATGTTCAAAAACTCGGTTTTTAATCTTTCCATTTCATATTTAGTGCAATACTCTTCATACATTTTCACATATAATTGCTCCCAAGTTATTTGACAGATCTGCTCCTTAAGTAAATAGGCAGTAATGGAGTCCCAACATTTCATCACTTGACCTTTCAGCATCCTGCTAGCGTACAGAACCCTTAATTCAGGCTCACACTGACAAGCCTCTAAATCACGATCCACCTCTCGTAGCAAGTTAAGTGTCGCAGTTAGATCCGAATGACCGTGATACTCAGGAGGTCGACAATCCAGAAAGTGTTTGTAAGTGCATTTCTTCCAAGTTTCAAACGCGGGGGTTGGATACATGGGCATTTGAAAAGGATACATCATTTTAGAGGAAAAGGGTACTGGTTCATTGGAAATTGTTGTTTGGATGAACTCTCAAATGGTTGGTAATGAAATGGAGCAATTGCCGCATTCAGTGCGGTAGTATTTGAGTTTGGTTGCTCTGTTGTTGTTTAAGCTCTTTAATTCGATCAGGAGCTTCTTTCAATTGACTCTGCAGTTCGATCACTTCTGGAGAAACTTCTTTTTCTTCCGACACATGTCTATCCTCGTCAGGGGCTCGGAAAATTCCAAGGGCATTCGGGCCAGTAGCATCCTCTTGGTTATCAGACATTTCTGCACTACCACAGTGACTCGTACTAACGTTCAGTATATATACAAGTATATATATAACTACTACTGCTTAACAAATAACCCTATCATTCACTTAACCCAGTCCCCGATGTGTTATGCTCGTCGTGACTTTCATATAGTTTGGGAAAATGACATGTGATTACCATGTACATGCTGCCAAACTTATGCTCTGATACCAGCTTGTGACACCTTATATATATATTTTTTAAATACTCAGCGGAAAGAAAATATAGCATTGATAGATTAAAATAGTATCATATTAAGTTATTACAAACCCGGTGTCACTTCAATACGTTTAACAAATACATAATTAGTTATCTAAACAAAGTCTGCTATATTAGAGTCTGTCACTGATATTGCTCTAAACATACATATTATTCAACGCAATAATATTTCATAGGTTTTTATCATCTACAAAGACATTCAATGCGCATTTCACGAGAAAAACGACAAAAGAGTGAAGTTAGAAGAAACGACGATAAAACGATAGTTTTAACTAGATTTATATCAAGAAACGTTTATCCGAATAAAAGTACAAGATGAAAGAAGAAAAGAGTTCAAATGAGAAGTGCCAAATCAGTACACGTCAACACGGGATCAACAAAGAACAACTGAAGAAGAAAAATGAAGAAAACTGTTATTTGATCTTACACGAATCGTGTATGTCTACACGAAACGTGTAGAATATTTGTTCTCACACGAATCGTGTAGTGATACACGAATCGTGTAATGTTAGGCCGAATTTAATCATTCATCAGATAAGGGGCGGCTGCTTTTGGAGTTAAAAATTACTTCTTTTTCTCTAGTGCTACAGCCATCAAGCCAGTTGAGTTCACCTACTACTAATCCTCAATGTTAAATACGGAGTATGCAGAGACAACAAGATATACAAGATTACAACACATATTACACAGAGAATATATCATATTTCACATATCATTTACTATACATAATTACTATTGTCAATTTTATTACTTGTATCAGTTTCAATAAATTTCAAGGTTCAATATTAGAATTAGTTTCAAATATTAAAGGGGTATTGTTCGTGATTAAGGGTGTTATTGTACGCGTGAAAGGGGTGTTATTATTGTAATTTTTCTACCGTTTGAAGTTAATGCAAGTGAAGATATTTTAGTAAGTTACTCTGTTAAAATTAGCGTTGTTATTATGTTTGCATATCTATATTTTTATGTCTACCTTAGTGTAATGAATAGCTAAATTTCCCTAGTGTTTGCTTAAATGTAGAGCCCCTAGTGAAATGGATTGTTATCATTAGTAAAAGTTAAAATGTAACTTTAGTATTTTTAATATTGAGCCTAGTTAAAAGAACCATTTTTATGTAATTAGGTATTTAATCCTTGCCACTTAATTTATTAAATTTAAATAACGAAAGTTGTTTTTATTTACATAAATTGAGCTTCAACATTAAAAATGATCTAGACGAATTTATGAATAAGTTATTGACACCAATTTAGAAATAAACTTCGGTGGTTTGGGTGATATCAATAAATTATATGACAGTGAAATTATAAAAAGGGAAACCGTTATAATTTGGGTATTGGCGAAGGTCAAAACTAGGCTAGGTCTCAATTTAAATACTTAGGGAATAGTAGCTTTCTAAAAAGAATCCAATGAAAATTAGATTTTATTTAGTTAAGTTGTAACTTTATATTTATTCGAGAGAAAAATGTAAAGTTTGATACTAGAACATTTTAAATAGGGCGTAAAACTTAAAACAATCCATGGACCTAGGGGTGACACAATTAAGTAAACACTCCCATTTATCTTATTTATATTTGTTATAACAGTATTATCATTATTATTTACGATTTACTATTTTAAAATATAAGAAAAATACATAAAAACATTTACTTTTCGTAACAGTTAAGTGTCACATATTTTTACACATACACGAATCGTGTATGGTCACACGATTCGTGTAAGGCTCTGACGCGGCTACAGTACAGCTAGGGTTAAATTTAGGGTTTTAATTATTTAATTATATATATTTAGGTTATTAGTTATTTTAATTAAGTTAATTAGTTTTACTTATTATAAAATACCTTAATAAATGTTTTAATCTTAAAATTAGTATTAATTATTATAAGTTTATAAATTGTAACTAGTTTATAATTAGTTAATTAATTAATTTCCTTTTAATTTGTATTAGTTTTTAAAAAAATGTCATTTAGTTAATTTAATTAAGTTTATATAATAATTGCTTAAAACAAAATTCTAAACATATAGTTTTATTAAAAATTACTATTTTACTAATTACCATCTAGTAATATAATTATCGCATCATAATTAGCATAATTTCATTTAGTTTCTTTTTAAGTTAATTATTGTAATCTTGTAATTTTATTTAGTAAATTAGTTAAGTTATTTTCTTTTACTGTTATACTATAAATTCCTAATCTAAAACCCCCTTTAATTAAGTTTGACATCAAAGACTATTAAAAACCATTAAACACTCCATCTCCCTGTGGAACGAATCGGATTTACCAACAAACTAAACTACACGGATAGGACTAGTTGCCTATATATATGTGTGAAATCAACCTGAAATCAATAAAATACAACATATACAATAAATCAATTCGTGTAACAAAACAACTCAAATCCGTTCATAAATAAAGGTCTCGATCGCACACATCAACTTTTTGGCGCCGCTGCCGGGGAGTTGGCAGTTAAATAAATAGATAATTTTTCTGGTTCGTAGTAATAGTTGGATTTGTACGTGGACCGGGTTGTTGGATCACCAATTTTATTGGTCTTTGAAGGATCCTGCCCCTCTGCTGCATCTTTTGGCTATTCGAAACGTGGGCAAAAATCAGAAGGATAATCTGTTTGTTTAAAGGTTTTTATCATTGTTTTTATGTTATTCGATCCTCTCGAGGAAATTCATTTCCACGAAAGTTCAAAGTTTTTGAATAAATCCTTTAGTTCTTTGTACAATTTCCCAAATTGTATGATCCGTTCAATCTTAAACTCATTAAACTTAATCCGGAACCTCAAAGAATTAATAAAGGACAAAAACAACAAAAAGAAATAGGAAGTACTAGTAATTTTAAAACACCGAAAAACACTAAAAAAAAGAGAAACAAATAGGTAACCCTAGATAAACCTTTAGTGAAGTGATCTCATAATAGAAATTAATGTATGAACTTACGTTCCTCCAACGCTGAATTAACTCCTTCACATCCTGAACCCGAAAGGAAATTCCACGAACGCTTAAGAGCTCAAGAAGTAGAATCTCTTGCTAAAAATTTAGAGTCACTTTTCTTAGAATCCGACTCTGAACCAATAATTCAACCAATCATAGAGCCGATTATTAAAGAAGAAGAAGAAATGGCTGATACAAATCAAACGATGGAAGCATTAATGAAGGCCACAAGAAAAGGTCAAGGCCACGCAATCATCAAACCCACGATGACTGATGGCTTTGAAATAAAAGGTCAATTTTTACACATGGTAACTAATACATGCCAATTCGGTGGAGCTCCAAATGAGGATGCTAACGAGCATCTTCGTAAGTTTGTAAGCATTTGCAAACTATTCAAAATTAAGGATGTCACCGATGATGTCGCATGTTTAAAAATCTTTCCATGGTCATTAAAAGATGAAGCTAGAGATTGGCTAGACTCATTACCTGAAGGCTATATTGAAGACTGGAATGATATGATGGACAAATTTTTGTCAGAATTCTTTCCTGCTTCAAAAGCAGCAAAATTACAAAGTGACATAAATCACTTTAAACAAAAGCCTAATGAAACTCTTTATGAAGCTTGGACTCGATTCAATAAAATGCTTCGAATATGTCCTCAACACGGGTTGAGTACATTCCAAAAAGTCTGTGTATTTTATAAAGGAGTCAATGTTGCAACTCGAAAAGATATAGATGTTGCAGCCGGAGGTTCGGTTATGAAGAAAACACCTGAAGACGCTCATACAATCATTGCTGATTTAGCGTCCCATTCTCATAACTGGCATCAAGAAATAGAATTTTCTAGATCATCAAATGTTGCTAGTATTGAAAGAAATGATGAAATTGCTTCTTTAAAAGTTCAAATAGCAAATCAAGCAAGGCAAATCGAGAAAGTAACCAAGGAAATGCATGCTATTAGAGTAGGATGTGAACTATGCCAAGGTCCCCATCTTACTAGAGATTGTGATCAAAGTACAATGGAAGAGCAAGCAAATTTCTTAGGTTACTTACGAAAAGGTGAAATGAACTTTAGCGATTTTCCAGCTATAGAAGCAAACAACCGAAAATATCCTCATATAAATAGCTATCAAGTAGGAGGACCTTCAGGATCAAATAATAATAACTATCAAAATAATAATAACTATCAAGGAGGAAATCCAGGTTACCAAAACAACCGGAATTTCCCAAATCAAAACCAAAGAAATCTGCCACCAGGTTATAATAACCGAAATCAACCTCAAAGAAATTATCAAAATAATTTCCAACCCAATCAACCACAACCACTAGCACTCATGCAACCACAACCATTAGCAATTATGCAACCTCAACCCGAGAGGAAATCCGGTATAGAAGATCTCTTAAGAGATTTTATGGTTAAGCACGAGCAAAATGCAGAGCTCCAAACTCAGCAAATCCGAAATCAACAAGCCACGATTCAGATTTTAGAAAGAGATGTTGGAAGGATCTCACAGTTACTAGCAGAGAGACCACCAATTGCAAGTAACCCTCCGGTTATACTAAAGAAGAATGATCCTCAAGCCCCAGCATATTCACAAGTGAATGCTATTTATAGTTTCTGTGAGGATGAAGCAAGTTTCAAAACACCGGAGCATAGTCCTATTTTTACTCTTGGGTGTGAAGATGATGATGAAGAGTGTGATGAGTTTATATTTTCTGATTTATCCAATATGGCGGATTACACTCCTTATCAAGAGATGGATGATACCCGAGTTGAAAGTGTGAAAAGTATAACATGTGAAGATGAAGAGATCCGAGTTGGTGCAATAACTCCCGAGTATGGTGACTATTTGATGAGGTTGATGTCGGGAAATCATGCGGAAGTGCAGATAATTGAAACCACCGAGCCTTCCGAATTTAGGGTTGATGATGATTTGAAGATGATCAAAGAAGAAGCGGAAGATACGGTGAAGCAAGCACCTAAAGTGGAAGACTATAAAGAACCCATTCCATACCCACAAGCACTTGCATCCGAAAAACCAAAGGAGAATCATTGTAAGCCTTTAAATACGGATAATATCTGTGTAAATGTACCTTTGGTTGATGTTGTTGCAGGTATGCCAAACTATGGGAAATTCTTGAATGATTTGATGGCAAAAGAAGGAGTGTGTGAGCAGGCATCATCTGCGTTTCTTAAAGCAGAATGTGCTGCTATTGTGAAAAAGAATGAATTGCCACCTAAGTTAGGTGATCCTGGACCGTTCATAGTACCTTGTAAGCTTAATGAATCTGAAATTCTTAGATCATTAGCTGACTCAGGTGCAAGTATAAATCTCATGCCTTATTCCATTTACTCGCATTTGAACTTAGGTGAACTTAAACCCACCAATTCAGGCATTAGATTCATTGATCAGTCGGTTAATAAACCTATAGGGATTGCTGAAAACTTAGTAGTAAAAACAGGTGAACTTGAGTTTCTAGCTGACTTTGTAGTTGTAGACATGAAGGAAGATAAGTTTGTACCTATTATTTTAGGTAGACCATTCTTAGCAACTGCATGTGCTTTAACAGATTGGAAAACAGGAAAACTAGTTTTGAAGGATAGAGGCAAGAGTGTAACCTATCAAACTGAGTTTAGTATGAACCCACCACCCACACCGATAGTTTCAGTGAATATTGTTGACAATGTCAAACCCATTAGTCAACAAGCTAAGTGTGGGGAGGGTGATGAGAGGAAACTAGATAGTAAACAGCCCAATGATAGTGTTGTTGAGAAAACCATGAAGAAGTTATACGGTAGGATTAGAAATGCTATGTCGAAAAAAGATAAACATTTGAGAGAGAGATTGATTTCAAACCTATCAAAACTTGAGAAATATAAGTTGAAAAAACTGGTTGAAGAGTCAAGATTTTCGGACTCTTGGTTATTATCAAAAATTAGTGGTAAGAATGGTTGCGGTAATGGTTCTATTGGAGTAAAGAAGGGTGATGTTTATCACCCAGACGTTAGTTAAAATTAGGGTGGAGTCGCGTGAACGACTCGCTAATAAACTTCACAAATTGTAAATAGTCCCATTCGTGTGTCTCGTTTTTATTTTAAATTCCTTTTTATTTGTATTTCTCATATACTTGTTTTAAAATTTAAAAATGTTAATCTTTTTAACACAAAAATAGAGTGTTTTTATTTTATTTTAAATTTGTTTTCGAAAATTTTTAAAACTTTAACTTTTAATGAATTGAATTTTATAAATTGAATTTAAAAATTTATAAACGGATTAAGATCAGGTATAACAACCGAATTTCCGTTACAAATATAAATTTATAAAAGATATTTTAAATTTAATTGATTACAAGTTATAAAAAAAAAAGTTGAAATAGAAAAAGTAAAAAAAAAAAAAAAACTTATTATGTTTTTATTTTTTATATATTAGCAAGAAAATATAGTGTGGGGTAAAAATGTGTTGAACGATTGAATTAAAACCCCATATTTTGTGTGTTTTTAACATGGTTTTGACAGGTACAGACGAAAATGCAATTAGACGAAACGAAACATCAAATTACATTGTGATACAAACATTGGATATGATCGTAGGTAAAACAATTTGAAAATCCAAATCGGTTAACAAAGGAAGTTCCAAATACTCTACATTTTTTGTCCTCTCAAATTTATACATTATTATCTGATTTTATGTAATGAGGGCATTACATAATCTTAAGTGTGGGGTGGGAATATATAAATTCTCGAGAACTAATAAGTTATTGGTTTTTATGAAAATTTGAAAATTTTTAAACAAATGTATCTAATCAATTTTTAAGGTAACTACGAGCAATTAAAGATCAGGTGTAAAAACCGAAATTGTTGTCTCCGTACATTAAAAATACATAAGTTTATTTGTTTAAAACTTATAAAAGAAAACCATTTATAACAAGAATTTATAAATCCTTATATTGAGAACCATTTATCACATGTTTCTTTGAAGTTTATTGCAGATATCATTGCTACAGAATGTATAAACCTGAATATTCCATTATCACGAGTAATAGAGGATGAATCAAATCCATCCCGTAAGGAAGTAAAGTCTTCCGAATTGACACACTTGCTAACTTATGTTAGAAGATGTAGTCCAGAACAGCTGTAGGTTGACGAAAAATCTTGAAAAGTCATCCCTAAAATCGGCTGGAAATCCACCTAACCTCAGCATCAAACAGGGTTTTTGGTGGTCAGACTTATCCTAACCATGAGATGGATCTGTCTCGTACAATGGGGGGGCACATTGCAAATTAGCTTTTAAGACTAATGAATCTAATCCCCAGATGGATGATCTCCGTAAAGATCAACTGCATCTATGTTTGACCGCGGTCAACATACATATGCCATAACAAATTGAGGTGTGCAAACTCATGGTTCACCGATGATATTTGGACACGATATAATTTTGTTCTAAAACTTATGCTATTTTATGAATTATATTTGTGTAAAACTATTTTTGGACATTTGGCTTCAAGTTCCATGATACTACAATCATGGGGGCGAATAGCTTGCTAATCGCCGACTGAGACTTCGGTTTTCAGTTACCCTCAACCGGAATTTGAGGTTAAAACCGGAAAACGTGTCTAGTGTAAAAACTAGCATGACATTTTATAAAATCATAAAACATTTTCACAAGGTCCAATTTTCCCTAAGGATCCAAATTTTTAAACCCTAATCACGAGTTTCATGTTTGTTTCTGTTGTCAGAATTTCATTTCGTGTGGTGTGCGTGTGATCCAATAAATATTGTGTTGTGTAATATATTTCATATAGCGTGTGTTTCATTTCGTGTAGTGTGTGTTGTGTGATCTAAATGTTCGATAAGAAAGATATATAATGTTCTAACTCTGTTAAAAGATGTAATTGCTTGAGGACAAGCAACGTTCTAGTGTGGGGTATTTTGATATTGCTCTAAACATACATATTATTCAACGCAATATCACTTATATTTCATAGGTTTTTATCATCTACAAAGACATTCAATGCGCATTTCACGAGAAAAACGACAAAAGAGTGAAGTTAGAAGAAACGACGATAAAACGATAGTTTTAACTAGATTTATATCAAGAAACGTTTATCCGAATAAAAGTACAAGATGAAAGAAGAAAAGAGTTCAAATGAGAAGTGCCAAATCAGTACACGTCAACACGGGATCAACAAAGAACAACTGAAGAAGAAAAATGAAGAAAACTGTTATTTGATCTTACACGAATCGTGTATGTCTACACGAAACGTGTAGAATATTTGTTCTCACACGAATCGTGTAGTGATACACGAATCGTGTAATGTTAGGCCGAATTTAATCATTCATCAGATAAGGGGCGGCTGCTTTTGGAGTTAAAAATTACTTCTTTTTCTCTAGTGCTACAGCCATCAAGCCAGTTGAGTTCACCTACTACTAATCCTCAATGTTAAATACGGAGTATGCAGAGACAACAAGATATACAAGATTACAACACATATTACACAGAGAATATATCATATTTCACATATCATTTACTATACATAATTACTATTGTCAATTTTATTACTTGTATCAGTTTCAATAAATTTCAAGGTTCAATATTAGAATTAGTTTCAAATATTAAAGGGGTATTGTTCGTGATTAAGGGTGTTATTGTACGCGTGAAAGGGGTGTTATTATTGTAATTTTTCTACCGTTTGAAGTTAATGCAAGTGAAGATATTTTAGTAAGTTACTCTGTTAAAATTAGCGTTGTTATTATGTTTGCATATCTATATTTTTATGTCTACCTTAGTGTAATGAATAGCTAAATTTCCCTAGTGTTTGCTTAAATGTAGAGCCCCTAGTGAAATGGATTGTTATCATTAGTAAAAGTTAAAATGTAACTTTAGTATTTTTAATATTGAGCCTAGTTAAAAGAACCATTTTTATGTAATTAGGTATTTAATCCTTGCCACTTAATTTATTAAATTTAAATAACGAAAGTTGTTTTTATTTACATAAATTGAGCTTCAACATTAAAAATGATCTAGACGAATTTATGGATAAGTTATTGACACCAATTTAGAAATAAACTTCGGTGGTTTGGGTGATATCAATAAATTATATGACAGTGAAATTATAAAAAGGGAAACCGTTATAATTTGGGTATTGGCGAAGGTCAAAACTAGGCTAGGTCTCAATTTAAATACTTAGGGAATAGTAGCTTTCTAAAAAGAATCCAATGAAAATTAGATTTTATTTAGTTAAGTTGTAACTTTATATTTATTCGAGAGAAAAATGTAAAGTTTGATACTAGAACATTTTAAATAGGGCGTAAAACTTAAAACAATCCATGGACCTAGGGGTCACACAATTAAGTAAACACTCCCATTTATCTTATTTATATTTGTTATAACAGTATTATCATTATTATTTACGATTTACTATTTTAAAATATAAGAAAAATACATAAAAACATTTACTTTTCGTAACAGTTAAGTGTCACATATTTTTACACATACACGAATCGTGTATGGTCACACGATTCGTGTAAGGCTCTGACGCGGCTACAGTACAGCTAGGGTTAAATTTAGGGTTTTAATTATTTAATTATATATATTTAGGTTATTAGTTATTTTAATTAAGTTAATTAGTTTTACTTATTATAAAATACCTTAATAAATGTTTTAATCTTAAAATTAGTATTAATTATTATAAGTTTATAAATTGTAACTAGTTTATAATTAGTTAATTAATTAATTTCCTTTTAATTTGTATTAGTTTTTAAAAAAATGTCATTTAGTTAATTTAATTAAGTTTATATAATAATTGCTTAAAACAAAATTCTAAACATATAGTTTTATTAAAAATTACTATTTTACTAATTACCATCTAGTAATATAATTATCGCATCATAATTAGCATAATTTCATTTAGTTTCTTTTTAAGTTAATTATTGTAATCTTGTAATTTTATTTAGTAAATTAGTTAAGTTATTTTCTTTTACTGTTATACTATAAATTCCTAATCTAAAACCCCCTTTAATTAAGTTTGACATCAAAGACTATTAAAAACCATTAAACACTCCATCTCCCTGTGGAACGAATCGGATTTACCAACAAACTAAACTACACGGATAGGACTAGTTGCCTATATATATGTGTGAAATCAACCTGAAATCAATAAAATACAACATATACAATAAATCAATTCGTGTAACAAAACAACTCAAATCCGTTCATAAATAAAGGTCTCGATCGCACACATCAACTTTTTGGCGCCGCTGCCGGGGAGTTGGCAGTTAAATAAATAGATAATTTTTCTGGTTCGTAGTAATAGTTGGATTTGTACGTGGACCGGGTTGTTGGATCACCAATTTTATTGGTCTTTGAAGGATCCTGCCCCTCTGCTGCATCTTTTGGCTATTCGAAACGTGGGCAAAAATCAGAAGGATAATCTGTTTGTTTAAAGGTTTTTATCATTGTTTTTATGTTATTCGATCCTCTCGAGGAAATTCATTTCCACGAAAGTTCAAAGTTTTTGAATAAATCCTTTAGTTCTTTGTACAATTTCCCAAATTGTATGATCCGTTCAATCTTAAACTCATTAAACTTAATCCGGAACCTCAAAGAATTAATAAAGGACAAAAACAACAAAAAGAAATAGGAAGTACTAGTAATTTTAAAACACCGAAAAACACTAAAAAAAAGAGAAACAAATAGGTATAACTAGCATGGCATATACGGAATATATTACCTTATACAGTATGGCAAAAAAAAAGAAATAGCAACATTATACAGTATAAAATAACACACAACCGCAATATATTACCTTAACTAGCATGGCATATACGGAATAACTAGTTACTGTATATTACCGAACTATAGTTAACCCACTCACCAAAATAATTTCAACAAGTAAGTCAGACTCTGATCCTACGGAGTCGTCTCCTTCTTTTGTCCTCCTAAATATATCATAATACAATTAACATTCTAAAATAGAATATATTTCAAATATAATGTTTTGGGGCATTAAAGCTATAAAACAGATAAAGTTCTCGAGCAGTTTGGGTTCTCTGACAAAACTAGGTTTTTGAGCAGGACAATTTTTCGAGCAGGACAAAGTTCTCGAGCAGGACTAGGTTTTTGGACACCTAAATGTTTACGAGCATCTAAGTTTTCGAGCAGCATGATTTTGGGCACTAAGTTCATCAGCTTCGCCGATTTGGGTAATTTTACCCAAATCTCAGTTTTAAGGTGTTTTTGCCTAATTGTAAAGCTAAGATAACTACTAAACATATATACACTCTATTTCTAACATCTATTGGTGTTAATAAACACCCAATTAACAAGATCTAAGCTAAAATTCATCAAACCCATTTAAGACTAGGAACCTTAACTTCATAATTCAAGGTCAAGTACAAAAAGGATCAAATCTTACCTTGATGGATAGCTCTTGAGGTGAGAATTCCGAATTTGCTAGTTATTTGGCTTGATTCCTCCTAATTTAGAAGATATGGTAGATTTTTTTCTTAAGGAAAAATGGGTGTTCTTTGAAGATAGAGAATGAGCAAGTGTATATGAAATCGTGAATTAAGTAGAGAAGTGGGGAAGTATCCAGATATATGAATATTCATTTCCATTTAGTGGTTTAAAATTCTTCTCTTCACAGTACACGGGTATTTAACTGAAATCTGAACTTCTACACAATCATTTACATAACTTAACGTGGTCAAAAGAGGTTAACCAAATATATTCTGTGACCCTGGTCACAAAGCGAATCCGACTAACCGACTTAAATAATAAGATTATAAACTTAAAATTCACTTAAATTAAATAACAAGCATAATCAAGGGAAAAATAGTAAACTTGCTTCCAGGCCATGGGAGAGGATATTACAAAAATAAATCAAGAAATTTGTGTGGCGTGCTCTAAAATAAACTACCCGTAAGAATATAATTGGACAAGAGGGGAATTGATTTACATAGTGTTCGATGTCCCCTATTTGACGATGACATTGAATCGGTGGAACATTCGATTATTTTTTGCAATCGTACAGAAGAGGTATGGAATCTCGAAAAAATTTCAGCTTACAGGATTCATCAGTTAGTTCGGGGTGATTCATCACAAGCTTGGACATCCATGAGATCAAATATTTGGCAAGCGATTGTTAACACTAGTGCATACCTAATTTGGAAGAATCGGAACAACATAGTATCTCGAGATAAAAGTTGGATTAATCACATTCTAGTGAATTTCGCGAAGATTGAAAGGAACCAAAATCAATTGAAATGTATGGTTATCTAACCCGGATGTTTATTTATCATAGATGATTGCAGTTGAGATGCGATCTCGGCATCACTTCTGCTTGTTTCGTGTTAGTTTTCATACAACGATCGTTGTATGTAACAATTTCATGTGGACATGACTGTATATTTTATTTAGTGGGTTGGGGCTAATGATGCGCATAGCTTCACATCAATTGCGCAATATCCTAGTGGCGCGCACAGCCCCACAATAGTCGTGCAAGTTCATAATGATGCGCATACACATCAATTGCGCAATATCCTAATGGCGCGCAGAGCCCCACAATAGTCGAGAAAGTTCATAATGATGTGCATAGCTGCACATCAGTCGCATAGGAATCTAGTGATACGCATTGCTAGACGTCTGATAATGCTAAAAATGAACATATATTTCATAGCATTATCCTTCAAGAAAGACAAGTGATACGCATTGCTAGACGTCTGATACGCATTGTTGTATTTATAAGTGATATTTGTTTAAATATTAAAAGGTAAAGACAAAAGACAAATTCGACGAATTGAAGACGCAAATGACCAAAACGCTAAAAAGTACAAAGTACAATCCATGAGGTTCTATTTATTGATGAGAAACGTCTAGAAATTACAAGAGTACGAGCCGCGAAACGCAAAGTACAAGATATTAAATAGTACGCAAGGACGTTCGAAAATCTGGAACCGAGACATGAACCAAATATCAACGCGCGACGCAACGGGCCTAAAATTACAAGTCAAACTTGCACAAGAATATAATATAATATATATATAATTATATAAAAGTATATATATTATATTATATATTAAATAAATACGAGCAGCCCACGTTTAAAATGCAATGTGACCAGGAGATGGCTGCCATGCAATCGCATGGCCTGGTAGCCTTAAACCCATGCGATCGCATGGCTCACTGTAGCTGGCCAGGTTCTATAAATACCACGATTTCGGACGAGTTTTATACCAATATATATCCATCTACTCTCTATCTCTCAAATATATATTTATATTTATATTTTAATTATAATTTTAATTTAAGTTTAATAATAATAAGGTTATGGTAGCGAATGTTGTAAGTTTGTAAGTCGAAATTCTGTCCGTGTAACACTACGCGATTAATACTCATTGTAAGTTATGTTCAACCTTTTTAAATTAATGTCTCGTAGCTAAGTTATTATTATGCTTATTTAAGCCGAAGTAATCGTGATGTTGGGCTAAATATTAACATTGGGTAATTGGACTTTGTACCATAATTGGGGTTTGGACAAAAGAACGACACTTGTAGAAATTGGACTATGGTCTATTAATGGGCTTTATATTAACTAAACGATACCTCGTTAATTTAATATAAAGATTACAATTTGACGTATCTATAAATAACCACATACGCTTAATCGGGTACGGTGGGCGGGATATCTATAAATACGAATAATTGTTCATTTTACCGGACACGAAAATGGATTAATAGTTAATGGACTCATTAAAACAGGGGTGGATTACATTCAAGGGTAATTGGTGTAATTGTTAACAAAGTAATAAAACCTTGGTTTACACGCAGTCGATAACCTGGTGTATTCATTAAACAAAATGTTAAGACCTTGTTACAGTTCGAATCCCCAATTAGTTGGAATATTTGACTTCGGATATAAGGTTAATTTGATGAAGATCCTCGCACTTTATAATTATGACCGATGGACTATTATGGACAAAACCGTATGGACATATCGAATAATCCAGGACAAAGGACAATTAACCCATGGTAATAAATTAAAATCAATACGTCAAACATCATGATTACGGAAGTTTAAATAAGCATAATTCCTTTATTTTATATCTTATCGCACTTTTAATTATCGTACTTTTTAATTATCGCAATTTTATTTATCGTCATTTTATTTATCGCACTTTAAATTATCGCACTTTTAATTATCGTTATTTACTTTACGCTTTAAATTAAGTCATTTGTATATTTAATATTTTACATTAGGTTTTAATTGCGACTTAAGACATAAAATCGACAAACAGGTCATTAAACGGTAAAACCCCCTTTTTATAATAATAATAATAATACTACTTATATATATATATATATATATATATATATATATATATATATATATATATATATATATATATATATATTAGGTACACTGCCTATAGTGTTGTAGCAAGATTTAGGTATATCCACTCTATAAATAAATAAATAACTTGTGTAAAATTGTATCGTATTTAATAGTATTTCGCAATAAAAATATAACTATTTCGTATACACCTCGCATAACATCAACGTCGGATGCCAATCTAAACTTGGAGCCACTAAGATTGTATATACAAGGTAAAAAGTGTACGACGGTGACACGGAAACATAAAGGACACTGTGTCGGATGCCAATAAAAATATAACTATTTATCGTTATTAATTAGTTTTAAGACTAGTATTTTGTCGTAGTTATTTTTATACTTCTAGATTTTTAGGCTTTGCTGTAAAATCCCTTAAGTGCTTTTTCTTTAGATTAAGATTTAGGTGCTTTAGAATTTTGCGACGCTGTTTATAAAATTTAGTACCTTTTAAGTTTCGACGCGCTACTTTCTTATTTTTATTTTTCGACGTTTTTTGACGCATTCTTTTTCTTTCTTTTTCTCGACGCTCTAGTTTTTAGGACATAGAATTTTCTTTATCTTCTTTAAACTTCGACGAAAAATTATTTTAAGCGGTTAAATTGATAGACATCCAAAATTTTCTGGTTCGTAGTAATAGTTGGATTTGTTAGTAGCGAGTTGTGGGCTTCCGATTTAAAGGGTCCTGGGTACCTGCTGCATCTATTGGCTATTCGAAACGTGGGCAAAATCAGAAAAGTCTATTAATTTGATAGCTTTAATAATTTTTATCTTTATAACTAATGGGATAATCAGTGAATGCACCGAGCAAAACGTTCACCACCTTTCATACGTTCACCACCTGTAACTCGATCAAGACATCTAGCCAATATTGTCGCCGTTGATTTTTCTTTAGAATCGTCGTCCAGCTGACCAAGTACTCCAATTCAAATTTCCGATAATCCATTTTTTGAACCGACCTCACAATTGAGAATCCGGAGGATATTCAGGGACAATTCAAAGATCCTGAACCACTAATCATTCTTCCTGAACCACAAATCACTCATCCAGAGATTGTCGAGGAAGAAACCATTAAGTCAGAATCCTCTAGTGATTCAGATTCAACAAATTCAGTCATGGAAAATCTGGAACCTCTAAGTATGGAAGACCGAATGAGAGCTAAACGCACTGGCCAAGGTCACGCAATTACTCAACCAGACATTAATGCACCAGATTATGAAATCAAAGGACAAATCCTACACATGGTAACTAATCAATGCCAATTTAGTGGTGCGCCGAAGGAAGATCCAAACGAACATATTTGTACCTTTAATAGGATCTGTACACTATTCAAAATCAGAGAAGTTGAGGATGAACAGATCTATCTCATGTTATTTCCTTGAACATTAAAGGGGCGCTAAAGATTGATTAGAATCGTTACCTGAAGGGGCGATTGATACATGGGATGTTTTAGTTGAAAATTTTCTTAAACAATTCTTTCCGGCATCTAAAGCCATGAGACTTCAAGGAGAAATAGTTATGTTCACACAGAAGCCAAATGAAACTCTATATGAGGCGTGGACAAGATTTGGAAAGTTATTGAGAGGATATCCGCAACATGGTTTAGACACTTATCAAATAGTACAAATATTCTACCAAGGATGCGATATTACTACACGAAAAGACATCGACATAGCAGCTGGTGGTTCCATTATGAAGAAAACCGCAACTGAAGCTTACAAAATTATTGATAACACTGCCTCCCACTCACATGAGTGACATCAAGAAAAAGATATCGTTAGATCATCTAAAGCGGCTAGAGCCGATTCTAGCCATGAATTTGATTCCATTTTAGCAAAGATAGATGCTTTCGAGAGACGAATGGAAAAGATGACTAAGGATATTCACTCAATACGAATTAGTTGTGAGCAGTGTGGAGGACCACATTTGACAAAAGATTGTCTCAGTATTGAACAAACAATGGAACAAAGAGAGAATGTTTCATACATGAACCAAAGGCCTGGAAATAATTATCAAAATAATTATCAACCGCCAAGACCAAACTACAATTAAAATCAGAATTATAACTGAAATGTTCCATACAACAACCAACAAGGTCCTAGCAATCAACAAGTATCTAACAATACTTACAACCAGCAAAGACCTATTTTTCAAAATAAACCACCACAAACAGATGATAAAAAGCCAAATTTAGAAGACATGATGTCGAAGCTAGTTGAATCTCAAACACAGTTGTTCACATCTCAGAAACAAACTAATGAACAAAATGCTCAAGCATTTAGAAATCAACAAGCTTCTATTCAAAATCTGGAACAAGAAGTAAGTAACCTAGCAAGGTTGATAGGTGAAAGAAAACCGGGAAGTCTACCTAGCGATACAAATGCTAACCCCCGAAATGAAACAGCTAAAGTCATTACCACAAGAAGTGGTATTACACTTAAACCACCTGAAATACCTGAAATTTCTGATGACTCTATTCCTACTCCACAAGAATCACAATCTGAGCAAGAAAAGGAAAAAGAACCGGTAGTTGAAAAGGTTAATGAAGATAACACAGTTAAGGCTAAACCTTATGTTAAACTATACCAAGCACCACTTCCTTACCCAAGTAAAATGAGAAAAGAAAGCCTTGAAGCCGAGCAATCCAAATTCCTGGATATGTTTAAACAAATAAATGTCAATCTTCCTTTCATTGATGTAATTTCAGGAATGCCTAGGTATGCAAAATTCTTGAAAGATCTAATCATAAATAGAAAGAAAATGGAAGAACTTTCGGATGTTACTATGAATGCTAATTGTTCTGCAGTGTTGTTGAATAAGATACCAGAAAAATTATCTGATCCAGGAAGTTTTACAATTCCATGTTTTCTGTGTAGTCTTAGTTCAATAGAAGCATTGGCAGACTTAGGTGCTAGTATAAATTTAATACCGTATTCATTATACGCTAAACTAGACATTGGAGAATTGAAAACAACATGAATAAGCATACAACTAGCAGATCGATCAGTAAAATATCCTAGAGGGATAATGGAGAACATGCTAGTTAAAGTTGGTACTTTAATATTTCCAGTAGTTTTTGTTATTCTGGACATGGAAGAAGATTCTCGAGTTCCTCTTATATTAGGAAGACCATTCTTAAACACGGCTAAAGCAATAATAGACGTGTTCGGTAAGAAACTGACCCTAAGTATAGAAGGCGAGAGTGTTACCTTTTCTGTTGATAGAGCCATGCAACAACCACAATTTGCAGATTATACATGTTATTATATTCAAACTATAGATTCACATGCAGAATTGTTAAAAGAATTTCCAGAATTACAAGGAACAGGAGAATGTTCTTTAGGAGAAGGGACTGAACCATTTGATGAAGCTGAAATGTTAGCCGCACTCATGGCTAATGATTATGAACCAATAACAGGAGAACTTCAAATGTTAAAAGAGGAAGGCAGATATCGATATAAATCATCGATAGAAGAACCACCGACATTAGAGTTAAAGCTACTTCCAAACCATTTGGAATACGCTTATTTACATGGTGAATTTGAATTGCTTGTAATAATATCGTCTTCTCTTACTGAAAATGAAAAATCTCAACTCATTTATGTGCTAAAAGCTCATAAACCAGCTATTGCATGGAAGATTTATGACATTAAAGGCATAAGTCCTTCGTATTGCACACATAAAATCCTTATGGAAGAAGGTCATAAAACGTATGTGCAACGCCAACGAAGACTAAATCCTAATATGCAAGATGTTGTTAAGAAAGAAAATATTAAACTGCTAGATGCAGGTTTAATTTATCCAATCTCTGATAGTCCATGGGTAAGCCCAGTTCAATGCGTACCTAAGAAGGGTGGCATGACTGTCATCAAAAATGAAAAAAATGAACTTATTCCCACAAGGACTGTAACAGGATGGCGTGCCTGTATTGATTATAGAAAATTAAATGACGTCACCAGAAAAGATCACTTTCCCTTACCTTTCATTGATCAAATGTTGGAAAGATTAGCCGAAAATAGTTACTATTGTTTTCTTGACGGTTTTTTCGGATACCTTCAAATTCCAATAGCACTCGAGGACCAAGAGAAAACCACATTCACGTGCCCTTATGGTACTTTTGCTTACAAATGCATGCCATTTGGACTTTGCAACGCCCCAACAACCTTTCAAAGGTGTATGATGGCGATTTTTCATGACATGATAGAAGAATGCATGGAAGTTTTCATGGATGACTTTTCAGTCTTCGGTGATACTTTTGAAACATGTCTAGTTAATCTTGAACGAATGCTTATTAGATGCGAGCAATCAAATCTAGTTCTTAATTGGGAGAAATGCCATTTCATGGTTAAAGAAGGCATCGTTCTTGGTCATAAAATTTCAAAGGAAGGAATTGAAGTGGATAGAGCTAAAGTAGATGTAATTGCTAAACTTCCACATCCCACCAATGTTAGTGGAGTTAGGAGTTTTCTAGGGCATGCCGGTTTTTACCGACGTTTCATAAAAGATTTTTCTAAAATTGCCACTCCTATGAATAAACTCCTAGAAAAGGATGCTCCATTTATCTTTTCAGAGGAATGCATCAAATCTTTTAATATTCTTAAAGAAAAACTCACTAATGCACCGATCATGATAACTCCAAATTGGAATCTACCATTTGAACTCATGTGCGATGCAAGTGATTTTGCAATGGGAGCCGTTTTAGGACAAAGGATTGAAAAACGATTTTAACCTATTTATTACGCTAGTAAGACGTTACAAGGAGCACAAACGAATTACACAACTACTGAAAAAGAACTCCTTGCTATTGTCTTTTCTTTTGACAAATTTCGTTCATATCTCGTTCTAGCAAAAACGGTAGTCTATACCGACCATTCTGCTCTTAGATACCTATTTTCAAAACAAGATGCCAAACTACGATTAATCCGTTGGATCTTACTCTTACAAGATTTCGATATTGAAATCCGAGATAAAAAGGTAGCAGAAAATCTCGCCGCTGATCATCTTTCTCGTCTTGAAAATCCAGAATTAGAAGTTCTAAATGAATCGGCCATACAAGACAACTTTCCTGATGAATATCTTTTGACTATCGATTATAATGAAATTCCATGGTTTGCAGACTATGCAAACTACTTAGTATGTGGATTCCTTGAAAAAGGGTTGTCGTACCAAAAACGAAAGAAATTCTTTAGTGATATAAAACACTATTTCTGGGAAGATCCACATTTGTTTAAAAATTGTCCCGATGGAATAATCTGCTGATGTGTATTCGGAGATGAAGCTAGTAAAATCTTAAACCATTGTCACACAGGACCAACAGGAGGGTATTATGGGCCTCAACTTACCGCAAGAAAAGTCTATGACGCTGGATTCTATTGGCCTACAATTTTCAAAGACGCACACCTTCTCTGTAAATTCTGTGATGCTTGTCAAAGGGCCGGAAAAATAAGTCAACGTGATGAAATGCCACAAAATGTCATTCAAGTATGTGAAGTATTTGACGTTTGGGGTATTGACTTTATGGGTCCATTTCCAAAATCTCATAATAATCTCTACATTCTCGTTGCCATTGATTATGTATCTAAATGGGCGGAAGCACAAGCTCTTCCAACTAACGATGCACGAGTTGTAGTCAACTTCTTAAAACGTCTTTTTGCTAGGTTCGAAACACCGAAAGCTTTAATAAGTGATCGGGCTACTCATTTTTGTAATAATCAACTTGAGAAAGTTCTCAAAAGATATGGAGTAACTCATAAAATCTCAACCGCTTATCATCCACAAACAAGTGGACAAGTTAAAAATACCAATCGAGCTTTAAAACGTATTCTAGAGAAAACCGTAGGATCAAATCCGAAGGAATGGTCCATGAAATTGGAGGATGCACTCTGGGCTTTTAGATCAGCCTACAAAACTCCAATTGGCACCACACCTTTTAGACTCGTTTACGGAAAAGCATGTCACCTTCCAGTAGAAATTGAGCACAAAGCATTTTGGGCTTTGAAGACATGTAATCTTGATTTGCATGAAGTCGGACGTCTACGGTTAAGTCAACTAAACTAATTAGAAGAATTAAGACATGAAGCATACGAAAATTCGTTATTCTATAAAGAAAGAACGAAGAAATGGCATGATAAAAGAATCAGAAGTTCAAAAGAATTTAAAGAAGGAGATGGAGTTCTTCTTTTCAATTCAAGATTCAAGCTATTTCCTGAAAAATTGAAATCAAGATGGTCTAGACCATTCATAGTCAAAAGAGTTTTCCCATACGGAACAATAGAGTTAATAAATTCAAATGGGATTGAATTTAAAGTTAATGGTCACAGAGTTAAACATTACATACATGGTCCGATGGAAGTTGACAATGAAGTCAATCATAATTTCACCACTCAAGAAAACCCTCAGAATGAAAACGTAAATACGTTATCAACAACATATGAAAAACCAAAATCGGAAGACGGAGAAGCTTCAAATTGGAATGATGAAGAAGAATTCCTATACAAACCACCCATTCCAAGAAACGAAGAAAAAAGTGAACAAGAAGTTCAAGTAGAAGTGAAAGAACCAAGAAAAGGCCACTTGAAAAAGGTTAACAAACCAACTCTACTTACTAAAGTAGGAGACCCAGGTGAATTTATCATTTTTTGCTTGCTTAATGATGGTGCTATGTATAATGGAATCGCAGATTTAGGAGCAAGTGCAAATGTTATGCCTCTTTCCTTATACAAAAGATTAGGGGTGGGTAAATTAAGACCAACCAAAATAGGTGTTCAATTATTTGATCAAACCATTAAACACCCGGTTGGAATAGCCAATAATTTCCTTGTTAAAGTGAGAAGTTTGACCTTTGTTGCAAACTTCATAGTTATTAATATGGAGGAAGACCTTGATATTCCTCTAATTTTAGGTCGCCCATTTTTAGCAACCACCGAAGCATTCATTGATGTAAGAGAAGGTAGAATGACACTTAGGGATGGTGAAAAATCGGTCACCTTTGTGAACCAAAAGTTTAGATCTCCACCAACCAAAACTGTTGAACCAATAAAAACACCTATGTGTGGGGAAGATGAAGAAACACCTAATAATAACCCGATAACAAAGAACCCCATTGTTGATACGAAATTAGATGAACCCGTTTTTAGCAGTTCAATGAAGAAACTTTATAAACGGATTCAAGATGCTAGAATTAAGGGGAACTTTAAGTTATGTAACCGATTAATATCCAATTTGTTGCCAAAAGAAAAGGCAATGTTAGTTGAATTTGTGAAAGTTACAGAGGAAATCAACAATTGGCTTGAAGCAAAAGTCAGAGATATACAAGTTGTTGATAGTCCAATTGAAAACGAAGTTAATCACAATTTCGACACCACAGCTAACTAAGTGTGGGGAGAATCAAGTCTTTTTAAGGATAATATATATTTCTGTTAGAGTTAGATTTTCTGTTTTCGTGTAGTTCTCGAAAATGGAATCCGAATGGTCTTTCCCTAGCAGACCCTAAAGAACTAGTCTTCTCCCTCCATTCTGAATTTTTATTTCTTTTAGGTTTTACAAGATGAAGAATTCCTTTGATCTGAACCATGGTCTGCTACTACACGCTAAGATTACTAAACGTAATAATAACATCTTTCCGAGTGAACTGGTATCATTCATAAGAGGCAAACTGGACGAAGTGAGGAAAGAACTCAGGAAAGATCATCATAAGACACATTTTGGTAAAGGAAAATCAAAATCCGCAACAAAAAGAAGAGCACGACACCTTGAAAGATGTCATAAATACGGAAAATGGTCACACGAAGGTAAATGTTCGAACAATTAAACATATTCAAATACCGAATTTGTTACTCTATGCAAAGAAGGACCGTTCATATGTTTAGAAGAAAAGTTATTGAAGAATCGAGGTTACGCTTATGTAGCTATGGAAAACCAAATCACACGACTCTCATATGAGTCGGCTAAAGCAGGTCTCTGAGAATTCTTTCTCATAGGTAAGTATGTACAGTTTTTATTTTATTTTATTGCTTTTAACCTTTTGATAATAAATGCTGAATCGTTCGCTATAAAGTATTAAATTGATATTCAATAAAATTAGGTATGCGAAACCGAAATTATTGATATCATACAAAAATTTATTACATCACTGCGAAATTTATCGTTTATTCATAAGGTATAAATATCTTTAATCAATCAATCCAAAATATTTCAAAAATTCGTCAGGAGTAAAACTAGGTAATATAGCCGAAATTACTTTACCCAAAAGAGGGGCGTATATTTTTGATAATATTTGATTGATTAAAGTGGGATAAAAGACCAAAAAGATTTTTAATTTTATTTTTACCATGTTTTTTTTTTAAATTAATATTGTAAATTTTTAAAATCGATATATTTAAGTTTGAAAAAAAAACTAATATTTTTAATATAATTTTGTAAAACTTATATATATAAATATTAATAATATTTATATGAAATCTTATGCATTTTAAATTTAAGTTTGGTGTGAATTTAAAAATAAAATTTACTTTATTTTATTAAGTTAAAAATATGATTTCTAAAATTCGTCGTAAGTTGAAGACTAGGTCATGGAACCGAAATTGCTTTACCCAAGGGAGGGACGAGAAATTTTGTTATCATTATTTTTAATCTTATTGAATTAAAGTATGCCAAAAACATTTAAAAAACCCAAAAATCTTTGCTTTTAAAACAACGCTTAAAAAAAATGATGACAAATTTTAAAATTTTATCGAGTGACGAACTAGGTCAACGTACCGAAACGCCCTCATTCTTAAAAGAAACAAAATTTTAAAATTAATTAATATTTGTTTTATAAGTTAAAGGTTTTTATAAAAAAAAAAAAAAGGGACCCCATGCGATCGCATGGGATTTAGCCTACACCACCATGCGATCGCATGAGGCTAGATATCTGGACAAAATGATAAAACCCAGCGACTGCCTCTGTTCCTATCACAATACACACACATTTACACGAACACACACAAAAATCATCCAAAAATCTTCATTTCTCAACCAAATTACTCGAAATTTCTTGCAATAATCCGCTATAATCATGCCTATATTCAGATGGGGAGGCAGGAAGGTAAAAATTTCACCCCTAAACTCATAAATTTCCTACTTTTTGTGATAATTTTAATTAATTGCACTAATTTGATTTTGTTAATTTTTAGTGTAATTAGAGTTAAATTGTTAGTATATTATGCATGTATAACTTAGATTGATGCTATTTGTCATGATTTGAAGCCTTAAACTTCAAAAATTTTAGAAATCTAGAGTTTGTGTTCTTGAGCAATTTAGGGATTTTTGATATAAACAGGTTATGGCTGCTTTTTTGTCATGAATTATTGCTAAATTAAGTAGTGTAACATGTTGAGGTAGCTAAATGATCCAAACATTGATCCTAAACATGATTTTTGAACATCAAAGTGGACTTTTTAAGTCTAAAATTCATGAACTTGATTAATTTAATATAAATGTCATTTGAAACTTGTTTAATTGCTAGTAATGATTATTTTGACATGTTATTTGAGTTGATTGCTTATGAACTTTGTAAACATTTTCATATATGCTTATTTGAAAAAGTGTAGAATTGATAAAAATATGAAAATGAGTATAAGTTTAATATGGATTAAACATGTTATTGTAATTGTTTTAATTTGTTTTTTTGCTAACACTAATGCATATTTGGATGCACAAATTTTGTGTTTAATGTGTTTTACAGAGAAATACAGATACAGACGGTGCATCATCGTCTAGGCAACATGATCCGGAATCACACCCAGAGATGCAATATCACGAACCGGAACAACAACCTGAACAACAACAACATTATGATCAACACGTGCAATACTATGAACCAGAACCACATTTTTTATTGCCTACGTAGTATTTCCCGTTCACCATATAATAGAACACCCGACAATTCATGAAGAACAGTTGCATCCAAATTTAAGATTTGATAGAAGTTGGAGAGATTACCCGACGTACCAAAGTAATAAATTTAAGCTTTGGACCAAAAATGTAGAAGTACCAAGGGTAATAGATTGAGAGCCTTTGGAAAGGGTCCACCTAGCTAACCCAGTTAGGCAGCATCTAATCTAAAGGTATGACAGCTCTTCTTTTTCCGATTGGGAACGTTTATTTACCACTCGTAGGCCTGTATATAAAGAGTAGTGTGTTGAGCTAATGAGTACTATAGCTTTTAATAAAGATGTAGATAGGTTAGATGATAAGAGTTTTCTTAGATTTTTACTTGGCCGTAGGATGTACAGGATGTCCATGCTGGACATGGCCAGGGCTTTACAGATTTACACTCCCGCTGAATTACTGTCACCTGATTGTACAAATTTGATTTATCATGGTGAGAGGGTAGATAGAAATTTTGACGCTAACGCCATCTGGAGGCGTATGTCAAATTTTAATGTGTTTACGCGGGGAGGAAGACACTCCTATTTAGATATTTATAAAGCTGAGCTTCGTATAATACATAGATTCTTAGCAAACTCGATTACACAAAGAGGTAACAAGGAGAAAATGACCTTACACGATTTATTTTACCTTAAGTGCATTAGAGACACTAGAAGCTTTGTTAATATCCCCTACTGTGTTGGTTTTTATCTGTCCAAAATGGTGGAAGGTATACAGGAAGGGGGAATAATAGGAGGAGGTATTTTTGTTACTCTCATTGGAGAGTATTTAGGTGTAGATAGGGAACAAGGGGGTCCAATGATGGTGGTTAGGGAACAAGATGAGACTTTAGGTTTGCAAGTCTATCAAGGTGCAAAGGTATTGACTAGGAGATGCAATCAGGCAATAAAATATCAGAGCCGCCATCCACAGGTAGAGAGGAGTTCGGATGAGGAGATGGAGGAAGCGGATGACATTAGGGATGTCATTAGAGATAGTGCTACTGACGTTTTCCAGCGTATAGATGAGGTAGAAATGACTAATGAGGATAGGCATCGTCGGTATGAGCAGTGGCAAGCCGCGAATGAGTATGAGACTTCTAGACGACGCCAAAATGATAGCTGACAAGTTCATCAGCACCAAATCATGAGCCAGCTATCATATCAGGTACCAAATAACTACATCCCAACTCGACCTGCTTACTATCCACCACATCAGCCCGACATGCGACCACCCTATGACCTGTACGACCCCAATCAAGCCTACCAAAACACCTATCACCAATCATGGAACCCGAACGATGATATGAACATGAACCCTTATCCAAATCAATAGTGTTCCATTGGTGATGTCTTCTCTTTTATTATTTTTCTCTATTTATGCTAAACATTTAACATTTTGATACTTTAATGTAATGTTTAATATTTTTATTATTTAGTACTAATATTTCATTTTTGTAATTTGAAAGTGGGATATTAAGTCCCATTTCAAATTATCATGCATGTTTATATTTGTATTGTATGTATTTTATCTCATGTACACAACAGGGTAAAACAGCGCATTTTCAAAGACTGCCATTAAGTTCAGTAAAAGCTATTAATTTTGACGACAAAACGAAAAACAAGTATGATGTAACAACAGATAGAATGAACAAATGATGTGCACCATTTATCATTCAACACAAACAATAATATGTTTGGAAACTTTGGTAAAATTTAATCATTTTTCTACGTTAATCACCCTCAATAATTTAAATTGCTACTGATTTCTTGCAAATGAGGGCATTGCAAGATCTTAAGTGTGGGAAGGGGTTAAATTCTTTCGGGTTTTAAAATATTAATTTAAACACTTGGTTACCATTAAAAATACTAGTAACGCAGTAGTTGTATTAGAATCTAGTGCTCTCTGATAATAAAGAACAGCCCTAGTCTTATATACTGACTACTCAATTCTAGTAAAATTTTTAAAATTTTTTCAAATAAATGAATTCAAAATCATGTTTATACATATTTATGAACGATAAAACTAGGTGTTAACACCGAAATTATTGTTACCTCGGAAAGGACATAAATTGAGAAACAACCCAAAATGCTTGAATTCATTTAAAATGGAATAGAGGAGAATAAAAAGGCAAAGAAAGGAAAATAAAAGCCAAGTGTGGGAAAAATTTACCAAGTTATTTAGAACATATATCACATATTTTTGTACAAATA
Organism: Rutidosis leptorrhynchoides; assembly: GCF_046630445.1. Lineage (NCBI taxonomy): Eukaryota > Viridiplantae > Streptophyta > Magnoliopsida > Asterales > Asteraceae > Rutidosis > Rutidosis leptorrhynchoides. Next base: position 141,083,290 of record NC_092338.1, read on the forward strand.
ATTGAAGATACTTTTGTTTTGGACGATATTAATCAGTTTTACCCAGTTTATTGTAATATAAATGGAATTTAAAAGGAAGTAAAGTCTTCTGAGAAAAACGACACGCGCTTCTTGATTTAGGTCAGGAAGTTGTCGCCCAGACCAGTTGTAGAGTCAACAAAAAACCTTGAAAAGTTTTCTCGAAAATCAGCTGGAAATCCACGGACCTCAGCATCTGAAGGGGCCAGTCCGAATCCATCTGGATGAAATCGATATCGATTATAAACGATTCACAATAGTTGATTACATCGCGAGGTACTTGACCTCTATATGATACATTTTATAAACATTGCATTCGTTTTTAAAAGACAAACTTTCATTACATCGAAAGTTGACGTCATGTATACCATTTTATAATAAATCCAACTATAATCGACTTAATAATAATCTTGATGAACTCAACGACTCGAAATATGTCATGAATGACTCCAAGTAATATCTCTAATATGAGCAAATGCACAGCGGAAGATTTCTTTCGTACCTGAGAATAAACATGCTTTCAAGTGTCAACCAAAAGGTTGGTAAGTTCATTAGTTTAACATAAATAATCATTTCATAATTTTAATAGTCCACAAGATTTCATATTTCCATTTCTCATAAACATACGTCCCATGCATAGAGACAAAAATATCATTCATATGGATTGAACACCTGGTAACCGATGTTAACTTAAATGCATAGAATATCTCCAAACAGAACCTCTCGTCTGTATAATAATAATCTCGAAGTACTAAAGCATTCGTATCCCGAATGGGACTTGTCAAGGTCCATAGATCTATCTTTAGGATTTGCGTCAATCAGGGGCCATTTCCCTAAATTCTTAGGTTACCAGACTTGAAGGGCGATATTCGGTTTAATAATCCAACCGTAGAATGTAATTTTAAGTACTTGTGTCTATTCCTTAAAACAGTTATAATAGCAGCGCATGTATTCTCAGTCCCAAAAATATATATAGCAAAAGCATTTAAAAAGGGAGCAAATGAAACTCACCTAATGTATTTTGTAGTAAAAATACATATAACGACATTGAACAAGTATAGGGTTGGCCTCGGATTCACGAACCTATATCATTTGTATATTTATTTATATACATAGTTGTAATCGAACAATATATATATATAAATTTAATTTATCTTTAATTTATATATTATGAATATTTAATTTGTGTATATTTTTATAATGGTTAATATTTATATAGTTATATTAATATATCCATATTTATATACATAATTGTTTAAATGTTTTATTTAAAAAAATCGATAGTTTGTTATTTGTATGTATTTATATAAATAATATTAATAGGTTTGATATATCTAGTTATGTGAAATTTTAATATTATTATAGTATATGTAACAAATATATTTTTGGTACAAAATATTTATCTGTTTAAAAGATAGTTTTGATATTAATGTTTTACTAAGAATAATAATAATACTAATAATAACTTTATTAAAAATGATAATTTTAATAATAGTAATGATATTGTTAATAATGATACTTTTATCTAATTATAAGGTTAATAATACTAATAGTTACAAAAGTGATACTAATATTAATATTAATCATACTCATATTAATAATAATAACACTAAAATGACAAAACTTATAATAATCTTACTTATAACAGTATTAATGAAAATTTATGTTTCTAATACTTATAAAGAAAATTATAATATTTGTAACAATAATATTTGTAATACTTAGTAATAATAGTTCAGATACTTAATAATAATAATAATAATAATATCTTAATCATAATAATGATAACTAATACTTATTTTAGCATTAATATTAATAATTATAATAATACATGTGGTAATAATAATAACTAATGTTAACAATACAAATAACAATAACAAGAATAATAATAATAATAATAATAATAATAATAATAATAATAATAATAATAATAATAATAATAATAATAATAATAATAATAATAATAATAATAATAATAATAATAATAATAATAATAATAACATAATATTTGAAGTAATTGAAGAACTACCTTAATGAAATAAGCCTCAAAAAAATAAACACTCCTGTCGGGTCTCGAACCCGTGACCTCTCGCATACCCTCTAACATCTCATACCACTCATCCGTTTCATTCTTTCTGGATTTAAACTCCTCCTTTTTAAATATAATATGTATTCAATAACTATCCTATTTCATCTTCTTCATTCAACTCAACTGTGACCCAAGCTTTTAACAACAACAAATATGATTTTGAATTAAAACAATATAACTGGAAAAGAATCGAGCAGATATGTTTGTAATAAAAAAAATTAAAAAGGAAGTATAGAACAGATACTGTACTCGTCGCATATATATATATATATATATATAAAATTGATTTTCGATTTGTATTGCATTATAGCAAAAATGTATAACACGAAATATATTTCAAATCTATCCTATAAACTTTCTCAAGTATCAATTTCAACAGAATCATTAAAACAAAAACGAATTATGCCAAGAACATTTTGTTTGACTTTTTGGAACTCGAACTTTGACCTCAAAATTCATGTTCGATTTTACAAATTACGATTTGAGAATTTACAGAAAGATTCATGACAGGATTTAGAACACTTCTGCATTTTTAATTTTTTTAAAATTGAACGAAAATCATGACTTTGATTCTCACCTTTATCGAGCAGGGACGGACGTTTTTCTTTTTTTTTTTAATATAAAACTGATTAAATTTGTAATATAATTCACAGCATATACATGAGTGGTTGATGATAGTAACCGAATGATTCACCTCTTAAACAATACAACAAATGGATCTGTTATATGAAAGAAAAAAATGGATACAAAGTCACAGGTATACAGCAAATAAAAAGAAAAAGAAATATGCTGATGATAGCTTATTAACTGTTACGCGTAATTATTGGATTTTTATATATCTGTACCGTTTATATCTGTATTTTATGTTTATATTTTATATAACTGCATTTTAGATGTTAATCTCAATAATTAATAATTGTATTAATTAATAATATTAATACTTTTAATATTATAAATTCTGATAATAAAATAATTTTAATAAAATAACAATAATATAATAATTTTTATTATTAATAATGATACTTATAATAATGATAATAATAATAACAATAATACTAATAGTATTAATATAACAGATTACAATTACACATAATTATTTACATAAAATGAAATATTATAAATTTATATATAACTTTTATAAATTACTTCTATTTTAAATTTTAATTATATTTAAATTTATATATATTTTATATATTACAACAATAGTTCGTGAATCGTCGAAACAGTCGAGGGGAAAATGTAGTGAAAACAGTTTCCAAAAATTTTGATACGCAACATAATTGGGCTTTGCTTAACATGTCGAAATCATATAAAGATAGAGTTTAAATTTGATCGTAAATTTCCGGGTCGTCACAGTACCTACCCGTTAAAGAAATTTCGTCCCGAAATTTGAGTGAGATCGTCATGACTAACAATAAAAATGTTTCCCTGACGAATATGAGTGATAAATAGAGTTTTTATCATCACCGAGTAATATAGATTAAACGATTCGGTTACTTGAAGCGTATGAGTGAAGCTATCGCAAAAGATTGAGATAGAGACTTAACTTCTGACGTAGTCATGGTGGATTTTAGAAGATAAAGTGTGTCTTAACTTTTGACGTAGCCAGGGTTGAATTTAGAAAATAAAATGTATCTTAACTTTTGACATTGTCTTGGTTGAATTCCGGAATTCAAGGGATATAAAGAAAATCTTCGAAATCTAAAAGATTTGATTCTTCGGCGAATAATAAAATTAAGATCTCTATAATTAAATACGGTGATCTGCCTCGATTACACTGTCTGATATTTTCATTATAAATTAAGCTCTTTCGTTCCATTATTTTCCACCACTTTCATTTTCTATACTTTAATTCATATTTCCAAATCATCAGTCAATATGCTTAATCCAGTTTTAATTCTGGATATAATTCTGACTTTCATATCGATCATTCTCCTTTTTCATCTAACACCGGAGGAATCTATTCACTTCTACTATTACCTTGGGGTTGTAGTATTCCTAATTCTCCCGCGTCTTTATGTTGCTATACGCATTGATATACACGGTTTGTAATTTCTGTATTGTTATTGGGTTTTATATCTTCCCTAATATTTGTAAGCTCTTTGCCTTTTTATTCTCCTCTCGACCTCTAGTAAAATGAGTAATGGTCCAAAATTCGTAAGTATGGAGTTTCGAATGAACTTAATGTTCTGAACAAGAAAGAACGTAATAGCATGATTTGATTTGTCAAATTATCAGAATCACTGAGAATAGAACTATCAAGAATATACTTTCTTGATATGTTCAGAGGTTAAGCAGAATGAAAGAGTTATGTAACATGGCACATGATGACGTTAAGATCGGTGAATCATCACGTTCCATTAGAAATTCAGCATGACTTACTGTAATATAATCACGTTGATCAAGTGTCATTATATTATACTAACTCATGCATCAATTTCTAACACTACTTCAAAAACATTCATATTTTAAATTCGAAGGTTTACGGAATATAGAAACTGAAATAGTTTCCTTTTATGATATAACACAGATAGAGCGGAGAGGTAATTAATATCGGACAAGAATATTTATGAAGATATCTTCAGAAATATTGAGGATATTAATAAGAAAAGATATGATGATATCTTAGAATTTCAGAATCAAATTGTGATGAAGAAATTCATTCAAGATGATTTAGAGCGGTTAAAGAGTAAGGTATTCGCTAAAGATTTCATCAGAACAGAATCATCAGGATTCTTTGAAGGCAGATTTATTCTCTGTGATTTGTCTGCAACCTCCTTCTTGGTTTGCTCAATCCATTTTCCAGTTTCAACTTTTCTGAGCTTTGTCAACATACTATTCTTTATCATCAAACTTCCGACTGTTAAAGTCGTGTACAGTTTTTGCTGCTGTATTCAGTTTTTTTTTCCTTCAGAATTTGAAGTATTGATTTGTAGACTGAGTGCTTTTCAGAAAATACAGAATGGAAGATCATATTTCTAAGAGATAAATGTTATATGTATACATATAACTGTTGATGTAGAAACGCTGCGAGATTCAAAATACTGATTGCTGATTTCCCGAACTTGATATGGCAATTCTCGTTATAAGATGCGGATGAATATATGATAGGGTTCCGATAAAGATACTGATTTTTTTTTTGGAAAGTTAAGGATCAACTAAATTGTTGGTAAGTTTAGTGCTAATGTAGTGGGATATAAATGGTTCTCCAGTAACGACGACGTAAGGCAAATTTATATATCAAGGTTATAATAAGGCTAATCTGAATGAAAGTCGAAGTTGATTTGTTGAAGCTGTGACAAAATTGGCTAATTTGAAAAGGAATTACAAAGTTATTTTTGGTAATAACAACGCCAAAGGAGTTAGCACAGACATGTTTTAAATGTTTACTCAGGTTCCGAGTGTTTTCAAGTACATAACTATATGCATAAATCTTTCCTTCCGTAAATGAAGTGCGGTTGGTTCATCCTCTCGATTGAGGTGTTTTCAAGAATCATGAAAGGTTTGAACGCGGATTGTAATCGTCAAGATTCAAAGGAGGTTTAAGATGAAATCAAGTGACAAACTTGAAGAATTATTTAGTTTCATATGTTATAATCAATATTTTACTTCATTTTAATTGTCCAATCTTGGTAGTCCATAGTTAGCAGTCAACAGTCGTTAACTCAATAATTCATATATAGTTTAATATACAATATTTGAATTAATTAATACGTATCGTGACCCGTGTACATGTCTCAGACTCGATCACAACTCAAATTATATATATTATTGTAGAATCAACCTCAACCCTGTATAGAGAACTCGATCATTACTGCATATAGAGTGTCTATGGTTATTTCAAATAATATATATAAATGCGTTGATATGATATGTCAAAACCTTGTATACGTGTCCCGATATTTAAAGTGCGTAAAATAAATAACAGAAAATAAATGACGATAAATAAAGTGCGTAAAGTAAATAACAAAAATTAAATGACGATAAATAAAATTGCGAGGATATAAATTGCGATAAATAAACTGCGATAAATAAATTGCGATAATAAAATATAACAAAGAATTAACAGTTAGCTAGGAACAGTTAGCGTGGATTCTTAACAAAATTTCTCATAGTTAAATTGTTTGTTTCTAACAAATTTTATTTTTCTCCAATGTTTTCTTCATTATGCCACTTGTTGGATTCAGATAAATCAAAATCCAAATATGAAATTGGATTAATATGGTTATTCTGCGGTGAACGGATACGTATATCGGTGGATGTAAATAGGATAGTAAATGACTGTTGAATCAGATTTGAAAGAATGTACAGTGTAACTTATTAATGTGAAATTTAAATATTCCTCGGGTATTACCTACCCGTTAAAATATTTTCACCATTAACAGTTTGTACGAAAGAATTTTTAATTACAATCTTTGTGAAAATACACTTACATATATTTTCTTCAGATGTAATCATGGATTTAATGAGTTAATATAGTATTAAACTCATTTGGTTTACCGTCAAAGCTAGAATACATAATCTCTAAAACTTTTAGAAACCACATATTCTTCGCAGAATATTTCTTCAATGAAGTTACGAATTAATACTTCATCGTTCATTATTGTTGGTACTCCTTAGTATCTATGGTGCGTATGACGTTGATGTTCGTTTGACAGATTGTGAAGTTGAGGTTTGCGATGCGGTTATTGTTGGTGGTGGTAATGGTTATGCTACTGGTGCTGCTGCTAGTGTTTGTAACCTTTGCACCATATTCTCCAAAGCCACTACCCGAGCGCGAAGCTCGTTGACTTCTTCTATCACACCGGGGTAATTGTCGGTTCGGACAAGCGGATAAATGAAATCTAGAATTTGATGTAGTATGTAGTCGTGATGAGACACTCTGGAAATGAGAGAGAAAATGGTGTTTCGGATAGGTTCGCCGGTAAGTGCTTCAGGTTCTTTGCCAAGAGGGTAATGTGGCGGATGGAAAGGATCACTTTCTTCTTGTCTCCAATGATTGAGGAGGCTACGAACCCATCAGATGAATTGAGGATGGCTGATTGGTTGATTCATTTCGGTGACACTGCTTCCGGAGCTCGAGTGAAACTCTATGTCGGAATAGCTGTCGCAATAACTATCGGAATAGTTATCGGAATCTAAGGGACTCGAACTGGTTGAGGGACTCATCTTGTACGATCAGATGAAGGATTTTGATAAGGAATAGAATATGATGTAGATTAGTACCCTGCAATACATAATTTACATATGCATATATAATACTAAAATCCCATAAGTTATGGAGGAATCTACGGAAGCTGTCAGGCAAAGGTAACAATAACTGATACGCTAAGATATGAATTTATCTATACACTGTCTATGCAATAGAGGCAGTAAGACGTGTCTAGACTTTAAGGATGATAAGCAAATAATTTTCGACACTAATGATAAGCAAAACTTTTGACATGCAGACACGGTCGAAGTCCAGACTCACTAATGCATCCTAACGACTTATCAGTTATACACACTAATGCCGACCTGGTTCGCTAAGACCACCACTCTGATACCAACTGAAGGGACCCATCCTAATCCATCTGGATGAAATCCATATCGATTATAAATGATTCACAATAGTTGATTACATCGCGAGGTACTTGACCTCTATATGATACATTTTACAAACATTGCATTCGTTTTTAAAAGACAAACTTTCATTACATCGAAAGTTTACGGCATGTATACCATTTTATAATATATCCAACTATAATCGACTTAATAATAATCTTGATGAACTCAGCGACTCGAGTGCAACATCTTTTGAAATATGTCATGAATGACTCCAAGTAATATCTCTATTATGAGCAAATGCACAGCGGAAGATTTCTTTCGTACCTGAGAATAAACATGCTTTCAAGTGTCAACCAAAAGGTTGGTGAGTTCATTAGTTTAACATAAATAATCATTTCATAATTTTAATAGACCACAAGATTTCATATTTCCATTTCTCATAAACATACGTCCCATGCATAGAGACAAAAATATCATTCATATGGATTGAACACCTGGTAACCAACGTAAACTTAAATGCATAGAATATCCCCAAACAGAACCTCTCGTCTGTATAATAATAATCTCGAAGTACTAAAGCATTCGTATCCTGAATGGGACTTGTCAAGGTCCATAGATCTATCTTTAGGATTCGCGTCAATCAGGGGCCATTTCCCTAAATTCTTAGGTTACCAGACTTGAAGGGCGATATTCGGTTTAATAATCCAACCATAGAATGTAATTTGAAGTACTTGTGTCTATTCCTTAAAACAGTTATAAAAGCAGTGCATGTATTCTCAGTCCCAAAAATATATATAGCAAAAGCATTTAAAAAGGGAGCAAATGAAACTCACCTAATGTATTTTGTAGTAAAAATACATATAACTACATTGAACAAGTATAGGGTTGGCCTCGGATTCACGAACCTATATCATTTGTATATTTATTAATATACATAGTTGTAATCGAACAATATATATGTATATAAATTTAATATATCTTTAATTTATATATTATGAATATTTAATTTGTGTATATTTTCATAATGGTTAATATTTATATAGTTATATTAATATATCCATATTTATATACATAATTGTTTAAATGTTTTATTTAAAAAAATCGATAGTTTGTTATTTGTATGTATTTATATAAATAATATTAATAAGTTTGATATATATAGTTATGTGAAATTTTAATATTATTATAGTATATGTAACAAATATATTTTTGGTACAAAATATTTATCTGTTTAAAAGATAGTTTTGATATTAATGTTTTACTAAGAATAATAATAATACTAATAATAACTTTATTAAAAATGATAATTTTAATAATAGTAATGATATTGTTAATAATGATACTTTTATCTAATTATAAGGTTAATAATACTAATAGTTACAAAAGTGATACTAATATTAATATTAATCATACTCATATTAATAATAATAACACTAAAATGACAAAACTTATAATAATCTTACTTATAACAGTATTAATGAAAATTTATGTTTCTAATACTTATAAAGAAAATTATAATATTTGTAACAATAATATTTGTAATACTTAGTAATAATAGTTCAGATACTTAATAATAATAATAATAATAATATCTTAATCATAATAATGATAACTAATACTTATTTTAGCATTAATATTAATAATTATAATAATACATGTGGTAATAATAATAACTAATGTTAACAATACAAATAACAATAACAAGAATAATAATTAATAATAATAATAATAATAATAATAACATAATATTTGAAGTAATTGAAGAACTACCTTAATGAAATAAGCCTCAAAAAAATAAACACTCCTGTTAGGTCTCGAACCCGTGACCTCTCGCATACCCTCTAACATCTCATACCACTCATCCGTTTCATTCTTTCTGGATTTTAACTCCTCCTTTTTAAATATAATATGTATTCAATAACTATCCTATTTCATCTTCTTCATTCAACTCAACTGTGACCCAAGCTTTTAACATCAATAAATATGATTTTGAATTAAAACAATATAACTGGAAAAGAATCGAGCAGATATGTTTGCAATAAAAAAAATTAAAAAGGAAGTATAGAATAGATACTGTACTCGTCGCATATATATATATATATATATATATATATATATATATATATATATATATATATATATATATTGCGTTATAGCAAAAATGTATAACACGAAATATATTTCAAATCTATCCTATAAACTTTCTCAAGTATCAATTTCAACAGAATCATTAAAACAAAAACGAATTATGCCAAGAACATTTTGTTTGACTTTTCGAAACTCGAACTTTGACCTCAAAATTCATGTTCGATTTTACAAATTACGATTTGAGAATTTACAGAAAGATTCATGACAGGATTTAGAACACTTCTGCATTTTTAATTTTTTTAAAATTGAACGAAAATCATGACTTTGATTCTCACCTTTATCGAGCAGGGACGGACGTTTTTCTTTTTTTTAATATAAAACTGATTAAATTTGTAATATAATTCACAGCATATACATGAGTGGTTGATGATAGTAACCGAATGATTCACCTCTTAAACAATACAACAAATGGATCTGTTATATGAAAGAAAAAAAATGGACACAAAGTCACAGGTATACAGCAAATAAAAAGAAAAAGAAATATGCTGATGATAGCTTATTACCTGTTACGCGTAATTATTGGATTTTTATATATCTGTACCGTTTATATCTGTATTTTATGTTTATATTTTATATAACTGCATTTTAGATGTTAATCTCAATAATTAATAATTGTATTAATTAATAATATTAATACTTTTAATATTATAAATTCTGATAATAAAATAATTTTAATAAAATAACAATAATATAATAATTTTTATTATTAATAATGATACTTATAATAATGATAATAATAATAACAATAATACTAATAGTATTAATATAACAGATTACAATTACACATAATTATTTACATAAAATGAAATATTATAAATTTATATATAACTTTTATAAATTACTTCTATTTTAAATTTTAATTATATTTAAATTTATATATATTTTATATATTACAACAATAGTTCGTGAATCGTCGAAACAGTCGAGGGGCAAATGTAGTGAAAACAGTTTCCAAAAATTTTGATACGCAACATAATTGGGCTTTGCTTAACATGTCGAAATCATATAAAGATAGAGCTTAAATTTGATCGGAAATTTCCGGGTCGTCACAGTACCTACCAGTTAAAGAAATTTCGTCCCGAAATTTGAGTGAGATCGTCATGACTAACAATAAAAATGTTTCCCTGACGAATATGAGTGATAGATAGAGTTTTTATCATCACCGAGTAATATAGATTAAACGATTCGGTTACTTGAAGCGTATGAGTGAAGCTATCGCAAAAGATTGAGATAGAGACTTAACTTCTGACGTAGTCATGGTGGATTTTAGAAGATAAAGTGCGTCTTAACTTTTGACGTAGCCAGGGTTGAATTTAGAAAATAAGATGTATCTTAACTTTTGACATTGTCTTGGTTGAATTCCGGAATTCAAGGGATATAAAGAAAATCTTCGAAATCTAAAAGATTTGATTCTTCGGCGAATAATAAAATTAAGATCTCTATAATTAAATACAGTGATCTGCCTCGATTACACTGTCTGATATTTTCATTATAAATTAAGCTCTTTCGTTCCATTATTTTCCACCACTTTCATTTTCTATACTTTAATTCATATTTCCAAATCATCAGTCAATATGCTTAATCCACTTTTAATTTTGGATATAATTCTGACTTTCATATCGATCATTCTCCTTTTTCATCTACCACCGGAGGAATCTATTCACTTCTACTATTACCTTGGGGTTGTAGTATTCCTAATTCTCTCGCGTCTTTATGTTGCTATACGCATTGATATACACGGTTTGTAATTTCTGTGTTGTTATTGGGTTTTATATCTTCCCTAATATTTGTAAGCTCTTTGCCTTTTTATTCTCCTCTCGACCTCTAGTAAAATGAGTAATGGTCAAAAATTCGTAAGTATGGAGTTTCGAATGAACTTAATGTTCTGAACAAGAAAGAACGTAATAGCATGATTTGATTTGTCAAATTATCAGAATCACTGAGAATAGAACTATCAAGAATATACTTTCTTGATATGTTCAGAGGTTAAGCAGAATGAAAGAGTTATGTAACATGGCACATGATGACGTTAAGATCTGTGAATCATCACGTTCCATTAGAAATTCAGCATGACTTACTGTAATATAATCACGTTGATCAAGTGTCATTATATTATACTAACTCATGCATCAATTTCCAACACTACTTCAAAAACATTCATATTTTAAATTCGAAGGTTTACGGAATATAGAAACTCAAACAGTTTCCTTTTATGATATAACACAGATAGAGCGGAGAGGTAATTAATAGCGGAGAGGTAATTAATATCGGACAAGAATATTTATGAAGATATCTTCAGAAATATTGAGGATATTAATAAGAAAAGATATGATGATATCTTAGAATTTTAGAATCAAATTGTGATGAAGAAATTCATTCACGATGATTTAGAGCGGTTAAAGAGTAAGGTATTCGCTAAAGATTTCATCAGAACAGAATCATCAGGATTCTTTGAAGGCAGATTTATTCTCTGTGATTTGTCTGCAACCTCCTTCTTGGTTTGCTCAATCCATTTTCCAGTTTCAACTTTTCTGAGCTTTGTCAACATACTATTCTTTATCATCAAACTTTCGACTGTTAAAGTCGTGTACAGTTTTTGCTGCTGTATTCAGTTTTTTTTTCTTCAGAATTTGAAGTATTGATTTGTAGACTGAGTGCTTTTCAGAAAATACAGAATGGAAGATCATATTTCTAAGAGATAAATGTTATATGTATACATATAACTGTTGATGTAGAAACGCTGCGAGATTCAAAATACTGATTGCTGATTTCCCGAACTTGATATGGCAATTCTCGTTATAAGATGCGGATGAATATATGATAGGGTTTCGATAAAGATACTGATTTTTTTTTGGAAAGTTAAGGATCAACTAAATTGTTAGTAAGTTTAGTGCTAATGTAGTGGGATATAAATGGTTCTCCAGTAACGACGACGAAAGGCAAATTTATATATCAAGGTTATAATAAGGCGAATCCGAATGAAAGTCGAAGTTGATTTGTTGGAGCTGTGACAAAATTGGCTAATTTGAAAAGGAATTACAAAGTTATTTTTGGTAATAACAACGCCAAAGGAGTTAGCACAGACATGTTTTAAATGTTTACTCAGGTTCCGAGTGTTTTCAAGTACATAACTATATGCATAAATCTTTCCTTCCGTAAATGAAGTGTGGTTGGTTCATCCTCTCAATTGAGGTGTTTTCAAGAATCATGAAAGGTTTGAACACGGATTGTAATCGTCAAGATTCAAAGGAGGTTTAAGATGAAATCAAGTGACAAACTTGAAGAATTATTTAGTTTCATATGTTATAATCAATATTTTAATTCATTTTAATTGTCCAATCTTGGTAGTCCATAGTTAGCAGTCCACAGTCGTTAACTCAATAATTCATATATAGTTTAATATACAATATTCAAATTAATTAATACGTATCGTGACCCGTGTACATGTCTCAGACTCGATCACAACTCAAATTATATATATTATTGTAGAATCAACCTCAACCCTGTATAGAGAACTCGATCATTACTGCATATAGAGTGTCTATGGTTATTTCAAATAATATATATAAATGCGTTGATATGGTATGTCAAAACCTTGTATACGTGTCCCGATATTTAAAGTGCGTAAAATAAATAACAGAAAATAAATGACGATAAATAAAGTGCGTAAAGTAAATAACAAAAATTAAATGACGATAAATAAAATTGCAAGAATATAAATTGCGATAAATAAACTGCGATAAATAAATTGCGATAATAAAATATAATAAAGAATTAACAGTTAGCTAGGAACAGTTAGCGTAGATTCTTAACAAAATTTCTCATAGTTAAATTGTTTGTTTCTAACAAATTTAATTTTTCTCCAATGTTTTCTTCATTATGCCACTTGTTGGATTCAGATAAATCAGAATCCAAATATGAAATTGGATTAATATGGTTATTCTGTAGTGAACGGATACGTATATCGGTGGATGTAAATAGGATAGTAAATGACTGTTGAATCAGATTTGAAAGAATGTACAGTGTAACTTATTAATGTGAAATTTAAATATTCCTCGGGTATTACCTACCCGTTAAAATATTTTCACCATTAACAGTTTGTACGAAAGAATTTTTAATTACAATCTTTGTGAAAATACACTTACATATATTTTCTTCAGATGTAATCATGGATTTAATGAGTTAATATAGTATTAAACTCATTTGGTTTACCATCAAAGCTAGAATACATAATCTCTAAAACTTTTAGAAACCACATATTCTTCGTAGAATATTTCTTCAATGAAGTTACGAATTAATACTTCATCGTTCATTATTGTTGGTACTCCTTGGTATCTATGGTGCGTATGACATTGATGTTCGTGTGACAGATTGTGAAGTTGAGGTTTGCGATGCGGTTGTTGTTGGTGGTGGTAATGGTTATGCTACTGGTGCTGCTGCTGGTGTTTGTAACCTTTGCACCATATTCTCCAAAGCCACTACCCGAGCGCGAAGCTCGTTGACTTCTTCTATCACACCGGGGTAATTGTCGGTTCGTACAAGCGGATAAATGAAATCTAGAATTTGATGTAGTATGTAGTCGTGACGAGACACTCTGGAAATGAGAGAGAAAATGGTGTTTCGGATAGGTTCGCCGGTAAGTGCTTCAGGTTCTTTGCCAAGAGGGTAATGTGGCGGATGGAAAGGATCACCTTCTTCTTGTCTCCAATGATTGAGGAGGCTACGAACCCATCAGATGAATTGAGGATGGCTGATTGGTTGATTCATTCCGGTGACACTGCTTCCGGAGCTCGAGTGAAACTCTATGTCGGAATAGCTATCGCAATAACTATCGGAATAGTTATCGGAATCTAAGGGACTCGAACTGGTTGAGGGACTCATCTTGTACGATCAGATGAAGGATTTTGATAAGGAATAGAATAAGATGTAGATTAGTACCCTGCAATACATAATTTACATACGCATATATAATACTAAAATCCCATAAGTTACGGAGGAATCTACGGAAGCTGTCCGGCAAAGGTAACAATAACTGATACGCTAAGATATGAATTTATCTATACACTGTCTATGCAATAGAGGCAGTAAGACGTGTCTAGACTTTAAGGATGATAAGAAAATAATTTTCGACACTAATGATAAGCAAAAATTTTGACATGCAGACACGGTCGAAGTCCAGACTCACTAATGCATCCTAACGACTTATCAGTTATACACACTAATGCCGACCTGGTTCGCTAAGACCACCGCTCTGATACCAACTGAAGGGACCCATCCTAATCCATCTGGATGAAATCCATATTGATTATAAACGATTCACAATAGTTGATTACATCGCGAGGTACTTGACCTCTATATGATACATTTTACAAACATTGCATTCGTTTTTAAAAGACAAACTTTCATTACATCGAAAGTTGACGGCATGTATACCATTTTATAATATATCCAACTATAATCGACTTAATAATAATCTTGATGAACTCAACGACTCGAATGCAACATCTTTTGAAATATGTCATGAATGACTCCAAGTAATATCTCTAATATGAGCAAATGCACAGCGGAAGATTTCTTTCGTACTTGAGAATAAACATGCTTTCAAGTGTCAACCAAAAGGTTGGTGAGTTCATTAGTTTAACATAAATAATCATTTCATAATTTTAATAGACCACAAGATTTCATATTTCCATTTCTCATAAACATACGTCCCATGCATAGAGACAAAAATATCATTCATATGGATTGAACACCTGGTAATCGACGTTAACTTAAATGCATAGAATATCCCCAAACAGAACCTCTCGTCTGTATAATAATAATCTCGAAGTACTAAAGCATTCGTATCCCGAATGGGACTTGTCAAGGTCCATAGATCTATCTTTAGGATTCGCGTCAATCAGGGGCCATTTTCCTAAATTCTTAGGTTACCAGACTTGAAGGGCGATATTCGGTTTAATAATCCAACCATAGAATGTAATTTTAAGTACTTGTATCTATTCTGTAAAACAGTTATAAAAGCAGCGCATGTATTCTCAGTCCCAAAAATGTATATAGCAAAAGCATTTAAAAAGGGAGCAAATGAAACTCACATAATGTATTTTGTAGTAAAAATACATATAACGACATTGAACAAGTATAGGGTTGGCCTCGGATTCACGAACCTATATCATTTATATATTTATTAATATACATAGTTGTAATCGAACAATATATATATAAATTTAATATATCTTTAATTTATATATTATGAATATTTAATTTGTGTATATTTTCATAATGGTTAATATTTATATAGTTATATTAATATATCCATATTTATATACATAATTGTTTAAATGTTTTATTTAAAAAAATCGATAGTTTGTTATTTGTATGTATTTATATAAATAATATTAATAAGTTTGATATATATAGTTATGTGAAATTTTAATATTATTATAGTATATGTAACAAATATATTTTTGGTACAAAATATTTATCTGTTTAAAAGATAGTTTTGATATTAATATTTTACTAAGAATAATAATAATACTAATAATAACTTTATTAAAAATGATAATTTTAATAATAGTAATGATATTGTTAATAATGATACTTTTATCTAATTATAAGGTTAATAATACTAATAGTTACAAAAGTGATACTAATATTAATATTAATCATACTCATATTAATAATAATAACACTAAAATGACAAAACTTATAATAATCTTACTTATAACAGTATTAATGAAAATTTATGTTTATAATACTTATAAAGAAAATTATAATATTTGTAACAATAATATTTGTAATACTTAGTAATAATAGTTCAGATACTTAATAATAATAATAATAATAATAATAATAATAATAATATCTTAATCATAATAATGATAACTAATACTTATTTTAGCATTAATATTAATAATTATAATAATACATGTGGTAATAATAATAACTAATGATAACAATACAAATAACAATAACAAGAATAATAATTAATAATAATAATAACTATAGCATGGTCGAAGACAGGACCTTGTGCCAGACCGAAAAACTATAGGGTGATATTTACTATTGCTCCTACAAAGGATAGTAATTGCATCTGACACGATATAGACCAAAATCAAAAGCATGTCATTAGACATTGCCTCAACAGTTGCTTGTTCAACGCTTTCCTTTATAACCGGACGGTAGTTTACCGAAAGGTAATATACGGAGCAAGTAAACTGGATGTGTGCTTTCCTAATACAAGGTTAGCAAGTGGGTGACACAAAACCATAAGTTTTGAGCTAAAATTTTCAAATCTGAAACCCACAAAAACATTTTGCAAAACACCGGTGAAGGGTTATTCCGGAAAACTTATCTAGGGTAAAAACTAGATTGAATTTTTAAAAGATCAAATGTTTTCATAAAGATCCAATTTCCTAAAGGATCTAAATTTTTATAGTCATGTGGGACTGTAAACCACATCGTTACTATCATTGTTCATACCGCCGTATAGAAATCACTGATGTACAAAGTGTGAAGAATAAAGAAGTGATTCAAGTATGTTTATATTCAAAATTCTATATTGCTTGAGGACAAGCAACGCTTAAGTGTAGGAATATTTGATAATGCTAAAAACGAAAATATATTTCATAGCATTATCTTTCAAGAAAGACAAGCTTTTAGTGTAATTTTTCTATTTACAAGTGATATTCGTTTAAATATTAAAAGGTGAAGACAAAAGACAAATTCGACGAATTGAAGACGCAAATGACCAAAACGCTAAAAAGTACAAAGTACAATCCAAAAGGTTCTATTTATTGATGAGAAACGTCTAGAAATTACAAGAGTACGAGCCGCGAAACGCAAAGTACAAGATATTAAATAGTACGCAAGGACGTTCGATATCCGGAATTGAGACATGAACCAACTATCAACGCGCGACGCAACGGGCCTAAAATTACAAGTCAACGATGCACAAGAATATAATATAATATATATAATTATATAAAATTATATATATTATATTATATATTAAATAAATACGAGCAGCCCACGTTTAAAATGCAATGTGACCAGGAGATGGCTGCCATGCGATCGCATGGCCTGGTAGCCTTAAATCCATGCGATTGCATGGCTCACTGTAGCTGGCCAGGTTCTATAAATATCACAATTTCGGACGAGTTTTATACCAGTATATATCCATCTACTCTTTATCTCTCAAATATATATTTATATTTATATTTTAATTATAATTTTAATTTAAGTTTAATAATAATAAGGTTATGGTAGCGAATGTTGTAAGTTTGTAAGTCGAAATTCTGTCAGTGTAACACTACGCCATTAATACTCATTGTAAGTTATGTTCAACCTTTTTAAATTAATGTCTCGTAGCTAAGTTTTTATTATGCTTATTTAAGCCGAATTAATCGTGATGTTGGGCTAAATATTAAGATTGGGTAATTGGACTTTGTACCATAATTGGAGTTTGGACAAAAGAACGACACTTGTGGAAATTGGACTATGGGCTATTAATGGGCTTTATATTAACTAAATGATACCTCGTTAATTTAATATAAAGATTACAATTTGACGTATCTATAAATAAACACATACGCTTAATCGGGTACGGTGGGCGGGATATCTATAAATACGAATAATTGTTCATTTTACCGGACACGGGAATGGATTAATAGTTAATGGACTCATTAAAACAGGGGTGGATTACATTCAAGAGTAATTGGTGTAATTGTTAACAAAGTAATAAAACCTTGGATTACAGGCAGTCGATAACCTGGTGTATTCATTAAACAAAGTATTAAGACCTTGTTACAGTTCGAATCCCCAATTAGTTGGAATATTTGACTTCGGATATAAGGTTAATTTGATGAAGATCCTCGCACTTTATAATTTTGACCGATGGACTATTATGGACAAAACCGTATGGACATATCGAATAATCCAGGACAAAGGACAATTAACCCATGGTAATAAATTAAAATCAATACGTCAAACATCATGATTACGGAAGTTTAAATAAGCATAATTCCTTTATTTTATATCTTATCGCACTTTTAATTATCGTACTTTTTAATTATCGCAATTTTATTTATCGTCATTTTATTTATCGCACTTTAAATTATCGCACTTTTAATTATCGTTATTTACTTTACACCTTAAATTAAGTCATTTGTATATTTAATATTTTACATTAGGTTTTAATTGCGACTTAAGACATAAAATCGACAAACCGGTCATTAAACGGTAAAACCCCCTTTTTATAATAATAATAATACTAATTTTATATATATATATATATATATATATATATATATATATATATATATATATATATATATAGTGGTAGGATCAAGAGTGAAGTAACCATTCGGGGGGAAGCAAAAACTTTTTTTTTTCGTTTTTTGAAAAAACTTTGTTCACGAACATTATAGATGAGATGAAAATATGAACATTTAGTAGAAACACTTTGTGATAAATGTTTTTATTTTGGCGGGAAAACGCTCGAAGAAGTAATATATAACAATTATCGTGTTTTTCGAGCGTATTTTGAGGTTTTAGCTATTGGGGTTTAGATATTAGGGTTTAGATATTAGGGTTTATAGGGTTTAGATATTAGGGTTTAGAAATTTAGGGTTTAAGGTTTAGATTTTGGGTTTAGATTTAGGATTTAGATTGAGTTTTTAACACGAACGGTTTAGAGTTTAGGGTTTAGGGTTTGGTGTTTTGGGTTTAGGGAATAAACCCAAAACACCAAACCCTAAACCCTAAACCCTAAACTCTAAATCGGGCTAAATTTTACTTCACAAAACATGAAAAAAAAACGTTTATATTCTTCACGAACAATATTATCTTGAATGTTATTTTTGTCGATCGTTTTCCCGCCTAAATAATAACATTCATCACGAAGTGTCTCTTCTAAATGTTCATATTTTCGTGTGATCTTGATGCCGGAAAAAAAAATTAAAAAAAACGAATTTTTTTTTTTTTTTGCTTCCCCCTTGACTAGCTCCCTGCGGAACGAACCGGACTTACTAAAAACTACACTACTTTACGATTAGGTACACTGCCTATAGTGTTGTAGCAAGGTTTAGGTATTTCCACTCTATAAATAAATAAATAACTTGTGTAAAATTGTATCGTATTTAATAGTATTTCGCAATGAAAATATAACTATTTCGTATACACCTCGCATAACATCAACGTCGGATGCCAATCTAAACTTGGAGCCACTAAGATTGTATATACAAGGTAAAAAGTGTACGACGGTGACACGGAAACATAAAGGACACTGTGGCGGGTTGGCACGATCCTGACACTGTATAACGGCTGAAAAAGGACAGCAGGGCGTAAGGAAACAGCAATAAGATAATGGCAGCACCTTTTGCAGTTTTATGAAATAAAAGGACAAGACGAAACAGCGTGGCACTAATATGTTTTTTGTCCCCTTATGTGGCACTAAGGGACAAAAGCTCACATGTATAAATAGACATGAATTGGGCTGAAAACAAAACAACATTCATCCACTCGAAATCATTCTCTAGAGTATTATCTTCTTAATACACAATCTACACTAACTAACCCGCACAACCGGAATAGTCACTTAGCACTCTTTGCGGTTTCAGGTAACGTTGTCATGACATAAACCCTTACACCGCCCTTGAGCCATCAGTTCTGGCTAACCCGAATGATGGTGAGTCATGTTTAACCACCCTTTCTGAGATCATCATCTCGTATTGGGGTTACTCACGGTGCTCCGGACCAGAATGTTAAACTCAATGAACCCTCAAATCACCCTTTATTTGTTGATCTTGCATAGCCCGAACCCGTTGGATTATTTTATGCTTGATCATGGACCTTCTATTAGGGCTGCTCCTGATCTATGTATTTACTGTTGTTGATTAATAAATTGTTTCTTTTCGAAAAGAAAAAAAAATAAATTTTGAAATAAAATTAAAAAAAATGTTAATGCAAAGTATTAAACTTAATAGGTCACAACTCACAAGTTACTGGATTCGTTATTTTGAATAATTTGTAAACTTTAGTTATCCTTGAAAATTTTTATATTCATGGTGATTATTTAACAAAACCTAAAATTGATGATTTCACACAATCCGTTTCATTTTTTTCTTTCCCTCCCTTCTCATTTGAATGTGACATTACATCCTCAAAATAGTGTTTATGTTGAGATTAAGAAGTAATTTACCTTTTGTGGAGATGTGTATAATAAACGATTGTACATTTGTAAATATATTTTTATATAAAAGATACACAACTCTTATTTGTACTTTTGCGTGTAAACCTTTTCAACTACATTTAATATATGTCAAACTCGTGTACTAGACTACTAGTTAGAGAGGGATAAAGACTACCTGCTGAAAATCTATTGTAGTTATCTACACCAACCTCATAACCCATTCAAGCAATGCCATTTTCACCACTCATAAAATGCAAAACAAAACCTGCTGAAAATCAACTTTTCATGTACCAAATGGGATGTTTCATGTTCCAAATGGGATGAAACAGTTGAGCAAAACAAAGCTCAATGATGTGGAGTTGCAACTTTATAACTGCAATCTGGTGTCATTTTTTGTGAATGTTCTTTAAAAACAGGCTTCACAATTCAGTGACAACAGTTGTCGAGTAAGAACTCTCCTTATAGCGGTCCAAGTACATGTGTCTCAATTCATGCCCAAATGTATACATAATTTATATTCTATATGAGGGAGGATTTATTTGATTGTACAAAATTACTGACCGCATTTCGGTCTCAACAAATATAATAAACACTTCACATTGATCAAAAGCAAAGAAATCAGTATGAAAAATATTTCAAGGAAAAAGATGTTGCTAAATGAGCTTAGCGACCAGAGTCAAATTATTCAGCGGTCTTGGGTTTATGTGCATTAATCAATTGTGTTTGCACCTCTGAAGAAACAGGGGCGTGTTCTTTGTATTCCATGGTAAATTCACCCTTTCCCTGTTAAAGTACAAGCATACATTTCAATATTCTATCATAATTACTGCTTACCTATTGAGCAAATATTAATATATTAAAATAAAATAGCAAGTATTTTTTTACTCAAATGTTGCCAGATAACATCTACAGCACCATCTAACATTTCATTAAGATTAACGCTGCAATAACAAAAATAACCTCCCAACAACCCCATAATATTAATAGTCGCATTATGATTTATAATGCTATGAAAGGATTGATATCGGTTATGTTTTATCCCGCAGCGGTCAAACAACCAAAAGGATAAGCTTAAAAAATGGTTCAAATGCGTAATAAGTCGGCCAATGCATGAAACCACTGGATGAATTAAATATAAAAAAAAATACATAGCTCTTGAAACAATATATGTATTTGAATTTGCATTTGTATTCGACATACTAATTATTCAAAAAATGTAGATTCTGGAAAAATGACTTTCAGGTCAACCCAATCGACTTGTAGCAACAAGTTATCCATTTCAATGTGTTACCCAACCCACCCAATTTTGTTGGTTCCAAAAACTAACGGGTGATTATAGACTAATGACTTAATCACGTAACAAAAATCTTTAAAGTACCTGTGTCATGGAACGCAGGGCTGTTGAGTATCCGAACATATTGTTCAGTGGCACCTGAAATCAAAAGACAAATAGGCATAAGTTATAACCAAGCCACTGATTGATCTAAAAAAGTACGATAACACCAACACTTTTACACATTAATGAGATCTAAATTGTTTAATATTTATTCCATAAAACGTTGTAAAATGGAGTATGGTGTACTTACAAGAGCGTTCATTACAGAATCCTCTCCATCCTGATCATTTCCAACAATTATACCCTTTCTCCTGTTATATAACACATCATACGATTGAATATACTAATACATTCATGACAAAATTACAACTTTTTAAAAAAGAAGACGGGTGTTTAGTTCTATACCTGGCAATCAAAACCCATACACCAAAATTGGGTTCAATGGGTCAACCATTTGGGTCCATTGGGTCTCAAGAAAGCAAAAGGAATGGGTCCAATATGGACCCATTTTAGTCTTCCAATATTTTAGGTCCATCTAGACCCGTGTAAACCCATTTCCAACCCATTATATGAAAAAATCAAAAAAAAAAAAAAACTAAAAAAATTTTAAAAACTTAGAAAATTTAAAAAATTCAAAAAAAGTTAAAAAACAAAATTCAAAAAACAAAATTAAATTTTCTTTTAAAAAGTACTAAAAACTAAAAATAATTAAATTTTTCCCAAATACAAAATTACATTTTTTTATAAAAAATTAGATTTTTTTTATAAAAAAATTCTTAAGAAAAAACGGGGCTCGACCCACCAGCCCGTTTCACCCGTTTGAATTTTGAGACCCATTCAACCCATGACCCGTTTTGACCCAAACACATTTGGGTCTCGACCCAACCCAACCTGTTTGCCAGACTTGGTGTTTACCTGTTCAGGTCCCCAGCAACACTTCCCTGATATTCAATTGGCACTTTCATTTCTACCATCATCACAGGTTCCAATATTACAGGCTTGCATTTTGTATAGCACTGTTAGATTAGATGAAGTAACAAAGTTAATCTCTGTACACATATTTGTTTATAAAACTAAAGTTAAAAAAAAAAAAAAAACAAGACCTGTCTAAAAGCATAAATTGAAGCTAATCTGAAAGCAAGTTCACTAGAATCAACAGCATGAGCTGCACCATCTGTTATAACCACGCGAATATTTTCAACCGGGTGTCCAATCAAAGAGCCCCTGCACATGCAAAAAGATTCAGTCTAATCAATAACGTATGAAGAACGTTAACTTATCAGCTTGCAAATATCTAACCCAAACTACAATAGAAAGTGGAATACTTACGAATTGGCAGCTTCCTTGAAACCCTTTTCAATGTGCGGGATAAAATTGGAGGGTACAGATTGTCCTATTATCATGTTCTCAAATTCAAACTTGGTTTCGGATCCAGGTGGAAGTGGTTCCATATACCTGTAAAACGAGCAGGAAAAACCAGGCACTTTAAAAAACAAAACAACCCATTATATGCAATAAAACTTGAAGCCCATGAATTGTTAATAGCACATCAGAAATTGGGTTTTTTTATTTAATTCAAGAAATCCGTATGGAATAACATGAAAAAGACACTATGTTGATCTCAAATGAATGTAATGAAGATATCTATACCATCATCAACTGACAGATGAAACATATCAAATGGGTCAAAGAGATCTGATGTCGCTAAAAAGTGTATTTTTGTAAAAACAAAAACACCAATATCATTAACTAAAACATCCCTTTGGCAACCTATAGAAAAAATATAAATATTAGTATGTGAATACATATATGCGGTAAGGTCTTACCCGCACACCCTTCCATATTGGCCTTGACCTCCACTTTGTTTCTTATGTAGATAATCGAATTCTGCACGTTGTGTAATTGTCTCTCTGAAGTTGACACGAGGTTTTCCAACAGTCGCATCAACCTTGCGTTGGGTAGATGATAAATGTACAAAAATGATGGTTAGGTGTTTACTTATATTTCTGAATATGTTGTTTTTAAATAAAACAGAATCTGGTACCTTATACTCCCTCTTAATGCGCTCAACGTAAACTTCCAAATGCAACTCTCCCATTCCAGATATGATAGTCTATGCAAGAAAACATCCACAAAAGTTGTGACAACATTAGATTTTGAAACGTAAAAAATAATCATTTATGATGAAATTAATACCTGACCACTCTCGGGGTCTAATCCAACACGGAATGTAGGATCCTCTCGTTGAAAACGATTCAGAGCTTTGGAAAACTGAAATGAGAAGATTCGAATATTTAAAGACTGATATAATGCAACCACTGAAAATTAAGCACCCGATATGTTAAAGGGAATACATACTTGTTTTCCAGAATCTTTTGAAACTGGTGAAACGGCTAATGAAACAACTGGTTCTGGAACGTTCATAGAGGTCATGGTGTATTTGACTGATCCGTCAGTAAAAGTATCTCCTGATGCACAATCTAAACCAAATACCGCTACAATTTGACCTGCATGGGCTTCTTGAATGTCCTGTATGGTCATCAAAAATCAACAATAGTCAGTCATAAACATATAAAGAAAAAGCATCAGAGCTTTTATCATCAACTGTCAACGGTGCAATACCTCCATAGAATCTGAATGCATCCGGCCTAGTTTAGATACCTGTCAAAGTTTGAACAAACTTTCAATAAATCAACTACTTCTGCTTTTAGTTATTATTTTTTTAGGATGCAGAACTCACTTTAATTTTCTTCCCAGTGTTAACGTTGGTTATAAATTCACCTTTCTTGAGCACACCTTCATAGATTCTTCATTAAAATGATAGAATATTAGTAATGAGCATAAAAACTAATGAGCATGAGAGAAAAAATTTACCTTAAGTAAGTTAACTGCCCAAATTGGCGTTCTTCCAATTTAAAAGCCAATGCAACCATAGGTCCAGCTGGCGTTCCAGACAACTTGACCTGTCAGCATTCCAAATTATGCATAAATTTAGTTCCTTTTTTTAAGGGGCATAATTTTAGTTCTGAAATATGGTCACTGAAATATAAACATAAGAATGTGAAGGCAGTAATACATACGGAGTATTAATTAGTGGATACCTTTTCTTCCTTCTTAGACTGGTCAAGGGCATAATTGTCAACTTCAAGAGGATGTGGCAAATAACAAAGAACGCCATCAAGAAGCGGTTGTACTCCCTACAGATTAACATAACAAAAAATAAATATACGTTATGTTTACTAAAATTTGAAAATGGGATTGTTAAAACTTAAAAGGATAAAAGGCATTAATATTAGAATATTAAGGCTTACTTTGTTCTTAAATGCACTACCCATAAATACCGGTATAAACTTCCGTGCTATAGTTGCTCTGCGAATAGCAGCCTGTTCAAAAACAATAAACCAGGCACAAAAACAGCATTATAAGTACACATGTTATAGTATGACAAATAAATACAATATTTTTAAAAAACACTGAACTTTTGAAGATAATAAAAAGGCTTCCTGCATACCTCAAGATCAACGGGCGATATAGGTTCGTCATTGAGAAATAATTCGGCAAGTTGATCATCAACATCAGAAACTGCTTCAATTAATTCGTGTCGCTTTTCGGTAACCATTGCTTGCATATCAGCTGGAATTTCTTCAGTAATGACTTTTTCACTGCAAAAAAGTAAAGAGGTTAACATCTCTGTTATTACTGTGTTTAAATATCTTTTCATATGATATAACAAACATCTTTGTCATTATAGTAAAGGACAAAAAAAAACCCGCTAGAGCCATGAAAATAATATGCTTTTAGTTGCACGAGGTCCACAAGACCCTGAAAGTCTGCTTCTAATCCAATTGGGATTTGCACTGCAGCACTGTGATGCCGAAGCTTCGTCCTTGCCTACATAAAAAAGATTTAAAAAAAATAAAAAAAATAAATTAAACAATTCAATTAAGTTTCAACTTACATTTACATACAATATAAACCATAAATTTAACTTTCAGATTACAATTACAACATGATACACCTTATGTCAAGATGATGTGGTTGTTAGATGATGGAAAGATTTGGTAAAATGATGTCATGCTGATGAAAGATTGTACCTGATTAAGAACCTTCCATGGATCCGCCCCCATTCGGTCAAGTTTATTAATAAAAGCAACCCTTGGAACCTCGTATCGTTTCATTTGCCTATCAACAGTAATTGACTGACTTTGAACACCACCAACACTACAAAGGACAAGGATTGCACCATCAAGAACACGTAAAGCTCTTTCAACTTCAATGGTGAAGTCCACGTGACCAGGAGTATCAATAATGTTCACCTGCAGAAACAACATAATTCTTTTGCTAATTAGATAGAAGCTAAACTATTCACGCAACTTATACCTTCTATATTTTCAGATAATCGGAATTTATTAGTTACATAATTACTAACAAACCACTTCTACTTTTGCTCAATTGCACACTGAATCTCCGGTTGTGGCTGGTTAAGCATTAAAAGGTAAGACAGCTGCCTATTTCCGCATATCTTTTAGCAAACTTCTAATTCTAATAAAAGTACCATATACAAAACAACTATACTTTCCACTAGTGATAAAAAGCTAAAAGACGATGCAAGAACATCTAATTCTTTGTTCTTTACAATAATCATAGACGAACCAGCGCCTATTGCTGTTTTAAACCAAAAACACACTCAATTACAATATTGTTATTATTATGTATATTTATATTTATATATTTGTTTATATTATGAAATAAAAAGGAATCTGGTGCTGGCACATATCCTAATCTACATTATGTTTTCACCCTAAAGCATTATTTTCTTTTTCAAATTGATGCACTAGTTCATTTCGCTCATTATTTTCTTTTTCAAATTGATGCACTAAACATTATCATTGCACCTAAATTCATCAAATACACTACAAAACGACAATCAAACTCATAAAATTACCTGATAGTCTTTCCAAGTACAATACGTAGCAGCAGACTGAATAGTAATCCCTTTCTCTCGTTCCAATTCCATGGAATCCATCTTCGCTCCGACTCCATCTTTACCTCTAACTTCATGAATCTCATGTATCCTTCCAGTATAAAACAACACACGTTCCGTTAACGTTGTTTTACCTGAATCTATATGAGCTGATATTCCTATATTTCTAACTTTCTCCATTGATTCCTTCCACCACGGATCCTTATCATCTTTCGCTCGTACGGCCGGTGCGGCGGCGTAGTGACGGTGGAGATTGAGAAGTGCGGTGACTGGTGACGGTGATTGTGATGGATAGATTGATGAACGGACGGTGTAGAGTAAGCGCGATGCAGAGGATCGAGATCGTGACATGGTGGTTAGGGTTTTGATGGAGTAGTGATAAACCCTACAAACACAGGGTTACTGTTAAGAAAGAAGATGGAGATCGTTGGATTGAATTGGTAAATGAAATGAACGCGGCGGGTTTAATTTGTAAATATTGAATAGTTTCATTTAGATCCTTAAAGTATTGATGAAGTTTCATTAAATCCGTCATATATGT
This sequence comes from Rutidosis leptorrhynchoides, assembly GCF_046630445.1. NCBI lineage: Eukaryota > Viridiplantae > Streptophyta > Magnoliopsida > Asterales > Asteraceae > Rutidosis > Rutidosis leptorrhynchoides. The sequence goes on from NC_092338.1 coordinate 141,111,141, forward strand.
GGGTAAATATACTAACATTATGTAATATATGAAGCTGGTGATTAAAAAGAGAAAAGAGAGGTATAAGATAAGTTTTATAATAATGTGTCTGGTACGAGTATTGTATAGATTGAAATCTTAATCTTATATCAAAATACGACTAAAGGGTTATAATATCCTATTACTAGTTTCAATGTTGTGGTTCAAAAGAAGAAAGTATTTTTCTAGAATACTGTACTTTATAATATAATACTAACACTAAGAAAAGGTAATATGTATGCATAACACTAATACTAATATACTCTATAATAACAAGCGTCTTAGATTTTATATTATATATATATTTATTTTTATTATTATTATTATTATTATTATTATTGTACACACATACTAATTGAAGTCAAGATTTTGGTCGTTTTCACAAGTCCAAAACGACATTTCAAAACAACTTTCAAACCTACTCCCCCGAACTTAACTTTCAAACCTACTCCCCCGAACTTATCATCTATGTACAATTTCAACCCCCAACAAAGAGGATAAAATGTAAATACGAAAACTAATTTAAAAAACTAAAAAACCAACTTCACCCAAATTTTTAACGGGTCGTATCTTTCTACACGCTTCGAGTTAAAAATTTCGTCCTCGCCGTTCAACTCGAAATAATTTTATGAACACAACGCAACTAGCTATGCGCGAAACGGTATACTTTTTAAAAACGTTAAATATTTCAGACTACTTTTTATACATATACATACACGTATAACAAACAACCCAAACTAACCACCTCATATCGATGGTTCTGTTCCCTTTGTTACGCAATTTTTTTGGCGTAAAAAACGCGCAGTACATTAGACATACTAGGTATTAACCACGTGCTTCCAAACATACCGTACCAACGAGTTTTAAATTCTGTAAACATAATGTTACGCTAAATATTAATATGCAACCCGAAAGGCCCCGCCGCATCGCGCAGGCTGGTGTTTTTCCTAGTTATTATTATTATTATTATATTATATTATATTATATTATTATTATTATTATTATTATTATTATTATATATAATACATTTGCTTACCCGATGTTTTACTTTCTATAGAGAACCAATGTACTCGTTCAAGAGTTTCCTCGCTTACCCAAAAACATTATTATACATAAACTTAAACTATAGCAATGTTAAATATGGGCGAGATTCAATTCTAACGAGCCTTCTTTATGAAAATTTATTGTGGCGTCCTCCTTTGGCTCTTCTTTTTGAGGTAAATTAACGAATAGTGTTTCCTCTTTACATTCTTCACAACTTTCACCCATTTGAAAAGATTTGATTAATTTGCAACACGACAATTCTACTTGGTATTATCAGCACAAACGTGTGGAAGTGGAAGATAGGCAACGGAGCGAATATTTTATTTTGACATGATTCATGGGTAAACGATTGTATTCTAAAAGATTCATTCTCTTCTCTGTATGAGTCTTGTTTATATCCACTGTTGTAAACGGCGTCCGTTGCAACGCTCGTTGCGGCGTTTTGGTGACTAAACCGTTTCGACCCCGTCCCGTTTTCTTATAAGCCGGTCAACGGTCAAAAGTCAGATCAAATGCAGGAAAAATTGGGTCGACGCCGGTCAAAAGTCAAAAATTCTGTTAAAATCGGTCATAAGTTGGTCAAATCAATCAAAATTGACTTAGTTTAGTATTCCATTTTGTATTATATTAACGCTAATAGCAATTATAGGTACAAACTTGTCAACAAAGGTTTTTTGGCTCTAAAATATGTGTAAATATATATTTACATATATAAAAGTCAACATTAGTCATCATCCGTTTCGACCCCGTTTTTTCCGTTGCGACATTTTGAGGTCGTTACCGTTTCGGCCCCGTCTCGCGTCTTTTTCAACCATATTTATATCCCATGACCACTGTTAATTTTTTTCGCTTGCCTGGTCAACAATTTCCCAACATCAGTAAGTGGAATCTCCACTTAGTTCTTCCTCTTTCTTTATTCAATGCCAAAAAGCTAGAGGATCTATTGCTTCTGTTGTCCCATGTCTCTTTTAATGATTTGGTTGAAGATCAAATCAGTTGGTCAGCTTCATCCGAAGGCATGTATTCGGTCTCTGACGAGGTTCGTATCTTAGTGCAATCAAATTTTGTCACAACCCCATATTGGCCAAAAGTAATTTGGGGTAATAATGTTCCGTCCAAAGTTATGTTGTTTCATTGGCTCGCCATTCGTAATAACATTCCTGTTAAAGATGTTCTCTTTAAAAGACATATCCTGCCTTCTTCTCAATCGAATATGCGTGTTTGGTGTTTGGACGAAATCGAAATCGTTAATCATCTTTTGTTACATTGTAAGTGGTCGTTTAAAATTTGGGCGGCTTTATTTAGATGGTGGAATTTATCTTGGGTGCTTCCGGGCTCGATCGAAGAATTTTTGTTTGATTGGTTTTATGGTATGGGAATCAAAGCATCTAAATTTTGGAAAATTGATCGGCGCCGCTACCATTTGGGCAATTTGGTTGGCAAGAATTGATTTTACATTCAATGGAAAATTCACGTGTCGCTCGATCTTGGTTCGCAATATCAAGTTAAAGACCTTCCTTTGAGCTACAAATCTTAAACTTTGCAACGGTGTCCACTCGTATGGATGGGATCACGATCCATATTTACTATGTTTTTAAGCTTTGCTTATTTTCAATTTGTACTTTCTATTATGACCGAGCTTGGCTCCGTCATTGTAACTTGTATTGCATCTTCATTGTTTTGATGAAGATCTTTTCAGATAATACAATTCAACTTTTTCGTGGCAAAAAAAATAAAAAATAAAAAAATAAAAAACTATAGCAATTAAAGATTGTTACAAAAGTCAAGATGGCTGTTACATAATCGCCTGCAAAAAAAAATTGAGAGAGATGCCGTGAAGTGGAAAAGTAATACAGAGCAATAATAATAAAGTTACAACTTAAAAGGGATAAAATGGTCGTTTGAATATGTAACAACGGTTTTCCTCTCTTTTCATCCTAATTTTTTTGGACGGATTAAAATCTAAACAAAAATGCAATGGACTCCCCTCTCAAACTCTTTCCTCTCTATCCCTTTCATTCTTAAAAAAAAAAAAAAAAAAAAAAAAAAAAAAAAAAAAAAAAAAAACTTAAGAATACATAGTTAGCCTTCTCTCTTTAAACTCTTTCCTTTCTTCTTCAAAAAAAACTTAAGAATGCATCCTCATAGCATAATCTACTTATTTTTTTCTATTATGAAAGTGAATAATTAATTTGAGACATCCCAAAATTCAATGCTGGACTATAGATTTGGGAAGGAGGTAGTAATTTTTTTTTGTCCCTAAGTTTTGACCGGAAAGAAAAAATAAGGAAGTGAATTGATGATTTTGACCTAATTTTTCTTTCAACTCTTCATTCAAAATTGAAAGGATCACACTTCCTTCCGTTTCACTTGCTTTCAATTCAATTCATTTCTCTTAATAAAAAACTACCCTTCTTGTTTAAAAACTAGAAAGAATTCGGACCGCGCGTTGCTGCGGTTATATCTGGATATACGTTGTTTGCTACCTAGTATACCTAATGGCCCGCACGTTGCAGTGTAACATTTTAACATCTTTTATAAAACTAATGTTGAGCGATAATAGAGAAAAAAATTGCGAACAAAAGGGTTCAAAGGACTGGAACTCATGTGATATAATTAGTTTAGTTTGTATATTATATATGTAATATATTTAATTAATCCAAAATATTTTATAATTTTATGGAAAAACTCCGTTTCGAATATAATTAGTTGCGTTTTATTCGTAAAATTATTTCGAGTTGAACGGTAATGACGGAGAAATCTAACTCACGGGGAGAAAAAAGATAAATTCCGTTAAAAAATTGGGTGAGTTTTATTTAATAATTATTATATTAAATTAAAGAGTTACATTTGAAACCCCAAAGTTACCTTTTATAACCTTTTTTATCCCTATATAGTTACAACTATAACCCCTCAACTATAACTCATTTAGCACTTTTCTTATTTGACCAAATCTACAATTAGGTGTACACACAAATTGGCCGAAGCGACCAAAATTTTGGTGGGGTTTAGTAGATATGGAAATGGAAATGGAAATAAGAGGTTCAAAATGTCCTTTGATTAAAAAGTACTCCGTAAACAATAATTATTGCATTTTATTAGGTTTTCTATTTTTAGTTTGGGATTTAAGACAGAGGTAGTACTGCAGAAGATCAAAGTATCTATTCATTTGGTTTTCTTTTTCTTTTTTTTTTTTATATGAAAATAACGAATACTCAAATATAATCAATGTCGTTTTTTAAAGGAAAACGCTCTCATGTCTCAAAAGGGACAGGAGAAAACGAGAAAGCTCGCATCTAGAAAACGTCATCTAAACAAAAACTATCTATAAACGAGCCTCCATGACGTACAAAAAAAAAACCATACAAACGAAGTAATCCAAACTAAAACCAAAAATTAAACGAAGAAAAAGGAACAAAGCAACCGAAGAAAGCAAGGCTGAACACAACCATCAACCTCAAGGACCCGCCCTTTTTAATTTACACCGTCTCTTTCAAATAGTTCTTCTCGGGTCGATTGACCTTTGATGTTAATTTACCATACAAACGAACTAATCTATTCACCTTTGATGTTTGCTGTTCTAGTAGTGTATTTCAAAAAGAAAGTACAGATATATAGTATACTGATGATAAGTTCGAATTGAATTTGTATATGTATATGTATACAGAAGATATACGGTATCGATTCACCTTTGTATACAGATGACTAAAAAACATACTGTATTAATATAACCAAGCATTGGCTACCATCAAAATGTAACAAGCTATTCAAAACAAAGAGCCAACTTTAAACCAAAAAATTATGTTGTTCAGAGATTTTGCAACTTCATTCCAGGAATTCAACTCAAAAAATCTATACGAGCTTTATGCTTGATCTGGCAAAAAGTGGTTTCACCGCAATTGGTATCTGGTCTATTTTACTGTTCCATTACAGGAATTCAACTCAACAAATCTATACGAGAAAACATACAGCTACCGAGAAAGCCAGAACTTTGGGGCCATCAATTCTCGATCAGCAGCAGAACCTTGCTTTGCGAGCTTTTGAATACGTGAAGAAAATTCCTCAGCCTGGTAAACATTATGAATGACATTCAGTTGAAACCGGTAACCTTTTCAATGTGGATCATATCAAGTTGACTTTCCAATCTTCTACTATTAAATAGAAGATTTTGGAAAATACACAAATAAGATCTAATTTAAACTTAGATACAGAATAGACATGTAAGCATGATCACGTGGGCTTAAACTTTTAAAAGTTGCAGCTAAATTAAGCAACTCTACCGATCTTTAGGTAAATCAGTCAAAGTTGTCATTTCTAGACTGTGAATTGAAGGCAATGCAAGGGGGAAATGAAAGGTTTCTAGGAATAGGATGTGGCAAAATGGGTGGGTCAAGTGATTTAGTGTCAAAACTTGTTTGTGACAGAAGAGTAATGTCTAGTAGACCTAAAACATTTAGCATCCAAAGTTCATTTTTATTAAAATTCTACCTTCATTAATCATATTCATATCAGAAAATTATTCTAGAAACAAAATATTTTAAACTAGATGCTTCATAAGGTTTAAATCCACAGACAATATACTTAAAATAGCTTCAGCCCGTTCACTCATTACCTTAACCTAGTTCATAGTTTACCCGTTCCAAACCAAACATAACCCAAATTGACCCATTCATAAGTAATTGGAGTGTATTTCCCAGAGAGTATACAAACATATATAGAAATAATGCATTATGCAGCATCAACCAAAATCAGATGGATAGCAATGAATTACAAGATTTACATTCTTTTAACAAAAAAGAGATGAAAGAGTAACAGCCTAACCTTTTCATCAGTCCACATTAACGAGCTTAATTGATTGTTAAGGATCCGAACGACCACATCCAGTGGGGTCATACCATCGGTTACTTCAAGTTCTCCAGCCTAAATGGAACACATACACAATATACTAATATGTCAACATCCACCCAAAGGTATAATACAAAATCTACAGGTAGGATTTAATTGTTACATTTGCCATCACATCATATAATTACTGAAAGGACATATTTGACCAACAGTCAGAACACTTTCATCTGATGATATACTACAGTAAATACATGGGCAACAAAAGCCAACGAGACTAAATTCATACTAATTTGACTTGAGTTATTAAAACTTCACCTGATTGGCATTGAGAGTCTGAATGACAGACTTTATTTGTTCCGTCAGCTGTTCCATTTCTCTTTCAATGAATTCAGCCTGCTCATACCTGAAATTTAAATAAAGGTAAGGAAAAAATTAAAACAGAATATAACTCCAGCTACACATTTAATAAAAAGACAAACCATGTGACCAACACAACACTATGATTGATACATTGATATATAATAAGTAAAGTAGATACTCACATTGCATCCCTGGTGGAAGCTGCTTCATCATCAAGAAGTAGACCGTGCTCGTCTTTGTATATTCTCTCTGCTTCTTCTTCCACACTTTGTATAGACTTATCAACCTAAGTGATGTAGCAAGTGAAAGAAGCTATGTCAGACGAGTGATAAAGAGGCCTAAAAATCAACCTAAAGCTGAGTCTAAATAATTTCTCACCCACACATGGCCTAAATAATTTCTCACTCATATTGATTTATATCTGTAATATTATTCTTTTTTTTTTTTTCTCAATGTTCGGGCTCAATTGTTTCTCACGTTGGTATAAATGATACTCTAATAGCCAAAAGAATAGAAAAAATAGAAACTGCTAAAATAGGTCAACTAGAATTCGTGAAGCATAAATAACAAAAACGTATAGTACAGACAACCAGAAACTCATAGTACAGAATGCCATGATTACTATATTAGACTCTGAAGCATACTGATAAGATAAAATGTAGTAATTAAAGAAATAAATATATTAATACATCTTCTACAAGACAACGAGACTCAAAAGCAATCTTTTATTATCATTCAAATACCATGCATTCTACTAATTAGTATGCTATGGATGTGCAAAAATATTTTAATGAACTTCATGAATATACCTCTTGTTGATGAGTCTCAATAAGCTCTAGCTGTCGCTCAAGGTTTGATTGGGTCTCAACAACTTTTGCAACTTCCGCCTGAATAAATAAAAATTCAGCATAAATGTTAGGCAGCATGAAAGAACAATTGAACATTTAGTGACTGATTAGAAACATTTAGTGAATCGAATTTGCAATATTTAAGTATCAAATAAAATACGACTCACCTCAAGCTTAAGTAGAACATCTCGCTTCTGCAAAATTCTCCTGTCCCACTCAGCTATAGCATTAGCTTGCTTCCTGAACTTGCCAGTTCGCTCTTGGAGCTCCACATTCCACTCCTTGATGATCTTTAAAGAAAAATTTTAAAAAATGAGAATTATTGTATTAATAACAGAGAAAACCCCAATCTACAAAAGTTACTGACTTAGACACTGCATTCTTAAGTTTGGAGATAAAGGAATGGGAAAACAAAAGAAAGAAAAAAAGCTTAATAAACTTTTCAGTGTTCTCATGTTGGAAGGTAAATAAAAGCAATAAGTTTCCTTCAAACTCTTTTCTCTTTAGTTTTTACTCCCAAAAAGTATCCGAAAAGATAACCAACAAGAAAATTGGTATCTCTCAAAAAAGAACATGACCATTGTGAACGAAATCTAAACAGACTGTTGACATTCAAAATGACAAGGCGGGATGGCTTATTTATTATAAGAAATTAAATGCTGCCAATTTTGAACCAAATTGCATTATAGTGATGGCAACAGATAACAAGAACATTGTATGAATACCTCTTCAACAGTCTTTCCAGTAATTTCAGATGGTAACTTTGGTGCAGAGACTACAGGTGTGCTGACACTTGTAGTTGTCCTAAAGGCAAGAAGGATCAGGTCAGACATGATGTACACAGAGATTAGAGTTATTTAATACAAGGAAGTTTCAGTGATAAGACATTATACTAACTATTCAGCATAAAAAAAGATCAGAGCTTTTCTTATGTACCTAGGATCTACATATGAGATCAATTTATAGTATACCTAAATATCACTTTATCAGCAATATTGTTACATTATAATTAGAAAAAATAGTATAATTTTTTTTTTTCTGGAGAGTAAGTATTGTACTTTTATAGTACATATAAGAATAAGAATACGAAAGCATTAGTTTTATTTACAACTAAAAGGCCATTATAAGACAATATTGATGACTGACCCGATGCTGGAAGATACAACCAATGCAGATGATGTTTGAGCAGTAGTGGTTGTAACAGTTGAAACGGTTGTTGGGGAAGCAGGGGCACCTGCAGAAAAATTTCAGGCACAAAACAAACATATGAGTTACAAGCGAAGATGGTCCAAAAGCAATAACGTATATAGAGATTGTTTATACATTTGCCAGCAAATAAGTTAGTTGATAGCAACATATAAGTCTTACAACAACAATATAAGGCTAAAGGCTCTGTGCCTATTCTCACATGAGTAGATTCACATGAGAATAACTCACCAGCCAGCTTTGTGAACCAAGTCCATACAGACACTAATGAAAGTATTTTAGCTAACTTCATTTATTGAGAAAGACAGCAATAATTCAATACTTAACAAATCATGACTCAAATGATAACCAAATCAACTGTATATTAATTTTATCGAAATTATGATTGAAGGAAATTGAACAGGTAGTGTTTACCTAATTCAGTTACTTTTGAATTCTTAACTATTTAATACAAATATAAATATAATATATGTACTCCAATTGAAACGAATCTCAAAAATGAAAAAACAACATGCAGATGAAGAAAAATGAGATTATCAGAGTTCTTTGAAAATATCAACTAAAAAAGAAAAGAAAGAAGACCCTGAGGCCGGATGGCCCATGGAGAGAAAGCATACAAAATTTTAGTGGAAATCCTTCATAACATTATCCAAGGATCTGCCTATTAACATATCTCAAATTGTCGACCAGCAGTTCAGTTAACACATAATACATCTTCAATTTGTCCAATTTGTTGTTTCTTGCTTCACTTTGTTGTTTTGAACTTTGAAGGCCAAAGCCATCGTTTAGGGTCTACCATTTTAGAGCCATTATTCAATTTTCGTAGTGTTAGAAGTTAGAAAGGAGTTAGTACTTAGCATATATGGACTGATAATGAATATTGGCCCCAACAAAAATTAGCCTAGCAAAGTTTAGTAAAAAGATCTAACCAATGTTTGAGCCTAAATTGATGAGTTGACTGCCGCTTAGAGCCTAAATTGAACTTCATGCAGGTTTAAAACCCATGAAAATTTGATTCTACCATTTTCATGGCGTCTCTCACAATTATTTTTAACCTACTTATTGGCCAGAGGTCCATTCGGAAGCAATCTCTCTATCCATAGAACATTGAGAGGAAGGACTTTCTCTAGTCTTGGGGAGTTTCACTCTGGGTAGAGAAATGGCATCTCTTTATTCTAGGATAAGGGGAAGGAATGCCTACATCTTACCTCCCCCATACCCCACTTTTGTTTGATTGGGTTTTGTTGTTGTTGTTGTTGTCTGACCAACCTTATATGAAAATTCAATAAATACACAAGGCGCCCAAGGCCCCGCCTCACATCACCTGGAGCCTAGGCACCATCTTAGTTGCGCCTGATTCCGTACTATCCCCTAGAGGCAGTCCAAAGAGCTCTGCCCAGTGCCTTAAGGCACCCAGAAAACTAAGACTATAACTCACAAATTCAAATAGTGTTAAAGGGATTCTGTGTTAGTTATTATCAATAAAAATAGTACACAAAACTATCAAAATAATATCATGCCACAAATGTTGCTGGAAAGTCAAACCGACATTATACTAACAAACTCACCAAACAAAGACGAGGCAGCTGTCGACTGTGGCTGTGACGAGGGCATAAGAGAACCAACAGTTGTAGACGACGTTTGAAATCCCAGAAAAGAACTTGATGTTCCACTAGAAGTTGCAGCAGCATTAGTAGAACTTGCAAAACTCGACACGGATCCAGCAGTTGTAGTAGCTGTAGTACTGGCTGAAGACGCCACACCAAATGCTGGGAACGTAGAAGCAGATGCTCCAGTACTAGCTGTTGTAGCTGGTGTAGTACTAGCTGACGATGACACACCAAACGCAGAGAAGGCAGGGGCAGAACCAGAAGTATTCGCAACAGTCGTAGTCACTGGTGATGAACCTACTTTAAAACCAGAACCTAAACTCGAAGATGATTGAAACCCAGTTGATGCTGTCACATTTGTAAAAGAAAATGATGATGCAGAACCAGTAGAGCTCAACGATGAACCAGAACCGGTTGATTTCCCCAATGCTGAACTAGTTGAAAAAGAAAATGATGATGCAGGATGAGGAGCCGAACCCGAAACAGAACTAGAAGATACACCAGGGCTGGGAAGTGAAAAACTAGGAGCTGAGGAAACAGTTGATGCAACTGAACTTGCAGTTGAAGCATTAAGAAATGAAAACCCTGGCGCTGAAGAGGTATTAGAAGCAGCTGTAACTGTACTCGAAATCGAGCTCGATGAGGCAAATAAATTAGGAAATGATGAACCTGTTGATGCTGTTGCAGATGATGCACCAAATGCAGTAGTTGAAGAAAACAGTGAACTAACAGAACTATTTGCAATTGAAGTAGAACCTGAACTTGAAGAAGCCCCAAAATTGCCGAAAGTTGTATTTGAACCAAATAAATTAGTAGTAGATGTTGTGGTTGTATTAGTGGTAGTACCAGTAGAGCTAGAGTTGGATCCAAATAAATTAGATCCACCAAACGGTGAGGAGGACGGTGTACTAAACGAAGTAGAACCAGTTGCGGACGCGGTTGACGGAGCGGCGAAGCCAAACGCCGGAGGTGGAGTGGCGGAAGACGGTGTGGAAGATGATGAAGATGATGTTGATGATGGTGGTGCTCCGAATGTAGGGTTAGGGTTTGTAGTTGTGGATGAAGTGAATAGTGAAGGGGATGAACTAGGGTTTGGGGAGAATGAAAAAGGTGAGGATGATGAAGATGATGATGCGAATGAGAATGGAGATGGTGATGGTGATGGTGATGAAGAGGTGGTTGGGGGATTTGTGGAGAATGAAAAGCCGGCCATTGTTGATGATTCTGGAGTTTAATTGAATTTTGAATTTGGATCGGATGATACGGGAGGGACGATGAGGGTTTATGAAAGAATTAAAGCATCATCTTTTTTAGACAAAATTTAAGAAGTGTAAGTAGCGTTAGTGGTTCTTTGTATGTTTTTTGTTTGTCGTTTTTGTTAATTTTGTGTGTTGATGGTTCATGTTCTCTTTGTTTTTGTTGTTTATAATTTGTTTAGTTTGTGTATGTCTTTGTTTTTTTTTTTTTTTGGTTAGGATCGGTTGTAGTTAGCGGGAGCTCGTTTGTTAGGTTTGTTTTATGGTTCTTGATCTTAGTCGTGACGATGTATCATCGTTTGTCTCCTTCATCTTTCGATGAAGGGCCTTTAGTTATATAGTTTTTTGCCAATAAAAAAAAAAGAAAAAAAAATTAATTACTTCTTCCTGAACTTTACATCTGAGTTCTCGTCCTTTTTCCTTTTTTTGCATCCCTCGTCCCTGATGTATCACAAATAAACATCTCTCGTCCTTCCGTCTACTTTCTATTTTCTGTCAAATTCAGCCGTTAGGCGTAGTCATGTGCTAAACATGTGAGAGTATTTTCATCGATTTACATTTTTCTTTACCATAACAACAAACTAGAAGGACACTAACACACCAACATGAACAAAAAGCAAACCAAACTAACTTAGCCAAACTTCTAGGTCGAGCTTTACGACCTTTAGGTCCCCGTCTAGTGATTCAACATGACAAAATTAATCGCAAGTCTTGCCGATTCAAAAAGAGTACACTCACCTACTCACTCATAAACCCCAATTCTAAATATCTCTCCCTCTTATCTCCAATGGCGTTAATCGCCGCCGGCCCTGGCCAATTTCTCAACCTCCGTCAACGTCAGTCTCTTACGCCATCAACTTCTGTTACCGCTACCAATCCAATTAGATGCGAACGAATTACATCTCAAAACCCTTGCAAACCCTCAAAATCAGGAAGCTCCGAAATCACATATGTTCTTCGTAAAAAATCTCGCAATCTATGCTGCTGCTGGTGTTTTGTTTTCACGTGGCATGTAAGAATCCTAATTTTTCAGGTTTCCGAGCTTGTATTTTTAGATAAAGTGAAATCGATTATTGTTTGTTCAGAGGATTCGTTTTTCGAAATGGTTTCCATAAAATCTGGTGGTGTATACAAGCTCATCATCGTCTTGAATATTTATCATCCCTATTTTGCGAATATGTTCATCTCTAGATTTGGTTAAAGATGATGGCGGTGGGGGTGGGGGTTAAGATGATTGCGGTGGTGGGGGTTGAAGATAGGTTTGGTCTTGATTTTATGGAATTATAAAACTGAGGTTTTTAATTTGGGGATGATTAACATGAGATGATAAGGATGAGGGTGAAAATATAAGTTAAATAATAAAGAAAAGAAATAAAATAAAAAGACTAAAGTACCCTTACATGCTTTGCACATGACTGAACAAACGACTGAAATAGACAGAAACTAGACGGGTGGACGAGGATGTATAATTGTGATACATTAGGGACGAGGGATGCACAAAAAAAAGGACAAGGAGTCAAAGTTGATGTAAACTTCAGGGACGGGGAATGAAATTTTGTCTCTTTTTTTATAAAAAAAATTCTCTGTAGTACCTTTTTTTTTTCCTTTTCTTTCTAAGGAAATGTCAAAACGCACAAAGAATAAAGATGATGGAACTTACTATAATTCAACAACCGTTATATACAAATCTTTTATGCACCTTAAACGATAACCTTAAGTATACCGTGGTTAAATTTTTCTTCAGAAAAGCATAAATTAAATACAGATACATCACAAGACTAATAAAGTTACGAGCGATAGAGATGATACGATTTACTTCAATAGATCGATCTAACATGAACAAAGAACAAAACCTAGTACTGTAACTGAAACCGAAACACATACACCTCTATTATAACTCATTACATTGCACAATTACTAATTAATTGAAAACAATTGAGACATTACATATGAAACTTGTGAAAAAATATGCCCTATTTTAAAACGGCCTCCGAACGTCTTTGAAGCCCAAAAACAACCAAGTAAACGATTGCAACCAACGACGACAGTCAATGCAACCCAAAACTAGTCAACGAGTACTTCATTTGTGTAATGTAATATGGTATGTTGATTTGGTACCATGTATCAATTCAGCGTGTAAATCTTAATCGAAATTGAGGGAGGATGATACAGTTGGAATCAACCTAGTTAATTATAATGTTGGGAATAAGTTTGTTACTGGAAGAAACTTGATCGAGATGCTTTGGACGGAAGCAATAACTTCAGTCAATGGGAACCCCAAAGTTCAAGTGGTCAACTTTCGGACCACTTGTAAGTATTTTGACCACAATGTTCTGCTCGGGATTCAGATTAATATGATCTCACTTGTTCTGGAAACTAGAAAATATTTTTTTACAACCCATAGTCATTATTATTACGAAGTCTCTGGAAGAAGATGGTCAGTCGACAACATCTTTTGAACTGTAGCCATGCTATCTAGTAAACTCAGCACCAGATCATTTCCATTTATGAATCGAATTGTGATTCCTCCAAGTGTGTGTGTGTGTGTGTTAAGTATTGTTTTTGCTAGCTACTTGTGCATATCTCTGTCAGTCGGTGTTACAAGTACAATGCTCTTCTACACTTACCCACTCAGTAGTCGCGATTCCATACGGATTCTGTTGGAGTATGATACAAATTCAAAGCGAGCGGAAGCATTTTTAAAACTTTACAAAATCATACTCTTCCACGGATCATTGTACAAAACTTTATATAAAATAAGATTTATAAATCAAATCAAATCTTATTTATATCAAATCAAATCTTATATATTTAGATTTGTAAGTATATGTACACACATAAAAAAACTTACTTAATTTATTAAACCATTAACTAATGATTAATAAATTAATTTCCGATTAGAAGGTATATCAAACAATTTACGATTGGCCTTTGTGTGTGACCGTATAGGATAAATGGACTTTTATTATTTAATGTCATGGGCATATCTTCGGAATATATGTACCACGGTCAAACCACGGTCGAACCATGGCCAACCCGAGAACATATTTCCAACAGACTCCCACTTGCACTGACATTAATAATATTGGCTAGTCTTAAAGACACACCATGTGTAACAACTAGTCTGCTACGTTACACTCCTATATTTTTATTTATATCAATCATCCTTTTGTTCTAGATATCTTTATGAACGTGTGACATGGTTAAGTGTCAATCATCATCGTTCAAGATTATATTTCCCGATAGAGATTTGTGGTGATCAAAAAGACTGCTATTGCATCAATTCAGTCGTAGCATGGCCATGCATTTAATGTAGCACAAATCAACTAGGGGCCCCAGAGATATCGCTTCAACTTGCTATGAGAAGAAGGAACAAATTACTTCAACTGTATAGACATCCACCACATCCCATATTGTACCTGATCTGCACCCTTATGACTGGCATTTACGCACAACGTTAAATACAGGTCAAAGTAGAATATAGTTTGTGTCAGGATTCCTCATACATATCTACTCTAGGATAAATGATATTGCCATCTTAGAGCTTACTTGTGACTTAAAACCATGAAGTAATGTCTAAGTGTGGTCATTCCAGAACCTTGAATCAACTATCAAGTTCCTCATGAATGTAGTTTCATATAAGCCTATATTACTACACTTCATAGCAGCCTTAATTCAATTCTCTCTTCCTTAGAGAATGACCGACTGTGGAAGTTTATGAACTAGTATTCATTGGAAGTTAAAACATGCAAAATGAAACATGACAATATACAATGAAATGATCGCATCGTGCGTATAATATAATCTCAATATATTAATCATCAGATCAATTGCAACATATATTATTGCCCAATGTTTAAAGTTTCAAACTTAACATAATAAATACAATCAAACTTTATCATCAATGACACGAATGCCAATAGACATGCTATGAGCATCATGCTTAGTCTGTGGCAAAGGCTTGGTGAAAGGATCAGCCAAGTTCTTAGTCGTGTCTACTCTACTTAATAATATGTCATTTTCTGCTACAAGTTGACGGATGTAATGATACTTTCTGAGTATATGCCGTGTGCGCTTTTGTGACCTCGGTTCTTGAGCCAAGACAACCGCACTCACATTGTCGCAGAAAATCTCAACAGGATCATGGATTGTAGGAACCACTCCTAGATCCCCGATGAATTTCTTTATCCACATGGCCTCTTTAGCAGCTTCATTTACCGCTATATACTCGGCTTCTGTCGTAGAATCAGCAATAGTACTTTGCTTGCCACTTCTCCATGTGACGGCTCCACCGTTCAACATAAATACAAATCCTGATTGTGAAGAGCAATCATCTCTATCTGATTGGAAACTAGCGTCTGAGTATCCTTTGACGCTCAGCTCGTCCTTCCCACCATAGACCAAGAACATCTCTTTAGTCCTCCTAAGATACTTTAGAATGTTCTTGACTGCTATCCAATGAGCTTCACCAGGATTGGCCTGATAACGACTAGTCATGCTTAGTGCATACGACACGTCAGGCCTAGTGCATATCATCGCATACATGATCGATCCTATAGCTGAAGCATATGGAGTCCGACTCATGGTAGCCGATTCCAAGTCAGAATTAGAACATTGAGACTTGCTCAATATCATTCCAGGGTTCATAGGAACGCACCCTTTCTTGGAGTTATGCATACCGAATTTCTTCAGTATCTTATCTATATATACACTTTGGTTTAGCCCAATTAATCTCCTTGACCTATCTCGATAGATCTTTATTCCCAAAATATATGATGCATCTCCTATGTCTTTCATGGAGAAACATTTCCCTAGCCAAGCTTTGACATCTTTCAGTGTCGGGATATCGTTTCCCATGAGTAATATGTCATCGACATATAGTACAAGGAAGACTACAACACTCCCACTAGACCTAACATAGACACATGGCTCATCTTCGCCTCTAATAAAACCAAATTCTTTGATCTTCTCATTAAAGTAAAGATTCCAGGTACGAGAAGCTTGTTTAAGTCCATAAATGGACCTTTGAAGCTTGCACACACTATTAGGATACTTAGGATGTACATAACCCTCAGGTTGTGTCATAAACACATCCTCTGTTAGTTTACCATCAAGGAAAGCTGTTTTTACATCCATTTGGCATATCTCATAGTCATAAAATGCAGCTATGGCAAGAAGTATTCTAATGGATTTCAACATAGCTACTGGTGAAAAAGTTTCATCATAGTCTACACCATATTGTTGCGTGTAACCCTTAGCCACCAGTCTGGCTTTGAATGTGTGTACATTTCCATCCATATCGGTCTTCTTCTTGAAGACCCACTTACACCCAATAGTTTTAATACCTGGTATATGATCAATCAAGATCCAGACTTGATTATCATGCATGGATTGGATCTCGTTGTCCATAGCCTCCTTCCATTTGGCAGACTCAGGGCCTGTCATCGCTTCCTGATAGGTAATAGGTTCATCAGAATCTATATTTTCGTCATCACCCTCAAATATGTGTAAACTATATTTCTTTGGTGTTCGACGCACTCTATCAGATCTACGTATGGGTGGTGGCTGTAGGTCAGTTTCTCTTTCAATTGCAGGCTCATCGACCTCTTGAGGAGAATCGGTTCCAATATCGGTTTTCATATCGGTTGATTCTTGAATTTCTTCAAGGTCAATTTTGCTCCCACTGGTTCCTTTCGATATGAGATCCTTTTCAAGGAAGACTCCCCTTCGAGACACAAAGACTTTGTTCTCAGTAGGGTTGTAAAACAAATATCCAAAAGAATCAGTCGGGTAACCAACAAATAAACACTTTCCAGATCTGGGTTCAAGTTTATCTTGAGCTTCACGACGAACGTAAGCCTCACAACCCCAGATTCTTAGATATGAGAGAGACACAGTTTTACCATGCCATATCTCATAAGGTGTTTTGGAAACTTTCTTGGTTGGGATGAGGTTAAGGATCCTTGCGGCAGTTTGTAGGGCGTAACCCCAAAAACTGATTGAAAGCATTGTGCGGCTCATCATGGATCGAACCATATCAAGTAATGTTCGATTCCTCCTTTCAGCCACACCATTATGTTGTGGTGTTCTAGGAGGAGCTAATTGTGAGATTATCCCACAACCCCGTAGATGATCACGAAATTCATCATTAAGATATTCACCACCTCTATCAGATCTGAGAATCTTAATTCTTTTGTTCAATTGATTTTCTACTTCGTTTTGGTATGCCTTGAACACTCCAAAAGTTTCAGACTTTTGTTTAATTAAATAAACATAGCCATATCTACTGAAGTCATCAGTAAATGTAACGAAGTATCGTTCCTTGTATCTAGTAGGCGATCTGAACGGACCGCACACATCAGTGTGTACCAACCCCAACAGATCCTTTGCCCGTTCACAGCTTCCTGTGAAAGGTGCCTTTGTCATTTTTCCTGATAAGCAAGATTCGCATTCATCATACGATATTATATCAAATGATTCTAGAATTCCATCTGACTGGAGTTTGGCTATGCGTTTCTTGTTTATGTGGCCTAAACGACAATGCCATAGATACGTTTTATCCAAAACATCTTTGGATGAATCAACATTGTAGATTGAACTATCATTTAGCTTTGCTGTGGTTTCTAAGATGCCTTTACAAGGACTAGCCTTGAAATAAAACATCCCATTTTTGTGAACAAGTATTGATCCATTATCAAAACTAAAATTAAAACCATCATTAAATAAAGCATCAAAAGATATAATGTTTCTTGCCATTTCGGCACTGTAGCAAATATTCGATAAAACAATACATAAACCCGAATCAAAAGAAAGCTTGTATTCTCCAATCATGTCAACAGAGGCAACATTCTTTTTCCCCATGATTAGATTAAGCTCCCCGGTCTTCAGCTTCCTACTTCTTGTGAGTCCCTGCACATTTGTACAAATGTGAGTACCACATCCCGTGTCCAATACCCAGGAATTAGAAATTGTAGTATTGTTTAGTTCAATCATGAACAAACCTGAAGGTACGGCGACTCCCTTAGCCCGTAGTTCATTAAGTTCCTTCAAGTACTTAGTACAATTGCGCCTCCAATGTCCTTTATCCCCACAATGAAAGCATATTGCTTCTTCAGGAGACTTGGTTTGCGGGATCTTTGAAGTAGAAGAGTTAGCAATGCCCTTAGGTTTAGGTTTGAAGTTGGACGTGCCAACCTTACCCTTGCCCTTGTTCTTGCCCTTTGCTTTATTTTTCTTCTTCTTAATCCCACCTTCACGAATGGCTCGAACGGTAGTTGCGGGTTTAGCTTTGGCCATGTTAGCCTCAGCGGGTTTTAACATGCCATGGAGCTCCATGATTGTTTTCTCCATATTGTTCATATTATAGTTCATAATGAATCCTTCATATGCACTAGTCAGCGAGTTCAGGATAAAATCCGTTGCAAGCTCCTGACTTATGGAAAAACCAAGGCGCTCCAACCGGTCTATGTACCCTTTCATTTGTAGTACATGGACACTAACACTACTTCCCGTTGCCATTTTGCAAGATACGGGAGCTTTCACGGTGTCAAACCTTTCGTGCTTTGCTTGTTGTTGGAACATGTCCTTGAGTTGGTTAAGCATGTCATATGACCCTAAGCTCTCCATGCCCTTTTGGAGCTCTGGAGACATGGTCGCCAACATCAAGCATGCTACCTCATTAGACTCGGAACGCCGTTTTTCAAACTCGTCCCTAGCCGCTTGAGTAGCTCTCGATCCGGGTTCTGCCGGTAAGGGTTCCTCAATAGCCCTGATCTTTCCTTCCATCCTAAGAGCAATTCTTAGGTTGCGAAGCCAGTCCATGTAGTTCAAACCCGTAAGCTTGTCCTTTTCGAGAAGCCCTTTAAGGCAGAAATTAGTGATTGATGACGGAGTAGGATTTGTGTTTGTTGCAGACATCTGTCATATTTTTATTTTTAAAGTAAGTTGTATTAGTTAGTTTGATATGTTTAAACCTTGTTAAGATAATTACCCAGTGTGTTTAATATTCAAACAATTATAATTAACAAGGCTAAGATCCATATTTCACTTATGTTAACGACGGGTTCGCCGCGGATCGCCAACCATAAGCTATTTAGGTAGGTAACTATATTACCAATTTCATCCATTATGAAATTCTTAGGTTCTGCGGTATTTAGTGATAATCAATTATTTCACTTGGCATGTTTAATCCCTTCTACGCTAATCCTTCCTCGTGGCGGGTTTGTCGCAAACCACGATTTCAGATTGTAAACCGTCCGTGATAGATACACGTGAAATCCGGCCCAAGACTCTCGGGTATCGCGAAATTCACCTCACCCTTCAAAACACCCAATTAAAGTCCGGCCCAAGACTCTCGGGTATCGCGAACTCTAACAGGTAGAAGGTTCGGATGTGTGTACTACTCATGGATAGCGTAAAGTTTACATTTAAAACGGGTTTTTGTTTTCTTTTAGCAAAAGTAGTTTACACCATTTTAAAACATTTGCTAATTATGTATTGCGTGTTGCGTTTGTTAAACTAATTTTAACCAAACCGTTTTATATGATTATTGTCCCTTTTGTTTTTTTTTTAAAACATTTTCTAGCTAGCATGGCATAGACAAATAATAAAACAATAATAATCATGACACGCAATTATCGGTAGTATGCCTCGAGTCCTATGCGTTTTTCCGGTGAGCCAATACACGGAAAAACATGGTCAACTAGGGACATAACCTTGTGTGAGAATTGGCTCCCACTAAAACCGCCATCTCCATTATATGCTCGGATGGGCCGCCTTGTGAACATCGTCTTCTTGATTTCAATCTTGGTTGCATTATCTTACAAAATAACTATTCTATTTTCTATACTATTACAAATACAATATAAATAGAAAGACGACATGCAAGTAGTTTAATAAATTATTACATTTATCCCGAATAAATAATAAATTAAATCATACAACCAAACATCCACACAAGGGTCTTATTGAGGCAAATACTACCGATTTCATACAACAATCACATACATAACAAATGGAGTGCCAACCGTCCATTTTCATATAACATGTTTCGATAAGGATTGATTTAAACAACACTTAATGGCACTTATAATATTCAATCCTTGTTTACATAACATATGTATGTAAACCCACTTCATATTTTGTAAGTATGGTTTTCATGCCAAAACCATCCAAATAAACATATTAAGTGAATCAAAACATGTTGGAGATTTATTCACCTTACCAAAGCATAAAGTCTAAAATTAATAATTTTAATTTTCTCATTTCATGTAAAATATGAAAAGAATTCATGTACTTTATTTTCCTAAACATTGAATCTTTAATAGTCAACATGCAAGTTACCATTAAAATTTTCGAATTTTGGCAGATTCATACATGTAACTTTAAATGGTCATATCTTACTCATTTCTAATCCGTTTTCGATGAATTTTTTTTTTCAAATTTAAGTTCTTTCAGTTAGCTTTCAAATGCAATTGGTCTCATACAATAATATTGAGTTTAAAGCCCCGAAACAATCCATCAAATACGGACTGTCCAGGTTGAAAAAAAAATTTTAAATGAAAAAAATGAATTTAACCCATTTTACATTTTGTCAAAATCCAAGATTCAAATTAGTATTTAGGAAATATAAAACATAAATTATGATACTTGTTTTGCATGTTTGTTATGCATGATCATCTCCAAGAATCATGCACAACGCATCCATCAAAACTAAATATCATAAGAAAAGTTTGTTAAAACTTGTACAAGATGGCTCGGATACCACTGTTGGAGTATGATACAAATTCAAAGCGAGCGGAAGCATTTTTAAAACTTTACAAAATCATACTCTTCCACGGATCATTGTACAAAACTTTATATAAAATAAGATTTACAAATCGAATTAAATCTTATTTATATCAAATCAAATCTTATATATTTAGATTTGTAAGTATATGTACACACATAAAAAAAACTTACTTAATTTATTAAACCATTAACTAATGATTAATAAATTAATTTCCGATTAGAAGGTATATCAAACAATTTACGATTGGCCTTTGTGTGTGACCGAATATGATAAATGGACTTTTATTATTTAATGTCATGGGCATATCTTCGGAATATATGTACCACGGTCAAACCACGGTCGAACCATAGCCAACCCGAGAACATATTTCCAACAGATTGTAGTTCTTGGGGTACTAAAAATGAATAAGTTCCGTTGTCTAAGACTCGAGTTTCTAATACCATCTTGATACAGATCATATAAAATGATATAGGAGTTACAAATTGATGTATTGAGGTTCACGCTTCACCTTGTCGATCAAGATATCAGGGTCAATAGCTTGTGTCGTAGTCTAAATGGCTAGAACCATGGTTAATACTAGTACAAGGAACATGACCTGACTTTATAGTCATGACTTACTTTGAAAGCAAACTAAAAGTTTGTGTTTTAGAATGATTTAGCCCTAAAATATCTTCCCAAACAAAATGGATATACTAGTTGTTGACATTGTGTGTACGTCATAAGACAAAATTATACTACCGCTTGTATATAAGTCTACGGGTTCACACACAATAGGCACTTAGATATCCGGTTATATGTATATAATGTATCTACATATTTATAATCACCAATTATTATATATTATTGATATATAATTATAATTTATAGTTTCGAAGACAGTTTAATTAAATGTGATTTAATTAAATATGAATGACTTAATGGACCGTTGACTACAAAATAATAAACGGGCTTATTTTGGTTTTTTAAAAGAAAGAAAATAAAAAGGTTTATAAATTTGTCTCGTTTTTTTTTTCTTTTTTTTTTTTTTTTCATTAAGTCACTGACTACACAATCAAATACGGCACATAATTTATAAAAACCAAATGGGTTGTTTGCGATGCAGTAGTCAAAAAAAGGAAACAAGACAAATAAAAAGAAATTAAACAAAAGAGATGTTTACATTGTTGTTTCAAAACATGTGTATCGGCAGGGACATGTTAGTCCTGTGTTGACTTTGTCAACCCATCCAGCGGTCCCCGGTAGCTCACTGGAGCCTAGCAAAACACCATCATCCATTTCCCCACAGAATGCCAGGCCCGATAAACGAACCTGCATTGTCATTGTTTCAATCTTCGCATGCGTGAGACCAAGGGATCATTTGGGCCCGGTAAGAATGGTTTTTGATCCAATTATTTGAAAAATCCCCACCTAGTGAGAATCGAACCCTCACCTCCCCTAAGGGAGAGTGAGTCATTCACCACTAGGCTATTGGCCCATTCTTAGATGTTTACATCTTCTTGAGAATGGCGCAATTCAAATGAAAAAACAAGGCTATTTTGGATGTGATTTAATTCATAAACACAAGTGTGTTGAGTGCTGTACAAAACACAACAACTAAATTAAAGTTGTGATTTAGTTATATTTTTTGTCGACAAATTCAACAAAAAGGTTTGTTGGATTTTGGTGCCATCGAACAAATAGAATATATAAGTATATTCGGTGATTTAAGATCTAGCAGTCTCCGGTGTTTGCTTGACGTGCTGTGTGGATCAACCATAGAGATATTCATACACTTTGAATATATGTTTTAACCTAGACGTGTACACTTGTTTCTACCGTTCTTGCATTGCCTGTTAAAGGTATATCTAAACTTCACTTTGTTAATTATTTATTTGACAATTATTAGTGGTGTAATTGTATCTTGTTGAGAACCGTTAATCGTGTGAATGTTTAATTGTAAGTTTTAATAAAATAAAAGATGTTTATTTTTATGTTCCGCTGCGTTTATAGAATTTAAAAGTACACACGATTTCCATCACTAGTATATCATAGGAGTTATGATTTGTTGTTCACGTCATCTAAACAATCACACAAATGTTAAGAACATCAAAACAAACGAAATGTTTAGAACGCGACCATTGTTAAGTACGGATGACAGCACACGCCGTTTGAGATTTCAATGTTTATAACATAAAAACAATCACAAAAATCAAATATAAAATGGAATAACTCTTCATGTTTGGCTGTTCCATCTTGTTTTCGTCTACAAGATTTGTGAAGAAACCAATGATTCATTCAATGCTTCTTCCTTAATATTGCTCATGTTAAACCACAAATAAAATGACAAAAAAAGATAAAACATTTTACTACCAATTAATACAAAAAAACATTAGTAAACCTTTCACAAGCACATAGCATATTCATTAAATTACCTTAAATAATTTCCATCTCTATATATACATCAAGATAACTGAATTCAGTACACCAAGAAATTAATAATTTTCAAGATTCAAAGATGGCATCAAAGCTTCAATTTTTCTTGCTACTTTCATTACTTTCATGTGCCACTCTGCAGATAACAATGGCTGGTGATCCAGATATTCTCACAGATTTCATTACGCCGCCATTTTTATTTTTCCCGATAGATGGAAACTTCTTTACGTTTACTGGAATGAGAGCGCTTGTTAACGCGCCATTCCCAACGACGTTTAAGGTCACAAAAGCATCCATGGCTGAATTTGCAGCTCTTAACGGTCAGAGTGTGTCCTACGCTGTACTCCAGTTCCCTAACGGCACAGTTAACCCACCGCACACTCACCCGCGGGCTTCAGAGCTATTGTTTGTTCTCATGGGTTCACTAGAAGTTGGTTTTGTTGATACTACGAACATGCTTTTTACGCAAACGTTGCAACAAGGTGACATTTTTGTGTTCCCGAAAGGACTTGTTCACTTTCAGTATAATTGTGATGCTAAGAATCCTGCTTTGGCTCTATCGGCTTTTGGAAGTGCAAATGCAGGGACTGTTTCTGTTCCAAATTCGGTTTTCAATACAACTATTGATGATCAGATATTGGCTTTGTCGTTCAAAACTGATGTTGCTACTATTCAGAAGATCAAATCTGGACTATCGGGCTGATTAAGATCATGTACTTGACTGTTTGTATCTTGTTTTTTTTGTTTTCGGATTTCAAACATCAATAATGTTGTTCTTGAATGATGAATAAGACATCTGTCCCCTTTTGTTTTAATAATTGTATATCCCTTTTATTGATCAATCGACCAAACAGTCCACTTTCCAAAGCATGGGTTCTATAAAGTATACGATGCATTTGTATATAAACTTCTATATGACTACGATGACGGGTCTTTTTGGTTCAGATGTACACGGCATAACTGGTCTTTTTGGCTCAATGCTTACATATGAAAATGAAAATGTAATACATCTTATGAGGACATTAGGACAGTCTTACAACTAGGCCACGAAAGTGATAACTAATAATAACTACCATCTCCCACTCTAAAACACTAATATATATAGAAAAATAAACGAAAAGTTATAAGGTTTTCTCTGTTCGGGTTACCCAGGAGGTCGAGTAATCCAATCTCATACTCTAGCGTACAAAGTCCAAAAAGACTACTCTTTGGCATTGACCACCACAAGATTCGAACCTGAGACCTCTTGCAAGGATGTCAGGGACCCACCCACTGTAACATTCCATCCCACGTGGGACAGATAATGAAAAGTGAGTCTCTTATATAAACTTAAAGTAGTGACTAAATGATAATTTCACCATTGTTTTTAGTTGAAACTTGATTGGTTAATCCACTATTTTAGTTGTGAGGGCACGCAACTCGTCATCTCTTATGTCAACTTTGAGAGTCGTTTCAGTTGGTATTAGAGTCATAGCCTCTACCATTACGGATCCTAAGCATTGATTATGTTATAGTCTTAAAAGACTCCCACATTTCAATATACTATACTGTATGAATGTGTGAAGTGTTGTGCTTAAATATTGTTATTAATCTTTTCATTGAGGTTATAATGATTACTAAGATAAAAAATGAATCTTTGTTCAAAGTTCATTTAACACATTTATTGGTTATTTAGACCCAATAATCTGATTCAGTTCACATACAATCTAGCAGTACTTAATCACTAATCAGCCCGATAGCCCAGATTTGATCTTCTGAATGGTAGTAACATCAGTTTTGAACGACAAGGCCAATATCTGATCATCAATAGTTGTATTAAAAACCGAATTTGGAACAGAAACAATCCCTACATTCGCACTTCCAAAAGCCGATAGAGCCAAAGCAGGATTCTTGGTAGCACAATTATACTGAAAGTGAACAAGTCCTTTCGGGAACACAAAAATGTCACCTTGTTGTAGCGTTTGCGTAAAAAGCTTGTTTGTAGTATAAAAAAACCCAACTTAGAGCTG
Organism: Rutidosis leptorrhynchoides; assembly: GCF_046630445.1. Taxonomy (NCBI): domain Eukaryota; kingdom Viridiplantae; phylum Streptophyta; class Magnoliopsida; order Asterales; family Asteraceae; genus Rutidosis; species Rutidosis leptorrhynchoides. Next base: position 141,136,539 of record NC_092338.1, read on the forward strand.
TCGTTAACAAGCAAAAAGGCTTTTACACTTCAATAACCGCCACTGAAACCACCAAGCCTTTTGCTGAGTGGTATGGGAGGTTGAACTTTGAGGACTCTTTCCCGAGTTCGAATCCTAGGGTAGCCGAACTTTGAGGATAATATTTCCCGGGTTCAAATCTTCTTGGGGTTTTCACCAATTTCGGTCACCTAACAGGACGAATTGGTTTCCTTCGGAGTGTGAGTGTGTCGAGTATTATCAGGTGGGTGGTTTCTATCCCCGTCAGTGATTCAAAATCGACGTTCTAAAAGAACCGCCATTAAAAAGTCAACAGTAACCACTACATACAACATATTAAAGCATGTCAACCATATGATAGTCCTACGTGTTGTCGTTAGAAAAATCCTTTATTTTATGGTTTAAGTTTAGCTAATGGAAGAAACCTATAATGGATCCTTGGTTTCCTCACAAATCTTGTAGACGAAAACAAGATGAAACGGCCAATTTGAAGACTTATATCATTTTACATTTGATTTTTGTGATTGTATTTATGTTATAAACATTGAAATCTCAAACGCGTGCGCTGTCATCTGTACTAAACGTTCGTCATGTATCTAAAATAAAGTTGAGATGGCGTTAACAACAATTCATAACTCGTATTAGATCTTAAACATAAACAACACTATCGTTTCAGTTATTTGGATCCTATATATAAACTCAAACAGAGGCCACTTAAACCATTATACAAAACGAAAAACTTTTAGTTTGCTGTCAATTTAAGTCATGGCTATAAGAACAGGTCCGATTCTTCTACTAGTATTAACCATGGTTCTAGCCATTTCGACCCCAACACAAGCTAATGACCCTGATATCTTAACCGACTTTATCGCCCCAAACGCAAGTAATGTTAATGCTAGTTTCTTCACCTACAGTGTACTCAGTGGGTTTTTCAACCCATACCCAAATAACTTCACAGTTCTTAAAGCTTCCATAACCCAATTCCCGGCTTTAGACGGTCAAAGCGTCTCGTATGCAGTACTGCAGTTTCCACCTGCAGGTGTAAACCCACCTCACACGCACCCTCGTGCGGCTGAACTTTTGATCGTATTGTTGGGTACACTTGAAGTTGGATTTGTTGATACCAAAAATGTGCTGTTTAACCAAACACTTTTAGAAGGAGATATATTTGTGTTTCCTAAAGGACTTGTTCATTTTCAGTACAACAGGAACCACAATCAATCAGCAATTGCGATTTCGGCATTTGGTAGTGCGAATGCCGGTCTGCTTTCTGTGCCAAAATCTGTTTTTACTGCTGGTATTGATGATAATGTGCTTGCTATGTCTTTCAAAACCGACGTGCCGACAGTTCAGAAAATCAAGCTCGGACTCAAAAATTAGGTATTTTGCATAATTTGTTTGTTGATCCTGATGTTTTATGTATGCCATGAAGTGTAATTTACAGAAATAAATGAATTGAAATGTGGTATGTAACTGAAAGCTTAAATACACTTGGGTGCAATATTAATTGAGGTTTTTTAAATTTAGCGGCTTTAATTCTTCGGTGTTCACCATTGTAACCCAGTTCCAAAAGGATCATATTGGCAACGGAAGGGTAGTAAAGACGGGGCTGTTTGGTGCGTCGGCAATAAATCTCACACGGATGTGAATAAGGGATGCTATAATTCACAGTGAATAAGCAGTAAAAGTCGATATGAAACGTATGCAGGTAGTAAGTCGGTCCGAAAGGTCGTCAACCTAAGTCAAAGGTCACTAGGTCAGTATGTTGTCCTAAAAGTTTAAAAGTGAATAAATTAAGTTTAAGTGTCATCATCAACATCATCCATTCATCAAAGCTAAGGTAAGTTTAACAAGAATAGAGATCAAAACAAACGGATGACTTTGGACAGCTGTTACGACCTCTATACAAATCAAAAAGACACGTAGTCAGTGGCCAAGGCTCCGTATATGAGTCCTCTAACTGCTGACCAATTTTCAGAACCTAACTCATCTTCGTTTGACCTTGGCGACGGTTTAAGTGCGAGTAGGTCAGAAATTTCAGCACAACGTTACAAAGGCTTAGTGACTTTCGGAAGGCTATAAATCCTAAACCGTATATCGGATTTAGGCGAGGCCTAAACGAAAAGTCATCTACTCGAAACGAACTATCTGAAAATCAATTTTTCCGAAGTCTAGGAGTCTGTTCAGATCCCGAAAAACAGTAAACAAGTGCTCCAGTGAGATTCTTGGTGCTTGATGCTCATCACGGTTCTCATCCTTGATGCGTGTAAGCTTCAAGTGTACAACTCTTTGATGTTTTAGCATCACTTTGACCAAGGTTCAACCATCAACACACAACTAAGAGTAAAAGCTATCATTCTACAAGTTTTGAACATCAAGGTTGCCTCTTTATTGCATAAACACAATAAAGCTTCAACCTTTGTCCTTTTACACAAGTTTATGCATCTACATCACATGAGATGATAAAGACTTGATCTTTATCATCACAACAATCACAAAAAGGTTCCAAGTAAGTGAGATCTACAATAATAACTTAGATCTCAAGTATTAAGAAAACCATAAGCTAGAAAGCTTGGATCTTTACAAGATTAGTGAGACCATGAGCTAGAAAGCTAAGATCTAATGAAAGTAATGAGACCATAAGCTAAAAAGCTAAGATCTTTAACAAATTAATGAAACCCTAAGCTAGAAATCTTGGATCTTTAATGTTCTTGAAGATTCTTAAAGCAAAAGGCTAGATCTTCAAGTTACATGAAGATCATAAACACAAGTTTTGATCTTTATAACAAAATAAAAGAATCATAAGCTAAAAAACCTAGATCTAACAAGTAAATGAAGATTCAAAGCTAGAAAGCTTGAATCTTTAATGTTCTTGAAGGATTCAAACCCAAGTTTGAATCTACAAGATATAACAAGTTCAAAAGCTAAAAGCTTGATCCTTTAAATGATGATGATGATGTCGATTATGATGAGAGAAGAAGAAGAAGAAAATTTAAAACTTACACTTTTTAGAGTGAGAAAGACTAGAGAGAAAATAAGAGAGTAAGTGTGTGTAAATTGTGAATGAGATCAAGTGTGAAATGTGAGAAATTAGCATGGTATTTATAGGAGGTGATGGGGTGGCATGGTGGTGCTTGGCCGTAGGTTTTCAAGGGGACAAGGGGGACAAACTTTTGCTTTTTGGTTAATGGTTGTCTAAAGTTGGTGCTTATGTTGGGATCACATGCAACAATTGTGATTATGGTTAACAAAAATGCTAGTACGTTCCCTCTAATAAATGGGTATTTGTCTTATATTTATATGGGTCACTAACTTATTAAAGTTGGGCTAATTAATTAGTCCACTAACTAGAGTAGGTTGGGCTAAAGTCCAACAAGGTAGAAAGTCCAACAAGACTAATTAGTAAGCATAAGTAAATTACTAAGCGTAATTAAGCATCCAAATACCCAAGTAATTGTTATCATAAAATAACAATTAGTATTACGTAGTCATAATATTCCGATTATGACCAAAGTTAAATGTGTACCAAGTACATAGCTCGTTTCAAACGTCAAGTGACACTAACGGTCGTAAAAGCATTCGGGGATCAAGTTAAGTGATTACACACTTAATAGCACGCTGTAAGATATTAATGAAAGTAATTAATCATTAAATAAGATCCCAGAGCATAAACTAGCTCAGTACGCACATATACGCAGTTTCGTGAAAGCACAAAGCACAAAAGCAAGTCGAAAAAGCCGGGTCGTTACAAAAAAAATAGGCGATGCCTGCGACAATCGCCAAGTCGTTGGTTTCTCAAATCCTCTAATAGATAAATCAGTTATTTCTGTATGTACTTTCACTTTTTTCATCTCAAATCTCAATTTTTAAATTTTCGCTTTTCTCCGATGTGTTCTCATTTTGAAATAGAGAAAAGGATCTACAAAAACCTCTACAAATTGAGTTCACCTACTCCACTTTATTCTTGCTGGTATACGATTATATTATATTTTGATTTCAAGTTGAACACAGTCTACTGGTGAGAGGTATCCATTGTACTTTTAATTTTCTTATTTAGTTATATATCATTGCATTTATGTCATAACCCGTCCTTAACCATAAGAACGTGTTAGATAACGTATGATTTCATTGCGAGGTATTGACCTCTATATGCGACATTTTTAAAAGAGAAACTGCATATATTATACATTACAAACCATAACCATTATTTTTGTTACAAGCTTTAGACAATAAAAAGATGATTATCGTTTAGCGATAATCTTCGACTTACAAACTTTACATATAATGATAACAACACGATTTCGAGCATATTTTACAACACAAATCCTTGGGTATGCAGTTTTATTTTTGACACAAATATGCGTACGCAAGATCCTGCTCAAATTCAACATAATGCAGCGGAAGCTTTAATTATCACCTGAGAATAAACATGTCTAAAAACGTCAACATAAAGTTGGTGAGATATAGGTTTAGTGCGCAGCAATATATATATATAGACCACAAGATTTCGTATATAAACATTTCAATAAAAATATTCTAAGTGGTTGAGCACTTGGTAACCATACTTAACATTTTCACGTCGCATATTCCCTTTAATATGAAATCTTACTACACCGTACCAAGTGTAGTCACAAAACGAAGTACTGTGCAACCGTTGAATACTGGTCGTCCAGTCCGATTGGGGTTGTCAGGCCCGATAGATCTATCAACAGGATTCGCGTTTACAATACCGCTGTAAATATTAGTTACCAAGCTACAGGAAAGTATGCCAGTGGTACAACTCAACGTAGAATATATTTTTCAGTTACTTGTGTCCATAATGTAAAACATAAAATACATGTATTCTCATCCCGAAATATTTAGAGTTTAAAAGTGGGACTATATACTCACTCTTGTCTTGATGATATATATATTTTGACTCGGTCTTCCGGTTGATATCACGAACCTATCCATATATAATATATCAATATGTTTTCATTTTAAAACAAACGTTATATATATATATACTTGTTATACTTTTAATATTTTGAATATTTCCTTAGTCCGTAGTTAGCAGTTCGTTGTTAGTAATTCAATTTTAATGGTTCATTTTTAGATGTTTAATATACCCGCAATAAACAAAACCCCCAACGAAATAAATAAAACCCCATCGTATATGTATTGGTCGAGATTAATCTTGACCCATGGTACCGGTGTTGTCAAATGACGTGTTGCGTACATAAAGTACCGGTGTTGTCAAATGACGTGTTGCGTACAATCATGGGATCTTATGATTAATCTTCTCGTGTTGTTTACGGGTGATCCTGAACCATATAAAATTGAATTATAAGTACATATATATAAAATATCATGTTATCTTAGAAATATGTGATTTATATCATTTTTTTCCAATTGATCCCGTAGTTGAAATGATCTAGGATAACCAATTTTGTTTCGGTCATAGTTTCTTCGTTACAAATCCGTTTTCGTTGATTCAACTTGCCATCTTCTTGGATCGAGTTCTTCTTTAAGACTATGAACTGTAAATACCTTGGTTTGTATTCAAAATCATACGGCATAAGTGAAACATTAGTGAAACATATGAAGTTAAACATTTTTGTTACAACAAAATCATTTAATGACCATTTTTCTAAAAATACTTATACTTTGAAAAACCAAGTTTTACCTTGTTAAATTAGCATATACATAAGTTATATTACAGGTCTTAAAGTATTTTAAAAGTTAAGTTAGAAGGATCTATTTAGTTTGCAAACAAGTTTGAAAACATTCAAACTATGTTCTTGTTGTTAAACTTTTGTACCACAAAATAAGATAGCTATATATATATGAATCGAATAAGGTTATGAACATAGATTCTACCTCAAGTTCCTTGGATAAGTTTGCTGTAAAAGAGGAGTAAGAAGCTAGAATCAAAAGGGTGATAGAAGTGGATGAAAGATTGGAAGTAAGTTGGTGTTCTTGGAGGGTTTTCTTGAAGTGTTTTTGTATGGTTTTCTTATGGTGTTTTAGTATGGTTTTTGAAGCTAGATCTTCAAGGTAAGTTGCTGGATTGTTATGGAGTTTAAGACTCTTGAATGTGTGTGTGTTTTTAGCTAGAGAATGGAAGTAAAAATGAACTAAAATGATGATACATATATACACCATAAAAAACGTGTTTCATGGGCATACATGGACAAATTTTAGTTTGTAATCTTGCTAATTAGTCTTGCAATCATACAAAAGTAATTACCTAGCTCTAAGGGCATGAATAATGGCTGGTTAGGTGGTGATTTTGATGTGTATTTACTATTAGTAAATACGTATAGGAGCTAGGTATGATACGAGTACAAATACTCTAGGTATACGTATAGAAATTTTGTGAAAAATGAAATGAGGATTCAAATATAGCTATCTTTTGTGAATACATTTATATGGTTTTATGTATTTAAGTTCTTTAAAAGTAATTAAATACATTACTTATACAATATATGTATAACATTATAAGTCTTAAGTATTTATGTCAAATAACGTTACGTATAGTTATCGTTTTGAAAACTTAAGTTAGTAGTTTCAAAATATACTTATAACTTGTTGTTATTAATACAAAATGAGATATTAAAACATTTATTAATCATGTTAAATATGTATATATACATTTATATACACAAACGTATAATTATCATATATTGTATAGTTCGTGATATCATCGGTCAAACTAGACGGTCAAACGTTGTGTAAAACTCTTTTCGGAAATATAAGTCTCGACAATTTGGATTGCTTATCATGTTGGCAAGGTTTAATTTATGTAAATATTAATCTTATAAGTATAGTATGATCGAAAAAGTGCGGGTCGTTACATTACCTCCCCGTTAAATAAATTTCGTCCCGAAATTTTAAAATTGTACCTATTTTGCGTCATCGAGAAACAAGTGTGGATACTTTTGCTTCATCTGATCCTCTCGTTCCCAAGTAAACTCGGGACCTCTTCTAGCATTCCAACGAACCTTAACAATCGGTATATTGCTCTGTTTGAGCTTTTTAACTTCACGGTCCATGATTTCGATTGGTTCTTCGACGAATTGTAGTTTCTCGTCGACATGGATTTCTTCAAGAGGAATGGTAAGGTCTTCCTTTGCAAGACACTTCTTAAGGTTCGAGATGTGAAAGGTATTATGTACTCCGGCGAGTTGTTGCGGTAACTCGAGTCGATAAGCTACCGGTCCAATGCGTTCGATGATCTTGAACGGGCCTACGTACCTTGGGTTCAGTTTACCCCTTTTGCCGAAACGTATTACACCTTTCCAAGGTGACACCTTTAGCATAACCATGTCCCCGACCTGAAACTCTAATGGTTTCCTTCGAACATCGGCGTAGCTCTTTTGGCGACTACGGGCTGTTTTCAATCTCTCCTTGATTTGCACTATCTTCTCAGTCGTTTCATGTATGATCTCGGGACCAGTTAAATGTCGATCTCCTACTTCATTCCAACAGATAGGAGATCTACACTTCCTTCCGTACAATGCTTCGAATGGCGCAGCTCCAATGCTCGCATGATAACTATTATTATACGAGAATTCTGCTAACGGTAGATATTTATCCCATCCGTTTCCAAAATCGATCACACATGCCCTGAGCATATCTTCAAGAGTCTGAATCGTTCTCTCACTCTGTCCATCGGTTTGTGGATGATATGCGGTACTCATATCCAACCGAGTTCCTAGTGCCTCCTGTAGTGATTGCCAAAATTTTGAAGTAAATCTACTATCACGATCGGATATAATGGAAATAGGTATTCCATGCCTTGAAACTATTTCCTTTATATACAATCGTAATAGTTTCTCCATTCTATCCGTTTCCTTTATAGGCAAGAAATGTGCAGACTTGGTGAGACGATCAACAATCACCCAAATGGTGTCGTATCCCCAGGCAGTCTTTGGTAACTTCGTGATGAAATCCATGGTAATACCATCCCATTTCCATTCTGGGATTTCTGGTTGTTGAAGTAACCCTGACGGCTTTTGGTGTTCTGCTTTGACTTTGGAACAAGTTAAACATTCCCCAACATATGTTGCAACGTCTGTCTTCAAATTAGGCCACCAATAATGCGTCTTAAGATCTTGGTACATCTTTCCAACTCCAGGATGTATCGAATATCTTGTCTTATGTGCCTCGTTCAATATCAACTTCCTTAATCCACCCAACTTCGGTACCCAAATACGATTTGCAAAATATCGAATTCCATCTTCCCGCATAACGAGTTGCTTCTCATACTTCTTCATTATTTCACTTCCTATATTTTCTTTAGTAAGTGCTTCTCGTTGAACTTCTTTGATTTGTGAGTTGAGATTCATGCGAATTTTTATGTTCATCGCTCGTACTCGAATTGGTTCTCGTTCCTTTCTGCTTAGAGCGTCGGCCACCACGTTCGCTTTCCCGGGATGATAACGAATTTCACAATCATAGTCATTTATTAACTCAACCCACCTACGTTGCCTCATGTTCAGCTGTTTTTGATCGAAAATATGTTGAAGGCTTTTATGATCAGTAAACACAGTGAATTTAACCCCATACAAGTAATGTCTCCACATCTTCAATGCAAACACGACTGCTCCCAGTTCTAGATCATGCGTCGTATAATTCCGCTCGTGAATCTTCAATTGTCGGGATGCAAATGCAATTACTTTCTTTCGTTGCATAAGAACACAACCAAAACCTTGTCGCGAAGCGTCACAATATATTTCAAAATCATCGTTCCCTTCAGGTAACGATAAAATAGGCGCCGTAGTTAACTTCTTCTTCAATAATTGAAATGCGTTCTCCTGCTCCGAGGTCCATTCGTATTTCTTCCCTTTTTGCGTTAATGCTGTCAATGGCTTAGCTATTCGAGAAAAATCTTGAATAAACCTTCTATAATAACCGGCTAAACCCAAAAATTGGCGTATCTGCATTGGTGTCTTAGGAGTCTCCCATTTTTCAATGGCTTCAATTTTTGCTGGATCAACCTGAATTCCTTTGCTACTAACAACGTGGCCAAGAAATTGTACTTCTTTCAACCAGAAAGCACACTTAGAAAATTTAGCATAAAGTTGTTCTTTTCTCAACAACTCCAGTATCAACCTTAAATGCTCTTCATGCTCTTGCTCACTCTTGGAATAGATAAGAATATCATCAATGAAAACGATAACAAACTTATCTAAATACGGACTACAAACTCGATTCATGAGGTCCATGAATACAGCTGGCGCATTCGTCAATCCAAACGGCATAACCAAAAATTCGTAATGACCATAACGTGTCCGAAAAGCAGTTTTCGGAATGTCCTCTTCTTTGACGCGTAGTTGATGATAGCCCGATCTTAAGTTGATTTTTGAATAAACACATGATCCTTGCAATTGATCAAATAAGTCATCAATTCTCGGTAGTGGATACCGATTCTTGATAGTTAACTTATTTAATTCACGATAGTCTATACACATCCTAAAAGATCCATCTTTCTTCTTAACAAACAAAATTGGAGCTCCCCACGGTGAAGTACTCGGTCGTATGAATCCACGGTCCAGTAATTCTTTTAACTGACTTTGAAGTTCTTTTAACTCGGACGGTGCAAGTCTATATGGAGCACGAGCCACTGGTGCAGCTCCTGGTACTAAATCTATTTGAAATTCTACCGATCTAAATGGAGGTAATCCCGGCAATTCTTCCGGAAAAACTTCAGGAAAATCTCTTGCCACAGGCACGTCGTTGATGCACTTTTCTTTCTTTTCGACTTTATTAACATGTGCTAAAATAGCGTAACATCCCTTTTCTAAACACTTCTTGGCTTTCAAACAGCTAATGAGTTTTAGCTTTGAATTACCCTTCTCTCCATAAATCATCACTGGCATTTTATCCTTACCAGGAATACGAATTGCCTTCTTGGCACAAACAACTTCCGCTCCTATTTTGGACATCCAGTCCATGCCGACTATTACATCAAAACCTCCTAATTCTACGGGTATTAAGTCGATTTTAAACGTTTCTCCAGCTAGATTTATTTCACAATCACGACAAATTTTATCGGCTTTAATTAGCTTACCATTAGCTAACTCAATCAAGTACTTAGCATCTAGAGGTAATGATGAACAATTCAATTTAGTGTAAAAATTTATACACACGTAACTTCTATCGGCGCCAGTATCAAATAAAATAGATGCTGATAAGTTATTAATGGTAAACGTACCCGTAACAAGTTCCGGGTCTTCTCGTGCCTCTCTAGCATTAATAACAAACGCTCTTCCACGTGCAGGTCCGCCATTCTGATTCGGGCACTGGCTCTTATAATGACCTTGTTTTCCACACCCAAAACAAGTAATGTTAGCCAAAGCAGTTCTATTTGCGTTGGTGGCAGGAGTCTTGTTACCATTTGCATTTGTAACGAGAGCCTTACAATCTTCAGCAAGATGTCCCTGTCTATTGCATTTAGTGCACAACACACTACAGTAACCAAAATGATGTTTGTGACATCGGTTGCATAAAGGACTTTGTCCTTTGTAACCAAAGCCTGAACCGCTACCCGCACCTTTCGTGGTTTCTTGTTTCTTATAAGGTTGTTGTTGGTTACCTCGATCATAACCTCCATTCCACTTTTTCTTGTTCCCCAATACCTTCACCTCAGTATTGAATGCTTTCTTGTCCAAAATGACCTGATCCATTAGCTCGTTTGCCATGGTTATAGCTTCATGAATTGTCTTAGGTTTCGATGCTGTAACGTTTGCCTTGACCTTTTTGGGCAAACCACCTTTGTACATTTCAATCTTCCGTGCTTCGGTTGGAACCAATTCAGGACATAGTAAAACCAATTCCATGAATCGCTGATTGTAGTTGGTGATTTCAGTACCAACCACCTTCAAACTTCGTAACTCATCTTCTAACTTAATAACCTCATTCCTTGGACAATACTCGGTGATTATCATTGCTTTGAATTCTTCCCATGGAGTATCATAAGCTACATCTCCTCCTACCGCCTTCACATAATTCTTCCACCATGTGAGTGCACTATCTTGTAAAGTGCACGATGCAAACTTGGTCATGTCTTTTTCATCACAACCACTGATTTTGAACACCGTCTCCATCTTTTCTATCCATCGGGTTAAACCGATAGGTCCTTCCGTTCCACTGAATGATGATGGCTTGCAAGCTTGGAACGTCTTGTAGGAGCATCCTACACGAGGATTTGGATTAACTGCAGCAGCTCTTGCAGCCTCAACCCATAACATTCTGTCGTTCACTCGCTGGTTGATGAAGTCCTCGACTTCTTGTTCCGTCATTCGATTCAATCGCGCCATTTCCTAATGAAAGAAAATAATTATTCACATGGATTATTATAGATGTAGTGTGTATTTATAGTACATTATAGCTTATTAATAATATGAACTAGGTATTATTATAAAAGCCTTTTCTTCTTATTAGCGTTTTATAATTATATCTTGGGTAGTACCTACCCGTTAATGTTCATACTTAATAGCTTAGTACAGAATCAATTACTACAATCTAAATAATACTTAACCATGGAAAATTATTGCATTTCATACTTCAATATTTTACATATGCTTATCTTACATCGAACATTAAGCAAACCACACTATTAATATTATACAAAACATTATTCGGTTCCATGGTTTGACACAGCAGCGCATCGTTTGATCTATTTTCTAGGACGTTTAGACACAAAGATTTGCTTAACGCTTATCCTAACTGTCTGCCTATATTTTGGCTGTGGGACTGAAGAACTGGATGCCGGGACAGAACGAATAGGAATAGCGGGGATAGGGGTGGTAGTGTTGAGTGGAATTGGTGCCACATCATTCTCATTAAACTCGGGATTTGGATTTTCTAATTCATTAGCCTTTCGTTTCTTTCCTAGTTCGAACTCGTCTTTTGTAATTTCCTGTATTTCTTCCTCGGCTTCACTTTCCTCCTCGGGTTCACTTTCCTCCTCGGGTTCACTTTCCTCCTCGGGTTCACTTTCCGGGTTCTCTATAGTTGGTTCATCCGGAATTTGTGAGTCTTCCCCAAGGATATCATTTTCGTCATCGGACAGGTTAATGACTGGAACGCCATCTGAAGATTCTGATTCGGAGTCGTTGATTGTGATAACAATTTTTGAGCTCGACATCTATCACACAACAACTAACCCATTAGTACTTATATAATATTTACATATAAATTTTAACCAACAGTGATAAGCAATGGTTTTTTTTTTTTTAAATCAGACCCGGTCAAAGTCCAGACTTACTAATGTATCCTAACGGCTTCTCGGTTAGACACACTAATGCAGACCTGGTTCGCTAAGACCAACGCTCTGATACCACATGTCATAACCCGTCCTTAACCATAAGAACGTGTTAGATAACGTATGATTTCATTGCGAGGTATTGACCTCTATATGCGACATTTTTAAAAGAGAAACTGCATATATTATACATTACAAACCATAACCATTATTTTTGTTACAAGCTTTAGACAATAAAAAGATGATTATCGTTTAGCGATAATCTTCGACTTACAAACTTTACATATAATGATAACAACACGATTTCGAGCATATTTTACAACACAAATCCTTGGGTATGCAGTTTTATTTTTGACACAAATATGCGTACGCAAGATCCTGCTCAAATTCAACATAATGCAGCGGAAGCTTTAATTATCACCTGAGAATAAACATGTCTAAAAACGTCAACATAAAGTTGGTGAGATATAGGTTTAGTGCGCAGCAATATATATATATAGACCACAAGATTTCGTATATAAACATTTCAATAAAAATATTCTAAGTGGTTGAGCACTTGGTAACCATACTTAACATTTTCACGTCGCATATTCCCTTTAATATGAAATCTTACTACACCGTACCAAGTGTAGTCACAAAACGAAGTACTGTGCAACCGTTGAATACTGGTCGTCCAGTCCGATTGGGGTTGTCAGGCCCGATAGATCTATCAACAGGATTCGCGTTTACAATACCGCTGTAAATATTAGTTACCAAGCTACAGGGAAGTATGCCAGTGGTACAACTCAACGTAGAATATATTTTTCAGTTACTTGTGTCCATAATGTAAAACATAAAATACATGTATTCTCATCCCGAAATATTTAGAGTTTAAAAGTGGGACTATATACTCACTCTTGTCTTGATGATATATATATTTTGACTCGGTCTTCCGGTTGATATCACGAACCTATCCATATATAATATATCAATATGTTTTCATTTTAAAACAAACGTTATATATATATATACTTGTTATACTTTTAATATTTTGAATATTTCCTTAGTCCGTAGTTAGCAGTTCGTTGTTAGTAATTCAATTTTAATGGTTCATTTTTAGATGTTTAATATACCCGCAATAAACAAAACCCCCAACGAAATAAATAAAACCCCATCGTATATGTATTGGTCGAGATTAATCTTGACCCATGGTACCGGTGTTGTCAAATGACGTGTTGCGTACATAAAGTACCGGTGTTGTCAAATGACGTGTTGCGTACAATCATGGGATCTTATGATTAATCTTCTCGTGTTGTTTACGGGTGATCCTGAACCATATAAAATTGAATTATAAGTACATATATATAAAATATCATGTTATCTTAGAAATATGTGATTTATATCATTTTTTTCCAATTGATCCCGTAGTTGAAATGATCTAGGATAACCAATTTTGTTTCGGTCATAGTTTCTTCGTTACAAATCCGTTTTCGTTGATTCAACTTGCCATCTTCTTGGATCGAGTTCTTCTTTAAGACTATGAACTGTAAATACCTTGGTTTGTATTCAAAATCATACGGCATAAGTGAAACATTAGTGAAACATATGAAGTTAAACATTTTTGTTACAACAAAATCATTTAATGACCATTTTTCTAAAAATACTTATACTTTGAAAAACCAAGTTTTACCTTGTTAAATTAGCATATACATAAGTTATATTACAGGTCTTAAAGTATTTTAAAAGTTAAGTTAGAAGGATCTATTTAGTTTGCAAACAAGTTTGAAAACATTCAAACTATGTTCTTGTTGTTAAACTTTTGTACCACAAAATAAGATAGCTATATATATATGAATCGAATAAGGTTATGAACATAGATTCTACCTCAAGTTCCTTGGATAAGTTTGCTGTAAAAGAGGAGTAAGAAGCTAGAATCAAAAGGGTGATAGAAGTGGATGAAAGATTGGAAGTAAGTTGGTGTTCTTGGAGGGTTTTCTTGAAGTGTTTTTGTATGGTTTTCTTATGGTGTTTTAGTATGGTTTTTGAAGCTAGATCTTCAAGGTAAGTTGCTGGATTGTTATGGAGTTTAAGACTCTTGAATGTGTGTGTGTTTTTAGCTAGAGAATGGAAGTAAAAATGAACTAAAATGATGATACATATATACACCATAAAAAACGTGTTTCATGGGCATACATGGACAAATTTTAGTTTGTAATCTTGCTAATTAGTCTTGCAATCATACAAAAGTAATTACCTAGCTCTAAGGGCATGAATAATGGCTGGTTAGGTGGTGATTTTGATGTGTATTTACTATTAGTAAATACGTATAGGAGCTAGGTATGATACGAGTACAAATACTCTAGGTATACGTATAGAAATTTTGTGAAAAATGAAATGAGGATTCAAATATAGCTATCTTTTGTGAATACATTTATATGGTTTTATGTATTTAAGTTCTTTAAAAGTAATTAAATACATTACTTATACAATATATGTATAACATTATAAGTCTTAAGTATTTATGTCAAATAACGTTACGTATAGTTATCGTTTTGAAAACTTAAGTTAGTAGTTTCAAAATATACTTATAACTTGTTGTTATTAATACAAAATGAGATATTAAAACATTTATTAATCATGTTAAATATGTATATATACATTTATATACACAAACGTATAATTATCATATATTGTATAGTTCGTGATATCATCGGTCAAACTAGACGGTCAAACGTTGTGTAAAACTCTTTTCGGAAATATAAGTCTCGACAATTTGGATTGCTTATCATGTTGGCAAGGTTTAATTTATGTAAATATTAATCTTATAAGTATAGTATGATCGAAAAAGTGCGGGTCGTTACAATTTAACTGTTTTTCACTTAATTTGATGGATTTGGCGATTTTGGGTGCTCAAAGACGCTTTTGTTATTAGGATTTTACATTTCAATTTTACCTTGAATCTGCACATCAAGTGTTTGATGAAACGTGTAAGAGTCGTTGTTCTACTTTTTTGTTCAAACTTATGTTCAGATATATATATATATATATATATATATATATATATATATATATATATATATATATATATATATATATATATATATATATATATATATATATATATATATATATATATATATATATATAACACTAACATCTTTTCAGTTATTTAGTTTATATTTTTAGTTTGCCTCCTGGCCCATTTTTCTAATGGTTAGATATTGGCAGGTATCAAACTCTCTAAGATTCCTAGCATGGTATGCATTGCTCATATACAATTTACATCATTGAACCAAAGGCGTTACCATTGAGAGAAAATCAATGTCCATGAAGGTGATTTTGATGAAGAGGATGAGGTAGTATTATGTTTTACATTTTATTTGTTAAATTATGATTACGTAGTTTATTTGCTATTTGGGTTTACTATGTGTACGTTGCATGTGTAATATGGAAGTACTATTACTATTCATTGATCGTCTGTTAACAACAGAAAAACATGATTATGCCTTTTCGATTGTTATTTTATAGGCTATGAGATTTTTAAATTGTTTGTTAGGCTATGTTTATAGCTATTGAGAAAAATTCGTGCTTCATTCGATAGTAGTTTCATAAAAATTTGATTAAATTTTATGTGGGTTGTATATGTATATAGACATATAGTTAGGGTTTATGCACTATTTGGAATGTTTAGCGGCTTGATTAAAAATATAGCTTAGTTTTAATGATAATGCTTGTGCTTATGCTAGAGAGTAAGGACTCACACTTTGGTCGATATTACATTTACTATGGGATTGACAAAGGTTATACTTTTGTATGTTCTTATGGTTAGAATTCTGTATAAAAAAAAAAAAAAAAAAAAAAAAAACCTTTTTCCATGTTAGTTTTGAGTTAGTTTTGAACAAAGCAATATTGACCCATTTAATTTACTTTAGTTTTAGACTTTCACATTGTATGAATTCAAAAACATGTATATCAATATCAAGGTTTTTTTAATTTGGGTTTTATAACTTGCAATCTTGACCCATTTATTTTAATTTATTTAGTTTTCCGTCATACTAAAAGAACGATTCACATTTTAATGCATAGTGATATAAAATTGAGTCGTATGTTGTTTCCTTTTTTAGGTGTTTTCTGTTAATGAAATAAATTTGGTAATGGGTATTTGATTTCTTTTGTTTGGTAATGGGTAACTGATATGAGGGTTGTTTTAACGGTATGTAGGTTGTGATTGATCCATCAGTTGTCCGTACACATGATGCAAAATGTTAAATCTAATTACTCTGAAAATGTTAAGATTTTGCTTGGAGCTGTAGATAAAGTGGTGGGAATCCTAAGTTTTGAATCGTCTGATAAGAGTCATTTAAGCAAGCTTATCTTTTACAACTTAAATTTTACAGTAGATTTTTATTGTTGGAGCTATTGTTAATTAAATATAAAGTAACTAAATGCTCAAGAGTACAAACAAACTTGAAATGGTCTCAGTAGTTACCGGGCATTAAAGAGGAAGAAATTATTATACCGGTGACATTAGATAGGTTCTTTAGGTTAGTTAGACTACCTATGTTCTATGTTATGAGTAAAAGTCTGTTTTAAGCATTTTCTCAAGTTCATTGTTCCACGTTCATATCAGTTAAATACAAGTTTTTTACTTTTAGAACTTCCAAGATACTATATCTAGGTTACTTTGCTTAATCTTTATCCCAGGTTGCCTATGTCTTACGATCTCATTGAATGGTTGTACTACTATTTAATAAACTTCCTAATGAGATGAAGATTTTGTCACATGTACGTTCATCTGCTTCATAAGTGTAACGACCCGACATTTTCGACTTGCTTTGGTGCTTTGTGCTTTCTGCGAAACTGTGTATTTGTGCGTACTGAGCTATATTATACTCTGGGAACTTTCTACATATGGATTACTTTCGTTTATATATTAAAATGTTCCTTTAAGTACGTAGGTTACTTAACTTGAACCCCGGAAGCCTTTATGACCGTTGGTGTCACTTGACGTTTAGAACGAACTGTGTACTGTGTACACGTTTAACTTTTGTCGTAACCGGAATATTACGACTACGAAATACTAATTGTTATTTTATAATAACAATTACTTGGGTTTTTGGATGCTTTATTACGCTTAGTAATTTACAAAAGCACACTAGTTATTCTTGTTGAACTTTCTACCTTGTTGAACTTTAGCCCACCCTACACTAGCTAGTGGACTATTTAATTAGCCCAATTTTAATAAGTTAGTGGCCCATATTAATGAAAGACAATTGCCCATTTATTAGAGGGAACATTCTAGCATTTTTGTTAAGCATTATCCTTAATGTTGCATGAGATCCTAACATAAGCACCAACTTTAGACAACCATTAACCAAAAAGCAAAAGTTTGTCCCCCTTGTCCCCCTCCAAAATCACGGCCATCACCACCCCACCCTCACCTTACCACCTATAAATACAAGCCTTATTTCACCCATTTTACACTTGATCTCATTTTCAATTTACACACACTTACTCTCTAATTCTCTCTCTAGTCTTTCTCACTCTAAAAAATGTAAGTTTTTGATTTATTTCTTCTTCTTCTCCCCTTCATCCACACGACATCATCATCATCATTTTATGGATCTAGCTTTTAGCTTTTGATCTTGTTATATCTTAAAGATTCAAACTTGGGTTTGAATCCTTCAAGAACATGGAAGATTCAAGCTTTCTGGCTTTGAATCTTCACTTATTTTGTAGATCTAAATCTTTTTAGCTTTAATCTTGTTATTTTGTTATAAAGATTCAAACTTGTGCTTGTAATCTTCATGTATCTTAAAGATCCAAGCTTTATGCTTCAAGATCTTCAAGAACACTAAAGATCCAAGCTTTTTAGCTTAGGGTTTCATTATTATGTTAAAGATCTTAGCTTTTTAACTTATGGTCTTATTACTTTCATTATTTTTTTTAAAGATCTTAGCTTTCTAGCTTATGGTCTCATTAATCTTGTAAAGATCCAAGCTTTCTAGCTTAGGGTTTTCTTAATACTTGAGATCTAAGTTATTATTGTAGATCTCACTTACTTGGAACCTTTTTGTGTTTGTTGTGATGATAAAGATCAAGTCTTCATCCTCACATATGATATAGATGCATGAACTTGTGTAAAATGGACAAAGGTTGAAGCTTTATTGGATTCATGCAATAAAGAGGCAATCTTGATGTTCAAAACTTGTAGAATGATAGATTTTACTTTTAGTTGTGTTTTATGGTTGAACCTTGGTCAAAGTGATGCTAAAACATCAAAGAGTTGTACACTTGAAGCTTACAAGCATCAAGGATGAGAACCGTGATGAGCATCAAGCACCAAGAACCTCACCGGAACACTTGTTTTCTGTTTTTCAGGGTATGATCAGACTCCTGGGCTTCTGGAAAATTAGTTTTCATATAGTTCGTTTTGAGTAGATGAACTTTCGTTTAAGCCTCGACTTAATCCGATATACGGTTTAGGATTTATGGCCTTCCGAAAGTCACTACGCCCTTGTAACGTTGTGCTGAAATTTCTGACCTACTCGCACTTAAACCGTCGCCACGGTCAAACGAAGACGAGTTAGGTTCTGAAAATTGTTCAGCAGTTAGAGCACTCACATATGGAGCCATAGACACTGACTACGCGTCTTTTCGATTCGCATAGAGGTCGTAACATCTGTCCGAAGTCATCCTTTTGTTTCGATCTCTATTCTTGTTAAACCTACCTTAGTATTGATGAATGATGATGATAATGATGATGTCACTTAAACTTAATTTATTCACTTTTAACCTTTTGGGACAACATACTGACCTAGTGACCTTTGACTTAAGTTGACGACCTTTCGGATCGACTTACTACCTGCATACGTTTCGTATCAACTTTTACTGCTTATTCACTGTGAGTTATAGCTTCCCTCTTTACGTATACTATTTTTGGGACTGAGAATACATGCAATTTTTATGTTTTACATACTAGACATGAGTACTTAAACTTTACATATGTGTGGGATATATAACGGCATAAACATTCCCCTTAGCACGGTAACGTTTAATCATTGGTTTTTGAACCGGTGAACGCGAATATTAGATATGGATCCATAGGGTTTGACATCCCCACTCGGGCTAGTCGCGCTAGCATTTAAGGGGTGTTTGATACTTCGAGGACATACGCACTCGCCAAGTGTACTTTTAGGGGGTATTACTATTACGTTAAGTTAGTTACCGGGTGCCCACGGATAAGCATATACTTTTTATACTGTTTTGAATACGATAACTCGTGGTCTACATTACTTTACTGATTACAACTATAGCTCACCAACATTCGTGTTGACTTTTAAGCGTGTATTTCTCAGGTGCTTAGACGATGTTGCTTCTGCTGTTAGACTTGCTGTCTTGGTATTATAGACTTGCTGTTATGGACTTGCTATGTTAGATTTCCGCTGCATTACTTAGAGATGTCTCAATCATGGAACTTTTATCTTGCATTCGTAACTTATGTTATTTTCAAATAATGACTTTGTAACGATCTTTGTGTCACGTTATCTTTTGTAAACGCTATCTTTTTATGAATGCAAAACTGGTTTTCAAACAGCATGTAGTATTTGACCGTGTAAAGATCCTGTTGTTGACGAATCGTACACGATGGTTTTGTACTGGGCGTCACATTTGGTATCAGAGCATTGGTTGTAGGAAATTAGGTTGCATTAGTGAGTCTAGAGCAGACCGAGTAGGATTCACTAATAGGACTTATCTACAACTTGCTTGTTTACCTGTTTCTGCGAAACTGCTGCATGTTACTGCTTACTTATAATGCCGTATGATCTTGCTGCATGCTACTGCTTACCCTTACTGCTATGTGAACTTGCTGTATGCTATTGCTGATCCTCGTTACTTCATGCTACTGTCTGCTTTCGATTGCATGTTACTTTGTTTAGTACTGTTGTATTGCCATGCTATGTACTGCGGTAGACGATCTAGGTTGCTGTAGTGCCTGATTACGTGCTTGCTATATGTCTTACTGACATGAAAAAAGTTATTTTTCCTTGTTCGGATGACAGACATGCTGCCCATGACCTTTGACTTCGAGAGTGACTCAGAGACGACTGTTGCCTCGCCTACTATTGCTGCTGACTCACCACTACCCTTCAACGACTCTGGCGATTCACCTTCTAGTGGACTCGTGCTTGACCTGATGGACGTCTCAGACGGAGACAAGGATTCCGAGATGATTCTAGCACTAGACTCCCAGAGCCACAGCACCATTCCGATGATGCTGTAATTCCTGGGGGGAAATGGAGACGGTCCTTTCCTTAACGAGCATGGACATTGGGCTAGACGCACTGCTGATGGACGTGTTGTACCGATTCCACCAGGAAGATATCGACTTATGACCACCGTTCAGACGCTTTCTCTCTCCCGCGATGATCCTGCATTTCCTTCCGATGATTCAGACGATTCATCATCCGATGACTCCAGCGAGGAGGATCCCGAGGAGGATTCTAAGGAGGACCCTGAGGAGGAGCCCGTGCAGTCGCCCTCTACCCCGCCGAAGAAGCGGTATCGTTTCGATGGTACCGTTATCCCAGGGATTATTGGAGGAAGACCATTCGTGGATGCACATGGACAGTTGGTTAGGGTCACAGCCCGTAAGAGGGTCGTACCATATCCCGCTTATCCATTCGTGCGTAAGACCACCCGCACTGTGCCGTCTACATCAGCTCCACCTGCACCACCTGCACCATCCGCACCATCTGCACCACCTACCCCACCAGCATCCCCCGTCGTCGAGGAACTGACGAGGGAAGTGCATGCCCTCCGTGGTTGGGTAACTGAGCTCGAGGATCAGATGTCCCACCTGATGGACATCATTTACCCACCTTCACCATAGGGCTATTGTATTAGATTTCATTATGTAATCTCGTTGGTAGTTTCATGTTTTACTCATGTATTGTACGAACCTTATGAAGATGTATGCAACTTTCTTATTAATGAATGGAACTTAATGTTGTTTAATTATTATACGGTGTTCTATTTAAGTTATTACTTGATGGTTTTCGTGCAATCTGTACCAAGCTAGCCATACTTAGTTAACGTGTATTGTGATGTTTCCCGATTGATTACCTTCTGCTATAGCATTATGAATTGTTGAATGCGGAATTTTGACTTAAGTTGAAATTTTTGTTTAGAAGATCAATGGCGAACGGAAGAGTTCCAAGGGACTTGCCCACAGCAGCTCAAATTGAGGAGATGATAGCTGCTCGAGTAGCCGCAGCTATGGCGAATGCCAACCCTGCTCCAGCTCCACCGGCCAACCCAACTGTTCAGAACGGGTGTACCTATAAGGAATTCCAGAGCTGCAATCCCCACAATTTTAGTGGTACTGAAGAGCCAGTTGGGCTGACGAGATGGTTTGAGAAGTTGGAATCTGTGATCCGTGTGAGTAACTGCTCCGAGGGGAATAAGACTAAGTACGCCTCCTGTACGCTGTCGGATGGCGCTTTAACCTGGTGGAACACACTCGCCCAGGCCAAGGGAATTGACGAGGCTTATGCTACACCATGGGAGGAGTTTAAGAGTGCTATGATCGAGGAGTATTGCCCCCGAACCGAAATTCAGAAGATGGAAGCGGAGTTTTGGGAACTGAAAGTTGTAGGGACTGATCTTGATGGCTATAACCGAAGGTACTTGGAGTTAGCTTTGATGTGCCCCACGATGGTTACTCCTGAATTTAAGCGAATGGAACGATATTTGTGGGGACTTCCCAAGGACATTCAAGGAAATGTCACTTCATCGAAACCAGCGAATGTCCCAGAAGCTATGCGTATGGTACACACCCTGATGAATCAAATTACCCACCAAGAGCCAGAAAACACAAAATCAGAATCGGGAGCTAGTAATGGGAAGTGTAAGTGGGACGGAAGCAAGGGAAAAGGTTTTGACCAGAACCCGACTAAGAGGTATGAGAATTTCAAAGTGAACAACGATTGGAGGAACCTGAACCCGAACCCTAGCTCGAACCTTAACTATAAAGGTAGCCTTCCGCAGTGCAAGAGATGCTATAAGCATCATACTGGGTACTGTAACGTGGTTTGTGAAAAGTGCAAGAGGACTGGAGACATCGGCAAGGATTGTAAGATCACCACCCCAGCTGTGAGGACAAACCCGAATGGGCCAAGGAAGTGTTTTAAATGTGGCCAGCAGGGCCACTTCAAGAATGAATGTCCGAACAAGAAGAAGGATGGCGGGCCAGCACGTGGAAGAGTCTTCAACATGAACGCCCGAGATGCCCGTGAGGATCCGACTTGGTCACAGGTACATTCACTATCAATAACCTATTAGCTTCTGTTCTGTTTGATAACGGTGCCGATAGGAGTTATGTAGATAGACACTTTTGCTTTAAGATATATTGATCGTTAGTACCTTTGGAGGAGAGTATGCTTGTTGAGGTAGCCAATGGAAAACTTGAGAAAGTTGACCAAATTGGCCGAGGAGGTATATTAAACTTAGATGGTGTAGATTTCAAGATTGAATTGATACCCATCAAGTTGGGAAGCTTTGATGTGATTGTCGGTATGGACTGGTTGTCCAAGGTAAGAGCCGAAGTTATCTGTGGTGAGAAGATTCTCCGTATACCACGCGAAGATGGTGAGCCTCTGATTGTTTACGAAGATAGATGTAGTCCGAATTTGAACCTTATTAGTTGCATGAAGGCACAAAAGGTTATGAAGAAGGGACGTTTTGCTGTTCTGGCACATGTGAAGAAGCAAGAAGTTGAAGAGAAGAGCGTGGATGATGTGCGAATTGTGAATGAATTTCCCGACGTCTTTCCAGAAGAACCACCGGGATTACCACCGCCGAGATCAGTGGAATTTCATATCGATCTAGTACCAAGAGCTGCACCTGTAGCCCGCACACCTTACCAACTTGCACCTTCCGAACTGCAAGAGTTGTAGAGCCAACTGCAGGAACTACTAGACCGTGGATTTATTCGACCGAGTTCATCGCCTTGGGGCGCACCTGTTTTTTTCGTGAAGAAGAAGGACGAATCTTTCCGCATGTGTATCGATTATCGTGAGCTGAAAAAGTTGACGATCAAGAATCGGTATCCCCTTCCTAGAATTGATGATATTTTCGATCATCTGCAAGGATCCAGTGTTTACTCCAAGATTGATCTACAGTCAGGTTATCACCAGTTGAGGGTGAAGGAGAGCGATGTGATGAAGACTGCGTTCAGAACCCGTTATGGTCACTATGAATTTTTTGTGATGCCATTCGGTTTAACCAACGCACCTGCCGTGTTTATGGATCTCATGAATCGTGTATGCAAGCCATACCTGGACAAGTTCGTTATCGTCTTCATAGATGATATCCTCATCTATTCCAAAAGCGAAGAAGAACATGAGCAACATCTTCGACTCATGCTAGAACTCTTGAGACAAGAGCAACTTTATGCCAAATTCTCTAAGTGCGAATTTTGGTTGAAGGAAGTTCAATTTTTCGGTCATATCGTGAGCGATCAGGGTATCAAAGTCGATCCCGCGAAGATCGAAGCTATCAGCAAGTGGGAAACCCCCACTACTCCGACTCATATCCGCCAATTTCTAGGTCTCGCCGGTTATTATAGAAGGTTCATTGAAGGTTTCTCTTTGATTGCGCGTCCTTTGACTGCGTTAACTCATAAGGGGAAGAAGTTCGTTTGGGCAAAGAGCAAGAGTCGGCATTTCAACACCCTGAAGCAGAAGTTGACCTCCGCACCTATCTTATCACTTCCTGAAGGCAGTGATGACTTCTTTGTGTATTGCGATGCCTCCCGACAAGGTTTTGGGTGTGTATTGATGCAACGAAAGAAGGTTATTGCTTACACCTCCCGACAACTGAAGATTCACGAGCGAAACTACACTACTCATGATCTTGAACTTGGAGCCGTTGTCTTCATACTCAAACTGTGGAGACACTATCTTTATGGAACTAAGAGTACTATCTTCACCGATCATAAAAGCCTCCAACACATATACGACCAGAAGCAGCTGAATATGAGATATCGTCGATGGATTGAGACGTTGAACGACTATGATTGTGAACTGGCAAGGCAAATGTTGTAGCCGATGCCTTGAGCTGAAAGGAGAGAATGGTATCACTTCATGTCCGTGCCTTGAACACCACCATTCAGACGAATCTCAACAGCCAGATCCGAGTAGCTCAAGATGAGGCTCTCAAGGAGGAGAATATTTCTCAAGAGCACTTGAACATTCTCGTTTCTCGATTCGAGGTTAAGGAGACTGGACTCCGATACTTTATCGGAAGAATCTGGGTGCCTAGTTATGGGGATTTACGGAGCCTTATTCTAGACGAAGCCCATAAGTCAAGGTATTCGATTCATCCAGGAGCTGGTAAGATGTACCACGACCTCAAGGTTCAATATTGGTGGCCGAACCTCAAAAGGGATGTTGTAGCTTATGTTGGAAAGTGTTTGACTTGTTCCAAGATTAAAGCCGAACATCAGAAGCCGTCTAGATTACTCCAACAACCCAAAATCCTGCAATGGAAGTGGGAAGGAATAACAATGGATTTCATCACGAAGCTACCAAAGATGGTAGGAGGTTATGATACCATCTGGGTTATCGTTGATCGTCTTACCAATTCTACTCACTTCCTAGCCATGAAGGAAACTGATATGATGGAGAAACTAGCGCAATTATACATAAAGGAAGTTGTATCTCGACACGGTGTACCCTTATCGATTATCTCAGATCGCGATACCCATTTTGCTTCTAGATTTTGGCGTTCTTTACAAGAAGCCTTGGGAACACGTCTAGATATGAGTACAGCGTATCACCCGTAGACCGATGGACAGAGCGAGCGCACGATTAAAACCCTGGAGGACATGTTACGTGCTTGTGTTATTGATTTCGGAAAGGCTTGGGAGAAGCACTTGCCTTTAGCCGAATTCTCTTACAACAACAGCTATCACGCAAGCATTAAGGCCGCACCTTTTGAAGCATTGTATGGCTGTAAATGTTGTTCTCCTATTTGTTGGGCCGAAGTAGGTGAAAAGCAACTCACCGGTCCCGAACTTGTCCATGAAACAACCGAGAAGATTATCCAAATTCAAGCGAGGCTCAAGACGGCTCGTGATCGTCAAAAGAGCTATGCCGACCTTAAACGTGGAGATCGCGAATTTCAAATCGGTGACCGCGTTATGTTGAAAGTTGCACCTTGGAAAGGTGTAATCCATTTCGGAAAGCGTGAGAAGTTGAATCCGCGATACATTGGTCCTTTTGAAGTCTTGGAGCGTATTGGACCCGTTGCTTACCGTTTGGACCTTCCGACCCAGTTGAGCGCAGTTCACCCCACTTTTCACGTGTCGAATCTGAAGAAATGTCTTGCTGAACCAGAACTTGTCATACCACTTGAAGAGCTTACGATTGATGACAAACTCCACTTCGTGGAAGAACCTATCGAAATTATGGACCGTAAGGTCAAGACGTTGAAACGCAACAAGATTCCGATCGTCCGAGTACGATGGAATGCAAAACGAGGACCTGAGTTTACTTGGAAACGAGAGGATCAGATGAAACAGAAATATCCTCACCTCTTCACAACTCTACCATCTACCTCAGCTTAAAATTTCGGGACGAAATTTTCATTAACGGGTGGGTAATGTAACGACCCGACATTTTCGACTTGCTTTTGTGATTTGTGATTTCTGCGAAACTGCGTATTTGTGCGTACTGAGCTATATTATACTCTGGGAACTTTCTACATATGGATTACTTTCGTTTATATTTTAAAATGTTCCTTTAAGTACGTAGGTTACTTAACTTGAACCCCAGAAGCCTTTATGACCGTTGGTGTCACTTGACGTTTAGAAAGAACTGCGTACTGTGTACACGTTTAACTTTTTTCATAACCGGAATATTACGACTATGAAATACTAATTGTTATTTTATAATAACAATTACTTGGGTTTTTGGATGCTTAATTACGCTTAGTAATTTACTAAAGCACACTAGTTAGTCTTGTTGGACTTTCTACCTTGTTGGACTTTAGCCCACCCTACACTAGCTAGTGGACTATTTAATTAGCCCAATTTAAATAAGTTAGTGACCCATATTAATGAAAGACAATTTTCCATTTATTAGAGGGAACATACTAGCATTTTTGTTAAGCATTATCCTTAATGTTGCATGAGATCCTAACATAAGCACCAACTTTAGACAACCATTAACCAAAAAGCAAAAGTTTGTCCCCCCTGTCCCCCCTCCAAAATCACGGCCATCACCACCCCACCCTCACCACCTATAAATACAAGCCTTATTTCACCCATTTTACACTTGATCTCATTTACAATTTACACACACTTACTCTCTAATTCTCTCTCTAGTCTTTCTCACTCTAAAAAGTGTAAGTTTTTGATTTATTTCTTCTTCTTCTCCCCTTCATCCACACGACATCATCATCATCATTTTATGGATCTAGCTTTTAGCTTTTGATCTTGTTATATCTTAAAGATTCAAACTTGGGTTTGAATCCTTCAAAAACATGGAAGATTCAAGCTTTCTAGCTTTGAATCTTCACTTATTTTGTAGATCTAAATCTTTTTAGCTTTAATCTTGTTATTTTGTTATAAACATTCAAACTTGTGTTTGTAATCTTCATGTATCTTAAAGATCCAAGCTTTATGCTTCAAGATCTTCAAGAACACTAAAGATCCAAGCTTTTTAGCTTAGGGTTTCATTATTATGTTAAAGATCTTAGCTTTTTAGCTTATGGTCTCATTACTTTCATTATTTGGTTAAAGATCTTAGCTTTCTAGCTTATGGTCTCATTAATCTTGTAAAGATCCAAGCTTTATAGCTTAGGGTTTTCTTAATACTTGAGATCTAAGTTATTATTGTAGATCTCACTTACTTGGAACCTTTTTGTATTTGTTGTGATGATAAAGATCAAGTCTTCATCATCACATATGATATAGATGCATGAACTTGTGTAAAATGGACAAAGGTTGAAGCTTTATTGGATTCATGCAATAAAGAGGCAATCTTGATGTTCAAAACTTGTAGAATGATAGATTTTACTTTTAGTTGTATGTTGATGGTTGAACCCTGGTCAAAGTGATGCTAAAACATCAAGGAGTTGTACACTTAAAGCTTACAAGCATCAAGAATGAGAACCGTGATGAGCATCAAGCACCAAGAACCTCACCGGAGCACTTGTTTGCTATTTTATGGGGTCTGATCAGACTCATGGGCTTCTGGAAAATTAATTTTCAGATAGTTCTTTTCGAGTATATGACTTTTCATTTTGGCCTCGACTTAATCCGATATACGGTTTAGGATTTATGGCCTTCCGAAAGTCACTACGCCCTTGTAACGTTGTGCTGAAATTTCTGACCTACTCACACTTAAACCGTCGCCACGGTCAAACGAAGACGAGTTAGGTTCTGAAAATTGTTCAGCAGTTAGAGGACTCACATACGGAGAGATAGCCACTGACTACGCGTCTTTTCGATTCTTAGAGAGGTCGTAACAGCTGTCCGAAGTCAGCCTTTTGTTTCGATCTCTATTCTTGTTAAACCTACTTTAGTATTGATGAATGATGATGATAATGATGATGTCGATGATGACACTTAAACTTAATTTATTCACTTTTAACCTTTTGGGACAACATACTGACCTAGTGACCTTTGACTTAGGTTGACGACATTTCGGACCGACTTACTACCTGCATACGTTTCGTATCGACTTTTACTGCTTATTCACTGTGAGTTATAGCTTCCCTCTTTACGTATACTATTTTTGGGACTGAGAATACATGCGTTTTTTATGTTTTACATACTAGACACGAGTACTTAAACTTTACATATGTGTGGAATATATAACGGCATAAACATTCTCCTTAGCACGGTAACGTTTAATCATTGGTTTTTGAACCGGTGAACGCAAATATTAGATATGGATCCATAGGGTTTGACATCCCCACTCGGGCTAGTCGCGCTAGCATTTAACGGATGTTTGATACTTCGAGGACATAAGCACTCGCCAAGTGTACTTTTAGGGGGTATTACTATTACGTTAAGTTAGTTACCGGGTGCCCACGGATAAGCATATACTTTTCATACTGTTTTGAATACGATAACTCGTGGTCTACATTACTTCACTGATTACAACTATAGCTCACCAACATTCGTGTTGACTTTTAAGCGTGTATTTCTCAGGTGCTTAGACGATGTTGTTCCCGCTGTTAGACTTGTTGTCTTGGTGTTATAGAGTTACTGTTATGGACCTGCTGTGTTAGATTTCCGCTGCATTACTTAGAAATGTCTCAATCATGGAAATTTTATCTTGCATTCGTAACTTATGTTATTTTCAAATAATGACTTTGTAACGACCTTTGTGTCACATTATCTTTTGTAAACACTATCTTTTTATGAATGCAAAACTGGTTTTCAAACAGCATGTAGTATTTGACCATGTAAAGATCCTGTTATTGACGAATCGTACACGATGGTTTTGTACGAGGCGTCACAATAAGCATGATGTATTGTCTTTCATAATAGACATATGTTATAGGATATGTTTGGTAAAGAGATGTGTAATATATATTTTTTAAAGTGTTGCGACCATAATATCTTTCAATTGGAGTGTTGGTGGTGAAAACATACTATAGATGTTTTGTTTCTTGGTATTCACAAGTTCTTATATACTTTTAAATATTTAAATATATAATATCTATTTACTATTTATCAAACTTTTTAAATTGTCAATTTTAATTCTTTTACAATTTCATTGCAGTTGTTTACACTATGGAATATCAAAAAAGGAGCCCCCCACATGCACACATTTGTATGTTTCTGAAAACGTCATATAAGTACCAAAGGGGTGAACTTGACAAGTAATGAACTTGCTACTACAAAGAAGATTACAAAGAAGATTACATGGATCAAAAAGTGGTGTGTGAGGATCACCTCCATTTTTATATTTATAATATATTTTATAATTAATATAATTTGTAAGGAATGTTTTTAACGAGGATAAAGAACCGCGCTTCGCTAGTGGATGGTTTTGATTGGTTAACGGTCGTTTGACTAAGATCGATTAACGGTCATTTAACTAAACTTGTAAAAAACGGATAACAGTCGTTTGTGGTGGTGTTAGTCGGTTATCGTAATATTTAAATAAACTGTCGGTTAATTAAACGTTAGGATAAAAGGAGCGAAATATGAAAGGGAAAAATGAAGTCAAAAGAAGTTGTAAAATAACGTGGTGGTAAATTTAAAAGAAAAAAAATGTAATATATCGGTTTACCAAAATACCCTCAAACTTGGGGGTATTTACATTAATGCCATGGTGAACAGTAAAGTTCTCATGACAATTAGTATTGTTTATAATGAAATGTTAATATGGTTTTCATTTTGTTTGTTAACGTTTTGTAACTTAAGACTATGCTTTTGGATTCCTGTTTTTAATTGTAGTTCTTTCAAGTATTTGTTTAAAAATTGTTGTTTTCTATCTCATATAACTTGATGAATTATGTTAGTTTATCTATATGTTGATTATATATCGTAATACTTAAAAAAATATCCTTTTAAATTTCGTGATTCCACGGGTCTTTGCACTAGTACTATAGTGAAATTTTCACTGTGAAAATGAAAATGCTCTTTATGTTTCAGCATTATGAGTTGCGATGTACACCTTGTTGGAGTTAGTTGGTCAAAAAAGATGCAAAAAGTATCCCACATCGTAAGTTGGATAGAAATATTCTTAGTATAGAAGCTTATAGAAATCTCTCTTTATCACTAATTAATTTTAAATTTTATAGTACTAAGGAACTCATAGATGAATGGATCCAAGACGCTAACTTTGTTTATTTATACAAAGTCTATTAACTCTTTAAGAGAGCAAATAGATTGTCTTGTAAGGTTACTTGTCAACTGTCGACTAGTGTCTTTTTTTCTTCAACTTATAGTGTATTTTTCTCTTCAACTTAGTCTTCGACAAGTGTCCTTGTGATGTAGACAACACAGGAAACATTTATGCTTCTGAACATAAATCGACTAAGTGTTTTCTGTTGGTTCTGCTATGGTCTTCTGCTGGGTCAACACTCATCCCTATGCTGGTTACGGAGAACCCTTATACTTAACTTGTCTTGAGCTAATGATTAAGGTAACACACTTCTAACACTAAGGACCAACATACATCGTTGCTGGTTACATATCATGAACCTATGCGGGCTGTTAAGCAGCTTAGTGCTGTTGGTGATTTGGTCATAATTAAATCCTTAATTCTATAGGGGACTCAATAGTGTCACTAAAAGAAATTCACACTATTCACCGGTGTCACTAGTTATAAACTCAAAAATGTTCTACTAGATCACGTATTTCACCTGTAGCATATGCTACTGGTGACCAGCATGTAGGTGCGACCCATGTTGTATATACATGTGTCGTTGGGTGCCCATTGTTTTGAATACCAGCTATTATTCTTGAGATATTTGATAATCCTCAAAAAAATTAACATTGACAGAAACCATAAATTTCATACAAAGTAAAAGGAATATGATCATTCAAGAAAGATAAAAAAGTTTTTTAAGGCTGACAACGTGAGTAGAATATTGGTGTCATGATCAGTGGCGAAAGTAGAATTTTTTTCACCGGGGGCAAAAATTTTTTTTAAACCGTAGCAATTTTTTGGACAAAATTTGAAGATTTTGGGATAAAAGTTGGAGATTTTTGGGCAAAATTTGAAGATTTTGGGGCAAAAGTTGGAAAATTTGGGGCAAAATTTGAAGGTTTTGGGGCAAAATATGTATGTTTTGGGGGGAAAAAATATCCACCGGGGGCAAATCGAAAAACCCAAAATTTTTTACACTGAAAAAAAATCCACTGGGGGCGAACCCCCCCCCCCCCCCCCCCCCCCCCCCCCCCCGGCCCCCACACAGTTTCGCCTCTGGTCATGATGTGTCATCACTTCTATAATAGCGTCACAAGAGAATTCACAATTAGCGATTCTTGATTCTTTGTAGAACACCATTATGGAAATATACAACTCAATAGTGTCAATGAAACTACGAATAAATCAACTCACTGAAATATGAAATAAATTCCAAATTTTTTTTTTTTTTGAAAGGCTAGGCTATTTATTTATATTAATAAGAAAAGAGTATCTGAATGTACAACAAGCAGGGCTGCTGCTATACAAAGAGAAAAAATGGAGCAGCCCAAACAAATATTAATCCTATCTATACATTGTAGAGCAGCTCAAAATAAATTTTATAGATTAACCGTTATCTAAATAAACTGAAGGATTCACAAGCCATTGATTCCAGTCCCATTGTTTCTTCCGCGAACGTATCGAGATCCATTCAAAACTCTTTATTTGGATTTCGTTTAAAATCACCGAACCACTCCACCACTTTTTCTTGAATATTTTCTGGTTACGATTTTTCCATATGTAGTATCCACAAATCCACTCAATGGCTTGCCAAAGTTTTGAGCTCCAACTTGATTTGATCTTGGGATGTTTTCCGCAAAATAAATCATCAACACTGAAGATATTCACCGTATCGAGATTCCACCATTTACATACGCGATCCCATACCTCAAAAGCGTGTTTACAAAGAACTAGAGAGTGATCTATTGATTCGATACCATCGTCACAAGTAGGGCAGCGTACCGAATTCAAATCAATACCTCGTTTCTCCAACTCGATAAGTACCGGTAAACGTTTTAATTTAGCTCTCCAAATGAAGATTCCCAACTTACTTGGAATCAGGTTGTTGCGCATGGTGCATTGATCCGTGACTGGAACCGGTAGCAATGAAAGATCTATTATGTTTGATAGCTTTTTCGATGTGAAGATACCTTTTGAGTCCAGGTTCCAGCTCCATTTATCATTATCCGAGTGTGTTCCAGTGAGGGCTGTGATCTCAGCAGCAAGGGAGTTCAATTCTCCAAGAGTTCTACCTCTCGGTTCTCGACTCCAATTCCAGTGAAAATCACACTGTTATCGTTCCATGAAATTCTGTTGTTGACCATACAATCTTGTTCTATATCCACCAAGTATAATCTCTTGAATCTGCATTTTAAAGATAAATTTCCAAGCCAAATATCATCCCAAAACCTCGTTCCCGCCCCGTTACCAACCACTTTTTTGAAGTTGTCTTTGAAGTTCACCCCAACATCATTTAAAGAAACCCCATTCTTAATTATATATCCCCATGTAGATCTAAGGTTGTCCCGATTTACAGATGTCGAAGCATATTGTTCATCCAGACCCCCATTTAGACCATAAATGCTTTTGATGATGCGCACCCAAAGGGTATTGGTTTCCACTTTGAATCGCCACCACCATTTTCCTAAAAGAGCCCGATTTTTTGCGTTTAAAGACCCGATACCCAACCCTCCCAATTTATATGAATGAAGTATAAGTTCCCATTTTACCCATGACATTTTATGTTTATCCCTTTCCCCGCCCCAAAAAAAGTTACGTCTTATTTTCTCGAGAGAATTTAACACACCTTGGGGAGCTTGAAACAAAGAAAAGTAATACAGTGGTAGGCTGCTCAGGACTGACTTTAGGAGGGTTAAACGACCACCGAACTACAATGTTTTTGATCTCCAGTCTGAAAGTCTGGATTGAAACTTTTCTACGACAGGTGCCCAATCAATGGCTTTCTTCATTTTACAACCAACGGGTATTCCCAAGTACGTGAATGGTAGCTTTCCTAGTTTGCACCCAATTCGACTTGCCATGGTGACTAGTTCACGGTCATCTACTCGTATACCATATAGGCAACTTTTGTGGAAGTTAACTCGAAACCCAGAAACAGTTTCAAACGACTTTAATAACATCATCGAGTTAACTACATTCTCTCGACTCCATTCTCCTATATAAATCGTGTCGTCTGCATATTGTAGATGAGATATAGTAACCTTATCGATCCCGATTTGGACTCCTTTGATCAGCTCGTTTTCGATAGCCATCTTGGAAAGGAGATTAAGACCTTCAGCCGCGATGATGAAGAGAAACGGTGAGAGAGGGTCGCCTTGGCGAACACCTCTCCCTAAGGAGAATTCATTTGTTGGCGAGCCATTAAGTAAAACTGAGATGGATGCCGAAGAGAGGCACGTGTGGATCCATTTTCTCCATTTGTCTTTAAAACCCATGGCCTTTAAGATATCGATCAAGTATTCCCATCTAAGGCTATCAAACGCTTTTTCGAAGTCGACCTTAAAAATGAAGCTTTTGACTTTGTTTTTCTTCAAGTTATTAACCGTCTCATTGATGATTAACGCCCCATCCAAAATAAATCTATCTTTCATGAAGGCACTCTGTTCACTACCTACAAGAGAGGCTATTACTTTACTTATTCGGTTGGCTAGAATTTTTGCTACTATTTTATAGTAACAGCCTATAAGACTGATGGGTCTGAAATCTCCCATGTTTAAGACATTCGGCTTTTTTGGAATGAGTGTAATAAACGAAGCGTTGCATCCCCGAGAGATTTCACCTTTACTCCAAAACCAATCAAGCGCTGATTTGAGGTCCTTTTTGATTAGATCTCAAATTTTTTTAAAAAACAGAAAATTAAAGCCGTCCGGCCCCGGTGCTTTAGAGCTGCCGCAACATTTGATCGCCTCCCATATCTCACCTTCTTCAAATGGTCTTTCTAAATTTGATGCTTCTTCCTCAGGTAGCCTTTTAAATGGAATGTCACTTAGAAACGGGGACCTGTTAGAGTGCTCGAATGGATCTTTAAAAAGATTTTCGTAATATCGTACAGCTTCTTTTTTCAACTCATTTGGTTCTTCCACCCAGCTTCCATTAATGTTAAGACCTCTAATGTTGTTTGTGTTGTGCCGTCTTCGAATATAAGAGTGAAAGTACCTTGAATTTTCATCACCTTCCATTACCCATTTTGTTTTTGCCTTTTGTCGTAACATACTGGATTTCTGCCTTTCCATCTCGATCCACTTCTTCCTTTCGTATAGCCAAATATTCCTCTCCTGATCATTTAATAAATTCCAAATTTTATGTCGAACTTTTTATTGGTATCAAAATTAAACTTCAATGAAAGCGGAGAAGTGAAAATTCGGACATGGACATTGTGTTGAATGTCTATAAGATGTTCAAATAACATGTCATGACACATTCTCAAGAAGATTTTTATCTCGATTGTGTTGTGACTTATGAGCAACAAATGGTCAAATTATAGATTTCAACAGAAATTTTGTTCTAATACGATCCGAACAACCTTGACGAGATGATGACAATCCAAACTCAAACCCGACTCAGATGATAGGCAGAGCCATTAAGAGATTGTGAGTGCCCATGCATCCACTCAATTTTAATGAATATAAGGTTTTATTGTCACTTTACCATCACAAATATCCAATTTCCAATTTGGTTAATGTTTTGCGCTTATTGAATAGATGCACCAAATGATTCTGGTCAAACTTATTTGTAACAGACAGAAACTTGGGCTACTCGTAAAATGACCTTTTAGTCCTTAGATTTATTGTTGTAAATATATGTGTTTTATTTTAATTACATGTTTAGTGTTATATGATTGTTTGGTTAAGACCAGTTTGTGACAAAAGTCATAGAACTTGTTTGTTTATTTAATTTGGACTCTGTAGGTGTTCAAAATTTTAAAGTTCTTGGTAAAAGTGTAACACTCAATCAAAATGGTCCGTATATACACATTAAATATCATGAAATTTATAATATATATATATATATATATATATATATATATATATATATATATATATATATATATATATATATATATATATATATATATATATATATATATATATATATATTAGGTTTTTTAGCCCGTGCGTTATACGGGTGTGTAAAAAACTGTGCAAAAAATGTTAATTTACAGTTCATATTGGTATGTAAATAGTGATACTAAAAAATAGGAAAAGTGTAAGAATTATTTTAGAGCCCGTGGTATTAACAAATTTTAGAAATTCTTTAGAGTTTAAGAGCATGTGGTGTTGACAAATTTTAAAAGTGGTGTTAGTTAATTAACGTCTACAATTTTTTTATTTCTCACTATTTATATCTTTTTAATTATATACTACGTAATATTTAGAGAAAATATAAGTCAATTGAAAGTTTGTCATGGTCCTCATGGAAGGTAACATTAGTAAAGTCTAAGTTTTTTTTTTAACATAAAAAATTTATTACTAACCACACCCCCTAAGGAGCAGCTAGGGGGAATAAACTCCGACGATTACACTGGCTTTAAAAGTCACGAGTTCCAGTTTACATCATACTTACTTCTACTTTTAATACAACAAAATGAAAAATTACAAATAGAATAAAAAAGTAAACTTTTCTTCATCTCTTCGCCGGGAAATATCACGCTATTTCTATATCTCCATAACGTCCAAACCAAAGCCGCAAAGATTGAAAACACATGATTCTTGTCTTCTTCTCTTGCCCTCCAATTGTCGATCCATGAAAGTACCTCGTTCCATTCGGTAAAATTTGGGACTGATGCATCGATCCAAACTCTAGTTCTATGCCAAACTTCAACTGCAACATTGCATTCGAACAAAGCTTGATTAATCGATTCCATACCTTGATCACATGATGCACATCCATTATTCTCTATCTCCACCCCTATTATAGATAAATTTTGCCTAGTCGGTAATCTATCCAACGACAAACGCCATACAAAAATATTCACCTTTCTAGGCAAACATTTAACCCATCTCGTATGCACCTCATTCGATGGTAATAATCCATCATCGATGTATCTCCGCGTATTACATACCGAAAATTCCACCTCACCTTGAATATCCCATATCCACGTATCATTTCCACTCGAAATAGCCACTTCTCCTAATTCATCAGTAAGTTCACGTAGCTTATCTGTATTTCTAGCTTCTAAGTCGCGAACCCATCTCCAACACCATCCTTCACTCGAATCGAATTGATTTTCCATCACCTATTTTCATGTGAAGGATGTTGTTTAGTAACAGACCTTTACGTTTAACTTTTTCAAATGTGTGCACAATATTGTGCCAAGCCCCATTTTCACTCGGAGATTTACTATCTAGTCCCGCTAACGGACCATATAATTCTTTCAACACCACCACCCACATCGAATCTGGTTTAGACAAGAACCGCCAAATCCATTTCAAAAGTAGACTATAATTATACGTACGAAGACTCCCTATGTTAAGCCCTCCGTTTTCGTGAGAACTTAACACTTGATTCCAATTTATCCAATGCATTTTTTATTTTGTTCGGTACTACCCCACAAAAAACCGGCACACAACATTTCTAATTTATCCAAAACCATCTACGGACATTTAAATAGAGACAAAAAGTATACACCCAAACTACCCAACACCGCCTTAATGAGTGTAAGGCGACCACCTATAGATAACAAATTAGCTTTCCAATTCGACAATTTCTTAATGAAGCGATTCTCAAGCTCCTTTCAACTTGACACAATATTCATGTTAACCCCTAGAGGTACTCCCAAGTATGTAAATGGAAATATACCTTTCGAACACCCTAGTTCATGTACAAAATCGTCAACTTGTAGATCGTTAACACCAAGACCAAACAAGTGAGACTTGGCGACATTTATCTTTAGTCCCGACACACGATGAAAAAATGTTGAAAACCGTAAGGATAGTCATCAAGCTACCTCTATTTCATTCTAATAAAACAATCGCATCATCCCATATAAATGAGAAATAAAGACCGGGATTACCAACGCGAATGCCGTTAATAGCTCCAGATTCCACTTTTTCTTTCAAGTATAGGTGCGGGCCTTCCATAACTATCAGAAAAAAAAACGGACTAAGGGGATAACCTTGTCTAAGTCCTCGATGTAGCCGGAACTCAGCAGTAGGACTTCCATTTACTAACACCGAAGAACGCGCATTATATAAACACATACGGATCCAAGCTCGCCAACGTTGTCTGAAACCTAGAATATCGAACATATGATCTAAGAATCTCCAACTAACCGTATCGTAGGCTTTTTCAAAGTCCACCTCAAATAACATTATCATCTTTTTTCTTTTTCTTGTACCAATTTATTAACTCGCTAACAATCAACGGACCATCAAGAATTTGTCTACCTTTTATGAACGCTGATTGCTCTTGAGAGATAATTTTATCTACAACGCCCGCCATCCTATTCGCCAATATTTTTGAAATAATATTGTATTGCACACCTATGAACGATATAGGGCGAAAATCTTTTATGCAAGATGGATTATTAATTTTCGGAATCAGAGTAACAAATGCTGAGCCCGACCCCTTCAGTAACCTGTTGGAATCAAAAGATGTTTTTATTGAATGCCACAAGTCATCCTTTAAATGATCCCAAAACTTTATTATAAATAAAAAATTATAACCATCCGGTCCCGGTGATTTTTCATAACCACACTTCCAAACCGCATTTCGAATATCTTCAATTGTAATGTCCCGTTGGAGTGCATCATTGTCCAGCTCTGTCAACCGAGTTTCAGGTTGTGTGACGCCCCGTACAAAATCATCATGTACGAATCTTCAACAATAGGTCCATTACACGGTACAATACTACATGCTGTTTTAAAACAAGTTTTGCATTCAAAAAGGATAACGTTTTACAAAAGATAACGTGACACAAAGGTCGTTTACAAGCCATTATTCAAATAACATAAGTTGTGAATGCAAGATAAAAGTTCCATGATTGAGACATCTCTAAGTTATGCAGCGGAAGTCTAACACAGCGAGTCTGTAACAGCAAGTCTAAAACACCAAGACAGCAAGTCTAACAGCGGAAGCAACAACGTCTAAGCACCTGAGAAATACACGCTTAAAAGTCAACACGAATGTTGGTGAGCTATAGTTTGTATTCAGTAATGTAATGTAGACCACGAGATTTCGTATTCCAAAACAGTATGAAAAGTATATGCTTATCCGTGGGCACCCGGTAACTAACTTAATGTAATAGTAATACCCCCTAAAAGTACACTTGGCGAGAGCGTATGTCCTCGAAGTATCAAACAACCATTAAATGCTAGCGCGACTAGCCCGAGTGGGGATGTCAAACCCCGTGGATCCATATCTAATATTCGCGTTCACCGGTTCAAAAACCAATGATTAAACGTTACCATGCTAAGGGGAATCTTTGTGCCGTTATATCACCCACACATATATAAAGTTTAAGTACTCGTGTCTAGTATGTAAAACATAAAAAGCGCATGTATTCTCAGTCCCAAAAATAGTTAAAATAAAAAGGGAAGCTATAACTCACAGTGAATAAGCAGTGAAAGTCGATATGAAAAGTATGCAAGTAGTAAGTCGGTCCGAAAGGTCGTCAACCTAAGTCAAAGGTCACTAAGTCAGTATGTTGTCCCAAAAGGTTTAAAAGTACGTAAGTAAAGTCCTAGAAATCATCATCGTCATCATCATTCGTAAAAGATAAAGTAAGTTCTCATCAGAAATAGAGATCGAAACAAAAGGCTGAATTCGGACAGCTGCTACGACCTCTATGCAAAACGAAAAGATGCGTGGTCAATGGCCAAGGCTCCGTATGTGAGTCCTCTAACGGCTATCCAATTTTCAGAACCTAAAGCGTCTTCGTTTGACCGTGGCGACGGTTTAAGTGCGAGTAGGTCAGAATTTTCAGCACATCGTTACAAAGGTGTAGTGACTTTCGGAAGGCTATAAATTCTAAACCATATATCGGATTTAGGTGAGGCCTAAACGAAAAGTAATCTAATCGAAACGAACTATCTGAAAATCATTTTTCCAAAAGTCCAGGAGTCTGATCAGACCCCGAAAAACAGCAAACAAGTGCTCCGGTGGGTTTCTTGGTGCTTGATGCTCATCACGGTTCTCATCCTTGATGCGTGTAAACTTCAAGTGTACAACTCTTTAATCTTTTAGCATTACTTTGACCAAGTTTTAACCATCAACACACAACTAAGGGTAAAATCTATCATTCTACAAGTTTTGAACATCAAGATTGCCTCTTTATTGCATAAATCCAATAAAGCTTCAACCTTTGTCCTTTTTACACAAGTTTATGCATCTCCATCATATGTGATAATGAAGACTTGATCTTTATCATCAAAACAAATACAAAAAGGTTCCAAGTAAGTGAGATATACAATAATAACTTAGATCTCAAGTATTAAGAAAACCCTAAGCTAGAAAGCTTGGATCTTTACAAGATTAATGAGACCATGAGCTAGAAATAAGATCCCAGTAGATAATATAGCTCAGTACGCACAAATACGCAGTTTCACAGAAAGTAACAAGCACAAAAGCAAGTCGAAAAAGTCGGGTCGTTACATTACCCACCTGTTAATGAAAATTTCGTCCCGAAATTTTAAGCTGAGGTAGACGGTAGAGTTGTTAAGAGGTGAGGATACTTCTGCATCATCTGCTCCTCTCGCTCTCAAGTAAACTCAGGTCCTCGTTTAGCTTTCCAACGAACTCGAACAATTGGAATCTTCTTGCATTTCAAGGTTTTGACCTCACGGTCCATAATTTCAACAGGTTCTTCCACGAAGTGGAGTTTGTCATCAATCGTAAGCTCCTCAAGTGGTATGACAAGTTATGGTTCAGCAAGACATTTCTTCAGATTCGACACGTGAAAAGTGGGATGAATAGCACTCAACTGAGTCAGAAGATCCAAACGGTAAGCAACGGGTCCAACACGCTCCAAGACTTTAAAAGGACCAATATATCGCGGATTTAGCTTCCCACGCTTTCCGAAACGGATTACATATTTCCAAGGTGCGACTTTCAACATCACTCGGTCACCCACTTGAAATTCGCGATCTTTACGCTCAAGATCGGCATAGCTCTTTTGATGATCACGGGCCGTCTTGAGCCACGCTTAAATTTGGACAATCTTCTCGGTAGTTTCATGGACGAGTTCAGGTCCGGTGATCTGCTTTTCACCTACTTCGGCCTAACAGATAGGAGAACGACATCTGCGGCCATACAAGGCTTCGAGAGGTGCGGCCTTAATGCTTGCGTGATAGCTATTATTGTAAGAGAATTCGGCTAGCGGCAAGTGCTTCTCCAAAGCCTTTCCGAAATCAATTACACAAGCACGCAACATGTCCTCCAGGGTTTGAATCGTGAGTTCGCTCTGTCCGTCGGTTTGCGGGTGATACACAGTACTCATGTCCAAACGTGTTCCCAAAGCTTCTTGCAAAGAATGCCAGAATCTAGAAGCGAAATGGGCGTCTCAGTCTGAAATAATCGATAAGGGTATACCGTGTCGAGATACAACTTCCTTTATGTATAATTGCGCGAGTTTCTCCATCGTATCAGTTTCCTTCATGGCTAGGAAGTGTGCAGATTTGGTAAGACGGTCAACGATAACCCAAATGGTATCATAACCGCCTATCGTCTTCGGTAGCTTCGTGATGAAGTCCATCGTTATTCCTTCCCACTTCCATTGCGGGATTTCTGGTTGCTGAAGTAATCCGGATGGCCTCTGATGTTTGGCTTTGATCTTAAAACAAGTTAAAAAACTTTCTGACATAAGTCGCAACATCCTTCTTGAGGTTTGGCCACCAATATTGAACCTTGAGGTCGTGGTACATCTTACCAGCTCTTGGATGAATCGAATACCTTGACTTATGGGCTTCGTCTAGAATAAGGCTTCGTAAATCTCCATAACTAGGAACCCAGATTCTTCCGGAAAAGTATCGGAGTCCAGTCTCCTTGACCTCGAATCGAGAAACGAGAATGTTCAAGTGCTCTTGAGCAATATTCTCCTCCTTGAGAGCTTCCTCTTGGGCTACACGGATTTGGCTATTGAGATTCATGTGTATGGTGACGTTCAAGGCTCGGACATGAAGTGGTACCATTCTTTCCTTTCGGCTCAAGGCATCGGCTACAACATTTGCCTTGCCAGGGTGGTAACGAAGTTCACAATCATAGTAGTTCAACGTCTCGATCCACCGTCACTGTCGCATATTCAATTGCTTCTGATCGAATATGTGTTGGAGGCTCTTGTGATTGGTGAAGATAGTACTCATGGTTCCATACAGATAATGTCTCCACAGTTTGAGTGCAAAGACAACGGCTCTAAGCTCAAGATCGTGAGTAGTGTAGTTTCGCTCGTGAACCTTCAGTTGTCAAGAGGCGTAAGCAATAACCTTCTTCCGTTGCATCAATACACACCCAAAACCTTGTCGAGAGGCATCGCAATACACAACGAAATCATCACTGCCTTTGGGAAGGGATAAAATAAGAGCGGTGGTTAACTTCTGCTTCAGGGTTTGGAATGCTGACTCTTGCTCGGTTTCCTAAACAAACTTCTTCCCCTAGTGAGTTAACGCAGTCAAAGGACGCGCAATCAGAGAGAAGCATTCGATGAATCTACGATAGTAACCGGCGAGGCCTAAAAATTGGCGGATATGAGTAGGAGTAGTGGGGGTTTCCCACTTGCTGATGGCTTCGATCTTAGCAGGATCAACCTTGATACCCTGATCGCTCACGATATGACCAAGATATTGGACTTCCTTCAACCAAAATTCACACTTGGAGAATTTGGCATAGAGTTGCTCTTGTATTAAGAGTTCAAGCATGAGTTGAAGATGTTGCTCATGTTCTTCTTGGAATAGATTAGGATATTGATGTGTAATTTCGTACTCTAAATTATTAGCTAAATACCTATCGATTATCACACAATACAGGCAACTATAACTAGTTCGTGTAGTAATTAAACAAGTATTTGACCAATTTGTTCCACAGAGAGCAGGTAATTGAAAACTTGAACTATTAATTATTCTAAGATTTAAAAGGGAAGTTTTGTTGTAAAACTGACTAAACGCGAAAGTAAATTAAACTTAACTCAATAAGAAACAAAGGTATCTACTTGGCTACAATTCCCTAGGCTAGGATTGCTCGGTTAAACTCGTTAAGTAAACAATTACAATGATGTGACACTGTATTTATCTGTCGATTCCTACAGTTTAAGACTAGCAACCTAAGTATAGCTATCGTTAACCTAGAATTACTAACCAATTCACAATGATATTACTCAAGATTATAATCTAACTTAGGTTGGTTTGGTGTCCCTTACAACCTCACAATTATTGCAACTAATTTCAAGCTCAACCACTATACGATTAATTTTATTATCGGTGTCCCTCATAAAATCTCACGTATTCCTAAATTATTCACGTTCAATAATCTAGTAAAAGCTATTAATCAATTTAACTGTCGTTAATTAATCAATAACTCCCGTGATCTAACAATCAATAAGCTTTAATAACGGCGGATCTTAGCTAGACATAAAATTGTGTAATTTTAATTAATTGTCGTTAACCAAAAGATCGCAATCCATCACCTAGGTTCATGCATCTAAGCGAATACTAAATATTTAGCTACTCATGGTAAAGCAAATAACAAATAAATAAGAAGAACAATTAAGCACGAACATTGAATTGAATAAAGAGCAAAATAATAAAAGTTAAATAAGAGATTAAACTAACCAAACTTGATGTAATAAATTTAACCCTTGCAAAATAATGTAGAAAAGCTAATAAATTCGTAATTAATGTTGCTGTGAAAGAAAATTCGTAAATAAAACTGCATCCCCTAAATTGGGGTAAAATTCGTCTATTTATAGGAGTAAACAAATCAGCTGGAACCGACCCTGGTCGCGATCCGCAACAACCCATCGCGAAACGCGATGAACCAGGACGTGACTAATCTGCTTGAAACGCGACAGATTGGTCAGTTTGGCTTCTTTTCCATGTCGTGTTCTAATGCACTTCATCACGTATCACGATGACCAAAACGCGATAAACCTCATCCTGAAGCGATGGAAACTGATTTTTTTCACCCGGGGCACGTTTATCTTCAACTCTAACTTCGTTTTGGCTATATCTTCAATGAAAATCAACATTAATGAGCCAACGAACCATATCTTGACACTTTCTTCATTTTAAACTCAAATAACTCGATATCTTAATCAAAGTCTTCAAAATACCAGCAAATGGAACAAGATAACGCCCAAAATATATGTATGAAAATGGCGTTATCAAAATCCCCCACACTTGAACCTTGCTTGTCCTCAAGCAAGTCAATCTCGAACCAATAACTGTACGTATAATCTTCAACAAAATTTCGCAAGATTCAAGCCTTCAAGTCAATCCTCCACAAGCTCTCGCACTCTTCATCTTTTCACGATTAAGCTTATTTCCTCACAAAACAATTCCTCACATTCCTGTCACTTATAAAAACAACATACAAACCATCAAACGCACCCCCCTTCTTCCCCCCATTTTCATTAAAACACATTTCAAAAACAATATCCTAAGTGGCCATTATTGCAAACAAATTTTCATAAAACATTTTTTCTAGGTCATGAATTGAGATGTAAAGACAATTTGGGTTGAGAACTCAAACTTCAAAAGTTTTCACAACTTTACTTCTTAACACAAACCTTTCATCTCAAAGCCTAAATTATTTTCACTTAGCTTCCCCTAAAAATCACATTACTAGGCTTTCAATATCCTTCTTTTCTTTGCATCAATCAACCCTTAAGACTTAACTTTCAAACTCAATAACTAATCACCAATAAACATTCAAATTCCTACACATCGTGTCAAAAGAAACACACATTTTTGAGTTGTTTCTACACCTGTGCTTATTTAATGAGGTAGATATAACTCGAATAACAATTGGTGTAAAATGATTACAAATGGTAAAAACAATCTTACGTTATAAGGTTTAGTATTTGTAACATGACTCTTATTCGCATCAAGATAGCCTACTAACAATATTTAAGGCACTATTGTAAATACCAATACTTCACAATTTAATTAGAGATCCAGTTATAAATAGATTCATACCTGTATTTATGTAGGGAAACCCGTTTAACTTTTTAACTCTCTTGATTCCATTTCATGCTGATAATTTCTAAATATGCAAGCTATCCACATACTGGTCACATCTCTCTTATCCAACGTACCCCGCAAAGGTAACTCTCCCCAAGGTCTAACCTTACTAGGTATTTCCCACATCATGAGCCAAAGGTGATCACTGCTGCATAAGTATAAGACGAGTACTTACAACCAAAACTACCTAAAGATGATCACCTTGCCTTGAGATAGTAACGTCCTTGACCCGTGTAGCGAACCTTCAACCAACCGATCCCAAACCGGAAAAAGGTCTTAGGTGGTTAGGTGATCTAGCACCCCAAAGGATCTATCGGCTCGAGTCTTAGAAACTACTACTTAAGCTCGGATTTCATAAGCATTTTTTTTTTCAACAGTAATACTCTCTTTGAATGTCTTTCTCTTCT
The DNA here is from genome assembly GCF_046630445.1 of Rutidosis leptorrhynchoides. Lineage (NCBI taxonomy): Eukaryota > Viridiplantae > Streptophyta > Magnoliopsida > Asterales > Asteraceae > Rutidosis > Rutidosis leptorrhynchoides. The sequence continues at coordinate 141,181,078 of NC_092338.1, forward strand.
TCGATTTGTGACTTTGTAGAACCCGCAATGTATGATGTAGCGGATGGATAATGATGTGATCGATGATGATGAATGATTTGTTGTAGGAAGTCTTTAACTCATGACAATAAGCAATACCATTCACACCATAGTCAGCAACAGCCACCCCTTAAAGGGTCCATTGGAGTCAGAGATTTGTGATTTTTCCTCTTCAAGGTTACATACTGATGTCAAAGCTAAGGGGTATAAAATACTATTAAAGTTTACAAGGAAATACTATTAAATACGATACATTTTTACACAAGATATTTATTTATTTATAGAATGGATATACTTAAACCTTGCTACAACACTTATAGGCAGTGTACCTAATCGTACAGTAGTTTAGTTTTTAGTAAGTCCGGTTCGTTCAACACGGAATCTTTTTAAACAAAGCTTAACGCTATATTAGTTTACTTTTATAAAAATACAAATATATATATAAGTAATATTATTATTATAAAGGGGGTTTTTACCATTTAATGACCGGTTTGTCGATTTTAAAACTTTAGTCGCAGTTAAAACCAAATGTAAAATAATAAATATAAATACAAGACTTAAATTAAAGCGTAAAGTAAATAACGATAATGAAATTGCGAATAATAAAAGTGCGATAAAATAAACTTGCGATAATTAAAAGTGCAATTAAATAAAATAACAATAAAAATGCGATAATTAGAAGTGTAATTAAATATAAAATAAAGGAAATTAAATATGAAATAAAAGAATTATGCTTATTTAAACTTCCGTAATCATGATGTTTGACGTGTTGATTTTAGTTTTATGCCCATGGGTTAATTGTCCTTTGTCCTGGATTATTTAATATGTCCATACGGATTTGTCCATAATAGTCCATCAGTCATAAATATAAAGAGCGAAAGCCTTCGTCAAATTATTCTTATTCCCGAAGTCAAATATTCCAACTAATTGGGGATTCGAATTGTAACAAGGTTTTAATACTTTGTTTAATGAATACACCAGGTTATCGACTGCGTGTAAACCAAGGTTTTACTACTTTGTTAACAATTACACCAATTACCCTTGAATGTAATCCACCCCTGTTTTAATGAGTCCATTGACTATTAATCCATCCCCGTGTCCGGTCAAATGAACAATAATTCGTACTTATAAATATCCCGCCCATCGTGTCCGATTAAGCGTATGTGGTTATATATAAATACGTCGAATTATAAGTTTGTATATTAAATTAACAAGGTATTGTTTAGTTAATATAAAACCCATTAATAGCCCATAGTCTAATTTCCACAAGTGTCGTTCTTTTATCCAAACCCCAATTATGGTACAAAGCCCAATTACCCAATTTTTAGTAATTAGCCCAACATCATGATTACTTCGGATTAAATAAGCATAATAATAACTTAGCTACGAGACATTAATATAAAAAGGTTGAACATAACTTACAATGATTAAAAATAGCGTAGCGTTACACGGACAGAATTTCGACTTACACCCTTACAACATTCGCTAACATACCCTTATTATTAGAATTATAATTAAAATTAAAATTAAAATATAAATATAAATATTTACGTAGTATTATGAGAGAAGAAGAAAAAGATGATTAAAAATGCTCAGAATTCGGTTGCTTTTATAGGGACTTTCAAAACTTGGGGCTCCGCGACTCGCGGCATTTTTGGCCTTCAAACTCCGCGAGTCGCGGAGATTGAAATTACAGCTCAGTCCAGTTTGGAGTCTTTCTTGCCGACGGTTTTTATTATTTATTATAATATATAAATAATTATAAGAATTATTTAAATATTATATTATATTTATGTGCATAGTTAACTTGTAATTTTTAGTCCGTTGCGTCGAGCGTTGAGAGTTGACTCTGGTCCCGGTTCCGGATTTTCGAACGTCCTTGCGTACAATTTAATATCTTGTACTTTGTGTTTTGAATCTTGTACTCTTGTAATTTCGAGACGTTTCTTATCAATAATTGGAACCTCTTTGATTGTATTTTGTACTTTTGAGCTTTTTGGTCGTTTGCGTCTTCAATTCGTCGAATCTGTCTTTTGTCTTCACCTTTTATTATTTAAACGAATATCACTTGTAAATAGAACAATTGCAACTAAAAGCTTGTCTTTCTTGAGGAATAATGCTATGAAATATATGTTCGTTTTTAGCATTATCACATACCTAGCACTTATGAGTATAACACTTCTTTAAGAGAGTCAAAAAGCCATAAACGCAAAATATGAAGCCATTTATATCCTAATCTCTAATTTAACCATTTTTCTCGCATTTTACCCTAAAGCCCTAAATACTGTTCTTCTTCATTTCTTGACACAAATAAGTTGCATTGTCATTTTTGAAACAAAAAACTAAACTAGATAAAATAAGATTAAATTTTTAACATTTTTAACCAAATTTATCCAACATCTATCCCTCTCAACTTTCACCTTTCATCAATTGTTTTTCCTCAAGCACTTATATACTCAAAATTCCTCAGTCATGGTCAAAAAGGTCCATTCATAATTAACAAACCACTAACAATTTGCTTAAACCTAATAAACCTCACCGGCCAAAACCAAAAATTCCAAATCAACCCCTAATCACTACGGGTGCTCTCATGGGTAAACATCTCAATTATAACCTTAAAAGTTTAAAAATTCTGACCACCTAGGCAATTAAAACATGCAAACATTTCAAAATCCGCGAGAATTTATCTCTCCCCCCACACTTAAGATCATGTAATGCCCTCATTTACATGAAATCAGATAAACAAAAATAAATTCGAGAGGACAAAATAGTGAAAAAGGGAAAAGAAAAGAAAAGAAAAACCCGGATTTTTAGATCCGTAGATCGCGGAAACACGGTGCACGATGGCGCTGAACTTACTGCCAGCATAAGAACATCAGCATCCACTCGATCACCAAAACATCATAATCAAGTAAGGTGCTAAACTTAATGCCAGACTTTGAAAAATTAAAGCATAACCACCGTGGAACCTGAAACGAAAACATACATAGCCACAACCATAACTAATGGGGTGGTACCACGATGGTACCGAAATGCCCCATTCAAAATCCAAAGTATTAAGTTTAAGACTAACAATTACAATCATCCTAATTAAGTTTACAGTCACCCAAAATAAAAAACAAATAAACGAAATTAAAAAGTTTTTCTTGTCACCACACGATCACCACCGCATCCAATCACCAAGGGTTATACCCTCCATAAGATCCATCATATTGCCCACCATAAGGACCTCCACCACCTGACTGACCTCCCTGGTGTAAAACATTCCAATCGATCACCCGATGTGGTTCAAATTCTTTCCGAATCAATTCTTGAACATCCACCTTTCTTTGCTTAATAACCTCCAAAAAACCATTAAACCGTAAATTCACATGTAATTCTGTTTGAGGAATTGGAGGTTGGGGTTGAACCTCCTGAGCTGCACCAGCTACGGTACCGGAACTTGAAGTATCCCTAGCATTACCACGTCCTCCTGTCTGAAAAACAAACACAATGACATCCAAAAAGATATATCCCAAAGGACATGTTAGCGTTAGCTATAACCTGCATTCTTCCAAAAATATACCTAAGGCACATAATGTCAATGGTCATTTAAAAACATGCCAAAAGCATAGATCATATAAGACTCCAACAACTATCATGCACTTATAACAAATTCCCAAGTAACATCATTAATCATCATGAAAATCCTCACAGTTATAAACAATTCAAAGCATGGATGTCAAATTAAATCAACACAAATCAATCTACTAACGTCATCCTCTCAGTAACATATGCACCTTTAACTAAGTAAATCAACAATAAAAACACGTAATCAAAGTATACATATCATCAGCACATGTTAAACACAATCCAAAAGTCAAACGGAGTCAAACCCAGTCAACCAAGTCAAAAATCCTCAATTACACATGAACCCTAGAAATCAAAATCAAAATCTAGCCAATTTAAGCATGCATTTATGGTAATCATACTCAGCTAATAATCATACAACATTCAAAACATATCAATTTAACTCACAAATTCAAAACCCCCAATTAATCATACCTAAGAACCCTAGAAATCAAAGAATGAATTGATAGAACAATAGGCATGAAAATTGAAGTAATAACATGTTAAGCATACATAATCTTCAATAAAAATCGAACAATAACACATAAACACACCCCCACACTTTTTTTCTCATAAACCCTAATGAAATTCGAGATTAAGCATGAGAAATAAAGAAAAACAAGCAAGAAGATGATAAATCATACCCTAGCCATGTTGTTAGTGTTGATTAGATGAAGATTTGTGAGTAAATCGAAGGTTTAATTGATGGGTTATGGTGTATTGAGAGCAGAAAAATTGAGAGAGATGAAAAGAATTAAGTGGTGGTGATGAATAAAGGCTGGGAAGAGCTCAAATAACCCGACCTGCTGTCGCGTCGCGTTTGGCGACAGGGTGTCGCGTTTCGCGACTGTACTGATTCCAACGCGATCTCACAGGTTCAAACGCGACAACTTATGGGGTCCGAACTGATCAATCCATCGTGTTTTGGTGGTGTATGTCGCGTTCCGCGATTTTTTTTCCCCAGGTTTTATATTGTTTTTGGATTTTTCATGGTTTACCAATTAAAGCAAAAATACACACAAATTACCTAACAAATACAAACTCTACACGAATTGATTTTTTAACGAGTCGTTTTCTCGACTCATGACCACGCTCATGCGTCTTTCGGGTAGAGGGTGAGGTCCTCCCTCTCGGTGTTATTGAATGCCTCGTGATACAATTTTAACCTATGACCATTCACCTTAAAGCTTCTACCCTCGTTATCTAACAATTCCACGTGCCCTGCAAGAAAAGCTTTATTTACCACGAATGGACCGGACCATCGTGACCTAAGCTTTCCGGCGGAGAATTTAAACTTAGATTGAAATAACAAAACTTTATCGCCCAGTTCAAATTCTTTTCTCATCTTCAAACGCGAATCATGTCATAACTTCGTTTTCTCCTTATAAATGCGCGAATTCTCATAAGCATGGTTTCGCAATTTCTCAAGTTCATGAATTTGCAAAAACCGATATTCTCCCACTTCATTAAGGTCCGTATTACACTGTTTAAGTTTCCAATACTCCTTATGCTCCACTTCAACCGGCAAATAACACGCTTTTCCATAAACGAGACGGAATGGTGTGGTACCAATAGGCGTTTTATAAGCAGTTCGAAATGCCCATAGCGCGTCATTCAACTTTCGGTTCCAAATCTTAGGATTATTTTTCACCGTTCTTTCAAGAATGCGTTTTAGTGCACGGTTAGTATTCTCAACTTGGCTACTCGTTTGAGGGTGGTAAGCCGTGGAGAAACGGTGGGTTACTCCATACTTATTAAGCACCTTCTCGAGTAGTTGATTTGCAAAGTGCGTACCACGATCACTAATCAAGGCCTTTGGAAGCCCGAACCGCGAAAAGAGATTTTTAAGGAAGTCAACAACGACTCTTGCGTCATTAGTAGGCAAAGCTTTGGCCTCGGCCCACTTTGACACGTAGTCAACCACCACAAGGATGTATTTGCATTTGTTGGATGCGGGAAAGGGTCCCATGAAATCAATCCCCCAAATGTCAAATATCTCACAAACTTGAATACTCGTTTGAGGCATCTCATCTCTTTTGGAGATGTTTCCCGCCCTTTGGCAAGCGTCACAAGTTTTGATAAAGGCACTAGCATCTTTGAAAATGGTAGGCCAATAGAATCCCGAATCGAAGATTTTCTTAGCCGTATAATTAGCTCCAAGATGCCCACCCGTGGGTCCTTGGTGACAATACTCTAGAATTTGTTGAGCTTCCTTCCCATAAACACAACGACAAATCACTTGATCTGCCCCAATTCGAAAAATATGTGGGGCATCCCAAAAGTAGAACTTAATATCCGCAAAGAATTTCTTCTTTTGTTGGTAAGTTAAACCTTTGGAAAGAATGCCCGCGGCTAGATAATTAGCAATATCGGCGAACCAAGGAGTTTTGGATTCAATTTCAATACCCATAAGGGACTCATCGGGGAATGTATCATGAATGTCCGATTCATTGAGTTCCTCTAGGTTTGGATTTTCAAGACGCGATAAATGAACCGCTGCTAAATTTTTGGCACCCTTTTTATCCTTGATCTCAATGTCAAATTCTTGGAGAAGAAGAATCCAACGAATGAGTCTAGGTTTAGCATCTTGTTTAGAGAACAAGTACTTAAGGGCCGAATGATCGGTGTAAACGACCGTTTTAGACACACCAAATATGACCAAAATTTATCAAACGCAAAGACGACTGCAAGGAGCTCCTTTTCCGTGGTGGTATAATTCAATTGAGCCCCCGTAAGTGTCTTACTCGCGTAATAAATAGGTTTAAAGTGATTAACGTGGCATTGACCTAAAACCGCGCCTAGAACAAAATCACTAGCATCACACATAAGCTCGAAAGGATGTGACCAATCGGGAGATACCATGATAGGAGCGTGTGTGAGCTTCTCTTTTAAGAAGTTGAAAGAGTTCTCGCATTCGATATTAAAGTCGAAAGGAACGTCATTCTCAAGGAGTTTGGTCAATGGTCGGGCAATCTTAGAAAAGTCCTTAATGAACCTTCTATAGAATCCCGCATGACCAAGAAAACTACGAATGGCTTTAACGTTTGTAGGTTTGGGAAGGCCCGAGATAACATCAATTTTGGCCTTATCAACCTCAATACCTGCACGAGAGATTTTGTGCCCTAAGACAATGCCTTCCTTCACCATGAAGTGGCATTTCTCCCAATTAAGAACAAGGTTTGATTCCTTGCACCTTTTGAGCACTTTTTTCAAGATTAGCAAGACACGAATCGAAAGAGTCTCCAAAGACAGAAAAATCATCCATGAAAACTTCCATGAAGTCTTCGATCATGTCATGAAAGATGGCGACCATACACCTTTGGAAGGTGCTCGGGGCATTGCATAGCTCGAATGGCATTCGCCGATAAGCAAACGTACCAAAAGGACAAGTAAATGTGGTTTTATCTTGGTCCTTAGGATTAATGGGGATTTGGAAGTAGCCTGAAAATCCATCTAGGAAACAATAGAACTCCCTTCCCACTAAACACTCAAGCATTTGATCGATAAATGGAAGCGGGAAGTGGTCCTTCCTAGTGGCGTCGTTCAAACGACGATAATCTATACAAACTCTCCATCCCGTGACAGTACGAGTAGGGACAAGTTCATCCTTCTCGTTGAGAACAACAGTCATGCCCCCCTTTTTGGGCACAACTTGAACAGGGCTTACCCACGGGCTGTCCGAGATGGGATAAATTAACCTGGCATCGAGCAATTTAACCACCTCTTTTTTAATGACCTCTTTCATATTCGGGTTTAGACGACATTGCCTTTGTACCACGGGTTTAAAATCATCTTCCATTAGGATTCGATGAGTACAAAAGGCCGGATTGATGCCCGGTATGTCCGAGGTTTTCCAAGCTATTGCTCTTTTGTGGGATTTAAGAACGGAAACCAACCGACCCTTTTGGTCGCCGGTAAGTGTCGAAGAAATAATAACCAGCAATTGGGACGTACCTTGAAGATAAGCATATTCCATGTGAGGTGGAAGTTCCTTAAGCTCCAAGGTGGGCGGTTCTTCAAGAGATGTTTTGATACGGAATTCATTTTTCAACCGGATAGTTTCAAATGATTCCGATTCTTTAAGCTCATCCTCTTTAAGCAATTCCTCCAACTCAACTTCCGGGTCGAAGTCATCATTGACTTCACCCATCATGATTACATCCGACGTGTCTACACTTAACAATTCCTGCAAATCATGCTCAACACAATCGTCAATAACATCAATAGCAAAACATTCATCATCGGTTGAAATAGGGTGTCTCATGGCTTTATTAATGTGACAAATCATCCTCTCATTCCCAACACCTAAGCTAAGTTGTTCTTTTTGAACGTGGACGATAGCATCCGCAGTGTTAAGGAATGGTCGACCTAAAATAATGGGCACCTTAGTGTCCTCTCTCATCTCTAAGATCACGAAATCAACTGGGAATACAAGTGACTCAACCTTTACCAATATGTCCTCGGCTATTCCAATGGGGGTATCAAAAGAGTGGTTCACTAAGAGAATCCCCATTCTTGTAGGTTTCAAGTCTCCTAGGTCAAGTTTAAGATATAACGAATATGGCATAAGGTTAACACTAGCACCTAAGTCGGCAAGTGCATCGTACACTTCCGAATTACCCATAACACAAGGGATAAGAAAACTACCCGGGTCTCCCAATTTTGGAGGCATCTTGCTCTTTTTCAAGATGGCCGAACATTCCTTATGGAGGAATGCGGCGGATACCTCATGGTACTTACCTTTCTTGGAGATTAGATCTTTAAGAAACTTCCCATAGTTAGGCATCCCCTGGAGTACTTCCGCGAGTGGCATGTTCACGCTAATCTGTTTAATCATGGTTGCAAATTTCTGATATTGACTAGCGAGCTTATCCTTCTTTTATGCTTTCGAGTAAGGAATTGGTGCTTTGTATTCCTTCAACGGCGGTGATTTAGTTATGATCTCCGGCGGATCATCTTCCTTTTTCACTTCGTTAGGCGACTTTTCTAACTCGGGCTCTTCCTCCTTTTTCTCCTCATTAATAGGTACCTGCAAAACATTCGAAGATACAATAGGAGAAGACTTCGGAGTCTCCTTGTTAATAACCAAAACACTTCGAGTGGTTATAGCATTCACGTGCTCATTCCTAGCAGGCACTTTGTTGTTTGGACTGGATTGCGTATTAGCTGGGAGAGCACCCGGTGGTTTCTCCGATAAAGATTGAGCGATACGCCCCACATCCCGTTCCAAGTTCTGAATCGAAGCCTGCTGATTTCTAACTTGCTGTTTTGTAGATTCCCCATCTTGCCTCAAAGCAGTGATACTTTCGTCCGTTTTCATAATAAAACCCCGTAGTAATTCCTCCAAAGGAGGCATCTTATTCTCTGGCTGCTGAACTGGTGGCATAGGCTGCTGGAAATTCCTAGGTGGTGCTTGCTGATTTATGTTATTAAACCCAGGCGGCCTGTACATATATACCTTCTGATTGCCCTGATAAACCTGATTACCACTCTGATAATTGTTACCACCCATATTATTCGCTTGATTGAAAAACTGTCTCCCACCCGAAAATTCACTAAGAGCAAAATCACCCTTCTTAACATAACCCAGATAATTAGCCTGTTCCTCCATTGATGCTTGATCACAATCTTTGGTCAGATGCGGTCCTTGACAAAATTCACAACCCACCTTCATAGCGTGCATCTCTTTAGTGAGTGACTCCATCTGTCTCTTAAAGTCGCAAGTTGAGCCTTAACTGCAGCAAGCTCGTCACTAGTTTCGGTACTAGCAACATAAGAAGAGCGAGAAAGATCTAATTCTTGATGCCAATCATACGAATGCATGGCAGTATCTGAGATGATTTCATAAGCGTCATTCGGAGTCTTTTTCATCAAAGAACCACCTGCAGCAATATCAAGTTCTTTCCTTGTTGGCACATTAACACCTTTGTAGAAAATTTGGACCTTATTAAAGTTGTTCAACCCGTGTTGAGGACAATTACGTAACATTTTTCCGAACTGTGTCCAAGCATCATAAAGTGTCTCATGTGGCTTCTGAACAAAGTGATTAATGTCGCTCTGCAGTTGAGCAGCCTTTGCAGCTGGAAAGAAATGTTGCAAAAATTTATCTTCCATTGTAGTCCAACTATCAATTTCACCTTCAGGCAATGAGTCTAACCAATCCTTGGCGTCATCTTTCAAAGACCAAGGAAAAACCCTCAAATAGATAACTGTGTCCGCGATATTTGCAATCTTGAACAAGTTGCAAATGCTTTTGAAGGAATGGAGATGCTCGAATGCATCCTCTTTCGGTGTACCTCTGAATTGGCATTGGTGAGTTATCATATTAAGAATCTATCCTTTGACCTCAAAATCTATAGTGACTGGTGGTTGCGTAATAGCATGTCCGTTACCAGCCCTTGTGGCTTTCATCAATGCTTCCATAGTCTGTCCTGCTGCCCCTTCAGCCATGTTAACTTCTTCCTTAATATATTCAAAATCTGGAATATAAAAAGGTAACTCAGCGAAATCCTCGGCGATTTCCTGTTCTTCTTTAGCTTTGCTGCGTGTGTAGTAAACTCTAGACGGTTCCAGAGTTATTGGTACCTAACCTGCGATCACACCACAACAAAACCGCACGTAAAATCAAACAAAAATAACAGAAAAGGAACTTTTGCAAGAATTGCTTCTCACAAAAGGATCGAATAATCAAAAGTTGAACCAAATTTCCAATAATTACACCGCTTCCCCGGCAGCGGCGCCAAAAAGTTGATGTGTAATTTCGTACTCTAAATTATTAGCTAAATTCCTATCGATTATCACACAATACAGGCAACTATAACCAGTTCGTGTAGTAATTAAACAAGTATTTGACCAATTCGTTCCATAGAGAGCAGGTAATTGAAAACTTGAACTATTAATTATTCTAAGATTTAAAAGGGAAGTTTTGTTGTAAAACTGACTAAACGCGAAAGTAAATTAAACTTAACTCAATAAGAAACAAAGGTATCCACTTAGCTACAATTTCCTAGGCTAGGATTGCTCGGTTAAACTCGTTAAGTAAACAATTACAATGATGTGACACTGTATTTATCTGTCGATTCCTACAGTTTAAGACTAGCAACCTAAGTATAACTGTCGTTAACCTAGAATTACTAACCAATTCACAATGATATTACTCAAGATTATAATCTAACTTAGGTTGGTTTGGTGTCCCTTACAACCTCACAATTATTGCAACTAATTTCAAGCTCAACCACTATACGATTAATTTTATTATCGGTGTCCCTCATAAAAATCTCACGTATTCCTAAATTAATCACGTTCAATAATCTAGTAAAAGCTATTAATCAATTTAATTGTCGTTAATTAATCAATAACTCCCGTGATCTAACAATCAATAAGCTTTAATAACGGTGGATCTTAGCTAGACATAAAATTGTGTAATTTTAATTAATTGTCGTTAACCAAAAGATCGCAATCCATCACCTAGGTTCATGCATCTAAGCAAATACTAAATATTTAGCTACTCATGGTAAAGCAAATAACAAATAAATAAGAAGAACAATTAAGCACGAACATTGAATTGAATAAAGAACAAAATAATAAAAGTTAAATAAGAGATTAAACTAACCAAACTTGATGTAATAAATTTAACCCTTGTAAAATAATGTAGAAAAGCTAATAAATTCGTAATTAATGTTGCTGTGAAAGAAAATTCGCAAATAAAACTGCATACCCTAAATTGGGGTAAAATTCGTCTATTTATAGGAGTAAACAAATCAGCTGGAACCGACCCTGGTCGCGATCCGCGACAACCCATCGCGAAACGCGATGAACCAGGACGCGACCAATCTGCTTAAAACGCGACAGATTGGTCAGTTTGGCTTCTTTTCCATGTCGTGTTCTAATGCACTTCATCACGTATCACGATGACCAAAACGCGATAAACCTCATCCTGAAGCGATGGAAACTGATTTTTTTCACCCGGGGCACGTTTATCTTCAACTCTAACTTCGTTTTGGCTATATCTTCAATGAAAATCAACATTAATGAGCCAACGAACCATATCTTGACACTTTCTTCATTTTAAACTTAAATAACTCGATATCTTAATCAAAGTCTTCAAAATACCAGCAAATGGAACAAGATAACGCCCAAAATATATGTATGAAAATGGCGTTATCAGATATCATCTATGAAGACGATAACGAACTTGTCCAGGTACGGCTTGCATACGCAATTTATGAGATCCATAAACACGACAGGTGCGTTGGTTAAACCGAATGGCATCACTAGAAACTCATAGTGACCATAACGGGTTCGGAACGCAGTCTTCAGCACATCGCTCTCCTTCACCCTCAACTGGTGATAACCTGATCATAAATCGATCTTGGAGTAAACCCTGGATCCTTGCAGCTGATCGAAAAGATCGTCAATCCTGGGAAGGGGATACCGATTCTTGATCATCAATTTGTTCAGTTCACGATAATCGATACACATACGGAAAGATCCGTCCTTCTTCTTCATGAACAAAACAGGTGTGCCCCAAGGCGATGAACTCGGTCGGATAAATCCACGGTCTAGTAGTTCCTGAATTTGGCTCTGCAACTCTTGCAGTTCGGAAGGTGCAAGTCGATAAGGTGCGCGAGCTACAGGTGCAGCTCCTGGCACTAGATCGATCTGAAACTCTACTGATCTCAGCGGCAGTAATCCCGGCAATTTTTCTGGAAAGACGTCGGGAAATTCGTTCACAATTCGTACTTCATCCATGCTTTTCTCCCAGTTTCTAGTTTCTTCACGTGTGCCAAAACAGCAAAACGCCCTTTTTCCATAACCTTTTGCGCTTTCATGCAACTAATAAGGTTCAGCTTTGGGCTACATCTATACTCGTAAACAATCAGTGGCTCACCATCTTCGCGAGGTATACGAAGAATATTCTCACCACATATAACTCCGGCTCTTACCTTGGACAACCAGTCTATTCCGACTATCACATCAAAACTCCCCAACTTAAAGGGTATTAAATCAATCTCAAAATCCACACCAGCTAAGTTTATAATACCTCCTCGGCCAATTTGGTCAACTTTCTAAAGTTTTCCATTGACTACTTCGACAAGTATACTCTCATCCAAAGGCACTAACGGCCAATCTATCTTAGAGCAAAAGTGTCTACGTACATAACTCCTATCGGCACCAGTATCAAATTGGACAGAAGCTAATAGGTTATTGATAGTGAATGTACCTGTAACCAAGTCAGGATCTTCACGGGCATCTTTGGCATTCATGTTAAAGACTCTCCCACGTGCTGGGCCGCCATACTTCTTTTTGTTAGGACATTCATTCTTGAAGTGGCCCTGCTGACCGCACTCAGAGCACTTCCTTGGTCCACTTGGGTTTGTCCTTACAGCTGGGGTGGTGATCTTACAATCTCTGCCGATGTGTCCAGTACTTTTACACTTCTCACACACTACGTTGCAGTATCCAGTGTGATGCTTGTAGCATCTTTTACACTAGGGAAGACTACGTTTGTTGTTAGGGTTAGAGCTAGGGTTCGGGTTAGGATTCCTCCAGTCATTGTTTCCCTTAAAATTCTCATACCTCTTAGTCGGGTTCTGGTCAAAACCTTTTCCCTTACTTCCATCCCACTTACGTTTCCCATTACTAGTTCCCGATTCTGATTTCACCTTCTCTGGCTCCTGGCGGGTAATTTGATTCATCAGGGTGTGTGACATATGCATAGCTTCTAGGACATTCGCTGGTTTCGATGAAGTGACATTTTCTTGAATGTTCTTAGGGAGTCCCCACAGATACCTCTCCATCTGCTTGTACTCCGGAGTAACCATCATGGGGCACATCAAAGCTAACTCCAAGTTCCTTCAGTTATAGCCATTAAGATCAGTTCTTACAACTTTCAGTTCCCAAAATTCCGCTTCCATTTTCTGAATTTCGGTTCTGGGATAGTACTCCTCGATCATAGCCCTCTTAAACTCCTACCATGGTGTAGCGTAAGCTTTGTCGATTCCTCGCACCTGTGCGAGCGTGTTCCACCAAGTCAAAGCGCCATCCGACAAAGTGCATGATGCGAACTTAGTCTTATTCCCTTCGGAGCAGTTACTCACATGGAACACAGCTTCCAACTTCTCAAACCATCTTGTCAGCCCAACTGGCCCTTCTGTTCCGCTGAAATTGAGGGGCTTGCAGCTCTGGAATTCCTTGAAAGTACACCCATTCTGGAAGTTCGGGTTAGCCGGCGGAGCTTGGGGGTTGGCATTGGCCATAGCTGCGGGTACTCGAGCGACTATCATCTCCTCAAGCTGTGCTGTGGTGGGGATTTCTCTCGGACCTCTTCCGTTAGCCATCGATCTTCCAACAAAAGTTTTAACTTAAGTTAAAATCCATTAACCAACAACGTCACGGCATACGGTAAACAACATGGAAGCAACACAGTACATGATAACTAAGCATGGCAACAAGCAGCAGGTAGCACAAAAGCCAACATGTAATAAAATGCCGTATAATAAATCAACAATAGTAGTTCCATTCATAATAAGAAAATCGCATACAATAGCATAAGGTTCGTACAATACATAAATGAAAAACAGGAAACTACAAACGGAATACATAAAGAAATCTAATACAACGGTCCTAGGGCGAGGGTGGGTAAATGATGTCCATCAGGTGGGACATCTGGTCCTCGAGCTCAGTTACCCGAGCACGGAGGGCATGCACTTCCCTCGTCAGTTCCTCGACGATAGGGGATGCTGGTGGAGCAGGTGGTGCAGATGGTGCAGATGGTCCAGATAATGCGGATGTAGTACTATAAGTAGACGGCTCTGAGCGGGCGACCTTACGCACAAATGGATCGGCAGGATATGGTACAACCCTTTTACGGGCGGTGACCCTAGCCAACTGTCCATGTGCGTTCATGAACATCTTTCCTCCATTAACCCCTGGAATAGCAGTACCATCGAAGCGGTACCTCTTCTTCGGCAGGGTAGAGGGTGGCTGCACGGGCTCCTCCTTGAAGTCCTCCTCAGAATCCTCCTTGGAATCCTCCTCACTGGTGTCATCGGATGATGATCCGTCTGAATCGTCAGAAGGTAGTGCGGGTACATCACGGGCAGGAGAAATCGTCTGGCCGATGGTCATAAGTCGATATCTGCCAGGTGTAATCGGTACGACACATCCGTCAGCTGTGCGTCTAGCCCAATGTCCATGCTCGTTACGAAAGGGACCATCTCCGTTTCCCCCGGGGATCACAGTACTACCAGAATGGTGCTGTGGCCCCGGGAGTCTAGGGCTGGGTGGTGCTGGAATCTCCTCGGGATCCTCGTCTCCATCCGAGAAGTCCATCAGGTCAAGCGCTGTCCACTATCTCCAGAAGATGAATTGCCAGAGTCGCCGGAGGGTAGCGGTGAGTCAGCAACAATAGTAGGCGAGGTAGCAGACGTATCTGAGTCAATCTCGAAGTTAAAGGTCATGGACAGCATGTCTGACATCTGAACAAGGAAAAATAACGTTTTCCATGTCAGTAAGACATATAGCAAGCACGTAATCAAGCACTACAGCATCCTAGCAGTACATGGCATGGCAATCGTAACAGTATTAAATAGAAGTAACATGCAATCAAAGACAGATAGTAGCATGCAGTAGCGAGAAAGTAGCAGCATACAACAAGTTCACATAGCAGTAAGGGTAAGCATTAGCATGCAGTAGTAGTAAGCAGTAGCAAGTAAACGAGCAAATTGTAGATTAGTCCTATTAGCGAATCCTACTCGGCTCAGTCAAGACTCACTAATGCAACCTAATTCCCTATAATCGATGATCTGATACCAAATGTGACGCCCCGTACAGAAACATCATGTACGAATCGTCAACAACAGGTCCATTACACGGTATAATACTACATGCTGTTTTAAAATAAGTTTTGCATTCAAAAAGGATAACGTTTTACAAAAGATAACGTGACACAAAGGTCGTTTACAAGCCATTATTCAAATAACATAAGTTGTGAATGCAAGATAAAAGTTCCATGTTTGAGACATCTCTAAGTTATGCAGCGGAAGTCTAACACAGCGAGTCTGTAACAGCAAGTCTAAAACACCAAGACAGCAAGTCTAACATCGGAAGCAACAACGTCTAAGCACCTGAGAAATACACGCTTAAAAGTCAACACGAATGTTGGTGAGCTATAGTTTGTATTCAGTAATGTAATGTAGACCACGAGATTTCGTATTCCAAAATAGTATGAAAAGTATATGCTTATCCGTGGGCACCCGGTAACTAACTTAATGTAATAGTAATACCCCCTAAAAGTACACTTGGCGAGTGCGTATGTCCTTGAAGTATCAAACAACCATTAAATGCTAGCGCGACTAGCCCGAGTGGGGATGTCAAACCCTGTGGATCCATATCTAATATTCGCGTTCATTGGTTCAAAAACCAATGATTAAACGTTACCGTGCTAAGGGGAATCTTTGTGTCGTTATATCACCCACACATATATAAAGTTTAAGTACTCGTGTCTAGTATGTAAAACATAAAAAGCGCATGTATTCTCAGTCCCAAAAATAGTTAAAGTAAAAAGGGAAGCTATAACTCACAGTGAATATGCAGTAAAAGTCGATATGAAAAGTATGCAAGTAGTAAGTCAGTCCGAAAGGTCGTCAATGAAATGTCCCATTCATATTGATTATAAACGTTCCATATTAATTGATTTCGTTGCGAGGTTTTGACCTCTATATGAGACGTTTTTCAAAGACTGCATTCTTTTTTAGAACAAACCATAACCTTTATTTTATCGACAAGGTTAAAAAGTCACCACCTAGATTATCCAGAAATGATAATCTAAAAATATCACACTTACACACTACCAATACATATTGGTTTACAATATTAATATGTTACAACAAAGTAAATCTCGAATGCAGTTTTAAACAATATTATACAAGCATGCTGACACCAAATCTTGTCCATATTTTAGCATGCAATATCGGAAGCTCTTAATAATCACCTGAGAATAAACATGCTTTAAACGTCAACAAAAAATGTTGCTGAGTTATAGGTTTAACCTATATATTTATCAAATCGTAATAATAGACCACAAGATTTCATTTTTCAATAACATACAATCTGTATAAAAATCATTCATATGTTGAACACCTGGTAACCGACATTAACAAAATGCATATAGAATATCACCAAAACAGAAATCCATCTGTACTAATAACTCGAAGTACTAAAGCATACCATTTTTCAGTATGGGGGGAGTTAGGGCCAGTAGATCTACCTTTAGGATTCGCGTCAATTAGGGTGTCTGTTCCCCTATTCTTAGGTTACCAAGCTAAAAGGGTGATATTCGGTATTCATAATCCAACATAGAATGTAATTTCAAGTACTTGTGTCTATTTTGTAAAACATTTACAAAGCTGCATGTATTCTCATCCCAAAAATATTAGATTTAAAAGTGGGACTATAACTCACTTTCACAGATTTTTACTTCGTCGGGAAGTGAGACTTGGCCACGGGTTGATTCACGAACCTATAACAAATATGTACATATATATCAAAGTATGATCAAAATATAATTACAACATTTTTTATTACGTTTTAATGATTTGAGTGTTTTAAGTCCGCAGTCCTCGTTAGTAACCTACAACTAGTTGTCCACAGTTAGATGTACAGAATTAAAGCAATATATTTTATCTTGAATCAATCCACGACCTCGTGTATACAAGCCTCAAGATAGATCACAACTCAAAGTATATAATATTTTAGAATCAACCTCAACCCTGTATAGCTAACTCCAACATTACTGCATATAGAGTGTCTATGGTTGTTCCGAAATATATATATAGATGGGTCGATATGATATGTCAAAACATTGTATTCGTGTCTATGGTATCCCAAGATTACATAATATATGTTAGAATACATGTATAATACAATATAAGTTAATTAAGTTAGGATTTGTATAGATTTGTTACAAATTTCACGTAGCTACAACAAGCAAAATTATCCAATCTTGTTTTACCCATAACTTCTTCGTTTTAAATCCATTTTGAGTGATTCAAATTGCTATGGTTTCATATTGAACTTAAGTTTATGAATCTAAACTGAAAAATTATAAGTTTATAGTCGGAATTATAGGTTACAAGTCATTTTTGTAAAGGTAGTCATTTTAGTCGAAAGAACGACGTCTAGATGACCATTTTGGAAAACATACTTCCACTTTGAGTTTAACCATGATTTTTGGATATAGTCTCATGTTCATAAGAAAAATCATTTTCCCAAACGAACAACTTTTAAATTAAAGTTTATCGTAGTTTTTAATTAACTAACCCAAAACAGCCCGCGGTGTTACTACGACGGCGTATATCCGATTTTACGGTGTTTTTCATGTTTTCAGGTTTTAAATCATTAAGTTAGCATATCATATAGATATATAACATGTGTTTAGTTGATTTTAAAAGTCAAGTTAGAAGGATTAACTTTTGTTTGCGAACAAGTTTAGAATTAACTAAACTATGTTCTAGTGATTACAAGTTTAAACCTTCGAATAAGGTAGTTTTATATATATGAATCGAATGATGTTAGGAACATCATTACTACCTCAGGTTTTATGGATAAACCTACTAGAAATGAAAAAAATAGATCTAGCTTCAAAGGATCCTTGGATGGCTTGAAAGTTCTTGAAGTAGAATCAAGACACGAAAACAAGTTCAAGTAAGATTTTCAATCGAAATAAGATTGTTAAAGTTATAGAAATTAAATCAAAGTTTGAATATGAGTATTATCTTGTATTAGAAAGATATCTTACTGTAAATAAGAAATATTTCTTGAGGTTAGATGATCACTCAAAGTGGATTTGCAAGATTGGAAGTAAGCTAGCAAACTTGGAAGTGTTGTTGGTGTGTTCTTGAGTAGTTGTTTTATAACTTGGTTTATGTATGGATTTATGAACTAGATTGAGCTAGATTTTGATGAAGAGGATGAAGAACACTTAGAACAATGGAAGAACACTTGAGAGAGAGTAGTTTGATGCATATATGTTGCAAAAATGAAAGTGTTTGTGTACACTCTCATTCACGTGAATCTTGCTCCATCATATAGGCTCCATTAGTTTGTTATTTTGTGAGATATTTCATGCTAGATGTTAAATGATGGTTCCCGCATGGTTAGGTGACTCACATGGGCTGCTAAGAGCTGATCATTAGAGTGTATATACCAATAGTAAATACATTTAGAAGCTGAGTATTGTACAAGTACAAATACGAGTGCATACGAGTAGAATTATTTTGTTAAGTAGAAGTACATTGATAAGTGTCTTGAAGTATTTCAAAAGTATATAAATACATATTAAAACACTACATGTATATACATTTTAACTGAGTTGTTAAGTCATCGTTAGTCGTTACATGTAAGTGTTGTTTTGAAACCTTTAAGTTAACGATCTTGTTAAATGTTATTAACCCTTTGTTTATTATATCTAATGAGATGTTAAATTATTATATTATTATGATAATATGATGTATTAATATATTTTAATGTGATATATATACATTTAAATGTCGTTACAACGATAATCATTACATATATGTCTCGTTTCGAAACCCTTAAGTTAGTAGTCTTGTTTTTACATGTGAAGTTCATTGTTAATACACTTAATGATATGTTTACTTATCATTTAACATATTTAAACATAGTGTAACAATATCTTAATATGATTCATATGTATTTAATAAGATGTTGTTATAACGATAATCGTTATATATATCGTTTCGAGTTTCTTAATTCAATAAACTCATTTTTATGTATACAATTCATTGTTAATATACATAGTGAGATACTTTCTTATCATAATATCATGTTAACTATATATATATATATCCATATATATATATATATATATATATATATATATATATATATATATATATATATATATATATATATATATATATATATATATATATATATATATATATCATATAATTTTTACAAGTTTTAACATTCGTGAATGGCCGGTCAACTTGGGTGGTCAATTTTCTACATGAAACTCATTTCATATAATCAAGTCTTAACAAGTTTGATTGCTTAACATGTTGAAAACATTTAATCATGTAAAGATCAATTTCATTTAATATATAAATATATAAACATGGAAAAGTTCGGGTCACTACAGTACCTACCTGTTAAATAAATTTCGTCCCGAAATTTTAAGCAGTTGGAGGTGTTGACGTATCTTCTAGAAATAAGTACGGGTATTTCTTCTTCATCTGATCTTCACGCTCCCAGGTGAACTCGGGTCCCCTACGAGCATTCCATCGAACCTTAACAATTGGTATCTTGTTTTGCTTAAGTCTTTTAATCTCACGATCCATTATTTCGATGGGTTCTTCGATGAATTGAAGTTTTTCGTTGATTTGGATTTCGTCTAACGGAATAGTGAGATCTTCTTTAGCAAAAAATTTCTTCAAATTCGAGACGTGGAAAGTGTTATGTACTGCCGCGAGTTGTTGAGGTAACTCAACTCGGTAAGCTACTGGTCCGACACGATCAATAATCTTGAATGGTCCAATATACCTTGGATTTAATTTCCCTCGTTTACCAAATCGAACAACGCCTTTCCAAGGTGCAACTTTAAGCATGACCATCTCTCTAATTTTAAATTCTATATCTTTTCTTTTAATGTCAGCGTAGCTCTTTTGTTGACTTTGGGCGGTTTTCAAACGTTGTTGAATTTGGATGATCTTCTCGGTAGTTTCTTGTATTATCCCCGGACCCGTAATCTGTCTATCCCCCACTTCACTCCAACAAATTAGAGACTTGCACTTTCTACCATAAAGTGCTTCAAACGGCGCCATCTCAATGCTTGAATGGTAGCTGTTGTTGTAGAAAATTCTGCTAAAGGAAGGTGTCGATCCCAACTGTTTCCGAAATCAATAACACATGCTCGTAGCATGTCTTCAAGCGTTTGTATCGTCCTTTCACTCTGCCCATCAGTTTGTGGATGATAGGTAGTACTCATGTCTAGACGAGTTTCTAATGCTTGCTGTAATGTCTGCCAGAATCTTGAAATAAATCTGCCATCCCTATCAGAGATAATAGAGATTGGTATTCCATGTCTGGAGACGACTTCCTTCAAATACAGTCGTGCTAACTTCTCCATCTTGTCATCTTCTCTTATTGGCAGGAAGTGTGCTGATTTGGTGAGACGATCAACTATTACCCAAATAGTATCAAAACCACTTGCAGTCTTTGGCAATTTAGTGATGAAATCCATGGTAATATTTTCCCATTTCCATTCCGGGATTTCGGGTTGTTGAAGTAGACCTAATGGTTTCTGATGCTCCACTTTGAACTTAGAACACATCAAACATTCTCCTACGTATTTAGCAACATCGGCTTTCATACCCGACCACCAAAAATGTTTCTTGAGATCCTTGTACATCTTCCCCATTCCAGGATGTATTGAGTATCTGGTTTTATGAGCTTCTCTAAGTACCATTTCTCTCATATCTCCAAATTTTGGTACCCAAATTCTTTCAGCCCTATACCGGGTTCCGTCTTCCCGAATATTAAGACGCTTCTCCGCTCTTTTGGGTATTTCATTCTTTAAATTTCCCTCTTTTAAAACTCTCTGTTGCGCCTCCTCTATTTGAGTAGTAAGGTTAGTGCGAATCATTATATTCATAGCTTTTACTCGAATGGGTTCTCTGTCCTTTCTGCTCAAGGCGTCGGCTACCACATTCGCCTTCCCCGGGTGGTAACGAATCTCAAAGTCGTAATCATTCAACAATTCAATCCACCTGCGCTGCCTCAAGTTCAGTTATTTCTGATTAAATATGTGTTGAAGACTTTTGTGGTCGGTATATATAATACTTTTGACCCCATATAAGTAGTGCCTCCAAGTCTTTAATGCAAAAACAACCGCGCCTAATTCCAAATCATGCGTCGTATAATTCTGCTCGTGAATCTTCAATTGTCTAGACGCATAAGCAATTACTTTCGTTCGTTGCATTAATACACAACCGAGACCTTGCTTTGAGGCGTCACAATATATCACAAAATCATCATTCCCTTCAGGTAATGACAATATAGGTGCCGTAGTTAACTTTTTCTTCAACAATTAAAATGCTTTCTCTTGTTCATCCTTCCATTCAAATTTCTTCCCTTTATGCGTTAATGCAGTCAAGGGTTTTGCTATTTTCGAAAAATATTGGATGAATCTCCTGTAATAACCAGCCAGCCCTAAAAATTGGCGTATGTGTTTCGGAGTTTTCGGGGTTTCCCACTTTTCAACGGTTTCAATCTTTGCTGGATCCACCTGAATACCTTCTTTGTTCACTATGTGACCGAGGAATTGAACTTCTTCCAACCAAAATGCACACTTTGAAAACTTAGCGTACAGTTTTTCTTTTCTCAGCAACTCTAGCACTTTTCTCAAATGTTCTTTGTGCTCTTGATCATTCTTCGAGTAAATAAGTATGTCATCAATGAAAACAATGACAAACTTGTCAAGATATGGCCCACACACTCGGTTCATGAGATCCATGAACACAGCTGGTGCGTTAGTCAATCCAAATGGCATAACCATAAACTCGTAATGACCGTAACGCGTCCTAAAAGCAGTCTTTGGAATGTCATCCTCCTTCACCTGCATTTGGTGATATCCAGAACGTAAATCGATCTTCGAATAAACTGATGAGCCTTGTAGTTGATCAAATAAGTCGTCAATTCTCGGTAATGGGTAACGGTTCTTGATGGTAAGTTTGTTCAACTCTCGGTAGTCGATATACAACCTGAATGTACCATCTTTCTTCTTGACATACAGAACAGGAGCTTCCCATGGTGATGTACTTGGTCGAATGAAACCACGCTCTAAAAGTTCCTGTAACTGACTTTATAATTCTTTCATTTCGCTGGGTGCGAGTCTGTATGGAGCACGAGCTATTGGTGCAGCTCCTGGTACAAGATCTATTTGAAATTCAACGGATCGGTGTGGAGGTAGTCCTGGTAATTCTTTTGAAAAAACATCGGGAAATTCTTTTGCGACGGGAACATCATTGATGTTCTTTTCTTTGGTTTGTACTTTCTCGACATGTGCTAAAACAGCATAGCAACCTTTTCTTATTAGCTTTCGTGCCTTCAAATTACTAATAAGATTTAGCTTCGTGTTGCTCTTTTCTCCGTACACCATTAAGGGTTTTCCTTTTTCCCGTACAATGCGAATTGCATTTTTGTAACATAAGATCTCTACTCTCTCCTTTTTCAACCAGTCCATGCCAATTATCACATCAAAACTTCCTAACTCTACTGGTATCAAATCAATCTTAAATGTTTCACTAACCAGCTTAATTTCTCGATTCGACATAAGTTTTCTGCTGTAATTATTTTACCGTTTGCTAATTCGAGTAAAAATTTATTATCCAAAGACATCAGTGGACAACTTAATTTAGCACAAAAATCTCTACTCATATAGCTTCTATCCGCACCCGAATCAAATAAAACATAAGCAGATTTATTGTCAATGAGAAACGTACCCGTAACAAGCTCCGGGTCTTCCTGCACTTCTGCTGAATTAATGTTGAAGACTCTTCCACGGCTTTGCCCATTTGTATTTCCTTGGTTTAGGCATTTACTCTTGACGTGGCCCGGTTTTCCACATCCATAACAAATAAAGGCGGCATTACTTGTCCTGACATTGCTCGTTGCATTATTTTTGTTAATCACCGGTCCGTAGATTTCACACTTCGTCGATCTATAACCACCTCTCTTACACTTAGTACACGTTGTCGTGCAGAACCCAGTCGGATGGTATCCTTCACACCTTTGACATGGTTTTTGCCTTTTGTTATTATTGTTGGGATGGTTGCTGCTGTGGTTGTTGTTGTTGTTGTTATTGGGATGTTTGTTGTAGTTATTGTTAGGATTGCAGTTATTGTTGCGATTGTTGTTGTGGTTATTGGGATAGTTGTTGCGATTGTGGTTGTAATTGTTGTTGTTGTTGTTGTTGCACTGGTAACTCTTGTCACCGTTTTCCTCCCACTTCCTCTTGAGTTGTTTCGTGTTGGCTTCTTCGGCACCTGCTCTTTAATTCTTCCCTCAATCTGATTTATGAGTTTATGAGCCATTCGACTTGTCTTTTGTATAGAAGCGGGCTCGTGTGAACTCACATCTTCTTGAATCCTTTCTGGTAACCCTTTTACAAATGCATCGATCTTCTCTTCTTCATCTTTGAACGCTCCCGGACACAATAGGCACAACTCTGTGAATCGTCGTTCATACATGGTAATGTCGAACCCTTGCGTTCGTAACTGTGATGATCGCTCCAAATCTACTTGGACGAACACGTCATTCATCGATTTCATTGCGAGGTATTTGACCTCTATATGATACGTTTTGTAAACATTGCATTCTTTTGAAAAGGCACACCATAAATGAATATTTAAATCAAAGGTTTTCGACGTCTGATGATTTCTACATATAGACAATCACCGTAATATAATAGTTTACAATAATACTTCTATTGACAATGCAGTCAAAATAAGATAGATGGTGATGATTTGTGAATGCAAAGTTTTCTCGAATAAAGCATGTATGACTCCATGCACATATCTTGTATAACATATAAGTAAACAGCGGAAGACTTCTAGGGAACCTGAGAATAAACATGCTGACAAGTGTCAACACAAAGGTTGGTGAGTTCATAGTTTTAATGTTTCGTATAATCTGTATATAAAGGTGGATCACAAGATTTCAGTTGTTTCATCCAGAAACGTTTATCAAAATATTCTACAAGATTGAGCACCCTGGTAACTAAACTTTAATGTCTATATAATAAGTACCCCTGTTTTAACATACATGTAACCAACATGTACAATACACGCAAACCAACGTGTACTAAACTCAAATAGCATATGTCTGTTTTATAGTTCAGGCTAGGGTTTCTATACCTGGAACAGACGGGGATGTCAAGCCCTATGGATCCATATACAACTATTCGCGCCCACCAGTTCTTATAACTGGCAGCTACTAGTTACCAAAGTTAAGGGATTTTCGGTTCAAACTCGGTGTAGAATTTAGTATGTACCTGTATCCATTGCGTTTAAAATAAAGTGCATGTATTCTCAGCCCAAAAATATAGATTGCAAAAGCAATTAAAAAGGGAGCATATGAAACTCACCTTAGCAGCACATAAAGTCATTCACCGCAATGTGACCGAAACTCGAAATACCAAATAACCGTAGATCTCAATCTAGAGAACATCTGTTGGTCAATAAATGTCTATCAAGCTAGGTCAGGTCATAGTGTATTACAATCCTAATGCTCGAGACCGACATACAAAAGTTATCAAAAGTCGTTTCAAAAAGTCAATCTGACTCAATACTATAGTTGAATGATCATGGCAATCGAAACATTCTAACATTTCACATAGTTTCCTAATTTTTGTAAAATTAAACTATAGTTTTTATAAGGCTTTAAAATATGATAAAACAATCAATTTTGACAATTGTTCAACAAAACGAGACGTGCCTTATATAAGAATTCATTTACTCCGCTGGTAATATTTAAAAATTCAATTTAACAATCTTATAAACAAGTTGTTTAAATATTAATTGTAGATTCAAAAGCAATTTCAATTATAATTCAGTTGATCATATCTTTTAATTCGTTCATCGAAATCATACGATACCTAAATGAAAAGTTATTGATTTTTCGCCAGCTTTCCAAAAATATGCATATCATATACCTTTTATTAGTAATATATGTATTTAATTCGTGATTCATCATAAACTGTTTAACCATGAAATTTAGCATACTAGCATGCATAAACATATATACTCGAGCACTAGACATGTATACACTATTAATATATAAAATATAAGATATGAATGCTCACGTATCAATATTGTGATTCAATATTGCAGGAAAGTACGTAGACGCAACGGAGATGATAAACACTAGGTTAGACTTGCGAATATTACCCATGAACATTACCCATAATCTCCATAGCTATAACCCATAGTTTCCTTAGCTTAAACCCGTTTGAAAACTTGTTTTGAAAGTGACATGCTCATGACCTCGTCGTAGTATTTTATGTATAATACTAATTAATAATACTCCGGACTATAAAATTAATAATAATATTAATCTTAATTCTTAATAATAATAATAATAATAATAATAATAATAATAATAATAATAATAATAATAATAATAATAATATAAATATAATTATATATAGAGAGAGCAGAGATATTGAAAGAGTGTAAAACATTCGGCAAAAACTGGAGCATTTATAGGACTTTTGCTGAATCCATGTGCCATGCGATCGCATGGGGTCCTTTTCCAGCTCACATGATTTTTGTTATTTTCCTCGTCGACATAATATTAAATTAATATAATATATATAATTTAAATTAATTAATTATATATTATATTATATTCTCGTGCCTAGTTAACTTGTAATCTTGATTCCGATGTCTTGTACGTTTACGTTCGACTTATGTCCCGCTTCCGGTTTCTCGAATGCATTTTTGTACGCTTAGAAAACTAGTACTTCTCGTTACGCGACGTGTACCTTTATCAAAAATTAAACTTAATCATTGATAAACTATGTCACTCGAAGTGTAGCTTTAATCAATTAAGTGTTTTGGTTATTTGCTTCTATAAATCATCGTCTTGTAGTATATACATATACATGTTTATATTTTCATTTTAAAATAGTGTTTTACTGTAGCAAAGTTACTGCAGTAAGTTTTTTTTACTGTAGCAAATAGTGATTTTCGAAAACCCTGTAGCTTTTTGGGTACTGTAGCAATTCAAAAATACTATAGCAAATTAGTGTTTTACTGGCTCATCTTAAACATTTTAGTTAACTTATATAAATATCAATCGAATCAATAATCGAATGTTACTATCGTTTACTAAATAACTTGAAATCATATATTTATATATATACACATTAAGTTATATATATATTGTTCGTGAATCTTCGAGAACAGTCAAAGAATAATTGATTATATGAATATAGTTTCA
The DNA here is from genome assembly GCF_046630445.1 of Rutidosis leptorrhynchoides. NCBI lineage: Eukaryota > Viridiplantae > Streptophyta > Magnoliopsida > Asterales > Asteraceae > Rutidosis > Rutidosis leptorrhynchoides. The sequence goes on from NC_092338.1 coordinate 141,207,730, forward strand.
AAACTTGAGACTCAACATTACAGACTTTGCTTATAGTGTCGAAAACATTAAATCATTTAAAGATAAAGTTTAAATTTGGTCAGAAATTTTCGGGTCGTCACAGTAACTCTCTAAGCTCTACCTTGAGCTTATTGACCTCGTTTCTGGGATGATACTGCTCGTTCATCAAGTGCTTGAATGCTGACCACGGTAACGCGTAGGCAGTATCTTGTCCCACCTGCTCGAAATAGGTATTCCACCATGTTAACGCAGTACCTGTGAAGGTATGCGTAGCGTACTTTACTTTTTCTTCTTCAGTACATTTACTTATGGCAAACACCGATTCAACCTTCTTGGTCCACCGTTTCAATCCGATTGGACCCTTGGTTCCATCAAATTCCAAAGGTTTGCAGGCAGTGAATTCTTTGTAGGAGCATCCTACACGATTTCTTGTGGAATTAGTTCCACTGCTAGAACCAGAATTATTGTTTCTATTTTTCATTTCGGCCTGCACGGTGGCTATGCTTGCAGCAAGGAAAACACGGAAGTCTTCCTTACTCATGCTCAAGTTCTGACGAGTCGTCGGTGCCATTTCCTTCAAAAATAGCCAAAAGAATTGAGTTAATCATATAGAATTTAAGAGTAGTCAATAGTATTTCGTAGCATAATATGAACTTATTTATAAAAGCTTTTTCTTCATATTAGCATTTTATAGTTTTAATTCAGGTAGTACCTACCCGTTAAGTTCATACTTAGTAGCTATTATAGAATTCAACTACTACGATTCTATATGAAAAACTTATTACAATAATATTTCGCGTTCAAACTTTTATACAATATTTTACAAACATACAATACCACTATTATACATATAGGATGAAATATAGCACATAATAACTTGCTACTCGGTAGCTATAAAGGCAATTCTAGTTAGTACGCAAGCCGTTCAGCAAAAGAAATAAAGACACGTAATTCATAAGTCCAGAAACAAGTCATGCATTCTGGTTGTACTAATATTATTTCCCATCCTTGGTTATGTAGCAGATAACCATTATGACCGTTAGCTAGGTAGCATGTTGTAACATCGTCAAAAGGACGAGGGTTTCGTAATGCCCAACAGCCCTGTAACAATCTAAAAACCTTGTTTCTCACCTCAACTACCGAGTCCGTCACTTGTGGGAATGTTTTATTTAAAAGTTGCAACCCAATGTTCTTTTTCTCAATTTGATGAGAAGCGAACATTATTAATCCGTAAGCATAACATGCTTCTTTATGTTGCATGTTAGAAGCTCTTTCTAAAGAACGGAGTCCTATGTTGGGATATGTTGAGTCAAAATAGGTTCGTAACCCGTAGCGTAAAATTGCATTTGGGTTTTCCGCACTAAATGCCTTAAAGAAAACTTGGCGTAACTTAAAGTCTCCCTAATGTGATATACCCCATCTTTCAAAGGAAAGCCTTTTATATACTAAGGCATGCCTGGAATGTCTTTCAAACATTTGACAAACTAATTTTGCCGTAACTAATTGTGCTGATGAATTCTGCCCGACTCTAGACAAGATTTCATCAATCATATCTCCTGGTAGGTCTTCTAAAATTTTTGGTTGTCTATCCTTAACGTCAATTTTTGTTTTTATATTGTAAAATAAACAAGGATTAGATTCGTAAAAGGTTATTAACAAACAATACAAGCAATTTTTACATATAAAAAATACAAACACACTACAATACATATATTACACAGCATGATTACAACTCTTTATTCCGACTCACTCGTTTCTTCTTCTTCGGACTTAGTTCATTTGGCTAATTTCCTAGGGATACTTGGTGATCCTCTAATACGAGCCGTCATTTTCACAAATGGTTTAGAAAAACCTGGTGGCCTAGATGTTCCCGGATTATTGTTAAAATCTAAGAAATACGGGCGTTTACGATATATATAAAGTTTATCGGGGTTGTAATCAGGTTTCTCTATTTTGATACCTTTTCCCTTATTGTTTTCTTTTGTTTTTTCAAATTGGGTCGAGGTAATTTCTATAACATCATCGAAATCCTCGTCGGGATCCAATTTATCAGAAAATTGGTAATTTTCCTAATATTTTGTTTCCTCGGCGGAAACACCATTGACCATTATTAAGTTTGGTCCGTTGGTTGAGGATTTTCTTTTATTTAATTGTTTAACTGTTGGTATTAATATTTCTTCATCCGGAACCTCTTTCTTCTTCCGGTTCCTCCTCTTCCGGTTCCTCCTCTTCCGGTTCCTCCTCGGGATTTTATGAATCTTTCCAAAATATATTCGACTCTTCATTATTAATAAGTGAGTCGATGGGATTTGTACTAGAAGTAGACATCTATCACACAATATTAAACACGTTAAGATGTGACGCCCCGTACAAAATCATCGTGTACGGTACATCAACAACATGATCATTACAAGGTCAAACACTATATGCTGTTTAAAAACCAGTTTTGCATTCATGAACAGATAATGTTTTACAAAAGATGAATAGGAAACATTAACATGAGTACATGATACTAAGGTCATTACAAAGCTATTGTTTTGAAAATAACATAAGTTGGGAATGCAAAGTAAAAGTTTCATGTTTGAGACATCTCTAAGTAATGCAGCGAAAGTCTAACACAGCAAGTCTGTAACAGTAAGTCTATACACCGAGACTAGAACAACAAGGCTAACAGCAGAAGCAACAACGTCTAAACACCTGAGAAATACATGCTTAAAAAGTCAACACGAATGTTGGTGAGCTATAGTTTGTTTGTATTCAGTAATGTAATGTAGGCCACGAGATTTCAGTGCTTCAAACAAGCGTTTCAAATCAGTAATTCAAATCAGTATGATTAAGTATATGCTCAACCGTGGGCACTCGGTAACTAACTTAACGTTTATACCCCCTGAAAGTACACTTGGCAAGTGCGTATGTTTACGAAGTATTAAACACTAGTTAAATGCTAGCGCTACTAGCCCGAGTGGGGATGTCAAACCCTATGGATCCATATCTAAGATTCGCGTTCACGGTTCAAAAACCAATGATTAAACGTTACCGAGCTAAAGGGAATGTTTATGCCGTTGTATAACCCACATATATATAAGTTTAAGTACTCGTGCCTAGTATGTAAAACATAAAATCCGCATGTATTCTCAGTTCCCAAAATAAGTTAAAGTAAAAAGGGAATGCTATAACTCACAGTGATAAAAGCGGCAAAGTCGGTAATGAAAGTCCGCAAGTAGTAAGTCGGTCCGAAAGGTCGTCAACCTAAATCAAGGGTTACTAGGTCAGTAGGTTGTTTTTATAAATTCTAATAGTGCATAAAATAAGTTTAAGTGTCATCATCATCATCATCATTCATCATCATAAAAGTTAAGTAAGTTCGACAAGAATAGAGATCGAAACAATTGGCTGACTTCGGTCAGATGCTGCGACCTCTACGTAAATCGAAAAGATGCATAGTCAGTGGCTATGGTTCCGTATGTGAGTCCCCTAACGGCTGACCAGTTTTCAGAACCTAACTCGTCTTTGTTTGACCGTGGCGATGGTTTAAGTGCGAGTAGGTCAGAAATTTCAGCACAACGTTAATAGGGTGTAGTGACTCTCGGAGGGCCATAAATTCTAAACCATAACTTGGATTAAGACGAGGCCTAAACGGAAAATCATCTACTCGAACCGAACTAACTGAAAATCAACTTTCCAGTAGCCCAGGTAGTCTGATCCGATAAGAAAATCAGTGGACAAGTGCTCCGGTGAGGTTCTTGGTGCTTGATGCTCATCACGGTTCTCATCCTTGATGCTTGTAGCTTCAAGTGTACAACTCGTTGATGGTTTAGCATCACTTTTGACCAAGATTCTACCATTAATACACAATATGTTAAGACCAAGTGGTAACACAACTCATTTAAGAGTCTTAGATGGATGATGAACCAAGGTTACATCATATCCTTAGTCTTAACACAATTACAAGTCCTATTTACAAACAAAGTTACAAACTTTACATCAATCAAACAAGTATGAACATGATCCAAGTCAAAAGAGGTGATGGAACCCTAAGCTAGAGAGCTTGGATCCCTTTCACACAATTTATAAGGTCACAAAGCTAGAAAGCTTGAACCTTTAGTGTTCTTGAAGATCTTGAAGCATAAAGCTTGGATCTTTAAGATATATGAAGATAACAAACAAAAGTTTGAATCTTTATCACAAAATAACAAGATTAAAGTAAAAGAAAGATGAATCTACAAAGTTGATGAAGATTCAAAGCTAGAAAGCTTGAATCTTCCATGTTCTTGAAAGATTCATGCTTGAATCAACAAGATATAAGCAAGATCAAAGCTAAAAGGAACTTTGATCTCCATAATATGATGATGATGGCCACAAAAATGAAAGGAAAAGAAGAAGAAAAAGAAGACTTACAAGCAATACTAGAAAGGAAAGAAAGAAAGAACAAGTGTGTGTGAAAACCAAATGAGCAAGTGATTTGAATGAGAGGTAAATGGCTAGTATTTATAAGCAAGGAATTTGACAAGGATTGATGACATGGACAAGGGCTAGTATTTATAAGCAAGGAATTTGACAATGATTGATGACATGGACAAGGGCTAGTATTTATAAGCAAGGAATTTGACAAGGATTGATGACATGGACAAGGGCTAATTAATTGGGTCACTAGCTAGAGTAGGGTGGGCTTGAGCCCAACAAGGTAGAAAGTCCAACAAGACTAACTATTGTGCATAATTAAATTAGTTCGCGTAATTAAGCATCCAAAAACCCAGGTAATTATTATTATAAAATAATAATTAATATTTCGCAGTCATAATATTCCGATTATGACAAAAGTTAAATGTGCGCGCAAGTTCGCGGTTTATTCGAAACGTCAAATAACACTAACGGTTATAAAGGCTTCCAATGATCAAGTTATGTCTCCTACGTACTCTAAGGCACGTTTTAACATATAAATGGAAGTAAACCACGTAAATCAAGTTTCCAGAGTATAAAGTAACACAGTAAGCACAAATACGCAGTTTTGCAAAAACACAAGGCACAAAAGCAAGTCGAAAAAGCCGGGTCGTTACATTTCGTCCCGAAATTTGAGGAGTGAAAAAAAAAATGGTACCGTATTTAAATAAGAAGCAGCGTATCAAAGTTCCGAAAGATTCGTGGGCTAAAAAGTGAGCTATTTACCTTGAAAGGTACTCTGGCGTATAAAAGTAAGAATAGGTATATGCTATTAATTAAGTCTCTTAGGAGATCAACAAATTGATTTCGTTTCTGGTTAACATGAGTATGTTGTCTGAATATATCCACAAAAGAAAAGATGATGTTTTTAGCCTTACAGGCATCTTTAGTAAGCTGGATGCATGAAATACATCATGAATGTTACTAAACTCATCTAAAACATTGAGCGCTTATGTCGCAATACAAAGCTGACAGGTAGGATGGAAAACATGGTGATCATAACCATGCGATTTGATGTCTGGATAGTGTTAGCCACGGATTTTACTAACCCCTTGATTTCGGAAAGAGACCATAGGCATAAAGAACTCGATATTTAAGAACGTTTCATTTGACTATATGAATTGAAACTTTTGCTGAAAGTGAATAATCGGACTTATATGCAATGCAAGCCATAATTATCTATAGTGCCTTCAGGACGGTCTGAATGAACAATGAAGGATATCACCCAGTTTACCATACTGCAGGTGAACTTATCCTTAGATGAAATGAAAGAACAGTTCCATAATGTAACTTTATCCTTTCAGTTACATGTTGAAGTTAGGGTTAACATTAACTAGAACAACATATAGTTGCAACCAACGAAGAAAGGAATGTGTAGAGTAACCATATCCGTATTACAGATGTTTTAAGCAGTCCCTTCCAAGAGGATAACAAGATTCATAGATTCCTAAAGTATGTTACTTTACATTTCCGAAAGAGAATCGCACGAAAGGTGTGATCTTTGAACCAGGGTGAACTCTTCGAGCGGTTTGTTCTGAATTTATCCTTATACTTAAGGAGATGCGCGGACAACCTTGGTCGTAAAGAACGGTTTACTCTAAGTGAAAAGAATCTCAAAACGATTCCTTGTACCTCAACCTACTAATTCATAGAGATGATTTTTACGAGGATGTTGCGATTAGCCGTGAAATATTGAGAATAGAAACCCACCTAGTGCCCTTCCTACAAAGGGTGACCATTGAGTTTACCTCAGAAAACTGATTTATCGGCCCGCGATTTTTCCATGTTTAACCTTAAAAGGAACATTTTTCGAGTACAAAGACTTCCTAACAAATTTTTTTTTTTATAAATTTGCCACCCAAAGTGGCTCAAGCGTTTTTAACAAGGATTTTAATAGTAAGCTTCATCCCTAACGGAGGGAGAGAAGAAGTGTGATCCCTACATGGTGTAGTCTAATACAGAAACCTTTAATAAAATCAACCGAGGAAGTTTTGAAAAACCTTTAAACGTTTGATGCGACAACATAAATGGAACGAAGTTCTTGGTAAATTTAGAAGTATGTATTACGAGTACCATTTGCACAAATTTATTTGACTTAAAACAACTCAATAAAGGAGCGATTTTTAATCATCTTGAAGGTATAACTTAGTATGTACTAACCCAAAATAAGTAAGGGTAAATTTATACATATATGATTTTATAAATCGCGTAAGTGATAGAAAAGTTTTTAGTACTTTCATTTGTCCATAAATCTCGTGAGCACTGCACAAATAAGCAACGTGTAAATCAACGTGTAAAAATTTTGATAAACATAGTTTTTCGTATTTCAGAGGTTACGAGTTGAAAAAGGTCGAGTGAAAAATCTTTGAATCATCGGTTGACATGTTACTAGGTAATGAAAACTAATGAATTAAATGTAGTTTTGATGATTATCCGAACTTAAGTCTTTGGCCCAAAAATGTTTACGTGCGAAGCCGTTGCTAAAAAGTGAGGTATGAAGGATAGAGCATGAGGATGAGAAGTTAATCGCTTCTTGACTTTGCAGAATGCCACACATGTTATGGCTAATATTAAAGTCGGATTACTAATGATGTTAATATCGCTAGATGAGAATTTCCTTGGAATAGGTCAGGACTTTGAGTTATGTAAGATAGAGCATCGCTCCGACAGGTGTGAAGAATAAGATCCCTGGGGTAACGCAGTAATTTTGAATGGTTTAAGTGTTTGTGGATGACCGAAGGCTCTGCATGACGTGGTAGTAAGTGCCTTCATCACATACACACACATGAATCTCTTAGTTTCGACAGTTGTCTGTCTTCATGATGACTTGGATACAAATAAGCAACGAAAAATTTTATATTGACAAGCAACGAAAATTTTATAGAATTCATTTAAGGTGACGATGTAAGAAAAGAAATTAAGTTCTTAGCAAACTAGGGTTATGTACAACACGTACCATTCAAGGTAAAATATCCTTTGAATAAAAGATTTGATTTGTAAAATTGAAAGTAAAATTTCATATGTATTGTCAAAAAGAAGTAATTATTTACTTTATTTTATATAACGTATACGATTTCAAAAATTTGCACGAATGGCAAATAAAATAAATTTATTTTTATTAAGTTTTTAGAGGATCGCACAGTAAAATAGTGTAAGTAAAATTTTGGCAAACAAAATTTTCATATCTCGGAGGTTACAAGTTGAAAAAAGATTGATGAGAATCGAGTAAAAGACTTTTGAAAATCTCGGGTGATATTTGAGCAAAAATGTTACGAGGTAATAAAAACTGTTGAATTTTAATGTGGTTGATGACTATTAGTAGGGCATAAGTCCTTCGACCAAAAATGCTTAAGTATAAAGTTGTTGCTTATAAGTGAAAAACAAAAGGGAGAGTATGAGGACGGGGATTAACTACCCATTGATTTTGGAAATTCCGAACTGGTATGACTAATATCGAAGTAAGAAGGGTGATGGTATGATTATCATTGATTAAGAATTCTCTCGGAATAAGTTAGGATTCAGTGTCGCATAAGAATGAGTATCAAATACGATTCTTGGGTAGTATAGAATTTGAATTGCTGAAGTAACGGGATACAATTTCCTTTATGTATCGTTGTCCATTGTATCGGTTTCTTTCATGGCTAGAAAGTGAGCAGATTTGGTGAGGCGATCAACGATAACCCCGATAGTGTCATAACTGCCGACTGTTTTCGGTAGTTTCAGAATGAAATCCATCGTCATCCCTTCCCATTTCCATTGTGAGATCTCGGGTTGTTGAAGTAATCCAGATGGCTTTTGGCTCACCATTCTCGCGAGGTATACGAATAATCTTCTTACTATAAATAACTTTCGCTTTCGTCCTTGAAAGTCAGTCCGTTCCAACGATTTCCTCAAAGCTTTCTAACTCGATGAGTATTAGGTTAATTTTAAGGTCCATTCCAACCAAATCTTATTATACTGCCGTGAAAATTTTTATCAACCTTCTCAAATAACATCTTCTTGTGCGCAGGTAACTAATCCTTTCCAACTACTACTATAAAACTTCCAAGTTTTGTTGGCATGAGGTCATCTCCAAATGACCCACCTGTTAATTTTTTAGGTACTATCTTAAATTACTCCTCTATCTCTGCCAACTTACCATTAGCTTATCCTATAAAATACTTAACTCTCATGATTGTTAATGGCTTATTAGTCATCACACTAGGATTCTTAGATATAAGGTTTCTATTACTCTAGTATTAAAAAATTCCGAGATGATAAATCGTTGTGAAGAAACGTACCCTAACTAAAATCAGGATCCATGCGAGTCTCCATAGCTGAGATAACGATTGCTCTATCGTATGTGAGTCCAAAGTTTTTTTTTTTTTTTTTTTTTTTTTTTTTCATATTTGAGAACTTTTTCCTTAAGTATCCAGGGTGTCTATATCTATAAAAATTTTCGGGTTATCAATTCTGCAGTCCAGGCCCTTCTCGTACAGTATCTAGACCAAGTGGTTATTCCTGCCTTTATCAGACCATAATGCGTATACTCAAGTGGTTTCTACCAAAATTTCCTTTGAATCGCTTCATATTCCTTATGTAGTAACCTTGGGACTTCTGCATGATTCACTTCAATATAATTACGCTGGCCTGGCGTCATTATATTATACTAAATCGTACGTTCATTCCAATATCACTCCATATGGTCAATGTAACGTGATCACTTTCAGTTCTACTCAATTTCATCCAACGGTGCTTTATCTATGCTATCTCAAAACAAAATCTACATAATTAATCTCACGGTTTCTCGGTGTGGGTGCATAAGTTCCGTAGGTCATGCACCAATGCCTAAATGTCCTGAAATTTCTTCAAAATGTTCAGGTTCAGGTAACATCGTTAGGTTCCTTTCTAGAAATTCAATCTGGGTCTCGCGTCGAGTTGTATGTGTAGCAAGTAGTAGTACGATATGTCTTGAGGCGACTCCCAAGTCTTTGGGTATGGTTGAGCATCAGTAGAAGGCACTCTGACCTTGTGAAAGGAGATGTCCTCCCGACTTCCCCAATGCCTAAGAGTGTTAGGGTACTAAATCCAGAAATGTCGTCAGATCGTCGAGCAGTGGTGAAGAACGAAAGAGATAAGTGACGGTCATGAAAGCGTACGAGATACGAGCCATCTTGCAGGAACTGAACAACCTTCGAATGTTCACACGTCGTACGTGGCTATTTAGAGTGAGCTCGGGGTGCTGTTACTCCGACAAATCCTCCAATATCTCCTCCTCCGAGGATCGACTTTAGTGGGCGTGTAATCCGAGGGGTACTCCTCCTAGATTGTGTGAAGAATCGTTTCGATCTCTGGAACGGTGGAACAGTAGTAACAGGTGGATTACAATACTAATCCTTAGGGTTAGACGTATGGGAAATGGGTTCAGAAGAACATCTGAACTAGGAAAGGTAAGTTTTTCCAAGTCGGTGCAGCGAATAGCAGGCATGAAGCAAGCACATAATCAGGCACTACAGCAACCTAGCTCGTTTACAGCAGTATATAGCATGGCAATATTAACAGTACTAAACAGAAGTAACATGCAATCGAAAGCAGATAGTAGCATGCAGTAGCTAGAATAAGCAAAAGCATGCAGCGAGTTTACATAGCAGTAAAAGGAAACGGTAGCATGCAGCAAGTTCATACGGTAGTAAGCAGTGGCATGCAGTAGTAGTAAGCAGTAACATGTAGTAATATAACACAGTAGCATGCAGCAGGTTCCGCAGAAACAAGTAAACTAGCAAGTTGTAGATTAGTCCTATTAGTGAATCCTACTCGGGTCGGTCCTAGAATCACTAATGCAAACTAATTCCCTACAACCAATGCTCTGATACCAACTGTGACGCCCCGTACAAAATCATCGTGTACGGTACATCAACAACAGGATCATTACAAGGTCAAACACTATATGCTGTTTGAAAACCAGTTTTGCATTCATGAACAGATAATGTTTTACAAAAGATGAATAGGAAACATTAACATGAGTACATGATACTAAGGTCATTACAAAGCTATTGTTTTGAAAATAACATAATTTGGGAATGCAAAGTAAAAGTTTCATGTTTGAGACATCTCTAAGTAATGCAGCGGAAGTCTAACACAGCAAGTCTGTAACAGCAAGTCTATACACCGAGACTAGAACAGCAAGACTAACAGCAGAAGCAACAACGTCTAAACACCCGAGAAATACATGCTTAAAAAGTCAACACGAATGTTGGTGAGCTATAGTTTGTTTGTATTCAGTAATGTAATGTAGGCCACGAGATTTCAGTGCTTCAAACAAGCGTTTCAAATCAGTAATTCAAATCAGTATGATTAAGTATATGCTCAACCGTGGGCACTCGGTAACTAACTTAACGTTTATACCCCCTGAAAGTACACTTGGCAAGTGCGTATGCTTACGAAGTATTAAACACTCGTTAAATGCTAGCGCTACAAGCCCGAGTGGGGATGTCAAACCCTATGGATCCATATCTAAGATTCGCGTTCACGGTTCAAAAACCAATGATTAAACGTTACCGAGCTAAAGGGAATGTTTATGCCGTTGTATAACCCACACATATATAAGTTTAAGTACTCGTGACTAGTATGTAAAACATAAAATCCGCATGTATTCTCAGTTCCCAAAATAAGTTAAAGTAAAAAGGGAATGCTATAACTCACAGTGATAAAAGCGGTAAAGTCGGTAATGAAAGTACGCAAGTAGTAAGTCGGTCCGAAAGGTCGTCAACCTAAATCAAGGGTTACTAGGTCAGTAGGTTGTTTTTATAAATTCTAATAGTGCATAAAATAAGTTTAAGTGTCATCATCATCATCATTCATCATCATAAAAGATAAGTAAGTTCGACAAGAATAGAGATCGAAACAATAGGCTGACTTCGGTCAGCTGCTGCGACCTCTACGTAAATCTAAAAGATGCATAGTCAGTGGATATGGCTCCGTATGTGAGTCCCCTAACCGTTGACCAATTTTCAGAACCTAACTCGTCTTCGTTTGACCGTGGCGACGGTTTAAGTGCGAGTAGGTCAGAAATTTCAGCACAACGTTAATAGGGTGTAGTGACTCTCGGAGGGCCATAAATCCTAAACCGTAACTTGGATTAAGACGAGGCCTAAACGGAAAATCATCTACTCGAACCGAACTAACTGAAAATCAACTTTCCAGTAGCCCAGGTAGTCTGATCAGATAAGAAAATCAGTGGACAAGTGCTCCGGTGAGGTTCTTGGTGCTTGATGCTCATCACGGTTCTCATCCTTGATGCTTGTAGCTTCAAGTGTACAACTCGTTGATGGTTTAGCATCACTTTTGTCCAAGATTCTACCATCAATACACAATATGTTAAGACCAAGTGGTAACACAACTCATTTAAGAGTCTTAGATGGATGATGAACCAAGGTTACATCATATCCTTAGTCTTAACACAATTACAAGTCCTATTTACAAACAAAGTTACAAACTTTACATCAATCAAACAAGTATGAACATGATCCAAGTCAAAAGAGGTGATGGAACCCTAAGCTAGAGAGCTTGGATCCCTTTCACACAATTTATTAGGTCACAAAGCTAGAAAGCTTGAACCTTTAGTGTTCTTGAAGATCTTGAAGCATAAAGCTTGGATCTTTAAGATATATGAAGATAACAAACAAAAGTTTGAATCTTTATCACAAAATAACAAGATTAAAGTAAAAGAAAGATGAATCTACAAAGTTGATGAAGATTCAAAGCTAGAAAGCTTGAATCTTCCATGTTCTTGAAAGATTCATGTTTGAATCAATAAGATATAAGCAAGATCAAAGCTAAAAGGAACTTTGATCTCCATAATATGATGATGATGGCCACGAAAATGAAAGGAAAAGAAGAAGAAAAAGAAGACTTACAAGCAATACTAGAAAGGAAAAAAAGAAAGAACAAGTGTGTGTGAAAACCAAATGAGCAAGTGATTTGAATGAGAGGTAAATGGCTAGTATTTATAAGCAATGAATTTGACAAGGATTGATGACATGGACAAGGGCTAGTATTTATAAGCAAGGAATTTGACAAGGATTGATGACATGGACAAGGGCTAGTATTTATAAGCAAGGAATTTGACAAGGATTGATGACATGGACAAGGGCTAATTAATTGGGTCACTAGCTAGAGTAGGGTGGGCTTGAGCCCAACAAGGTAGAAAGTCCAACAAGACTAACTATTGTGCATAATTAAATTAGTACGCGTAATTAAGCATCCAAAAACCCAGGTAATTATTATTATAAAATAATAATTAATATTTCGCAGTCATAATATTCCGATTATGACAAAAGTTAAACGTGCGCGCAAGTTCGCGGTTTATTCGAAACGTCAAATAACACTAACGGTTATAAAGGCTTCCAATGATCAAGTTATGTCTCCTACGTACTCTAAGGCACGTTTTAACATATAAATGGAAGTAAACCACGTAAATCAAGTTTCCAGAGTATAAAGTAACACAGTACGCACAAATACGCAGTTTCACAAAAACACAAGGCACAAAAGCAAGTCGAAAAAGCCGGGTCGTTACATAAGAGATTAATATATCACATAATATTTACATGTTAATAATATATAGTTTCCAACAAAAAGTGTTAAGCAATCGTTTTAGAAGAAAACACGGTCGAAGTCCAGACTCACTAATGCATCCTAACAACTCGGTAAGACACACTAATGCAAAATTCTGGTTCTCTAAGACCAACGCTCGGATACCAACTAAAATGTCCCGTTCATATTGATTATAAACGTTCCATATTAATTGATTTCGTTGCGAGGTTTTGACCTCTATATGAGACGTTTTTCAAAGACTGTATTCGTTTTTAAAACAAACCATAACCTTTATTTTATCGACAAGGTTAAAAAGTCACCACCTAGATTATCCAGAAATGATAATCTAAAAATATCACACTTACACACTACCAATACATATTGGTTTACAATATTAATATGTTACAACAAAGTAAATCTCGAATGCAGTTTTAAACAATATTATACAAGCATGCTGACACCAAATCTTGTCCATATTTTAGCATGTAACAGCGGAAGCTCTTAATAATCACCTGAGAATAAACATGCTTTAAACGTCAATAAAAAATATTGGTGAGTTATATGTTTAACCTATATATTTATCAAATCGTAATAATAGACCACAAGATTTCATTTTTCAATAACATACAATCTGTATAAAAATCATTCATATGTTGAACACCTGGTAACCGACATTAACAAGATGCATATAGAATATCCCCAAAATAGAAATCCATCTGTACTAATAACTCAAAGTACTAAAGCATACCATTTTCCAGTATGGGGGGAGTTAGGTCCCGTAGATCTACCTTTAGGATTCGCGTCAATTAGGGTGTCTGTTCCCTAATTCTTAGGTTACCAAGCTAAAAGGGTGATATTCGGTATTCATAATCCAACATAGAATGTAATTTCAAGTACTTGTGTCTATTTTGTAAAACATTTACAAAGCTGCATGTATTCTCATCCCAAAAATATTAGATTTAAAAGTGGGACTATAACTCACTTTCACAGATTTTTACTTCGTCGGGAAGTAAGACTTGGCCACGGGTTGATTCACGAACCTATAACAAATATGTACATATATATCAAAGTATGATCAAAATATAATTACAACATTTTTATTACGTTTTAATGATTTGAGTGTTTTAAGTCAGCAGTCCTCGTTAGTAACCTACAACTAGTTGTCTACAGTTAGATGTACAAAATTAAAGCAATATATTTTATCTTGAATCAATCCACGACCTCGTGTATACAGGCCTCAAGCTAAATCACAACTCAAAGTATATAATATTTTGGAATCAACCTCAACCATGTATAGCTAACTCCAACATTACTGCATATAGAATGTCTATGGTTGTTCCGAAATATATATATACATGGGTCGATATGATATGTTAAAACATTGTATTCGTGTCTATGGTATCCCAAGATTACATATTATATGTTAGAATACATGTATAATACAATATAAGTTGATTAAGTTAGGATTTGTATAGATTTGTTACAAATTTCACTTAGCTACAACAAGCAAAATTATCCAATCTTGTTTTACCCATAACTTCTTCGTTTTAAATCCGTTTTGAGTGATTCAAATTGCTATGGTTTCATATTGAACTTAAGTTTATGAATCTAAACAGAAAAAGTATAAGTTTATAGTCAGAATTATAGGTTACAAGTCATTTTTGTAAAGGTAGTCATTTCAGTCGAAAGAACGACGTCTAGATGACCATTTTGGAAAACATACTTCCACTTTGAGTTTAACCATGATTTTTGGATATAGTTTCATGTTAATAAGAAAAATCATTTTCCCAGAAGAATAACTTTTAAATCAAAATTTATTATAGTTTTTAATTAAATAACCCAAAACAGCCCGCGGTGTTACTACGACGGCGTATATCCGGTTTTACGATGTTTTTCGTGTTTTCAGGTTTTAAATCATTAAGTTAGCATATCATATAGATATATAACATGTGTTTAGTTGATTTTAAAAGTCAAGTTAGAAGGATTAACTTTTGTTTGTGAACAAGTTTAGAATTAACTAAACTATGTTCTAGTAATTACAAGTTTAAACCTTCGAATAAGGTAGTTTTATATATATGAATCGAATGATGTTATGAATGTCATTACTATCTCAGGTTTTGTGGATAAACCTACTGGAAATGAGAAAAATAGATCTAGCTTCAAAGGATCCTTGGATGGCTTGAAAGTTCTTGAAGTAAAATCATGACACGAAAACAAGTTCAAGTAAGATTTCCACTCGAAATAAGATTGTTAAAGTTATAAAAATTGAATCAAAGTTTGAATATGAGTATTACCTTGTATTAGAAAGATATCTTACTGTAAACTTGGAAGTGTCGTTGGTGTGTTCTTGAGTAGTTGTTTTATAACTTGGTTTATGTATGGATTTATGAACTAGATTGAGCTAAATTTTGATGAAGATGATGAAGAACACTTAGAATAATGGAAGAACACATGATAGAGAGTAGTTTAATGCATGTAAGTTGCAAAAATGAAAGTGTTTGTGTACACTCTCATTCACGTGAATCTTGCTCCATCATACAGGCTCCATTAGTTTATTATTTTGTGAGATATTTCATGCTAGATGTTAAATGATGGTTCCCACATGGTTAGGTGACTCACATGGGCTGCTAAGAGCTGATCATTGGAGTGTATATACCAATAGTAAATACATTTAGAAGCTGAGTATTGTACGAGTACAAATACGAGTGCATACGAGTAGAATTGTTGATGAAAAAGAATGAGGATGTAATTGTAAGCATTTTTGTTAAGTAGAAGTACATTGATAAGTGTCTTGAAGTCTTTCAAAAGTGTATAAATACATATTAAAACACTACATGTATATACATTTTAACTGAGTCGTTAAGTCATCGTTAGTCATTACATGTAAGTGTTGTTTGAAACCTTTAAGTTAACGATCTTGTTAAATGTTATTAACCCATTGTTTATTATATCTAATGAGATGTTAAATTATTATATTATCATGATAATATGATGTATTAATATATTTTAATGTGATATATATACATTTAAATGTCGTTACAACGATAATCGTTACATATATGTCTCGTTTCGAAACCCTTAAGTTAGTAGTCTTGTTTTTACATATGTAGTTCATTGTTAATACACTTAATGATATGTTTACTTATCATTTAACATATTTAAACATAGTGTAACAATATCTTAATATGATTCATATGTATTTAATAAGACGTTGTTATAACGATAATCGTTATATACATCGTTTCGAGTTTCTTAATTCAATAAACTCATTTTTATGTATACAATTCATTGTTAATATACCTAGTGAGATACTTTCTTATCATAATATCATGTTAACTATATATATATATATATATATATATATATATATATATATATATATATATATATATATATATATATATATATATATATATATATATATATATATATATATATATCCATATATATATATGAAAATTATATGATGTTATATATATATATATATATATATATATATATATATATATATATATATATATATATATATATATATATATATATATATATATATATATATATATAACATCATATAATTTTTTCAAGTTTTAACGTTCGTGAATTGCCGGTCAACTTGGGTGGTCAATTGTCTACATGAAACTCATTTCAAATAATCAAGTCTTAACAAGTTTGATTGCTTAACATGTTGAAAACATTTAATCATGTAAAGATCAATTTCATTTAATATATAAATATATAAACATGGAAAAGTTCGGGTCACTACAGTCAACCTAAGTCAAAGGTCACTAAGTTAGTATGTTGTCCCAAAAGGTTTAAAAGTACGTAAGTAAAGTCCTAGACATCATCATCGTCATCATCATTCGTAAAAGATAAAGTAAGTTCTCATCAAAAATAGAGATCGAAACAAAAGGCTGATTTCGGACAGCAGCTACGACCTATATGCAAAACGAAAAGACGCGTGGTCAGTGGCCAAGGCTCCGTATGTGAGTCCTCTAACCGCTGTCCAATTTTCAGAACCTAACTCGTCTTTTTTTGACCGTGGCGACGGTTTAAGTGCGAGTAGGTCAGAATTTTCAGCACGTCGTTACAAAGGCGTAGTGACTTTCGGAAGGCTATAAATCCTAAACCGTATATCGGATTTAGGCGAGGCCTAAACGAAAAGTCATCTAATCGAAACGTACAATCTGAAAATCAATTTTACACAAGTCCAGGAGTCTGATCAGACCCCGAAAAATAGCAAACAAGTGCTCCGGTGGGTTTCTTGGTGCTTGATGCTCATCACGGTTCTCATCCTTGATGCGTGTAAGCTTCAAGTGTACAACTCTATGATGTTTTAGCAGCACTTTGACCAAGTTTCAACCATCAACACACAACTAAGGGTAAAATCTATCATTCTACAAGTTTTGAACATCAAGATTGCCTCTTTATTTCATAAATCCAATAAAGCTTCAACCTTTGTCCTTTTTACACAAGTTTATGCATCTCCATCATATGTGATGATGAAGACTTGATCTTTATCATCACAACAAACACAAAAAGGTTCCAAGTAAGTGAGATCTATAATAATAACTTAGATCTCAAGTATTAAGAAAATCCTAAGCTAGAAAGCTTGGATCTTTACAAGATAAATGAGTCCATAAGCTAGAAAGCTAAGATCTAATGAAAGTAATGAGACCATAAGCTAAAAAGCTAAGATCTTTAACAAAATAATGAAACCCTAAGCTAGAAAGCTTAGATATTTAGTGTTCTTGAAAATCCTTAAAGCAAAAGACTAGATCTTCAAGTTACATGAAGATCCTAAACACAAGTTTTGATCTTTATAACCAAATAAAGAAATCATAAGCTAGATCTAACAAGTAAATAAAGATTCAAAGCTAGAAAGCTTGAATCTTTCATGTTCTTGAAGGATTCAAACCCAAGTTTAAATCTACAAGATATAACAAGATCAAAAGCTAAAAAGCTAGATCCTTTAAATGATGATGATGATGTCGTGGATATGAAGGGAAGAACAAGAGAAAGAAAATTTAAAACTTACACTTTTTAGACTGAGAAAGACTAGAGAGAGAATTAGAGAGTAAGTGTGTGTAATTTGTTAATGAAATCAAGTGTGAAATGTGAGAAATTAGCATGGTATTTATAGGAGGTGATGGGGTGGTATGGTGGTGGTGGCCGTGGGGTTTAGGGCGGGACAAGGGGAATAAACTTTTGCTTTTTAGTTAATGGTTGTCTAAAGTTGGTGCTTATGTTGGGATCCCATGCAAAAATTGTGATTATGGTTAACAAAAATGCTAGTATGTTCCCTCTAATAAATAAGCATTTGTCTTACATTTATATGGGTCATAAACTTATTAAAATTGGGCTAATTAAATAGTCCATTAGCTAGAGTAGGGTGGGCTTGAGTCCAACAAGGTAGAAAGTCCAACAAGACTAACTAGTGAGCATAAATAAATTACTAAGCGTAATTAAGCAACCAAAAGCCCAAGTAATTGTTATTAGAAAATAACAATTAGTATTTCGTAGTCGTAATATTCCAATTATGACCAAAGTTAAACGTGTACCAAAATACATATAGCTCGTTCTCAACGTCAAGTGACACTAACGGTCGTAAAAGCATTCGAGGATCAAGTTAAGTAACTAAGTACTTAATGGCACGTTGTATGGTATAAACGAAGGTAATTAATCACGAAATAAGATTCCAGAATATAATATAGCTCAGTACGCACAAATACGCAGTTTCGCAGAAAGTAACAAGCATAAAAGCAAGTCGAAAAAGTCGGGTCCTTACAGGTTGAAAGTTTGGCATCGGGTCCTCGAACGAAACGCTAGCAAATTTCACCCGGTAAAATTCTTTGAATGAGTTTTTTTTAATGATAATTGGATCCGTTACCCAAACTCCATTAAGCGAAAGGCCTTGGATCGTTTGTTTGCTCTGACGATGTTTCAACATTCCATGAAAAAATTTAGTGTTTTCATCACCTTTCACATTCCATTTAATTTTAGCTTTTTGAACCAAATCCATATCCTCCACCTCTTGAATGTTTTGTACTTTTTGAAATAATTCCAATCTCCTTGTAATATCTAGCACCACGGCCACACCCTCATCAATTTTTTCTCAATGTTACCTACCTTCTCTTGAATAAATTTTTCCCTATACTTTGAAGAAGCTCGTTTCTGTACAACCCAAGCCTTCATATCATTTTTTAGCAACTTGAATTTATCATGAAAGGAGTCACAGTTTTTAAAGTCATTAGAATCCATGCACTGTAATATCATCACCTCAAATCCATCCATATTAAACCATGAATGAAACAATTTAAAAGGTAATGCACCAAAATCTAATTTTTTTATCATGAAGCATGATCGGAAAATGATCAGAGTGCACCCTATTCAACGCCATCAATTTCAAATCCAAAAAAATTTCCGCCACATTTTGTGAAATGAGTACTCTATCAATCCTACTCATTTTACTCTTCCCTTTATTCATCCATGTGAACCGTCTTCCTCCTAAAGCAATCTCATCCAACCCGGCATTAGCGATAAAATTGTTAAAAATATTCGCATTCGTCCTATTAAAATTTGACCCAAATCTTTCGCTTTCACATCTAACTTCGTTCATATCCCCAAAAATTATATACTCACCATCATTGTTTTGCAAGAAATGAAGCAAACGATCCCATAATCTAGCCTTGTGATGTTTTAGCAGAGTAGTATATAAAATAGCTATATTTTTACAGGAAACACTATTAAATACGATAAAATTTTACACAAGATATTTATTTATTTAGAGAATGGATATACTTAAACCTTGCTACAACACTTATAGGCAGTGTACCTAATCGTACAGTAGTGTAGTTTTTAGTAAGTCCGGTTCGTTCCACAGGGAATCTTTTTAAACAAAGCTTAACGCTATATTAGTTTACTTTTATAAAAATACAAATATATATATAAGTAATATTATTATTATAAAGGAGGGTTTTTACCGTTTAATGACCGGTTTGTCGATTTTAAAACTTTAGTCACAGTTAAAACCAAATGTAAAATATTAAAAATAAATACAAGACTTAAATTAAAGCGTAAAGTAAATAACGATAATGAAATTGCGAATAATAAAAATGCGATAAAATAAACTTGCGATAATTAAAAAGTACGATAATTAAAAGTGCAATTAAATAAAATAACAATAAAAATGCGATAATTAGAAGTGCAATTAAATATAAAATAAAGGAAATTCAATATGAAATAAAAGAATTATGCTTATTTAAACTTCCGTAATCATGATGTTTGACGTGTTGATTTTAGTTTTATGCCCATGGGTTAATTGTCCTTTGTCCTGGATTATTTAATATGTCCGTCTGGTTTTTGTCCATAACAGTCCATCAGTCATAAATATAAAGTGCGAGTATCCTCGTCAAATTATCCTTATACTCGAAGTTAAATATTCCAACTAATTGGGGACTTAAACTGTAACAAGATTTTAATACTTTGTTTAATAATTACACCAGGATGTCGACTGAGTGTAATCCAAGGTTTTAATATTTTGTTATCAATTATACCAAGTGTCCTTGTACATAATTTCACCCCTGTTTTAATTATTCTAGTGGCTATTAATCCATTCCCGTGTCCGGTTAAATGAACGATTATTCGTACATATAAATACCCCGCCCATCGTGTCCGATCGAGTGTATATGGTAATTTATAGGGACGCCCAATTGTAAATCTTTATATTAACATTAACAAACTATTATTTAGTTAAACAAATATAAAGCCCATTAATAGCCCATAGTCTAATTTCCACAAGTGTCGTTCTTTTGTCCAAACTCCAATTATGGTACAAAGCCCAATTATCCAATTTTAGTAATTAGCCCAACATCATGATTACTTCGGATTAAATAAGCATAATAATAACTTAGCTACGAGACATTAAATTAAAAAGGTTGAACATAACTTACAATGATTAAAAATAGCGTAGCGTTACACGGACAGAATTTCGACTTACACCCTTACAACATTCACTAACATACCCTTATTATTATGATTAAAATTAAAATTAAAATTAAAATTAAAATTAAAATATAAATATAAATATATACGATATAGATAGAGAGATGGATATTAGATGATGAAAAATGATCAGAATTCGGTTGGCTTTATAGGGAGTTTCAGAGTTTGGGGCTCCGCGACTCGCGGCCATTTTTGCCTTCAAACTCCGCGAGTCGCGGAGTTTGCTTTTACAGCTCACAGAAGTTTGGCTCTTTGTTTACCGACGGTTTTAAATATTTATATAATATATAAATAATTATAAGAATTATTTAAATATTATATTATATTTATGTGCATAGTTGACTTGTAATTTTTAGTCCGTTGCGTCGATCGTTGAGAGTTGACTCTGGTCCCGGTTCCGGATTTTCGAACGTCCTTGCGTACAATTTAATATCTTGTACTTTGCGTTTTGAATCTTGTACTCTTGTAATTTCGAGACATTTCTTATCAATAATTGGAACCTCTTTGATTGTCTTTTGTACTTTTGAGCTTTTTGGTCGGTTGCATCTTCAATTCGTCGAATCTGTCTTTTGTCTTCACCTTTTATTATTTAAACGAATATCATTTTTAAATAGAACAATTGCAACTAAAAGCTTGTCTTTCTTGAGGAATAATGCTATGAAATATATGTTCGTTTTTAGCATTATCAAATATTCCCACACTTGAGCGTTGCTTGTCCTCAAGCAATATCGTCTTGAAATACTAGAATCACTTCTTTATTCTTCACACTTTGTACATCAGTGATTTCTTATACGGCGGTATAAACAATGGTAGTAACGATATGGTTTACAGTCCCACATGACTATAAAAATTTAGATCCATTAAGGAAATTGGATCTTAAAGTTAAATTAGTTTAATTAAATTGTAAAATTAATAGTTTTAATAAATAAATAATATAAAAATAAAATTTTTATAAAAATTGTATTTTTTTACAACTTTTTGTATATTTTTATATCTTGACCCTTTTTAATCGTTTTAGCGTAATATTTGTATTTTTAGTTCATATTTAGTTTTAAACTTAGTTTTTGCCATAGTTATTTTTATTTCTAGATTTTTAGGCTTTGCCGTAGAATTCCTTAAGTGCTTTTTCTTTAGACTAAGATTTAGGTACTTTAGAACTTTGCGACGCCTTTTTAAAGTTTTAGTTTCTTTTTAAGTTATTTCCATTTGGGATTTAGTTTTTCCTGTAAGCTTTAATATTTTTAGACAACTTTTACCTATCTATCAATTATCATTCCAATTAGTAATCTCAATTTGCGATTATAATTTTAAGTTAGTTGTAGTAATAAGGTTAGGTTAGTCAAGTATTTTTAAGTTTTATAAGTTTCTTTTATTTTTCCGTCACCTTTTATTTTTCAACCATTTTTCTTTTTCGACCTTTTTCGACGAACTCTTTTTCTTTCTTATTTCTCGCTATTCTAGTTTTAGGACATAGATTTTTATTCTACTTCTTATCTAAATTTCTTAAAATTACGAAAATTTATTTTAAGTGGTTAAATTGATAGACATCAAAATTTTCTGGTTCGTAGTAATAGTTGGATTTGTGCGTGGACCGGGTTATTGGAGCCAAACAGTACTCAATTATATTGAGACCAAACAAATCCTGCCCCTCTGCTGCATCTTTTGGCTATTCAAAACGTGGGCAAAATCAGAAAAGTCTATTGATTGGATAACTTATTATAATTTTTCTTTCCTTTTAAAAACTAATAGGATATTCAGTGAATGCACCGAGCAAGACGTTCACCACCTTTTGTACGTTCACCACTTGTAACTAGATCAAGACATTTAGCAAATATTACCACCGTTGATTTTTCTTTAGAATCGTCATCCAGTCGACCAAGTACTCCAGTTCAAATTTCCGATAATCCATTTTTTGAACCCGACCTCACAATTGAGAATCCGGAGAATATTCAGGAACGATTCGTAGATCCTGAACCACTAAACTTTCCTCAGGAACCACCAATCATTCAAACAGAGATTGTTGAGGAACGAACCATTAAATCAGAATCCTCTAGTGATTCCGATTCAACAAATTCAATTATGGAGAATCTGGAACCTTTAAGTATGGAAGACCAAATGAGAGCTAAGCGCACTGGACAAGGTCACGCAATTACTCATCCAGACATTAATGCGCCAGATTATGAAATCAAAGGACAAATTCTACACATGGTGACTAATCAATGCCAAGCTTTTAGTTGCAATTGTTCTATTTAAAAGTGATATTCGTTTAAATAATAAAAGGTGAAGACAAAAGACAGATTCGACGAATTGAAGACGCAAACGACCAAAAAGCTCAAAAGTACAAAAGACAATCAAAGAGGTTCCAATTATTGATAAGAAACGTCTCGAAATTACAAGAGTACAAGATTCAAAACGCAAAGTACAAGATATTAAATTGTACGCAAGGACGTTCGAAAATCCGGAACCGGGACCAGAGTCAACTCTCAACGCTCGACGCAACGGACTAAAAATTACAAGTCAACTATGCACATAAATATAATATAATATTTAAATAATTCTTATAATTATTTATATATTATATAAATATTTAAAACCGTCGGTAAACAAAGAGCCAAACTTCTGTGAGCTGTAAAAGCAAACTCCGCGACTCGCGGAGTTTGAAGGCAAAAATGGCCGCGAGTCGCGGAGCCCCAAACTCTGAAACTCCCTATAAAGCTAACTGAATTCTGATCATTTTTCATCATCTAATATCCATCTCTCTATCTATATCGTATATATTTTAATTTTAATTTTAATTTTAATTTTAATTTTAATCATAATAATAAGGGTATGTTAGCGAATGTTGTAAGGGTGTAAGTCGAAATTCTGTTCGTGTAACGTTACGCTATTTTTAATCATTGTAAGTTATGTTCAACCTTTTTAATTTAATGTCTCGTAGCTAAGTTATTATTATGCTTATTTAATCCGAAGTAATCATGATGTTGGGCTAATTGCTAAAATTGGATAATTGGGCTTTATACCATAATTGGGGTTTGGACAAAAGAACGACACTTGTGGAAATTAGACTATGGGCTATTAATGGGCTTTATATTTGTTTAACTAAATGATAGTTTGTTAATGTTAATATAAAGATTTACAATTGGGCATCCCTATAAATTACCATATACACTCGATCGGACACGATGGGCGGGGTATTTATATGTACGAATAATCGTTCATTTAACCGGACACGGGAATGGATTAATAGCCACTAGAATAATTAAAACAGGGGTGAAATTATGTACAAGGACACTTGGTATAATTGATAACAAAATATTAAAACCTTGGATTACACTCAGTCGACATCCTGGCATAATTATTAAACAAAGTATTAAAATCTTGTTACAGTTTAAGTCCCCAATTAGTTGGAATATTTAACTTCGAGTATAAGGATAATTTGACGAGGATACTCGCACTTTATATTTATGACTGATGGACTGTTATGGACAAAAACCAGACGGACATATTAAATAATCCAGGACAAAGGACAATTAACCCATGGGCATAAAACTAAAATCAACACGTCAAACATCATGATTACGGTAGTTTAAATAAGCATAATTCTTTTATTTCATATTTAATTTCCTTTATTTTATATTTAATTGCACTTCTAATTATCGCATTTTTATTGTTATTTTATTTAATTGCACTTTTAATTATCGTACTTTTTAATTATCGCAAGTTTATTTTATCGCATTTTTATTATTCGCAATTTCATTATCGTTATTTACTTTACGCTTTAATTTAAGTCTTGTATTTATTTTTAATATTTTACATTTGGTTTTAACTGTGACTAAAGTTTTAAAATCGACAAACCGGTCATTAAACGGTAAAAACCCCCCTTTATAATAATAATATTACTTATATATATATTTGTATTTTTATAAAATTAACTAATATAGCGTTAAGCTTTGTTTAAAAAGATTCCCTGTGGAACGAACCGGACTTACTAAAAACTACACTACTGTACGATTAGGTACACTGCCTATAAGTGTTGTAGCAAGGTTTAAGTATATCCATTCTCTAAATAAATAAATATCTTGTGTAAAATTGTATCGTATTTAATAGTATTTCCTGTAAAAATATAGCTATTTTATATACTACTCTGCTAAAACATCAAGTATTTTTGGCGCCGCTGCCGGGGATCTCTTAAAAGCCGAAAGCGCAACGCTAATATAAAAAAAAAAGATTTTTAGTTTACTTTTATTAAAATTCGTTTTTATAAAAATACGTTTTAAATATTCGAAAATATAAAAAGAAAAAAAAATATAAATATTTTTTTTAGAGTTTGGTAAATATTTAAGTTTTATAAAAGTTTCTTTATTTCTATTTTTTTTAGTTTGTAAAAATATAAGTTTTATTTAATTTATTTTATAAATATATTTTATAAATATAAAACCGAAAAAAAATATATATATATAAATCTAGTTTTAAGATTTTTATTTTTAAAATTATAAAGTAGTTCTATGTTTATTTAAGTTTTTAAATATAAGTTTTTATTATATAAATATTTTGATATAAATAGAAAATATAAAACAGAAAAATATAAAACATAAAAATTAAAAAAAAAAAAACGCGTCAATTTAAACTGTTCCAGAGTTGAAAACTGGAACCCCGCGACTCGCGGGGTTTGATGCTTTAAATACCGCAACTCGCGGAGTTTCTCTGACGCGCTGACAGAAACCCTAAACTGCATTAATTACGGGTAATTAATTATTATTATTATTAATAAACCCTAATTAGTTTAATATAATTAGTTTAAGTTTTTTTTTTTCATTAAATTGTATTTTAAAGTTAAATTAGTTTAATTAAATTGTAAAATTAATAGTTTTAATAAATAAATAATATAAAAATAAAATTTTTATAAAAATTGTATTTTTTACAACTTTTTGTATATTTTTATATCTTGACATTTTTTAATCGTTTTAGCGTAATATTTGTATTTTTAGCTCATATTTAGTTTTAAACTTAGTTTTTGCCATAGTTATTTTTATTTCTAGATTTTTAGGCTTTGCCGTAGAATTCCTTAAGTGCTTTTTCTTTAGACTAAGATTTAGGTACTTTAGAACTTTGCGACGCCTTTTTAAAGTTTTAGTTTCTTTTTAAGTTATTTCCATTTGGGATTTAGTTTTTCCTGTAAGCTTTAATATTTTTAGACAACTTTTACCTATGTATCAATTATCATTCCAATTAGTAATCTCAATTTGCGATTATAATTTTAAGTTAGTTGTAGTAATAAGGTTAGGTTAGTCAAGTATTTTTAAGTTTTATAAGTTTCTTTTATTTTTCCGTCACCTTTTATTTTTCAACCATTTTTCTTTTTCGACCTTTTTCGACGAACTCTTTTTCTTTCTTATTTCTCGCTATTCTAGTTTTAGGACATAGATTTTTATTCTACTTCTTATCTAAATTTCGTAAAATTACGAAAATTTATTTTAAGTGGTTAAATTGATAGACATCAAAATTTTCTGGTTCGTAGTAATAGTTGGATTTGTACGTGGACTGGGTTATTGGAGCCAAACAGTACTCAATTATATTGAGACCAAACGAATCCTGCCCCTCTGCTGCATCTTTTGGCTATTCGAAACGTGGGCAAAATTAGAAAAGTCTATTGATTGAATAACTTATTATAATTTTTCTTTCCTTTTAAAAACTAATAGGATATTCAGCGAATGCACTGAGCAAGACGTTCACCACCTTTTGTACGTTCACCACCTGTAACTAGATCAAGACATTTAGCAAATATTACCACCATTGATTTTTCTTTAGAATCGTCATCCAGTCGACCAAGTACTCCAGTTCAAATTTCCGTTAATCCATTTTTTGAACCCGACCTCACAATTGAGAATCCGGAGAATATTCAGGAACGATTCGTAGATCCTGAACCACTAAACTTTCCTCCGGAACCACCAATCATTCAAACAGAGATTGTTGAGGAACGAACCATTAAATCAGAATCCTCTAGTGATTCCGATTCAACAAATTCAATTATGGAGAATCTGGAACCTTTAAGTATGGAAGACCGAATGAGAGCTAAACGCACTGGCCAAGGTCACGCAATTACTCATCCAGACATTAATGCGCCAGATTATGAAATCAAAGGACAAATTCTACACATGGTGACTAATCAATGCCAATTTAGTGGTGCGCCGAAGGAAGATCCAAATGAACATCTACGTACCTTTAATAGGATCTGCACACTATTTAAAATCCGAGAAGTGGAGGATGAACAGATATATCTCATGTTATTTCCCTGGACTTTAAAGGGAGAAGCCAAAGATTGGTTGGAATCGTTACCTGAAGGGGCGATTGATACATGGGATGTTTTAGTTGAAAATTTTCTTAAACAATTCTTTCCGGCATCTAAAGCCGTAAGACTTCAAGCAGAAATTGTTACGTTCACACAGAAGCCAAATGAAACTCTATATGAGGCGTGGACAAGATATGGAAAGTTATTAAGAGGATGTCCGCAACATGGTTTAGACACCTGTCAAATAGTACAAATATTCTACCAAGGATGCGACATCACTACAAGGAAAGACATAGATATAGCAGCTGGTGGTTCTATTATGAAGAAAACCGAAACTGATGCTTACAAAATTATTGATAACACTGCTTCCCACTCACATGAGTGGCACCAAGAAAAAGATATCGTTAGATCATCTAAAGCAGCTAGAGCCGATTCTAGCTATGACTTAGATTCCATTTCCGCAAAGATAGATGCTGTCGAGAGACGAATGGAAAAGATGACTAAAGATATTCACTCAATACGAATTAGTTGTGAGCAGTGTGGAGGACCACATTTGACAAAAGATTGTCTCAGTATTGAATTAACAATGGAACAAAGAGAGAATATTTCATACATAAACCAAAGGCCTGGAAATAATTATCAGAATAATTATCAACCGGCAAGACAGATTTACAATCAAAACCAGAATTATAACCGAAATATTCCATACAACAACCAACAAGGTCCTAGCAATCAACAAGTATCCAATAATACTTACAATCAGCAAAGACCTAATTTTCAAAACAAACCACCGCAACAAACAGATGATAAAAAGCCGAATTTAGAAGATATGATGACGAAGCTAGTTGAAACTCAAACGCAGTTTTTCACATCTCAGAAACAAACCAATGAACAAAATGCTCAAGCATTTAGAAATCAACAAGCTTCTATTCAAAATCTGGAACAAGAAGTAAGTAACCTAGCAAGGTTAATAGGTGAAAGAAAACCGGAAAGTTTACCTAGTGATACAAATGCTAACCCCCGGAATGAAACAGCTAAAGCCATTACCACAAGAAGTGGTACAACACTTAAACCACCTGAAATACCTGTAACTTCTGATGAAGCTATTCCTACTCCACAAGAACCACAACCTGATCAAGATAAGGAAAAAGAACCGGTAGTTGAAAAGGTTAATGAAGATAACACAGTTAAGGCTAAACCTTATGTTAAACCATACCAACCACCACTTCCTTACCCGAGTAAAATGAAGAAAGAGAAACTTGAAGTCGAGCAATCCAAATTCTTGGATATGTTTAAACAGATAAATGTAAATCTTCCTTTCATTGATGTGATTTCAGGAATGCCTAGATATGCTAAATTCTTGAAAGATCTAATCTCAAATAGAAAGAAAATGGAAGAACCTCCGAAATTAGAGTTAAAGCCACTTCCAAACCATTTGGAATACGCTTATTTACATGGTGAATCTGAATTACCTGTAATAATATCGTCTTCTCTTACTGAAAATGAGAAATCACAACTCATTTCTGTGTTGAAAGCTCATAAACCAGCCATTGCATGGAAGATTCATGATATTAAAGGAATAAGTCTTTCGTATTGCACACATAAAATCCTTATGGAAGAAGGTCATAAAACGTATGTGCAACGCCAACGAAGACTAAATCCTAATATGCAAGATGTAGTTAAGAAATAGATTATTAAACTGCTAGATGCAGGTCTAATTTATCCAATTTCTGATAGTCCATGGGTAAGCCCAGTTCAATGCGTGCCTAATAAGGGTGGCATTACTGTCATTACAAATGAGAAAAATGAGCTTATTCCTACTAGGACTGTAACAAGATGGCGTGTATGTATTGATTATAGAAAATTAAATGACGCCACCAGAAAAGATCACTTTCCCTTACCTTTCATTGATCAAATGTTGGAAAGATTAGCCGGAAATAGTTACTATTGTTTCCTAGATGGATTTTCCGGATATTTTCAAATTCCAATAGCACCCGAAGATCAAGAGAAAACCACATTCACGTGCCCTTATGGTACTTTTGCTTACAAACGCATGCCATTTGGACTTTGTAATGCCCCTGCAACCTTTCAAAGGTGCATGATGGCGATTTTTCATGACATGATAGAAGAATGCATGGAAGTTTTCATGGATGACTTTTCAGTCTTCGGTGATACATTTGAATCATGTCTAGTTAATCTGGAACGAATGCTTATTAGATGCGAACAATCAAATCTAGTACTTAATTGGGAGAAATGCCATTTCATGGTTAAAGAAGGCATCGTTCTTGGACATAAAATTTCAAAAGAAGGAATTGAAGTGGATAGAGCTAAAGTAGATGTAATTGCTAAACTTCCACATCCCACCAATGTTAGAGGAGTTAGGAGTTTTCTAGGGCATGCCGGTTTTTACCGACGTTTCATAAAAGATTTTTCTAAAATTGCCACTCCTATGAATAAACTCCTAGAAAAGGATGCTCCATTCATCTTTTCAGATGAGTGTATCAAATCTTTTAATATTCTTAAAGAAAAACTCACTAATGCACCGATCATGATAACACCAAATTGGAATTTACCATTTGAACTAATGTGCGATGCAAGTGATTTTGCAATGGGAGCCGTTTTAGGACAAAGGATTGAAAAACGATTTCAACCTATATATTATGCTAGTAAGACGTTACAAGGAGCACAAACGAACTATACAACTACTAAAAAAGAACTCCTTGCTATTGTCTTTGCTTTTGACAAATTTCGATCATACCTCGTTTTAGCAAAAACGGTGGTCTATACCGACCATTCTGCTCTTAGATACTTATTTTCGAAACAAGATGCTAAACCAAGATTAATCCGTTGGATCTTACTCTTACAAGAGTTTGATATTGAAATTCGAGATAAAAGAGGAGCAGAAAATCTCGCCGCTGATCATCTTTCTCGTCTTGAAAATCCTGAGTTAGAAGTTCTAAATGAATCGGCCATACAAGACAACTTTCCTGATGAATATCTATTAAAGATAGATTATAAAGAAATTCCATGGTTTGCAGACTATGCAAACTATTTAGTATGTGGATTCCTTGAAAAAGGATTATCGTACCAAAGACGAAAGAAATTCTTCAGTGATATAAAACACTATTTTTGGGAAGATCCACATCTGTTTAAAAGTTGTCCCGATGGAATAGTACGCCGATGTGTATTTGGAGATGAAGCTAGTAAAATATTAAACCATTGTCACACAGGACCAACAGGAGGGCATTATGGGCCTCAACTAACAGCAAGAAAAGTTTATGATGCTGGATTCTATTGGCCTACAATTTACAAAGACGCACACCTTCTTTGCAAATCCTGTGATGCTTGTCAAAGGGCCGGAAAAATAAGTCAACGTGATGAAATGCCACAAAATGTCATCCAAGTATGTGAAGTATTTGACATTTGGGGTATTGACTTTATGGGTCCATTTCCAAAATCTCATAATAATCTATATATACTCGTAGCCATTGATTATGTATCTAAATGGGCGGAAGCACAAGCTCTCCCAACTAACGATGCACGAGTTGTAGTCAACTTTTTAAAACGTCTTTTTGCAAGGTTTGGAACACCGAGAGCTTTAATAAGTGATCGGGGTACTCATTTCTGTAATAATCAACTTGATAAAGTTCTTAAAAGATATGGAGTAACTCATAAAATCTCCACCGCATATCATCCACAAACAAGTGGACAAGTTGAAAATACAAACCGAGCTTTAAAACGTATTCTAGAGAAAACCGTAGGATCAAATCCGAAGGAATGGTCCATTAAATTGGAGGATGCACTCTGGGCTTTTAGAACAGCCTACAAAACTCCAATTGGAACCATACCTTTTAGACTTGTTTATGGAAAAGCATGTCATCTTCCAGTAGAAATTGAACACAAAGCATTTTGGGCTTTGAAGACATGTAATCTTGATTTACATGAAGTCGGACGTCTACGATTAAGTCAACTAAACGAATTAGAAGAATTAAGACATGAAGCATACGATAATTCGTTAATCTATAAGGAAAGAACGAAGAAATGGCATGATAAAAGAATCAGAAGTTCAAAAGAATTTAAAGAAGGAGACAGAGTTCTTCTTTTCAATTCACGATTCAAGCTATTTCCTGGAAAATTGAAATCAAGATGGTCTGGACCATTCATAGTCAAAAGAGTTTTCCCATACGAAACAGTAGAATTGATAAATTCAAATGGGATTGAATTTAAAGTTAATGGTCACAGAGTTAAACACTACATAGATAGTCCGATGGAAGTCGACAACGAAGTTAATCACAATTTCGACACCACAGCTAACTAAGTATAGGGGGTTTATGTATTTCTGTTAGAGTTAGATTGTCTGTTTTCGTGTAGTTCTCGAAAATGGAACCCGAATGGTCTTTCCCTAGCAGACCCTAAAGAACTAGTCTTCTCCCCCCATTCTGAATTTTTTATTTTTTTTTAGGAAATGAAGACTGCCTGTGAACTAAACCATGGTCTAATGCTACATGCTTTGATCACTAAACGTAATAATGACATACTACCGAGTGAAATAGTATCAGTAATCAGAGAAAGAATGGACGGAGTTAGAAAAGAATCCAGATGCGAAGATAATAAGTTACAATTTGGTAAAGGAAAATCAAAATCCGCAGCAAAAAGAAGAGCACGACACCTAGAAAGATGTCACAAATGCGGAAAATGGTCACATGGAGGTAAATGTTCAAATAATCAAACCTATTCAAATACCGAATTTGTTACTTTATGCAGAGACGGACCGTTCATATGTTTAGAAGAAAAGACACTAAATGCTCGAGGTTACGCCTATGTAGCTATGGAAAACCAATTAAACCGACTATCTTATGAATGGGATAGATCATATAACTAAGAATACTATCTCACAGGTAAGTCTGTACAGTCTCAATTTTTATTTTTTTTAATTTTTATTTTTAACCTTTTGATAATAAACGCTAATTTGTTCGCTATAAAGTATTAAATTGGTATTGAATAAAATTAGGTTTGGCGACCGAAATTATTGATATCATACAAAAATTTATTACATCACTGCGAAATTTAACGTTTATTCTTAAGGTATAAATATCTTTAAACAATCAACCCAAAATATTTCAAAAATTCGTCATGAGTTAAATTAGGTTTTGGAACCGAAATTACTTTACCGAAAAGAGGGGTGCATATTTTTGATAATATTTGATTGATTAAAGTGGGATAAAAAGTCAAAAAGATTTTTAATTTTATTTTTACCATGTTTTTAAAATTAATATTTAAATCTTAAATTAATATTGTAAACTTTATAAAAACAATATATTTAAAATTGTAAATATTTGAAAAATTAATATAAGTTTGGTGTGAATTTATAATATGAATTTTTAAATTAAGTTTGGTGTGAATTTTTAATTTTTAAAATATGAATTTTTAATTTTATGCATTTCAAATTTTAAGTTTGGTATGAATTTTTAATATTAATTTTGAATTTTATATTTAAATTGTGTGAATTTAAAAACAAAAATTTACTTTATCTCATTAAGTTAAAAATATGATTTTTAAAATTCGTCGTAAGTTGAAGACTAGGTCTTTAAACCGAAATTGCTTTACCCAAGGGAGGGACGAGAATTTTTATTATCATTATTTTTAATCTTATTGAATTAAAGTATGCCAAAAACATTAAAAAAAAACTAAAAATCTTAGCTTTTAAAACAATCGCTACAAAAAGACAAATTTTAAAATTTTGTCGAAGGACGGACTAGGACATCGATCCGAAACGACCTCTTCCTAAATAATAAGGGAAACAAAATTTTAAAATTAATTACTTAAATATTTTAATTAGTATAAGATATATAAAAAAAAAAAAAATACCAAACTCCGCGACTCGCGGAGTTTGGAGGTTTAAATCCCGCGACTCGCGGGAGGACAAAAATACTGAAAAAAAAAATTGAGCAAGAACAGCTCAGTTGCACACCACACCAAAAACACAGCGAACACAAACCCGAAAAAACCCGAAAAAACATCCCCAAAATCACAATTTTTAACCGTTAATCATCAAATCTTTTACTAAAATCATGTTGAGAAGGATGCTATCAAGGAATTACTCAAGAGAAACGGTAAATTTCTACACCTAAACACCATTTAATTCGAAAATTAGTGTTTTTGAGCAATTTTTTCCCCAATTTGATTTTGATGCTTTTTAGTGTAATTAGGCTTAAATTGTTTATGTATTATGCTTGTATAACCTAGATTGATGCTATTTAACATGATTAGAAGCCTTAAACTTCAAATTTTGAGTAATCTAGGGTTTGTGTTCTTGAGCAATTTGGGGCTTTTTGATATAAACAGGTTATGGCCGATTTTTGTCATGAATTGTTACTAAATTAAGTAGTGTAACATGTTTAGGTAGTTAAATGATCCAAACTTTGAGCCTAAACATGATTTTGAGAATTAAAGTGGACTTTTTCAAGTCTAAAAATTCATGAACTTGATTTTTGAGAGATAATGCCATTTGAAACTTGTTTAATTGCTAGTAATGATTATTTTGACATGTTATTTGAGTTGAATGCTTATGAACTTGGCGAACATTTTCGTATATGCTTATTTGAAAAAGTGTAGATTTGATGAAAATATGAAAATAAGCTTAAGTTTGATATAAATTGATCATGTCATTGTAATTATTTTGATTGATGATTTTGCTGACACTAATGCATATTTGGATGCACAAAAATTGTGTTTGATGTGTTTTGCAGACTGAAAGGGGTGAATCTTCATCCCAAGCTCGCAATGCTCCTGCTGAGAATGCGGAACAACAGGAGGTAGATAACTACTACAAGCAAGATATAACTCATCCAGTCATGACATTTTCTGATATGCACTTGGAAGAGTTGCACCGGAACCTGAGATTTGACAGACTTTGGATAGATTATCCAAAATATCAAAGGGGTTTGCATACTCTTCATTCTAAAGTTGTTGAGGTACCTAGGGTCATAGAATGGGGACCCTTAGAAGCTGTAGAATTGGCCGGGCCAATTAGGGAATTACTTGCACAGAGGTATGGTAATTCTACTTTTAATGACTGTGTACGTTTATTCACCATGCGTAGACCTATATATAAAATATGGTGTGAAGAATTGTTGTGTAGTATAGAATTAAATGATCGGGTAGCTAGTTTAACCGACCGATCTTTTATTAGATTTTTGTTAGGAGGTTCGATGCGCCACATGTCTTTACTAGACATGGCTCAGGCTTTACGTATATATACGCCTGAGGAGTTAGCATCTGTCGATTGTAGAGGGTTGATACTAAATGGTAGAAAGATAGATGAAAATTTTGATACACACGGTGTATGGAGTCAAATGACAAGCCATCACCGATTCAAAGGGGGAAATTACTCTTATTTGGATATAGATAGACCTGAATTAAGAGTGATTCATAGGTTTTTAGCTAATTCGATTACACAAAGAGGTAAGAACAAGGAAAAGGTAAATGAACAGGATTTGTTTTACCATATGTGTATTCGAGACTCACAAAGTGCTGTAAGTATACCTTATTGTGTGGGTTATTATTTATCAGCTATGGTTAGGGGGATGAGACCGCATAGCATAATAGGAGGTGGTATTTTTATTACTTTGATTGCTGAATATCTCGGTGTGGATATAAGTCGGGGGGGATTATTAGTCGAAGAACCAGAACCCCGCGATACTATAGGTTTAAATGTATACCATGGTGCGAAAGTTTTGAAGAGGCGAAATAACGTCGCAGTACAATACCATGGTAGACATCCACAGGTTGAGAGAAACCAACAGCAAGGTAATGTAGGAGGGGGAAATGAAATGCAAGAAATGCAAAGGTTTATAGCTTCACAGGAGTACGAAAATGCTAGACAGAGAGCATTTGAAGATTGGCAAGTTCATCAGAACCAAATCATAGCTCATTGCCAACATATAGGTAGAAACTATATTCCTACACCAAAACCCATATTCCCTCCCTGGTCTATAGAGATGCAACCACCGTATCCTACGTATAACCCTGCTGAAGCATTCTATAGCACCTATGGTTATGCTTGGAACCCCTATTGGTATCAGTATCATCCTTAGTCTACTTAGTTTTATTTATTTTGTAATTTGTAATGTTGATACATTTAATACTTATGTTAATATTGTAATAGTTTTTATAATTTTCTAACTTTTATTCTTAGATTTTAATAATTTTTGAATGTGGGGTAATATAACAAACTTCAAAAATATGTATATATGTTTGCAGTTTATCTTATGTACACAACAGGGTAAAACAACGCATTTTCAAAGACTGGCATTAAGTTCAGCAAAAGCAACTAATTTTGACGATAAGATGCAAAATATATGTGAAATAACAACAAGACGGAATGAACAAATGATGTGCACCATTTATCATTCAGCAAACAAACGCCAATATATTTGGAATCTTTGGTAAAATTTAATCATTTTCACACAAATCACCCTCAATAATTTAAATTACTACTGATTTCTTGCAAATGAGGGCATTGCAAGATCTTAAGTGTGGGAAGGGGTTAAATTCTTTCAGATTTTATAATTTTTATCTTAAACACTTGGTTACCATTAAAAATACTAGTAAAGTAGTAGTTGTATTAGAATCTAGTGCTCTCTGATAATAAAGAACAGCCCTAGTCTTATATACTGACTACCCAATTCTAGTAAAAAATTTTCAAAATTTTCAATTAAATGAACTCAAAATCATGTTTATACATATTTATGAACGATAAAACTAGGTTTT
The DNA here is from genome assembly GCF_046630445.1 of Rutidosis leptorrhynchoides. Lineage (NCBI taxonomy): Eukaryota > Viridiplantae > Streptophyta > Magnoliopsida > Asterales > Asteraceae > Rutidosis > Rutidosis leptorrhynchoides. The sequence goes on from NC_092338.1 coordinate 141,243,803, forward strand.
AACACCGAAATTATTGTAACCTCGAAAAGGACATAAATTGAGAAACAAACCAAAATGTTAAAATTCATTTAAAATGGAATAGAGGACGATAAAAAGGAAAATAAAAGCCAAGTGTGGGAAAATTTACCAAGTTATCTTAAACATATGTCACATATATCTGTAACAAATAACTGAAAATACTTTTGCTTTGGACTAAACTAAACTGTTTTACCCGATGAAAGAAAAGAAAAGATGGATCTACACGATGAATCAATTCCATCATTAAAAGGAAGTAAAGTCTTCCGAAAAAGAAACACGCTTCTTGATTTAGGTCAAGAAGTTGTCGTCCAGACCAGCTGTAGGTTGACGAAAAATCTAAAAAAGTCATCACTAAAATTAGAAGGAAATCCACGGACCTCAGCATTAAACAGGGTCGCCAAGTGGTCAGATTTATCCTAACCATGAGAAGGATTTATCTCGTAAAATGGGGGGCACCATGCAAATTAGCTGGATAAGACTAATGAATCAGATCCCCAAAAAGGATAATCTCCTTAAAAGATCAAAAATCAGCTTTTAAGCCTGATATTACTCAATCCTTGAGATTGACCTTAAAGATTGAGAATTACAAACTCATGGAATTCAATGATATCTAAACTCGAGCTTGAACGAGAAAATATTTTGTTCAAAATTACAAACCGATTTGTTTTCTGAAAACCCTATTTTCAATGCGTTCATTACCATTGAACGTAAAATCCTAGGAATTCACCTGGAATTCATTAGGTCACCTGAACCAAATCGGGTGTCAACCGTAAGAACGGTGGTTGCATAGTGGTCAAATACAGGACCTTGTGCCAGACCGAAAAATTATAAGGGTGAGCTTTACTATTGCTCCTACCAAGGATAGTAATTGCGTCCGACACGTTATAGACCATAATTAAAAGCATGTCAGGGGACATTGCCTTAACAGTTGCTTGTTCAACGCTTTCCTTTACAACCGGACGGTAGTTTACCGAAAGGTAATATACGGGACAAGTAAACTGGATGTGTTGCTTTCCAAATACAAGGTTAGCAAGTGGGTGACACAAAACCATAAGTTTTGAGCTAAAATTTTCAAATCTGAAACCCACCAAACCCACAAAAATATTTTGCAAACACCGGTAAAGGGTTATTCCGGAAAACTTATCTAGGGTAAAAACTAGATTTAATTTTCAAAAGATCAAATGTTTTCATAAAGATCCAATTTCCTTAATGGATCTAAATTTTTATAGTCATGTGGGACTGTAAACCATATCGTTACTACCATTGTTTATACCGCCGTATAAGAAATCACTGATGTACAAAGTTTGAAGAATAAAGAAGTGATTCTAGTATTTCAAGACGATATTGCTTGAGGACAAGCAACGCTCAAGAGTGAGAATATTTGATAATGCTAAAAACGAACATATATTTCATAGCATTATTCCTCAAGAAAGACAAGCTTTTAGTTGCAATTGTTCTATTTAAAAGCGATATTCGTTTAAATAATAAAAGGTGAAGACAAAAGACAGATTCGACGAATTGAAGACGCAAACGACCAAAAAGCTCAAAAGTACAAAAGACAATCAAAGAGGTTCCAATTATTGATAAGAAACGTCTCGAAATTACAAGAGTACAAGATTCAAAACGCAAAGTACAAGATATTAAATTGTACGCAAGGACGTTCGAAAATCCGGAACCGGGACCAGAGTCAACTCTCAACGCTCGAAGCAACGGACTAAAAATTACAAGTCAACTATGCACATAAATATAATATAATATTTAAATAATTCTTATAATTATTTATATATTATATAAATATTTAAAACCGTCGGTAAACAAAGAGCCAAACTTCTGTGAGCTGTAAAAGCAAACTCCGCGACTCGCGGAGTTTGAAGGAAAAAATGGCCGCGAGTCGCGGAGCCCCAAACTCTGAAACTCCCTATAAAGCCAACCGAATTCTGATCATTTTTCATCATCTAATATCCATCTCTCTATCTATATCGTATATATTTATATTTATATTTTAATTTTAATTTTAATTTTAATTTTAATCATAATAATAAGGGTATGTTAGCGAATGTTGTAAGGGTGTAAGTCGAAATTCTGTCCGTGTAACGCTACGCTATTTTTAATCATTGTAAGTTATGTTCAATCTTTTTAATTTAATGTCTCGTAGCTAAGTTATTATTATGCTTATTTAATCCGAAGTAATCATGATGTTGGGCTAATTACTAAAATTGGATAATTGGGCTTTGTACCATAATTGGGGTTTGGACAAAAGAACGACACTTGTGGAAATTAGACTATGGGCTATTAATGGGCTTTATATTTGTTTAACTAAATGATAGTTTGTTAATGTTAATATAAAGATTTACAATTGGGCGTCCCTATAAATTACCATATACACTCGATCGGACACGATGGGCGGGGTATTTATATGTACGAATAATCGTTCATTTAACCGGACACGGGAATGGATTAATAGCCACTAGAATAATTAAAACAGGGGTGAAATTATGTACAAGGACACTTGGTATAATTGATAACAAAATATTAAAACCTTGGATTACACTCAGTCGACATCCTGGTGTAATTATTAAACAAAGTATTAAAATCTTGTTACAGTTTAAGTCCCCAATTAGTTGGAATATTTAACTTCGAGTATAAGGATAATTTGACGAGGATACTCGCACTTTATATTTATGACTGATGGACTGTTATGGACAAAAACCAGACGGACATATTAAATAATCCAGGACAAAGGACAATTAACCCATGGGCATAAAACTAAAATCAACACGTCAAACATCATGATTACGGAAGTTTAAATAAGCATAATTCTTTTATTTCATATTGAATTTCCTTTATTTTATATTTAATTGCACTTCTAATTATCGCATTTTTATTGTTATTTTATTTAATTGCACTTTTAATTATCGTACTTTTTAATTATCGCAAGTTTATTTTATCGCATTTTTATTATTCGCAATTTCATTATCGTTATTTACTTTACGCTTTAATTTAAGTCTTGTATTTATTTTTAATATTTTACATTTGGTTTTAACTGTGACTAAAGTTTTAAAATCGACAAACCGGTCATTAAACGGTAAAAACCCCCCTTTATAATAATAATATTACTTATATATATATTTGTATTTTTATAAAAGTAAACTAATATAGCGTTAAGCTTTGTTTAAAAAGATTCCCTGTGGAACGAACCGGACTTACTAAAAACTACACTACTGTACGATTAGGTACACTGCCTATAAATTACAAAAATACTTGATGTTTTAGCAGAGTAGTATATAAAATAGCTATATTTTTACAGGAAATACTATTAAATACGATATAATTTTACACAAGATATTTATTTATTTAGAGAATGGATATACTTAAACCTTGCTACAACACTTATAGGCAGTGTACCTAATCGTACAGTAGTGTAGTTTTTAGTAAGTCCGGTTCGTTCCACAGGGAATCTTTTTAAACAAAGCTTAACGCTATATTAGTTTACTTTTATAAAAATACAAATATATATATAAGTAATATTATTATTATAAAGGGGGGGTTTTTACCGTTTAATGACCGGTTTGTCGATTTTAAAACTTTAGTCACATTTAAAACCAAATGTAAAATATTAAAAATAAATACAAGACTTAAATTAAAGCGTAAAGTAAATAACGATAATGAAATTGCGAATAATAAAAATGCGATAAAATAAACTTGCGATAATTAAAAAGTACGATAATTAAAAGTGCAATTAAATAAAATAACAATAAAAATGCGATAATTAGAAGTGCAATTAAATATAAAATAAAGGAAATTAAATATGAAATAAAAGAATTATGCTTATTTAAACTTCCGTAATCATGATGTTTGACGTGTTGATTTTAGTTTTATGCCCATGGGTTAATTGTCCTTTGTCCTGGATTATTTAATATGTCCGTCTGGTTTTTGTCTATAACAGTCCATCAGTCATAAATATAAAGTGCGAGTATCCTCGTCAAATTATCCTTATACTCGAAGTTAAATATTCCAACTAATTGGGGACTTAAACTGTAACAAGATTTTAATACTTTGTTTAATAATTACACCAGGATGTCGACTGAGTGTAATCCAAGGTTTTAATATTTTGTTATCAATTATACCTAGTGTCCTTGTACATAATTTCACCCCTGTTTTAATTATTCTAGTGGCTATTAATCCATTCCCGTGTCCGGTTAAATGAACGATTATTCGTACATATAAATACCCCGCCCATCGTGTCCGATCGAGTGTATATGGTAATTTATAGGGACGCCCAATTGTAAATCTTTATATTAACATTAACAAACTATCATTTAGTTAAACAAATATAAAGTCCATTAATAGCCTATAGTCTAATTTCCACAAGTGTCGTTCTTTTGTCCAAACCCCAATTATGGTACAAAGCCTAATTATCCAATTTTAGTAATTAGCCCAACATCATGATTACTTCGGATTAAATAAGCATAATAATAACTTAGCTACGAGACATTAAATTAAAAAGGTTGAACATAACTTACAATGATTAAAAATAGCGTAGCGTTACACGGACAGAATTTCGACTTACACCCTTACAACATTCGCTAACATACCCTTATTATTATGATTAAAATTAAAATTAAAATTAAAATATAAATATAAATATATACGATATAGATAGAGAGATGGATATTAGATGATGAAAAATGATCAGAATTCGGTTGGCTTTATAGGGAGTTTCAGAGTTTGGGGCTCCGCGACTCGCGGCCATTTTTGCCTTCAAACTCCGCGAGTCGCGGAGTTTGCTTTTACAGCTCACAGAAGTTTGGCTCTTTGTTTACCGACGGTTTTAAATATTTATAGAATATATAAATAATTATAAGAATTATTTAAATATTATATTATATATATGTGCATAGTTGACTTGTAATTTTTAGTCCGTTGCGTCGAGCGTTGAGAGTTGACTCTGGTCCCGGTTCCGGATTTTCGAACGTCCTTGCGTACAATTTAATATCTTGTACTTTGCGTTTTAAATCTTGTACTCTTGTAATTTCGAGACGTTTCTTATCAATAATTGGAACCTCTTTGATTGTCTTTTGTACTTTTGAGCTTTTTGGTCGTTTGCGTCTTCAATTCATCGAATCTGTCTTTTGTCTTCACCTTTTATTATTTAAACGAATATCACTTTTAAATAGAACAATTGCAACTAAAAGCTTGTCTTTCTTGAGGAATAATGCTATGAAATATATGTTCGTTTTTAGCATTATCAAATATTCCCACACTTGAGCATTGCTTGTCCTCAAGCAATATCGTCTTGAAATACTAGAATCACTTCTTTATTCTTCACACTTTGTACATCAGTGATTTCTTATACGGCGGTATAAACAATGGTAGTAACGATATGGTTTACAGTCCCACATGACTATAAAAATTTAGATCCATTAAGGAAATTGGATCTTTATGAAAACATTTGATCTTTTGAAAATTAAATCTAGTTTTTACCCTAGATAAGTTTTCCGGAATAACCCTTTACCGGTGTTTGCAAAATATTTTTGTGGGTTTGGTGGGTTTCAGATTTGAAAATTTTAGCTCAAAACTTATGGTTTTGTGTCACCCACTTGCTAACCTTGTATTTGGAAAGCAACACATCCAGTTTACTTGTCCCGTATATTACCTTTCGGTAAACTACCGTCCGGTTGTAAAGGAAAGCGTTGAACAAGCAACTGTTAAGGCAATGTCCCCTGACATGCTTTTAATTATGGTCTATAATGTGTCGGACGCAATTACTATCCTTGGTAGGAGCAATAGTAAAGCTCACCCTTATAATTTTTTGGTCTAGCACAAGGTCCTGTCTTTGACCACTATGCAACCACCGTTCTTACGGTTGACACCCGATTTGGTTCATGTGACCTAATGAATTCCAGGTGAATTCCTAGGATTTTACGTTCAATGGTAATGAACGCATTGAAAATAGGGTTTTCAGAAAACAAATCGGTTTGTAATTTTGATCAAAATATTTTCTCGTTCAAGCTCGAGTTTAGATATCATTGAATTCCATGAGTTTGTAATTCTCAATCTTTAAGGTCAATCTCAAGGATTGAGTAATATCAGGCTTAAAAGCTGATTTTTGATCTTTTAAGGAGATTATCTGAAATGTCCCGTTCTTATTGATTAAAAACGTTCCATATTAATTGATTTCGTTGCGAGGTTTTGACCTCTATATGAGACGTTTTTCAAAGACTGCATTCATTTTAAAACAAACCATAACCTTTATTTCATCAATAAAGGTTTAAAAAAAACTTTACGTAGATTATCAAATAATGATAATCTAAAATATCCTGTTTACACACGACCATTACATAATGGTTTACAATACAAATATGTTACAACAAAATAAGTTTCTTGAATGCAGTTTTTACACAATATCATACAAGCATGGACTCCAAATCTCGTCCTTATTTAAGTATGCGACAACGGAAGCTCTTAATAATCACCTGAGAATAAACATGCTTAAGATGTCAACAAAAATGTTGGTGAGTTATAGGTTTAACCTATATATATCAATCATAATAATAGACCACAAGATTTCATATTTCAATACACATCCCATACATAGAGATAAAAATCATTCATATGGTGAACACCTGGTAACCGACATTAACAAGATGCATATATAAGAATATCCCCATCATTCCGGGACACCCTTCGGATATGATATAAATTTCGAAGTACTAAAGCATCCGGTACTTTGGATGGGGTTTGTTAGGCCCAATAGATCTATCTTTAGGATTCGCGTCAATTAGGGTGTCTGTTCCCTAATTCTTAGATTACCAGACTTAATAAAAAGGGGCATATTCGATTTCGATAATTCAACCATAGAATGTAGTTTCACGTACTTGTGTCTATTTTGTAAATCATTTATAAAACCTGCATGTATTCTCATCCCAAAAATATTAGATTTTAAAAGTGGGACTATAACTCACTTTCACAGATTTTTACTTCGTCGGGAAGTAAGACTTGGCCACTGGTTGATTCACGAACCTATAACAATATATACATATATATCAAAGTATGTTCAAAATATATTTACAACACTTTTAATATATTTTGATGTTTTAAGTTTATTAAGTCAGCTGTCCTCGTTAGTAACCTACAACTAGTTGTCCACAGTTAGATGTACAGAAATAAATCGATAAATATTATCTTGAATCAATCCACGACCCAGTGTATACGTATCTCAGTATTGATCACAACTCAAACTATATATATTTTGGAATCAACCTCAACCCTGTATAGCTAACTCCAACATTCACATATAGAGTGTCTATGGTTGTTCCGAAATATATATAGATGTGTCGACATGATAGGTCGAAACATTGTATACGTGTCTATGGTATCTCAAGATTACATAATATACAATACAAGTTGATTAAGTTATGGTTGGAATAGATTTGTTACCAATTTTCACGTAGCTAAAATGAGAAAAATTATCCAATCTTGTTTTACCCCTAACTTCTTCATTTTAAATCCGTTTTGAGTGAATCAAATTGCTATGGTTTCATATTGAACTCTATTTTATGAATCTAAACAGAAAAAGTATAGGTTTATAGTCGGAAAAATAAGTTACAAGTCATTTTTGTAAAGGTAGTCATTTCAGTCGAAAGAACGACGTCTAGATGACCATTTTAGAAAACATACTTCCACTTTGAGTTTAACCATAATTTTTGGATATAGTTTCATGTTCATAATAAAAATCATTTTCTCAGAATAACAACTTTTAAATCAAAGTTTATCATAGTTTTTAATTAACTAACCCAAAACAGCCCGCGGTGTTACTACGACGGCGTAAATCCGGTTTTACGGTGTTTTTCGTGTTTCCAGGTTTTAAATCATTAAGTTAGCATATCATATAGATATAGAACATGTGTTTAGTTGATTTTAAAAGTCAATTTAGAAGGATTAACTTTTGTTTGCGAACAAGTTTAGAATTAACTAAACTATGTTCTAGTGATTACAAGTTTAAACCTTCGAATAAGATAGCTTTATATGTATGAATCGAATGATGTTATGAACATCATTACTATCTTAAGTTCCTTGGATAAACCTACTGGAAAAGAGAAAAATGGATCTAGCTTCAACGGATCTTTGGATGGCTCGAAGTTCTTGAAGCAGAATCATGACACGAAAACAAGTTCAAGTAAGATCATCACTTGAAATAAGATTGTTATAGTTATAGAAATTGAACCAAAGTTTGAATACGATTATTACCTTGTATTAGAATGATAACCTACTGTAAGAAACAAAGATTTCTTGAGGTTGGATGATCACCTTACAAGATTGGAAGTGAGCTAGCAAACTTGAAAGTATTCTTGATTTTATGTAACTAGAACTTGTAGAATTTATGAAGAACACTTAGAACTTGAAGATAGAACTTGAGTGAGATCAATTAGATGAAGAAAATTGAAGAATGAAAGTATTTGTAGGTGTTTTTGGTCGTTGGTGTATGGATTAGATATAAAGGATATGTAATTTTGTTTTCATGTAAATAAGTCATGAATGATTACTCATATTTTTGTAATTTTATGAGATATTTCATGCTAGTTGCCAAATGATGGTTCCCACATGTGTTAGGTGACTCACATGGGCTGCTAAGAGCTGATCATTGGAGTGTATATACCAATAGTACATTCATCTAAAAGCTGTGTATTGTACGAGTACGAATACGGGTGCATACGAGTAGAATTGTTGATGAAACTGAACGAGGATGTAATTGTAAGCATTTTTGTTAAGTAGAAGTATTTTGATAAGTGTATTGAAGTCTTTCAAAAGTGTATAAATACATATTAAAAAACTACATGTATATACATTTTAACTGAGTCGTTAAGTCATCGTTAGTCGTTACATGTAAGTGTTGTTTTGAAACCTTTAGGTTAACGATCTTGTTAAATGTTGTTAACCCAATGTTTATAATATCAAATGAGATTTTAAATTATTATATTATCATGATATTATCATGTATGAATATCTCTTAATATGATATATATACATTAAATGTCTTTACAACGATAATCGTTACATATATGTCTCGTTTAAAAATCATTAAGTTAGTAGTCTTGTTTTTACATATGTAGTTCATTGTTAATATACTTAATGATATGTTTACTTATCATAGTATCATGTTAACTATATATATATCCATATATATGTCATCATATAGTTTTTACAAGTTTTGACGTTCGTGAATCACCGGTCAACTTGGGTGGTCAATTGTCTATATGAAACATATTTCAATTAATCAAGTCTTAACAAGTTTGATTGCTTAACATGTTGGAAACATTTAATCATGTAAATATCAATCTCAATTAATATATATAAACATGGAAAAGTTCGGGTCACTACAGTACCTACCCGTTAAATAAATTTCGTCCCGAAATTTTAAGCTGTTGAAGGTGTTGACGAATCTTCTGGAAATAGATGCGGGTATTTCTTCTTCATCTGATCTTCACGCTCCCAGGTGAACTCGGGTCCTCTACGAGCATTCCATCGAACCTTAACAATCGGTATCTTGTTTTGTTTAAGTCTCTTAACCTCACGATCCATTATTTCGACGGGTTCTTCAATGAATTGAAGTTTTTCATTGATTTGGATTTCGTCCAACGGAATAGTGAGATCTTCTTTAGCAAAACATTTCTTCAAATTTGAGACGTGGAAAGTGTTATGTACAGCCGCGAGTTGTTGAGGTAGCTCCAGTTGGTAAGCTACTGGTCCGACACGATCTATAATCTTGAATGGTCCAATGTACCTTGGATTTAGTTTCCCCCGTTTACCAAATCGAACAACGCCTTTCCAAGGTGAAACCTTAAGCATGACCATTTCTCCAATTTCAAACTCTATATCTTTTCTTTTACTGTCCGCGTAGCTCTTTTGTCGACTCTGGGCGGTTTTCAATCTTTGTTGAATTTGGATGATCTTCTCGGTAGTTTCTTGTATTATCTCCGGACCCGTAATCTGTCTATCCCCCACTTCACTCCAACAAATCAGAGACCTGCACTTTCTACCATAAAGTGCTTCAAACGGCGCCATCTCAATGCTTGAATGGTAGCTGTTGTTGTAGGAAAATTCTGCTAACGGTAGATGTCGATCCCAACTGTTTTTGAAATTAATAACACATGCTCGTAGCATGTCTTCAAGCGTTTGTATCGTCCTTTTGCTCTGCCCATCAGTTTGTGGATGATAGGTAGTACTCATGTCTAGACGAGTTCCTAATGCTTGCTGTAATGTCTGCCAGAATATTGAAATAAATCTGCCATCCCTATCAGAGATAATAGAGATTGGTATTCCATGTCTGGAGACGACTTCCTTCAAATACAGTCGTGCTAACTTCTCCATCTTGTCATCTTCTCTTATTGGCAGGAAGTGTGCTGATTTGGTGAGACGATCAACTATTACCCAAATAGTATCAAAACCACTTGCAATCCTTGGCAATTTAGTGATGAAATCCATAGTAATGTTTTCCCATTTCCGTTCCGCGATTTCGGGTTGTTGAAGTAGACCTGATGGTTTCTGATGCTCAGCTTTGACCTTAGAACACGTCAAACATTCTCCTACGTATTTAGCAACATCGGCTTTCATACCCGGCCACCAAAAATGTTTCTTGAGATCCTTGTACATCTTCCTCGTTCCAGGATGTATTGAGTATCTAGTTTTATGAGCTTCTCTAAGTACCATTTCTCTCATATCTCCAAATTTTGGTACCCAAATCCTTTCAGCCCTATACCGGGTTCCGTCTTCCCGAATATTAAGATGCTTCTCCGATCCTTTGGGAATTTCATCCTTTAAATTTCCCTTTTTTAAAACTCCTTGTTGCGCCTCCTTTATTTGAGTTGTAAGGTTATTATGAATCATTATATTCATAGATTTTACTCGAATGGGTTCTCTGTCCTTCCTGCTCAAGGCATCGGCTACCACATTTGCCTTCCCCGGGTGGTAACGAATCTCAAAGTCGTAATCATTCAATAATTCAATCCACCTACGCTGCCTCATATTCAGTTGTTTCTGATTAAATATGTGTTGAAGACTTTTGTGGTCGGTATATATAATACTTTTGACCCCATATAAGTAGTGCCTCCAAGTCTTTAATGCAAAAACAACCGTGCCTAATTCCAAATCATGCGTCGTATAATTTTGTTCGTGAATCTTCAATTGTCTAGACGCATAAGCAATCACCTTCATTCGTTGCATTAATACACAACCGAGACCTTGCTTTGATGCGTCACAATAAATCACAAAATCATCATTCCCTTCAGGCAATGACAATATAGGTGCTGTAGTTAGCTTTTTCTTCAATAACTGAAACGCTTTCTCTTGTTCATCATTCCATTCAAATTTCTTCCCTTTATGCGTTAATGCAGTCAAGGGTTTTGCTATTCTGGAAAAGTCTTGGATGAACCTTCTGTAGTAACCAGCTAGTCCTAAAAACTGGCGTATGTGTTTCGGAGTTTTCGGGGTTTCCCACTTTTCAACAGTTTCTATCTTTGCCGGATCCACCTTAATACCTTCTTTGTTCACTATGTGACCGAGGAATTGAACTTCTTCCAACCAAAATGCACACTTTGAAAACTTAGCGTATAATTCTTCCTTCCTCAATACTTCTAACACCTTTCTCAAATGTTCACCGTGTTCTTGGTCATTCTTTGAGTAAATAAGTATGTCATCAATGAAAATAGTGACAAACTTGTCAAGGTATGGTCCACACACTCGGTTCATAAGGTCCATGAACACAGCTGGTGCATTAGTTAAACCAAACGGCATGACCATAAACTCGTAATGACGGTAACGTGTTCTGAAAGCAGTCTTTGGAATATCATCTTCTTTCACCCGCATTTGATGATACCCGGAATGTAAGTCAATCTTTGAATAAACAGACGAGCCTTGTAGTTGATCAAATAAGTCGTCGATTCTCGGTAGTGGGTAGTGGTTCTTGATGGTAAGTTTGTTCAACTCTCGGTAGTCGATACACAACCTGAATGTACCATCTTTCTTCTTGACAAACAAAACAGGAGCTCCCCACGGTGATGTGCTTGGTCGAATGAAACCACGCTCTAAAAGTTCTTGTAATTGGCTTTGCAGTTCTTTCATCTCGCTGGGTGCGAGTCTGTAAGGAGCACGAGCTATTGGTGCAGCTCCTGGTATAATATCTATTTGAAATTCAACGGATCGATGTGGGGGGTAATCCCGGTAATTCTTTCGGAAATACATCGGGAAATTCTTTTGCAATGGGAACATCATTGATGCTCTTTTCTTCAGTTTGCACTTTCTCGACGTGTGCTAGAACAGCATAGCAACCTTTTCTTATTAGTTTTTGTGCCTTCAAATTACTAATAAGATGTAGCTTCGTGTTGCCCTTTTCTCTGTACACCATTAAGGGTTTTCCTTTTTCTCGTATAATGCGAATTGCATTTTTGTAACAAACGATCTCTGCTTTCACTTCTTTCAACCAGTCCATACCGATTATCACATCAAAACTCCCTAACTCTACTGGTATTAAATCAATCTTAAATGTTTCGCTAACCAGTTTAATTTCTCGATTCCGACATATATTATCTGCTGAAATTAATTTACCATTTGCTAATTCGAGTAAAAATTTACTATCCAAAGGCGTCAATGGACAACTTAATTTAGCACAAAAATCTCTACTCATATAGCTTCTATCCGCACCCGAATCAAATAAAACGTAAGCAGATTTATTGTCAATAAGAAACGTACCCGTAACAAGCTCTGGGTCTTCCTGTGCCTCTGCCGCATTAATATTGAAAACTCTTCCGCGGCCTTGTCCATTCGCGTTCTCCTGGTTCGGGAAATTTCTAATAATGTGGCCCGGTTTTCCACATTTATAACAAACTACATTGGCATAACTTGCTCCGACACTACTTGCTCCACCATTACTCGTTTCGACACCATTTGTTCCTTTCGTTCTATTAACCCCTGGTCCGTAGACCTCACACTTCACCGCACTATGACCATTTCTTTTACACTTGTTGCAAAATTTGGTGCAGAACCCCGAGTGATACTTTTCACACCTTTGGCATAGCTGTTTCTGATTGTTGTTGTTGTTGCGGTTATTATTATTGTTAGGATGATTGTTGTAGTTGCTGTTGTTATTGTTGTTGTTGTTGGGCCGTTTGTTGTAGTTGCGATTGATGTTGCGATTGTTGGGATAATTGTTGCGATTATTGTTGTAATTGCTGTTGTTGTTGTATTGGTGATTCTTATCACCGTTTTCCTCCCACTTTCTTTTGACTTGCTTCACATTGGTCTCTTCAGCAGTCTGTTCTTTAATTCTTTCTTCAATCTGGTTCACTAGTTTGTGAGCCATTCTACATGCCTGTTGTATGGAGGCAGGCTTGTGTGAACTTATATCTTCTTGGATTCTTTCCGGTAATCCTTTCACAAACGCGTCGATCTTCTCTTCCTCATCTTCGAATGCTCCCGAACACAATAGGCACAATTCTGTGAATCGTCTTTCGTACGTGGTAATATCAAATCCTTGGGTTCATAACCCTCTAAGTTCTGTCTTGAGCTTATTGACCTCAGTTCTGGGATGGTACTTCTCGTTCATCAAGTGCTTGAATGCTGACCACGGTAGTGCGTACGCATCGTCTTGTCCCACTTGCTCTAGATAGGTATTCCACCATGTTAACGCAGAACCTGTGAAGGTATGCGTAGCGTACTTCACTTTGTCCTCTTCAGTACACTTACTTATGGCAAACACCGATTCGACCTTCTCGGTCCACCGTTTCAATCCGATCGGTCCTTCGGTTCCATCAAATTCCAAAGGTTTGCAGGCAGTGAATTCTTTGTAGGTGCATCCTACACGATTTCCTGTACTGCTAGATCCAAGGTTATTGTTGGTATGTAGCGCAGCCTGTACTGCGGCTATGTTTGAAGCTAGAAAAGTACGGAATTCCTCTTCATTCATATTCACGGTGTGTCGAGTAGTCGGTGCCATTTCCTTCAAAATAGTCAAGTGGAACAAGTTAATCATACAGAATATTAAGAGTAGTTAATAGTATTTCGTAGCATAATATGAACTCATTTATAAAAGCTTTTTCTTCATATTAGCGTTTTATAAGTTTAAATTCGGGTAGTACCTACCCGTTAAGTTCATACTTAGTAGCTAATATACAATTCAACTACTACAATTCTATACGAAAAACTGATTATAATAATATTTCGCGTTCAAACTTTTACACAATATTTTTTACAAACTTACAATACCGCTTATTTTACATATAGCATGAAATATAGCACACAATAAATTTGATACAAGATGGTTGTGAAGATAATTCTAGCTAGTACACAAGTCGTTCAGCAAAGGCAATAAAGACACGTAATTCATACTTCCAGAAACAAGTCATGCATTCTGGTTTTACTAGGATTACTTCCCATCCTTGGTCTTGTGGAACATAACCGTTATGGCCGTTGATAAGACATCGTGTTGTAACGTCGTCAAAGGGACGAGGGTTACGTAATGTCCAACAGTCCCGTAACAATCTAAAAACCTCATTTCTTACCCCAATTACCGACTCCGTCACTTGTGGGAACGTTTTGTTTAATAGTTGTAGCCCGATGTTCTTGTTCTCACTTTGGTGAGAAGCGAACATCACTAATCCGTAAGCATAACATGCTTCTTTATGTTGCATGTTAGCCGCTTTTTCTAAATCACGAAGTCCAATATTCGGATATATTGAGTCAAAATAATTTCTTAACCCATTGCGTAAAATAGCATTTGGGTTCCCCGCAATATATGCGTCAAAGTAAACACATCGTAACTTATGGATTTCCCAATGTGATATCCCCCATCTTTCGAACGAAAACCTTTTATAAACCAAGGCATTCTTGGAACGTTCTTCGAATGTCTTACAAACTGATCTCGCCTTAAGTAGTTGTGCCGAAGAATTCTGACCGACTCTAGACAAGATTTCATCAATCATGTCTCCGGGTAGGTCTCTTAAAATATTGGGTTGTCTATCCATTTTGTGTTTTTATACTGTAAAATAGACAAGAGTTAGATTCATAAAAAAAATACTTATTAATACAAGCAATTTTTACATATATCATAAAGCATAAGCACACTATATTACATATATTACACCACACGAATACAACTATCTTATTCCGACTCGCTTGTTTCTTCTTCTTCTTCGGTTTTGGTTCGTTTTGCCAAGTTTCTAGGGATATATGATGTTCCCCTAATACGAGCCATCGTTTTCCACATTGGTTTAGAAAAACCTGGTGGTTTAGAGGTTCCCGGGTCATTGTTACAACTTAAGGACTTCGGGGGTTGACGATACATATAAAGTTCATCGGGGTTGGAATTAGATTTCTCTATTTTTATGCCCTTTCCCTTATTATTTTCTTTTGCCTTTTTAAATTCAGTTGGGGTAATTTCTATAACATCATCGGAATTCTCGTCGGAATCCGATTCATCGGAGAATTGGTAATCCTCCCAATATTTTGCTTCTTTGGCGGAAACACCATTGACCATAATTAACATTGGTCGGTTGGTTGAGGATTTTCTTTTACTTAACCGTTTTATTATTTCCCCCACCGGTTCTATTTCTTCATCCGGTTCCGATTCTTCTTCTGGTTCCGATTCTTCTTCCGGTTCCGACTCTTCTTCCGGTTCCGACTCTTCTTCCGGTTCCTCTTCGGGAACTTGTGAATCAGTCCACGAATCATTCCAATTTACATTTGACTCTTCATTATTATTAGGTGAGTCAATGGGACTTGTTCTAGAGGTAGACATCTATCACATAATATCAAACGCGTTAAGAGATTAATATATCACATAATATTCACATGTTAAAAATATATAGTTTCCAACAAAATTTGTTAAGCAATCATTTTTCAAGTAAACACGGTCGAAGTCCAGACTCACTAATGCATCCTAACAAACTCGATAAGACACACTAATGCAAAATTCTGGTTCTTTAAGACCAACGCTCGGATACCAACTAAAATGTCCCGTTCTTATTGATTAAAAACGTTCCATATTAATTGATTTCGTTGCGAGGTTTTGACCTCTATATGAGACGTTTTTCAAAGACTGCATTCATTTTAAAACAAATCATAACCTTTATTTCATCAATAAAGGTTTAAAAAAAACTTTACGTAGATTATCAAATAATGATAATCTAAAATATCCTGTTTACACACGACCATTACATAATGGTTTACAATACAAATATGTTACAACAAAATAAGTTTCTTGAATGCAGTTTTTACACAATATCATACAAGCATGGACTCCAAATCTCGTCCTTATTTAAGTATGCGACAACGGAAGCTCTTAATAATCACCTGAGAATAAACATGCTTAAAACGTCAACAAAAATGTTGGTGTGTTATAGGTTTAACCTATATATATCAATCATAATAATAGACCACAAGATTTCATATTTCAATACACATCCCATACATAGAGATAAAAATCATTCATATGGTGAACACCTGGTAACCGACATTAACAAGATGCATATATAAGAATATCCCCATCATTCCGGGACACCCTTCGAATATGATATAAATTTCGAAGTACTAAAGCATCCGGTACTTTGGATGGGGTTTGTTAGGCCCAATAGATCTATCTTTAGGATTCGCGTCAATTAGGGTGTCTGTTCCCTAATTCTTAGATTACCAGACTTAATAAAAAGGGGCATATTCGATTTCGATAATTCAACCATAGAATGTAGTTTCACGTACTTGTGTCTATTTTGTAAATCATTTATAAAACCTGCATGTATTCTCATCCCAAAAATATTAGATTTTAAAAGTGGGACTATAACTCACTTTCACAGATTTTTACTTCGTCGGGAAGTAAGACTTGGCCACTGGTTGATTCACGAACCTATAACAATATATACATATATATCAAAGTATGTTCAAAATATATTTACAACACTTTTAATATATTTTGATGTTTTAAGTTTATTAAGTCAGCTGTCCTCGTTAGTAACCTACAACTAGTTGTCCACAGTTAGATGTACAGAAATAAATCGATAAATATTATCTTGAATCAATCCACGACCCAGTGTATACGTATCTCAGTATTGATCACAACTCAAACTATATATATTTTGGAATCAACCTCAACCCTGTATAGCTAACTCCAACATTCACATATAGAGTGTCTATGGTTGTTCCGAAATATATATAGATGTGTCGACATGATAGGTCGAAACATTGTATACGTGTCTATGGTATCTCAAGATTACATAATATACAATACAAGTTGATTAAGTTATGGTTGGAATAGATTTGTTACCAATTTTCACGTAGCTAAAATGAGAAAAATTATCCAATCTTGTTTTACCCATAACTTCTTCATTTTAAATCCGTTTTGAGTGAATCAAATTGCTATGGTTTCATATTGAACTCTATTTTATGAATCTAAATAGAAAAAGTATAGGTTTATAGTCGGAAAAATAAGTTACAAGTCATTTTTGTAAAGGTAGTCATTTCAGTCGAAAGAACGACGTCTAGATGACCATTTTAGAAAACATACTTCCACTTTGAGTTTAACCATAATTTTTGGATATAGTTTCATGTTCATAATAAAAATCATTTTCTCAGAATAACAACTTTTAAATCAAAGTTTATCATAGTTTTTAATTAACTAACCCAAAACAGCCCGCGGTGTTACTACGACGGCGTAAATCCGGTTTTACGGTGTTTTTCGTGTTTCCAGGTTTTAAATCATTAAGTTAGCATATCATATAGATATAGAACATGTGTTTAGTTGATTTTAAAAGTCAAGTTAGAAGGATTAACTTTTGTTTGCGAACAAGTTTAGATTTAACTAAACTATGTTCTAGTGATTACAAGTTTAAACCTTCGAATAAGATAGCTTTATATGTATGAATCGAATGATGTTATGAACATCATTACTACCTTAAGTTCCTTGGATAAACCTACTGGAAAAGAGAAAAATGGATCTAGCTTCAACGGATCCTTGGATGGCTCGAAGTTCTTGAAGCAGAATCATGGCACGAAAACAAGTTCAAGTAAGATCATCACTTGAAATAAGATTGTTATAGTTATAGAAATTGAACCAAAGTTTGAATACGATTATTACCTTGTATTAGAATGATAACCTACTGTAAGAAACAAAGATTTCTTGAGGTTGGATGATCACCTTACAAGATTGGAAGTGAGCTAGCAAACTTGAAAGTATTCTTGATTTTATGTAACTAGAACTTGTAGAATTTATGAAGAACACTTAGAACTTGAAGATAGAACTTGAGAGAGATCAATTAGATGAAGAAAATTGAAGAATGAAAGTGTTTGTAGGTGTTTTTGGTCGTTGGTGTATGGATTAGATATAAAGGATATGTAATTTTGTTTTCATGTAAATAAGTCATGAATGATTACTCATATTTTTGTAATTTTATGAGATATTTCATGCTAGTTGCCAAATGATGGTTCCCACATGTGTTAGGTGACTCACATGGGCTGCTAAGAGCTGATCATTGGAGTGTATATACCAAGAGTACATTCATCTAAAAGCTGTGTATTGTACGAGTACGAATACGGGTGCATACGAGTAGAATTGTTGATGAAACTGAACGAGGATGTAATTGTAAGCATTTTTGTTAAGTAGAAGTATTTTGATAAGTGTATTGAAGTCTTTCAAAAGTGTATAAATACATATTAAAACACTACATGTATATACATTTTAACTGAGTCGTTAAGTCATCGTTAGTCGTTACATGTAAGTGTTGTTTTGAAACCTTTAGGTTAACGATCTTGTTAAATGTTGTTAACCCAATGTTTATAATATCAAATGAGATTTTAAATTATTATATTATCATGATATTATCATGTATGAATATCTCTTAATATGATATATATACATTAAATGTCTTTACAACGATAATCGTTACATATATGTCTCGTTTAAAAATCATTAAGTTAGTAGTCTTGTTTTTACATATGTAGTTCATTGTTAATATACTTAATGATATGTTTACTTATCATAGTATCATGTTAACTATATATATATCCATATATATGTCATCATATAGTTTTTACAAGTTTTAACGTTCGTGAATCACCGGTCAACTTGGGTGGTCAATTGTCTATATGAAACATATTTCAATTAATCAAGTCTTAACAAGTTTGATTGCTTAACATGTTGGAAAATTTAATCATGTAAATATCAATCTCAATTAATATATATAAACATGGAAAAGTTCAGGTCACTACATTATCCTTTTTGGGGATCTGATTCATTATTCTTATCCAGCTAATTTGCATGGTGCCCCCCATTTTACGAGATAAATCCTTCTTTTGGTTAGGATAAATCTGACCACTTGGCGACCCTGTTTAATGCTGAGGTCCGTGGATTTCCTACTGATTTTAGTGATGACTTTTCTAGATTTTTCGTCAACCTACAGCTGGTCTGGACGACAACTTCTTGACCTAAATCAAGAAGCGCGTTTCTTTTTCGGAAGACTTTACTTCCTTTTAATGATGGAATTGATTCATCGTGTAGATCCATCTTTTCTTTTCTTTCATCGGGTAAAACAGTTTAGTTTAGTCCAAAGCAAAAGTATTTTCAGTTATTTGTTACAGATATATGTGACATATGTTTAAGATAACTTGGTAAATTTTCCCACACTTGGCTTTTATTTTCCTTTTTATCGTCCTCTATTCCATTTTAAATGAATTTTAACATTTTGGTTTGTTTCTCAATTTATGTCCTTTCCGAGGTTACAATAATTTCGGTGTTAAAACCTAGTTTTATCGTTCATAAATATGTATAAACATGATTTTGAGTTCATTTAATTGAAAATTTTGAAAATTTTTTACTAGAATTGGGTAGTCAGTATATAAGACTAGGTCTGTTCTTTATTATCAGAGAGCACTAGATTCTAATACAACTACTGCTTTACTAGTATTTTTAATGGTAACCTAGTGTTTAAGATAAAAATTATAAAATCCGAAAGAATTTAACCCCTTCCCACACTTAAGATCTTGCAATGCCCTCATTTGCAAGAAATCAGTAGTAATTTAAATTATTGAGGGTGATTTGTGTGAAAATGATTAAATTTTACCAAAGATTCCAAACATATTGGCGTTTGTTTGCTGAATGATAAATGGTGCACATCATTTGTTCATTCCGTCTTGTTGTTATTTCACATATATTTTGCATCTTGTAGTCAAAATTAGTTGCTTTTGCTGAACTTAATGCCAGTCTTTGAAAATGCGTTGTTTTACCCTGTTGTGTACATAAGATAAACTGCAAACATATATACATATTTTTGAAGTTTGGTATATTACCCCACATTCAAAAATTATTAAAATCTAAGAATAAAAGTTAGAAAATTATAAAAACTATTACAATATTAACATAAGTATTAAATGTATCAACATTACAAATTACAAAATAAATAAAACTAAGTAGACTAAGGATGATACTGATACCAATAGGGGTTCCAAGCATAACCATAGGTGCTATAGAATGCTTCGGCAGGGTTATACGTAGGATACGGTGGTTGCATCTCTATAGACCAGGGAGGGAATATGGGTTTTGGTGTAGGAATATAGTTTCTACCAATATGTTGGCAATGAGCTATGATTTGGTTCTGATGAACTTGCCAATCTTCAAATGCTCTCTGTCTAGCATTTTCGTACTCCTGTGAAGCTATAAACCTTTGCATTTCTTGCATTTCATTTCCCCCTCCTACATTAACTTGCTGTTGGTTTCTCTCAACCTGTGGATGTCTACCATGGTATTGTACTGCGGCGTTATTTTGCCTCTTCAAAACTTTCGCACCATGGTATACATTTAAACCTATAGTATCGCGGGGTTCTGGTTCTTCGACTAATAATCCCCCCCGACTTATATCCACACCGAGATATTCAGCAATCAAAGTAATAAAAATACCACCTCCTATTATGCTATGCGGTCTCATCCCCCTAACCATAGCTGATAAATAATAACCCACACAATAAGGTATACTTACAGCACTTTGTGGGTCTCGAATACACATATGGTAAAACAAATCCTGTTCATTTACCTTTTCCTTGTTCTTACCTCTTTGTGTAATCGAATTAGCTAAAAACCTATGAATCACTCTTAATTCAGCTCTATCTATATCCAAATAAGAGTAATTTCCCCCTTTGAATCGGTGATGGCTTGTCATTTGACTCCATACACCGTGTGTATCAAAATTTTCATCTATCTTTCTACCATTTAGTATCAACCCTCTACAATCGACAGATGCTAACTCCTCAGGCGTATATATACGTAAAGCCTGAGCCATGTCTAGTAAAGACATGTGGCGCATCGAACCTCCTAACAAAAATCTAATAAAAGATCGGTCGGTTAAACTAGCTACCCGATCATTTAATTCTATACTACACAACAATTCTTCACACCATACTTTATATACAGGTCTACGCATGGTGAATAAACGTACCCAGTCATTAAAAGTAGAATTACGATACCTCTGTGCAAGTAATTCCCTAATTGGCTCGGCCAATTCTACAGCTTCTAAGGGTCCCCATTCTATGATCCTAGGTACCTCAACAACTTTAGAATGAAGAGTATGCAAACCCCTTTGATATTTTAGATAATCTATCCAAAGTCTGTCAAATCTCAGGTTCGGGTGCAACTCTTCCAAGTGCATATCAGAAAATGTCATGACTGGATGAGTTATATCTTGCTTGTAGTAGTTATCTACCTCCTGTTGTTCCGCATTCTCAGCAGGAGCATTGCGAGCTTGGGATGAAGATTCACCCCTTTCAGTCTGCAAAACACATCAAACACAATTTTTGTGCATCCAAATATGCATTAGTGTCAGCAAAATCATCAATCAAAATAATTACAATGACATGATCAATTTATATCAAACTTAAGCTTATTTTCATATTTTCATCAAATCTACACTTTTTCAAATAAGCATATACGAAAATGTTCGCCAAGTTCATAAGCATTCAACTCAAATAACATGTCAAAATAATCATTACTAGCAATTAAACAAGTTTCAAATGGCATTATCTCTCAAAAATCAAGTTCATGAATTTTTAGACTTGAAAAAGTCCACTTTAATTCTCAAAATCATGTTTAGGCTCAAAGTTTGGATCATTTAACTACCTAAACATGTTACACTACTTAATTTAGTAACAATTCATGACAAAAATCGGCCATAACCTGTTTATATCAAAAAGCCCCAAATTGCTCAAGAACACAAACCCTAGATTACTCAAAATTTGAAGTTTAAGGCTTCTAATCATGTTAAATAGCATCAATCTAGGTTATACAAGCATAATACATAAACAATTTAAGCCTAATTACACTAAAAAACATCAAAATCAAATTGGGGAAAAAATTGCTCAAGAATACTAATTTTCGAATTAAATGGTGTTTAGGTGTAGAAATTTACCGTTTCTCTTGAGTAATTCCTTGATAGCATCCTTCTCAACATGATTTTAGTAAAAGATTTGATGATTAACGGTTAAAAATTGTGATTTTGGGGATGTTTTTTCGGGTTTTTTCGTGTTTGTGTTCGCTGTGTTTTTGGTGTGGTGTGCAACTGAGCTGTTCTTGCTCGATTTTATTTTTTCTGTATTTTTGTCCTCCCGCGAGTCGCGGGATTTAAACCTCTAAACTCCGCGAGTCGCGGAGTTTGGTATTTTTTTTTTATATATCTTATACTAATTAAAATATTTAAGTAATTAATTTTAAAATTTTGTTTCCCTTATTATTTAGGACGAGGTCGTTTCGGATCGATGTCCTAGTCCGTCCTTCGACAAAATTTTAAAATTTGTCTTTTTGTAGCGATTGTTTTAAAAGCTAAGATTTTTGGTTTTTTTAATATTTTTGGCATACTTTAATTCAATAAGATTAAAAATAATGATAATAAAAATTCTCGTCCCTCCCTTGGGTAAAGCAATTTCGGTTTAAAGACCTAGTCTTCAACTTACGACGAATTTTAAAAATCATATTTTTAACTTAATGAAATAAAGTAAATTTTTGTTTTTAAATTCACACAATTTAAATATAAAATTCAAAATTAATATTAAAAATTCATACCAAACTTAAAATTTGAAATGCATAAAATTAAAAATTCATATTTTAAAAATTAAAAATTCACACCAAACTTAATTTAAAAATTCATATTATAAATTCACACCAAACTTATATTAATTTTTCAAATATTTACAATTTTAAATATATTGTTTTTATAAAGTTTACAATATTAATTTAAGATTTAAATATTAATTTTAAAAACATGGTAAAAATAAAATTAAAAATCTTTTTAGCTTTTTATCCCACTTTAATCAATCAAATATTATCAAAAATATGCGCCCCTCTTTTCGGTAAAGTAATTTCGGTTCCAAAACCTAATTTAACTCATGACGAATTTTTGAAATATTTTGGGTTGATTGTTTAAAGATATTTATACCTTAAGAATAAACGTTAAATTTCGCAGTGATGTAATAAATTTTTGTATGATATCAATAATTTCGGTCGCCAAACCTAATTTTATTCAATACCAATTTAATACTTTATAGCGAACAAATTAGCGTTTATTATCAAAAGGTTAAAAATAAAAAATAAAAAAATAAAAATTGAGACTGTACAGACTTACCTGTGAGATAGTATTCTTAGTTATATGATCTATCCCATTCATAAGATAGTCGGTTTAATTGGTTTTCCATAGCTACATAGGAGTAACCTCGAGCATTTAGTGTCTTTTCTTCTAAACATATGAACGGTCCGTCTCTGCATAAAGTAACAAATTCAGTATTTGAATAGGTTTGATTATTTGAACATTTACCTCCATGTGACCATTTTCCGCATTTGTGACATCTTTCTAGGTGTCGTGCTCTTCTTTTCGCTGCGGATTTTGATTTTCCATTACCAAATTGTAACTTATTATCTTCGCATCTGGATTCTTTTCTAACTCCGTCCATTCTTTCTCTGATTACTGATACTATTTCACTCGGTAGTATGTCATTATTACGTTTAGTGATCAAAGCATGTAGCATTAGACCATGGTTTAGTTCACAGGCAGTCTTCATTTCCTAAAAAAAAAATAAAAAATTCAGAATGGGGGGAGAAGACTAGTTCTTTAGGGTCTGCTAGGGAAAGACCATTCGGGTTCCATTTTCGAGAGCTACATGAAAATAGACAATCTAACTCTAACATAAATACATAAACCCCCTATACTTAGTTAGCTGTGGTGTCGAAATTGTGATTAACTTCGTTGTCGACTTCCATCGGACTATCTATGTAGTGTTTAACTCTGTGACCATTAACTTTAAATTCAATCCCATTTGAATTTATCAATTCTACTGTTTCGTTTGGGAAAACTCTTTTGACTATGAATGGTCCAGACCATCTTGATTTCAATTTTCCAGGAAATAGCTTGAATCGTGAATTGAAAAGAAGAACTCTGTCTCCTTCTTTAAATTCTTTTGAACTTCTGATTCTTTTATCATGCCATTTCTTCGTTCTTTCCTTATAGATTAACGAATTATCGTATGCTTCATGTCTTAATTCTTCTAATTCGTTTAGTTGACTTAATCGTAGACGTCCGACTTCATGTAAATCAAGATTACATGTCTTCAAAGCCCAAAATGCTTTGTGTTCAATTTCTACTGGAAGATGACATGCTTTTCCATAAACAAGTCTAAAAGGTATGGTTCCAATTGGAGTTTTATAGGCTGTTCTAAAAGCCCAGAGTGCATCCTCCAATTTAATGGACCATTCCTTCGGATTTGATCCTACGGTTTTCTCTAGAATACGTTTTAAAGCTCGGTTTGTATTTTCAACTTGTCCACTTGTTTGTGGATGATATGCGGTGGAGATTTTATGAGTTACTCCATATCTTTTAAGAACTTTATCAAGTTGATTATTACAGAAATGAGTACCCCGATCACTTATTAAAGCTTTCGGTGTTCCAAACCTTGCAAAAAGACATTTTAAAAAGTTGACTACAACTCGTGCATCGTTAGTTGGGAGAGCTTGTGCTTCCGCCCATTTAGATACATAATCAATGGCTACTAGTATATATAGATTATTATGAGATTTTGGAAATGGACCCATAAAGTCAATACCACAAATGTCAAATACTTCACATACTTGGATGACATTTTGTGGCATTTCATCACGTTGACTTATTTTTCCAGCCCTTTGACAAGCATCACATGATTTTCAAAGAAGGTGTGCGTCTTTGTAAATTGTAGGCCAATAGAATCCAGCATCATAAACTTTTCTTGCTGTTAGTTGAGGCCCATAATGCCCTCCTGTTGGTCCTGTGTGACAATGGTTTAATATTTTACTAGCTTCATCTCCAAATACACATCGGCGTATTATTCCATCGGGACAACTTTTAAACAGATGTGGATCTTCCCAAAAATAGTGTTTTATATCACTGAAGAATTTCTTTCGTCTTTGGTACGATAATCCTTTTTCAAGGAATCCACATACTAAATAGTTTGCATAGTCTGCAAACCATGGAATTTCTTTATAATCTATCTTCAATAGATATTCATCAGGAAAGTTGTCTTGTATGGCCGATTCATTTAGAACTTCTAACTCAGGATTTTCAAGACGAGAAAGATGATCAGCGGCGAGATTTTTTGCTCCTCTTTTATCTCGGATTTCAATATCAAACTCTTGTAAGAGTAAGATCCAACGGATTAATCTTGGTTTAGCATCTTGTTTAGAAAATAAGTATCTAAGAGCAGAATGGTCGGTATAGACCACCGTTTTTGCTAGAACGAGATATGATCGAAATTTGTCAAAAGCAAAGACAATAGCAAGGAGTTCTTTTTCAGTAGTTGTATAGTTCGTTTGTGCTCCTTGTAACGTCTTACTAGTATAATATATAGGTTGAAATCGTTTTTCAATCCTTTGTCCTAAAACGGCTCCCATTGCAAAATCACTTGCATCGCACATTAGTTCAAATGGTAAATTCCAATTTGGTGTTATCATGATCGGCGCATTAGTGAGTTTTTCTTTAAGAATATTAAAAGATTTGATACACTCATCTGAAAAGATGAATGGAGCATCCTTTTCTAGGAGTTTATTCATAGGAGTGGCAATTTTAGAAAAATCTTTTATGAAACGTCGGTAAAAACCGGCATGCCCTAGAAAACTCCTAACTCCTCTAACATTGGTGGGATGTGGAAGTTTAGCAATTACATCTACTTTAGCTCTATCCACTTCAATTCCTTCTTTTGAAATTTTATGTCCAAGAACGATGCCTTCTTTAACCATGAAATGGCATTTCTCCCAATTAAGTACTAGATTTAATTGTTCGCATCTAATAAGCATTCGTTCCAGATTAACTAGACATGATTCAAATGTATCACCGAAGACTGAAAAGTCATCCATGAAAACTTCCATGCATTCTTCTATCATGTCATGAAAAAGCGCCATCATGCACCTTTGAAAGGTTGCAGGGGCGTTACAAAGTCCAAATGGCATGCGTTTGTAAGCAAAAGTACCATAAGGGCACGTGAATGTGGTTTTCTCTTGATCTTCGGGTGCTATTGGAATTTTAAAATATCCGGAAAATCCATCTAGGAAACAATAGTAACTATTTCCGGCTAATCTTTCCAACATTTGATCAATGAAAGGTAAGGGAAAGTGATCTTTTCTGGTGGCGTCATTTAATTTTCTATAATCAATACATACACGCCATCCTGTTACAGTCCTAGTAGGAATAAGCTCATTTTTTTCATTTGTAATGACAGTCATGCCACCCTTCTTAGGCACGCATTGAACTGGGCTTATCCATGGACTATCAGAAATTGGATAAATTAGACCTGCGTCTAGCAGTTTAATAATCTCTTTCTTAACTACATCTTGCATGTTAGGATTTAGTCTTCGTTGGCGTTGCACATACGTTTTATGACCTTCTTCCATAAGGATTTTATGTGTGCAATACGAAAGACTTATTCCTTTAATATCATGAATCTTCCATGCAATGGCTGGTTTATGAGCTTTCAATACAGAAATGAGTTGTGATTTCTCATTTTCACCATGTAAATAAGCGTATTCCAAATGGTTTGGAAGTAGCTTTAACTCTAATTTCGGAGGTTCTTCTATCGATGATTTGTATCGATATCTGTCTTCTTCTTTTAGCATTTGAATTTCTTCTGTTTTTGGTTCATATCCATTAGCTATAAGTGTAGCTAGCATTTCAGCTTCATCAATTGGTTCATTACCTTCTCCTAAAGAACATTCTCCCGTTCCTTGTAATTCTGGAAATTCTTCTAATAATTCTGCATGTGCATCTATAGTTTGAATATAATAACATGTATCATCTGCAGATTGCGGTTGTTGCATTGCTCTATCAACTGAAAAGGTAACACTCTCGTCCTCTATACTTAGGGTCAATTTCTTACCGAATACGTCTATCATTGCTTTAGCCGTGTTTAAGAATGGTCTTCCTAATATGAGAGGAACTTGAGAATCTTCTTCCATATCCAGAACAACAAAATCTACTGGAAATACTAAAGTACCAACTTTAACTAGCATGTTCTCCATTATCCCTCTAGGATATTTTATTGATCTATCGACTAGTTGTATGCTTATTCTGGTTGGTTTCAATTCTCCAAGGTCTAGTTTAGCGTATAGTGAATATGGCATTAGATTTATACTAGCACCTAAGTCTGCCAATGCTTCTATTGAACTAAGACTACCCAGAAAACATGGAATTGTGAA
The DNA here is from genome assembly GCF_046630445.1 of Rutidosis leptorrhynchoides. Taxonomy (NCBI): domain Eukaryota; kingdom Viridiplantae; phylum Streptophyta; class Magnoliopsida; order Asterales; family Asteraceae; genus Rutidosis; species Rutidosis leptorrhynchoides. The sequence continues at coordinate 141,271,551 of NC_092338.1, forward strand.
ACTTCCTGGATCAGATAATTTTTCTGGTATCTTATTCAACAGCACTGCTGAACAATTAGCATTCATGGTAACAGCCGAGAGTTCTTCCATTTTCTTTCTATTTGAGATTAGATCTTTCAAGAATTTAGCATATCTAGGCATTCCTGAAATCACATCAATGAAAGGAAGATTTACATTTATCTGTTTAAACATATCCAAGAATTTGGATTGCTCGACTTCAAGTTTCTCTTTCTTCATTTTACTCGGGTAAGGAAGTGGTGGTTGGTATGGTTTAACATAAGGTTTAGCCTTAACTGTGTTATCTTCATTAACCTTTTCAACTACCGGTTCTTTTTCCTTATCTTGATCAGGTTGTGGTTCTTGTGGAGTAGGAATAGCTTCATCAGAAGTTACAGGTATTTCAGGTGGTTTAAGTGTTGTACCACTTCTTGTGGTAATGGCTTTAGCTGTTTCATTCCGGGGGTTAGCATTTGTATCACTAGGTAAACTTCCCGGTTTTCTTTCACCTATTAACCTTGCTAGGTTACTTACTTCTTGTTCCAGATTTTGAATAGAAGCTTGTTGATTTCTAAATGATTGAGCATTTTGTTCATTGGTTTGTTTCTGAGATGTGAAAAACTGCGTTTGAGTTTCAACTAGCTTCGTCATCATATCTTCTAAATTCGGCTTTTTATCATCTGTTTGTTGCGGTGGTTTGTTTTGAAAATTAGGTCTTTGCTGATTGTAAGTATTATTGGATACTTGTTGATTGCTAGGACCTTGTTGGTTGTTGTATGAAATATTTCGGTTATAATTCTGGTTTTGATTGTAATTCTGTCTTGCCGGTTGATAATTATTCTGATAATTATTTCCAGACCTTTGGTTTATGTATGAAATATTAACTCTTTGTTCCATTGTTAGTTCAATACTGAGACAATCTTTTGTCAAATGTGGTCCTCCACACTGCTCACAACTAATTCGTATTGAGTGAATATATTTAGTCATCTTTTCCATTCGTCTCTCGACAGCATCTATCTTTGCGGAAATGGAATCTAAGTCATAGCTAGAATCGGCTCTAGCTGCTTTAGATGATCTAACGATATCTTTTTCTTGGTGCCACTCATGTGAGTGGGAAGCAGTGTTATCAATAATTTTGTAAGCATCAGTTTCGGTTTTCTTCATAATAGAACCACCAGCTGCTATATCTATGTCTTTCCTTGTAGTGATGTCGCATCCTTGGTAGAATATTTGTACTATTTGACAGGTGTCTAAACCATGTTGCGGACATCCTCTTAATAACTTTCCATATCTTGTCCACGCCTCATATAGAGTTTCATTTGGCTTCTGTGTGAACGTAACAATTTCTGCTTGAAGTCTTACGGCTTTAGATGCCGGAAAGAATTGTTTAAGAAAATTTTCAACTAAAACATCCCATGTATCAATCGCCCCTTCAGGTAACGATTCCAACCAATCTTTGGCTTCTCCCTTTAAAGTCCAGGGAAATAACATGAGATATATCTGTTCATCCTCCACTTTTCGGATTTTAAATAGTGTGCAGATCCTATCATTTGGATCTTCCTTCGGCGCACCACTAAATTGGCATTGATTAGTCACCATGTGTAGAATTTGTCCTTTGATTTCATAATCTGGCGCATTAATGTCTGGATGAGTAATTGCGTGACCTTGGCCAGTGCGTTTAGCTCTCATTCGGTCTTCCATACTTAAAGGTTCCAGATTCTCCATAATTGAATTTGTTGAATCGGAATCACTAGAGGATTCTGATTTAATGGTTCGTTCCTCAACAATCTCTGTTTGAATGATTGGTGGTTCCGGAGGAAAGTTTAGTGGTTCAGGATCTACGAATCGTTCCTGAATATTCTCCGGATTCTCAATTGTGAGGTCGGGTTCAAAAAATGGATTAACGGAAATTTGAACTGGAGTACTTGGTCGACTGGATGACGATTCTAAAGAAAAATCAATGGTGGTAATATTTTCTAAATGTCTTGATCTAGTTACAGGTGGTGAACGTACAAAAGGTGGTGAACGTCTTGCTCAGTGCATTCACTGAATATCCTATTAGTTTTTAAAAGGAAAGAAAAATTATAATAAGTTATTCAATCAATAGACTTTTCTAATTTTGCCCACGTTTCGAATAGCCAAAAGATGCAGCAGAGGGGCAGGATTCGTTTGGTCTCAATATAATTGAGTACTGTTTGGCTCCAATAACCCAGTCCACGTACAAATCCAACTATTACTACGAACCAGAAAATTTTGATGTCTATCAATTTAACCACTTAAAATAAATTTTCGTAATTTTACGAAATTTAGATAAGAAGTAGAATAAAAATCTATGTCCTAAAACTAGAATAGCGAGAAATAAGAAAGAAAAAGAGTTCGTCGAAAAAGGTCGAAAAAGAAAAATGGTTGAAAAATAAAAGGTGACGGAAAAATAAAAGAAACTTATAAAACTTAAAAATACTTGACTAACCTAACCTTATTACTACAACTAACTTAAAATTATAATCGCAAATTGAGATTACTAATTGGAATGATAATTGATACATAGGTAAAAGTTGTCTAAAAATATTAAAGCTTACAGGAAAAACTAAATCCCAAATGGAAATAACTTAAAAAGAAACTAAAACTTTAAAAAGGCGTCGCAAAGTTCTAAAGTACCTAAATCTTAGTCTAAAGAAAAAGCACTTAAGGAATTCTACGGCAAAACCTAAAAATCTAGAAATAAAAATAACTATGGCAAAAACTAAGTTTAAAACTAAATATGAGCTAAAAATACAAATATTACGCTAAAACGATTAAAAAGGTCAAGATATAAAAATATACAAAAAGTTGTAAAAAATACAATTTTTATAAAAATTTTATTTTTATATTATTTATTTATTAAAACTATTAATTTTACAATTTAATTAAACTAATTTAACTTTAAAATACAATTTAATGAAAAAAAAAACTTAAACTAATTATATTAAACTAATTAGGGTTTATTAATAATAATAATAATTAATTACCCGTAATTAATGCAGTTTAGCGTTTCTGTCAGCGCGTCAGAGAAACTCCGCGAGTTGCGGTATTTAAAGCATCAAACCCCGCGAGTCGCGGGGTTCCAGTTTTCAACTCTGGAACAGTTTAAATTGACGCGTTTTTTTTTTAATTTTTATGTTTTATATTTTTCTGTTTTATATTTTCTATTTATATCAAAATATTTATATAATAAAAACTTATATTTAAAAACTTAAATAAACATAGAACTACTTTATAATTTTAAAAATAAAAATCTTAAAACTAGATTTATATATATATATTTTTTTCGGTTTTATATTTATAAAATATATTTATAAAATAAATTAAATAAAACTTACATTTTTACAAACTAAAAAAATAGAAATAAAGAAACTTTTATAAAACTTAAATATTTACCAAACTCTAAAAAAAAAATTTATATTTTTTTTTCTTTTTATATTTTCGAATATTTAAAACGTATTTTTATAAAAACGAATTTTAATAAAAGTAAACTAAAAATCTTTTTTTTTTATATTAGCGTTGCGCTTTCGGCTTTTAAGAGATCCCCGGCAGCGGCGCCAAAAATACTTGATGTTTTAGCAGAGTAGTATATAAAATAGCTATATTTTTACAGGAAATACTATTAAATACGATACAATTTTACACAAGATATTTATTTATTTAGAGAATGGATATACTTAAACCTTGCTACAACACTTATAGGTAGTGTACCTAATCGTACAGTAGTGTAGTTTTTAGTAAGTCCGGTTCGTTCCACAGGGAATCTTTTTAAACAAAGCTTAACGCTATATTAGTTTACTTTTATAAAAATACAAATATATATATATATATATAAGTAATATTATTATTATAAAGGGGGGTTTTTACCGTTTAATGACCGGTTTGTCGATTTTAAAACTTTAGTCACAGTTAAAACCAAATGTAAAATATTAAAAATAAATACAAGACTTAAATTAAAGCTTAAAGTAAATAACGATAATGAAATTGCGAATAATAAAAATGCGATAAAATAAACTTGCGATAATTAAAAAGTACGATAATTAAAAGTGCAATTAAATAAAATAACAATAAAAATGCGATAATTAGAAGTGCAATTAAATATAAAATAAAGGAAATTAAATATGAAATAAAAGAATTATGCTTATTTAAACTTCCGTAATCATGATGTTTGACGTGTTGATTTTAGTTTTATGCCCATGGGTTAATTGTCCTTTGTCCTGGATTATTTAATATGTCCGTCTGGTTTTTGTCCATAACAGTCCATCAGTCATAAATATAAAGTGCGAGTATCCTCGTCAAATTATCCTTATACTCGAAGTTAAATATTCCAACTAATTGGGGACTTAAACTGTAACAAGATTTTAATACTTTGTTTAATAATTACACCAGGATGTCGACTGAGTGTAATCCAAGGTTTTAATATTTTGTTATCAATTATACCAAGTGTCCTTGTACATAATTTCACCCCTGTTTTAATTATTCTAGTGGCTATTAATCCATTCCCGTGTCCGGTTAAATGAACGATTATTCGTACATATAAATACCCCGCCCATCGTGTCCGATCGAGTGTATATGGTAATTTATAGGGACGCCCAATTGTAAATCTTTATATTAACATTAACAAACTATCATTTAGTTAAACAAATATAAAGCCCATTAATAGCCCATAGTCTAATTTCCACAAGTGTCGTTCTTTTGTCCAAACCCCAATTATGGTACAAAGCCCAATTATCCAATTTTAGCAATTAGCCCAACATCATGATTACTTCGGATTAAATAAGCATAATAATAACTTAGCTACGAGACATTAAATTAAAAAGGTTGAACATAACTTACAATGATTAAAAATAGCGTAACGTTACACGGACAGAATTTTGACTTACACCCTTACAACATTCGCTAACATACCCTTATTATTATGATTAAAATTAAAATTAAAATTAAAATTAAAATATAAATATAAATATATACGATATAGATAGAGAGATGGATATTAGATGATGAAAAATGATCAGAATTCAGTTAGCTTTATAGGGAGTTTCAGAGTTTGGGGCTCCGCGACTCGCGGCCATTTTTGCCTTCAAACTCCGCGAGTCACGGAGTTTGCTTTTACTGCTCACAGAAGTTTGGCTCTTTGTTTACCGACGGTTTTAAATATTTATATAATATATAAATAATTATAAGAATTATTTAAATATTATATTATATTTATGTGCATAGTTGACTTGTAATTTTTAGTCCGTTGCGTCGAGCGTTGAGAGTTGACTCTGGTCCCGGTTCCGGATTTTCGAACGTCCTTGCGTACAATTTAATATCTTGTACTTTGCGTTTTAAATCTTGTACTCTTGTAATTTCGAGACGTTTCTTATCAATAATTGGAACCTCTTTGATTGTCTTTTGTACTTTTGAGCTTTTTGGTCGTTTGCGTCTTCAATTCGTCGAATCTGTCTTTTGTCTTCACCTTTTATTATTTAAACGAATATCACTTTTAAATAGAACAATTGCAACTAAAAGCTTGTCTTTCTTGAGGAATAATGCTATGAAATATATGTTCGTTTTTAGCATTATCACCTTGTCTCCTGAATTTTGAGGCCCATACACATTAACCATGTAAAAGATGGCATTTGAAGTCACTCATTTACCTTTTACAATAACGTAGTTATCATCACACCATACCCTTTCCATAACAAAATAGTTCGGATCCCATATTGAAATGATATCACCCGACATACCACGAGATAACGAACATGCATAGTTGAACGCGCAATTTCCCCACATTGTGTTAAGCCGAAACAACTCCAACCTTGACATCTTGGACTCTTGTAACCCTAAAAATTGAATATTGTTCACGTAACACATTTCTTTAATCCAAACACATTTCCTCCTTTTCTTACTTCCCCGAATATTGATTGATAACAACCTCATTGGTTCACCATACAAATCCCCACTGAGTTCACCAAATGAACATAAAGTTCCTTGGATCTTTCCTTTATCTAAACCCATTTTCTCACCAATAGAGATAAAAATCTTCTTTTCTTTTTTTGACCAATTGTATCCATTTGCACCTTTTGTATTCGGGTAGGAAAAGGCACCACATGAATCGAATTTCATCTCCTGGTATTCCTTATATTGCTCTCCACTGTTGACTTCACCATCTTCCAAATCATTGTTACAATCTTCTTGCTCCTCCTTCTTTTTGATTTCAATAGTATCATCAATTGAAGCTTCATAACTATATGAAGGTATCGACGACACCTCATCCTCTGAATCAAAATTCTCTTTTTCCTCTAATTTAATCAACCATGCACCCACCTCATGTATATACACATCGTAACACACCCCATGTACCTCTACTTTCACCCATTCATTGATAAAACTCTTCTGGCTCGTTGCAATACACACCCGACCGAGACTCAACACCTTACCACTCTCCTTGTCAAAGAATACGAATCGCCCTATAAGTTCTACATCCTTTTTGAAGGCACTAGATTTCCATGCACACAATGGCATGCCCGAAATCTCTACCCATGTAAGTCTCTAGTCCATCACAAAGTTCTTCGTTATTGGTTTAGCGAATGAATAAAACGACCTCAAGTTTGTCTTCAATTTGAAAGCCGCACTTCGTTATTAGTAAAGTCTAAGTTATATTATTTTACAATTATTATATACAAATGATGTTGAGATACGTGTGCGAGATTTTATCCGTTCAACAAAATTAGTCAACATCTACAATTTAAATATTGTAATTGTTTATATTGTATGTTTATATTTAATATTAATAAAATAGAGAATTTAGCAATTTAGAACGACTTGCACCCCATGGCAAGAAAGTCAACATAGCTAATTGATGCCTTCATTAATCAAAATCGTAATTTTTTTCTCCGAATATATATATATATATATATATATATATATATATATATATATATATATATATATATATATATATATATATAAGACTGTAAAGATCTGGTGGTACACAGGAACAACAATAATTGAAAGGTCTCGCTCTACAACGTCTTACACAAATGACGATAATTGAAAGAAAACGAGCACATTGAAAAATGTAAGACACAATTGATGATAATTGACAATACACATGCACACACCACCAAACCTGAATCTACAACATAATCTAACATCCCGTTTTTCCCATACGTATTGAAAGGTACATACTTAATCATTTGTACGTTTATAACTCGTTAGCTTATGTGTAAATGTATGAATATACGTATAGATATACATATATGTATACTTGATAATGTGTGCATGTGTAAGTTTAATCATGGGTTTAGTTAGCGTTAAGTCTTGTGAGACTATTGTTGAAGGCTAGGTGAATATAGGAAGTGGGTTTGGAATGTACAAATCAAATAAAATCGAAAATTGTTTAAATCGGTCGAACTGTCCAGTTACAGCCTTAGGCCGCGCTACGACAATTGGGTCCACGCCGCTGCATATAAAGCAATTCCAGATCAGAAGTCAAGTTAAAAGGGGTCATTTTTCCTTCGCTAGGTCGCGCCGCGACAAATGGGCCGCGCCGCGGCACCTCTGCAGTTCTGACTCCGATTTTAGCTCAAATTAAATAAATTTAAGGGGCAAATTGGTAATTTAACATGTGGATCTGATGGGAGCATTAAACCTCCACCACTAGTTCATTTATTTCATTTCCTTTTCTATTTTCTTTCCAATTTCTCTCCCAAAACACAAAACCCACTTAGTTTAATCTTGAAATTTGGAGTTGGAGATTTGTGAATCAAACCTAGGAGCGAGATTTAAAGTTGTTCTCCTTGTTACTAGCTACAAGAAGATAGTCTTGGTAAGTTCTAACTTTATGTTTTAAGTTTTAATTGGTTAATGGCTAGGGTTTGGGTTACTAGAGATTTGTATGACCCATTTGAGGGTAAAATGGGTGAGTTTGGGTTATGTTGTTGTAAGGAAACCCTAATAGCCACTATTTAGGATTTTGACCTTGTGATTTGAGGTTGTAAGTGTCAATTGGTGTTGTTAGTCACTAATGCACTTTAAGATTTATGAAAGAAGTGTAAATGGGTAAGTTTGACTTGATTGTGAGTCTAAGTATTATAAAATGGGTCAAAATGTACTAGTTGACCTAATTAGATGAAATGGGTATGGATTACCCTAAGTTTTGTGTTAATTGAAGTTAATAGACTTTAATTCACTAGTCTTAGTGATTAAAGTCGAGTCTTGGCCATTTATGGGCGGTTGTGAGTAGTTGAGTCATTTAATGCAAATTGGGTCATTAAATGCTCAAGTGGGAGTATTGTGGTTAATCCCACTAATTGTGAAATTGAATGTGCACTTAATGATTTAGGTACATTGCGTTGAAGCTCAGAAGTGCTAAATCATCATCCTTGTGACAAGGTGAGTGGAATAATTATACGTTCATGTATATGGCATGTTTATTTGTGAATGTTATGGTATGAACCATGTGCCGGTAGTGCCATAACATGTATGTGACGGATATAGGATGTGAACCACGTGCCGGTAGCATCGAGAGTGAACCACGTACCGGTAGCACTATAAAATGAGGCGTGAACCACGTGCCAGTAGTGTCAAAGTGTGAACCATGTGCCAGTAGCACTATAAAAGAGTGAGACTCAAATGCGTATGGTGTGAACCACGTGCCGGTAGCACCATAGCGTTATGGTTAACCATATTGTGTTGTGATCGTTTAGCATTATATATATATATATATATATATATATATATGGTGTTGAGTATATGCTAATGAGATTTGGTGTCAATGTACGACTTATTGGTATTTCGGGTATGATTGACTTGCTATGTGAGTTACATGTTCGTGCGAGGTATTTGGTATTTGTGATTGCAAATAGATGGGTTATATATATGTATGTATAACTATTGCATTCACTAAGCATTGCTTACCCTCTCGTTGTTTATCATTTTTATAGGTTCCGGCTTGGACAAGGGTAAGGGCATACGGTTGGATTAGTTATCTCCTGTTTGTGTTGACAGGGGGTGCTTTTTGGATAGCTTTTGAAGTGGCCTAACGTTTTGGGTAGTTTAGCCCCAAACCATGCTCGAATGTCGTTTGGATTATAAACTATCATTGTAGTAGGTCAAACTTGTATTAAACTTAATTACTGGCCTTTGTGCCTTTGGTAAACATTTAAATTGTTGTACGTTTAAATGAAACTTGTGGAATGGTTTACATATTTAATTGGCGCGTAAATGTTTATCGTATAAAAAAAAAATTATCGTATGGAATACGGGTTGGGTTGTTTCAAGTGGTATCAGAGCATGGTCTAAGGGATTTAGGCGACTTGAGATAGGTGCCTAGACTTGAACTTTATTGTGTGAGCGCTTTATGCGGGACTTGTAGGACTTTTGGTCTAATCGGGAATTGTTAGTGCTTTAGTTTATGTGAACTAACCTTGTGCTAATTGATTTGTGTTGTGTTTAGCAAGCATCGAGCGAGATGGACGTTGTACTAGCAAGTTAATGCGACGTGCTCGCGTAACAATGATTAGCTACCATTGTTACGGGTGCAAATCATGTCAAACAAGTAATGTACGACGATTGTCGAGCAAGATGGAGTAGTGTGGTGTACATGTATATGCTTACATGTTATGTCTTTTTGTTCTTTGTTTAAATCTTTTCCGTTTTATAGAATGAAGACGAGAAACGGACACGATAATGATAACGGTGGTACGAGTGAGGATGTTGAACTCACGGCCAAGGTTGAGGCCATCTTTAAAAAGTGAAAGAAGGATTTTCTTGACGATGTCCGAAAGGTCTTTCAAGAGTCGGTCGATGGACAAGTGACCAAAATGATCAACGATCGAATGAAAGCCAAAATAGAGGAGGCTTTAGAGGCTAGAAACATTAATCCTCGAGGCGAAGGGGGTGAAGGTAATGGTGGGGGTGGAAGGCGGGACTTCCACTACAAAAATTTCAAGGATACTCAACCTCCGATGTTTAATGGGGTGAGGGATCCATTGAAAAGCACTTGTTGGATTTTCGATATCGAGGGAGCTTTCCGTACCGGGGAATGTCCTCCCGAGAAGAAGACGAGGTATGGGTCTAGCATGTTACGTGAAGAAGGCAAGTTGTGGTGGGACGATAAAATCAATTTGTATGGTGAAGAGCAATGTATGAGCTTGACATGGGAGGAGTTTAAGAAGGAATTTTTTCAAGAATACCGAACTTCTTCCGACCTTGATAGAATCCGGGACGAGTTGCATCATTTGCAACAAGGTTCAATGGACTTGGTTACTCTCAAGTCTACCTTTTTGGCAAAGACTCGTTTTTGCCCGGAATATGTTGGTGACGATCACAAGCTAATGAAAGATTTCTACCGTACCCTGAACGATGAGTTAAAGGGTAAGATTAGTCGGGGAATGGCTAAGACTTTTGAAGAGCTATTCGAGTTGGCTCAGGGTTTTGAACCGGAGGTTCCGAGGAAGAGTGATTTCACTTTTTCAAAGAGAAGGTTTGAAGGTTCGAGCCATTCGAACTTTTCAAATAAAAAGAACAAGAAAGGCTCCAAAAGCTTAAATAATGTGAAGAAGGATGCTTCCGGGGGTTTCGGGCCCATGTGTTTTAATTGTAAACAAAGGGGACACATGGCCCGTGATTGTACCAATGGCCCGAACAAATTTACTTGCTATAATTGTGGTAAGGAAGGGCACAAGAATCGGGAATGTCCCGAGTTGAATAATGATCATGTTAAGAAATTGAAGAGAACGGTGGGCACGGCTAGGGGTCGCAACTATTTGATGACGAATGATGAAGCTAAGCAATCCAACGAAGTTGTCTCAGGTACTTTTATGGTTAACTCTAATCCGGCAAGGATTTTATTTGATAGCGGTGCAAATTTGTCGTTTGTGTCTCCAAAATTTGTGCCTAAACTTGATAGACCGTTAGCTAAGTTAAGTCGTCCGGTAGAAGTCGAAATAGCGGACGGCAAGACGGTGCTAGTGGTTGATGTGTGTAAGAATTGTGATGTCGTTTTTGGTGCCGAAAACTTTAAAATTGATCTCATCCCTATGACTTTGGGCGATTTTGATATCATTGTTGGTATGGATTGGCTCGATCGAAATAGAGCCGATATTGCATGCCATGAAAAGTTTATACGTGTGAAGACCCCAAGTGGGGGAGAGTTGATTATTCATGGCGATAGACGAAGAAGACTTGTGCCGATATGTTCTTTTGCAGGCACATCGTTTTCTTGTTAGTGGTGGCTTGGCTTTTCTTTCCCATGTTGTTGATACTCGTGATGAGCCACCACCTATTCATGAAATTCCGGTGGTTAGTGAATTCGAAGACGTTTTTCCGAATGAGTTACCGGTTATTCCAGCGGAAAGACAAGTTGAATTTCATATTGAGTTGGTTCCGGGACCTACTCCCATTGCTAAAACTCCTTATCGTTTAGCACCAACAGAAATGCAAGAGTTGTTAAATCAAACCCAAGAGTTGCTTGAGAAGGGTTTTATTCGACCGAGTGCTTCGCCGTGGGGCGCTCCGGTTTTATTCGTGAAAAAGAAGGATGGTAGTATACGGATGTGCATCGACTACAGGGAGTTGAATAAAGTGACAATCAAGAATCGTTATCCACTACCTAGGATCGACGATTTGTTTGATCAACTCCAAGGTGCGACGTATTTCTCTAAGATTGACCTACGGTCCGGTTATCACCAAATGCGGGTCGGTGAGGAAGATATTGAGAAAACGGATTTTCGAACACGTTATGGGCATTTTGAGTTCGTAGTTATGCCTTTTGGTCTTACGAATGCATCGGCGGCATTCATGGATCTTATGAACCGAGTGTGCTAACCTATGTTGGACAAGTCGGTGATCGTGTTCATTGACGACATACTAGTCTACTCGAAAAGTATGAACGAACATAAACGCCATTTGCGTGAGGTTTTGAAGACATTACGAAGGGAGAAGTTGTATGCTAAGTTCTCCAAATGTGAATTTTGGCTAAGGGAAGTTTAATTCCTTGGCCACATTGTGAACAAAGATGGCATTCAAGTAGATCCGAGGAAGATAGAGACGGTGAAGAGTTGGAGACAACCGACTACACCTACGGAGGTCCGAAGTTTTCTCGGATTGTCCGGTTATTATCGTCGGTTTATCCAAGACTTTTCTAAGATCCCTTCTTCATTGACAAAGTTGACGAGGAAGAACGTGAGATTTAATTAGGAGGACGAGCAAGAAATTGCTTTTCAATTGCTAAAAGAGAAGTTGTGTCAAGCTCCGGTGTTAGTGTTGCCGGAAGGAGTGGAAGACATGACGGTTTATTGTGATGCTTCGTTAAATGGACTGGGGTGTGTTCTAATGCAAAGAGGTAAAGTCATCGCTTATGCCTCTCGACAATTAAAGGAACACGAGACGAGATATCCGACTCATGATCTTGAGTTGGCGGCGGTTGTGCATGCGTTGAAAATTTGGCGCCATTACTTGTATGGTGTCAAGTGTATGATTTATTCGGATCATAAGAGTTTGAAACATCTCTTTAATCAACGAGATTTGAATTATCGTCAATGTAGGTGGATGGATGTGGTAAAAGACTATGATTGTGAAATACTTTATCATCCGGGCAAGGAGAATGTGGTCGCGGATGCGTTAAGTCGAAAGAGTCATCACCCGGCGTTACGATTGGGATTGTTACGTATGATTATTACTAACGATTTTCTTGAAAAACTCAGCATGATTCAAATAGAGGCTTACGTTCACAACAAGCATGCGGAGTGAATTGTGGGGCAATCGGAGTTCATTACTATGGGCTCGCGGGGTTTGTTGTCTTTTCAAGGAAGAGTGTGGGTGCCTAAGATGGGAGATTATCGACAAGTGCTACTTGATGAAGCACATAAGTCAAAGTATTCCATTCATCCGGGCGCAACGAAAATGTATCTTGATTTAAGGAAAGATTATTGGTGGCCGGGCATGAAACGTGATGTTGTGAAGTATGTTGAGCAATGCGTCACGTGTTTGCAAGTTAAGGCCGAGCACCAAAATCCGTATGGTAAGTTACAACCGTTAGAAATCCAGAAATGGAAATGGGAGCACATTACCATGGATTTCATCACAAAGTTACCTAAAACGGCGAGAACCCAATTTGATTCGATTTGGGTTGTATTAGATCGATTGACGAAAAGCGCTTTGTTTCTTCCCATTAAGGAAGCGATATCGTCGGAGACCTTGGCTAAGTTGTTTATCAAGGAAGTCATCTCTCGACACGGTGTTCCTATATCTATTATTTCGGATCGAGATACTCGTTTTACATCTCGGTTTTGGGAAAAGTTTCATGAAGATATGGGTACGCAATTGAAGTTGAGCACGGCGTATCATCCTCAAACGGATGGTCAAACCGAACGTACGAATAAAACCTTGGAGGATATGTTACGGGCATGTATTATTGATTTCGGTGGTAGTTGGGATGAGCATTTACCTTTGGTGGAATTCTCGTACAATAATAGTTATCATACTAGTATTGGGATGCCACCTTATGAGATGCTTTATGGCCGTAGGTGTCGAACCCCGATTTGTTGGGGTGAAGTGGGACAAAAGGAAATCGGGAGTACCGATTTGGTTTTAGAGACGAATAGCAAGATTGATGTGATTCGAGAGCATTTGAAAAAGGCTCAAGATAGGCAAAAGACGTATGCCGACCAACGTAGATGAACGATCGAATTTCAAGAAGGTGACATGGCGATGCTTAAGGTTTCGCCATGGAAAGGTATTATTCGATTCCGGAAACGAGGAAAGTTAGCTCCTCGGTTTATTGGGCCGTTTAAGGTTTTAGCTCGTGTTGGTGAAGTCGCGTATCGTTTGGAATTACCCGAAGAGCTTGCGGGGATCCATAATACATTTCATGTTTCCCATCTCCGTAAGTGTCTTGCGGATGATTCATCTTGGGTGCCATTAGACGAGATTTAGCTAAATAATAGGTTAGAGTATATTGAGGAACCGATTGCCATACTTGATGAGAAAGTCAAAAGGTTGAGACATAAAGAGGTTAGGACTTTTAAAGTTCAATGGCGTCGTAGTAAGGGTTCCGAGTTTACTTGGGAGCCCGAAGAGTTTGTGCTGGTTTATCTTCCTTCTTGTCATGTGGCTTGGATCGCGAGGACGTGCTCCGATTCAAGTGGAGGAGAGTTGTAACATCCCGTTTTTCCCATACGTATTGAAAGGTACAAACTTAATCATTTGTACGTTTATAACTCGTTAGCTTATGTGTAAATGTATGAATATACGTATAGATATACATATATGTATACTTGATAATGTGTGCATGTGTAAGTTTAATCATGGGTTTGGTTAGCGTTAAGTCTTGTGAGACTATTGTTGAAGGCTAGGTGAATATAGGAAGCGGGTTTGGAATGTACAATTCAAATAAAATCGAAAATTGTTTAAATCGTTCGAACTGTCCAGATACAGCCTTAGGCCGCGCCGCGACAATTGGGTCCGCGCCGTGGCATATAAAGCAATTCCAGATCAGAAGTCAAGTTAAAAGGGGTCATTTTTCCTTCGTTAGTTCGCGCTGCGACAAATGGGCCGCGCCGCGGCACCTCTGCAGTTCTGACTCCGATTTTAGCTCAAATTAAATAAATTTAAGGGGCAAATTGGTAATTTAACATGTGGATCTGATGGGAGCATTAAACCTCCACCACTAGTTCATTTATTTCATTTCCTTTTCTATTTTCTTTCCAATTTCTCTCCCAAAACACAAAACCCACTTAGTTTAATCTTGAAATTTGGAGTTGGAGATTTGTGAATCAAACCTAGGAGCGAGATTTAAAGTTGTTCTCCTTGTTACTAGCTACAAGAAGATAGTCTTGGTAAGTTCTAACTTTATGTTTTAAGTTTTAATTGGTTAATGGCTAGGGTTTGGGATACTAGAGATTTGTATGACCCATTTGAGGGTAAAATGGGTGAGTTTAGGTTATGTTGTTGTAAGGAAACCCTAATAGCCACTATTTAGGATTTTGGCCTTGTGATTTGAGGTTGTAAGTGTCAATTGGTGTTGTTAGTCACTAATGCACTTTAAGATTTATGAAAGAAGTGTAAATGGGTAAGTTTGACTTGATTGTGAGTCTAAGTATTATAAAATGGGTCAAAATGTACTAGTTGACCTAATTAGATGAAATGGGTATGGATTACCCTAAGTTTTGTGTTAATTGAAGTTAATAGACTTTAATTCACTAGTCTTAGTGATTAAAGTCGAGTCTTGGCCATTTATGGGCGGTTGTGAGTAGTTGAGTCATTTAATTCAAATTGGGTCATTAAATGCTCAAGTGGAAGTATTGTGGTTAATCCCACTAGTTGTGAAATTGAATGTGCACTTAATGATTTAGGTACATTGCGTTGAAGCTCAAAAGTGCTAAATCATCATCCTTGTGACAAGGTGAGTGGAATAATTATACGTTCATGTATATGGCGTGTTTATTTGTGAATGTTATGGTATGAACCATGTGCCGGTAGTGCCATAACATGTATGTGACGGATATAGGATGTGAACCACGTGCCGGTAGCATCGAGTGTGAACTACGTGCCGGTAGCACTATAAAATGAGGCGTAAACCACGTGCCGGTAGCGTCAAAGTGTGAACCATGTGTTGGTAGCACTATAAAAGAGTGAGACTCAAATGCGTATTGTGACGCCCCGTACTAAATCATCATGTACGGACCATCATTAACAGGATCATTACAAGGTTAAGTACTATATGCGTTTTCAAAACAGAGTTTACATTCATAAATAAAAGTGACGTCATAACATACGTCAATTGTTTTACAAATCCAAAGTATGCTTCGCTAAGTAGAAGCATTAAATAAGTGTACGTGACCATTATGGTCGTTACATAACATAAGTTCATAAGTAAAAAAGTTTGAATGCAACATAAGTAGTCATGCGATAACAACTCTAGGCAGCGGGTTCTACAGCACGACTAGTAAGATAGCGGAAGCGACTTCAAGCACCTGAGAAAATACATGCTTAAAAGGTCAACACAAAGGTTGGTGAGCTATAGTTTAAGTATAACAGTAATGTAAGTAGGCCACGAGATTTCAGTGCTACAACGAGCGTTTCAAAAGTATGTAAAAGTATATGCTTAACCGTGGGCACCCGGTAACTAACTTAACGTTTAATGTACCCCCTTAAAGTGCACTTGGCAAGTGCGTATAACCTCGAAGTATTAAACACTCGTTAAATGCTAGCGCTACTAGCCCGAGTGGGGATGTCAAACCCTATGGATCCATATCTAAGATTCGCGTTCACGGTTCAAAAACCAATGATTAAACGTTACCGAGCTAAAGGGAATGTTTCTGCCGTTATATAACCCACACATATATAAAGTTTAAGTACTCGTGCCTAGTATGTAAAACATAAAAATCCGCATGTATTCTCAGTTCCCAAAATAAGTTAAAGTAAAAAGGGAATGCTATAACTCACAATGATTAGTAGTAATGGTAAGGTAGTAGTCGGAAAGTGGTGTGCAAGTAACGGTCCAAACGTCCTCAACCTAAGTCAAATAGCACTAAGTCAATAAGTCGTCTCAAAAGGTTTTCAAGTACGTAATTAAGGTCATAAGGGTCATCATCAATCATCATTAAACAAAAGGTAACAAGTAAGACTCGTTTATGAAAGTCGTTTAAAACAAAGGCTGACTTCGGTCAGTCACCACGGCCTCTACCCTTACTGAATTAAGGTGAGACCAGTGGTCATGGCTCCGTCTATGAGTCCCTTAAGTGTGATAAAATTTACAGAAGCAAACTCGTCTTGGTTTGACCGTGGCGACGGTCTAAGTGCGAGTAGTTCAGAAATTTCTGCACAATGTTAAAGGACATGGTAACGATCGGAGGGCCATAAATCCTAAACCGTAACTCGGATTAAGACGAGTCCTATATGAAAAGTTATCTACTCGAAAAGTTCTATCTAAAAATCAAGGTTAGAACAGCCCAGGTCTGCTGGTCTGTTCCAGAAGCATCAGGTCAGTAGGTCTTGGACAGAACAGTGGGTTTTGGAGAGTTCCGGTTGTCTCGGTGCTTGATGTTCATCACGGTTCTCATCCTTGATGCGTATAGCTTCAAGTGTACAACTCGTTGATGTGTTAACATCATTTTGACCAAGGTTTGTCCATCATAACTCAAGTGCAAGTGTTGTAAGTGTTTGATGAACCAAGGTTCCATGTAAGTTTATGAACAAGTTCATGAACACTAAGAAAGATCACAACCAAGTGTTGGATCCATGATACTTGCACCAAAGTGTAAGCTCTTGTTGGTTTCATGTCCTTGTTCAAATGTGTAGTAAGCAACTAACAATAAGAAATAAAGAAAATGAATGATAAGCCTAAACCAACCATGAAGGTGGTATTCTAGTAACATACAACAAACAAGAACACAAGTAACAATTATAAAGATTATAAACTTTAAATCTTTGAAACAAATAAAGTAGAAAACTAAATAAACAAGAAAATGATTCATAGTTGTTCATACTTTTAAAGATTCAACCAAGTTGATCTTTAAGTGAAGTAACTTCAAAGTTACTTCAAGAACTACAAGTAATGAGTTTATACAACTATGAAGTTTAATCCTTTGAAACAAAATATGTAGAACATAACTAGATAGATTATGTTCTTGAATGTTCTTGTTATAACAAGATAAAGATGAAGAAATCAAACTAGTAAGTTTGTTCTTGAAAGTTGGAAAGTAAGTAACATATAACTAGTAACTACATGTATTCAAACATTAAGTAAGAACAAGTAAACAAACAACAATTGATGATGATGTTTATGTGATGTTTAAATTCAGTTTTGGGACAAAGAAAAGAGATGAAAAGTTGTTCATAATACTTACAATCTTTAGAGAAAAATGAGAGAGAAAAGAGAGAAAAGTATGCAAGTAATGTGTGTGTGTTTTGAGAGGAGACTTCAAGTGAGTATGTAGTAATGAAAAATGAAACTAAAATGCCCATGTAATGGCCTAAGGGCCACGAAATTCTGCAGCAAAAAGGAGGGAAGAAAGAGTCTTATGGTTACTTGTATGTAAAGCTTGAAAAAGTTGGGTAAAAGGGTGGTGTACATGGGGATAACAAGTAATTTGATTCCAAATGCACAAACTAACTAGTTACATATGAAAGTAATACTTACAAGTATGCAAGAGTGGGCTTAATGTCCATTAAAAGAAGTAGGGTGGGCTTGTGAGTCTTATTCAAGAGTCCATTACACTAATTAAAGCCCAAGTTGCAAATAATCCAAATAAGTCCAACTTAAGCCCAAGTAATTAACTAAAAGCCTTAGTTAATTAAAATGATTAATAAAATTAATCATGAATGTAAATAATATCTTAAAATATTATTCGTGCAAGTTCCGGGTGTCACAAAGACGTTTCGGGCATTTAAAGTTCAAGTACGGGCAATTAAAGCAACATGTAAATGTAATAACATACATTCGTTTAATCAAGCGTATTAATAATAATAATTATTAATAAATAACGTTGTAAATTCCAGGGTCGTTACATTACCCACCTGTTAAAGAAAATTTCGTCCCGAAATTTTAAGCTGAAGTAGATGGAGGAGTCGGGAAGAGATGAGGATACTTTCGCATCATTTGATCCTCCCGTTCCCAAGTAAACTCAGGTCCTCGTTTGGCATTCCATCGTACTCGTACAATCGGAATCTTGTTGCGTTTCAAAGTTTTGATCTCACGATCCATAATCTCAACAGGTTCCTCCACAAAGTGGAGTTTGTCATCAATAGTAAGTTCTTCCAAAGGTATGATGAGTTCAGGTGGTGCAAGGCACTTCTTCAAGTTTGACACGTGGAAGGTAGGATGAACTGAACTCAATTGTGCTGGAAGATCAAGACGATAAGCAACGGGTCCAACACGTTCCAAAATCTCGAATGGACCAATGTATCGTGGGTTCAACTTTCCACGTTTTCCAAAACGGATCACACCTTTCCAAGGTGCAACCTTCAACATTACACGATCACCAACATTAAATTCAAAGTCTTTCCGTTTAAGATCGGCATAGCTCTTTTGGCGATCACGGGCAGTCTTAAGTCTAGCTTGGATCTGAGCAATCTTCTCCGTGGTTTCATGAACTACCTCGGGTCCGGTGATTTGCTTTTCGCCTACTTCGGCCCAACAAATAGGAGATCGGCACTTACGACCATACAATGCTTCGAAAGGTGCAGCATTAATGCTTGAGTGATAACTGTTATTGTACGAGAATTCGGCGAGTGGCAAATGCCTTTCCCAGGCCTTTCCAAAATCAATGACACATGCACGCAGCATGTCTTCCAAGGTCTGAATCGTTCGTTCACTTTGTCCGTCAGTCTGAGGATGATAAGCAGTACTCATGTCAAGACGAGTTCCCATGGCTTCTTGCAAAGAACGCCAAAATCTGGAAGCAAAACGGGGATCGCGATCGGAGATGATTGATAAGGGTACACCATGACGAGATACAACCTCTTTGATGTACAGCTGAGCAAGTCTTTCCATTGTATCAGTTTCCTTCATCGCTAGGAAGTGTGCAGATTTGGTGAGGCGGTCAACAATAACCCAAATAGTATCGCATCCGCCCACCGTCTTCGGCAGCTTAGTAATGAAATCCATTGTGATCCTTTCCCACTTCCATTGTGGGATTTCCGGCTGTTGAAGTAACCCAGAAGGTCTCTGATGCTCGGCTTTAACCTTCGAGCAAGTCAAACACTTACCAACATAAGTCGCAACGTCCTTCTTAAGATTCGGCCACCAATACTGTTCTTTAAGGTCGTGGTACATCTTACCTGCACCGGGGTGAATCGAATATCTCGATTTGTGTGCTTCATCAAGTATCAGGCTTCATAGATCTCCATAGTAAGGTACCCAAATTCTTCCGGCATAACATCGGAGTCCAGACTCTCTAACCTCGAATCGAGAGACAAGTATGTTCAAATGCTCGTGAGATATGTTCTCCTCCTTGAGAGCCTCAACTTGGGCTACTCTGATCTGGCTGTTGAGGTTCGAATGGATGGTGATGTTCAGAGCCCTAACACGGAGAGGTGCCGTCCTCTCCTTTCGGCTTAAAGCGTCAGCTACAACATTGGCCTTGCCAGGGTGATAACGGAGTTCACAATCGTAGTCGTTGAGCGTCTCGATCCATCGACGCTGTCTCATATTCAATTGCTTCTGATCGAAGATGTGCTGGAGACTCTTGTGATCGGTGAAGATAGTGCTCTTAGTTCCATACAAATAATGTCTCCACAATTTGAGTGCAAAGACAACGGCTCCAAGTTCAAGATCATGTGTAGTGTAGTTCCGCTCGTGAATCTTCAATTGGCGGGAGGCATAGGCAATAACCTTTGATCGTTGCATCAGTACACAACCAAAACCACTCTTCGATGCATCGCAATAAACAACAAAGTCGTCACTGCCTTCAGGAAGTGATAGGATAGGTGCGGAGGTTAACTTCTTCTTCAAAGTTTGGAATGCTGATTCGTGTGTGGGTTCCCAAATGAACTTCTTGCCCTTGTGAGTCAGTGCGGTCAAAGGACGCGCAATCAGAGAAAATCCTTCGATAAACCTTCGATAATAACCGGCGAGACCTAGAAATTGGCGAATATGCGTTGGAGTAGTGGGGGTCTCCCACTTGCTGATGGCTTCAATCTTGGCGGGATCAACTTTGATACCCTGGTCGCTCACAACATGACCCAAAAACTGTACTTCCTTCAACCAAAATTCGCACTTGGAGAATTTGGCGTAAAGTTGCTCTTGTCTTAAGAGTTCAAGCACTAGCCGAAGGTGTTGCTCATGTTCTTCTTCGCTCTTAGAGTAGATGAGGATATCATCTATGAAGACGATAACAAACTTATCCAAGTAAGGCTTGCAGACACGATTCATGAGATCCATGAACACGGCAGGGGCATTTGTCAAACCGAATGGCATCACGAGGAACTCATAATGACCATAACGGGTCCTGAATGCAGTTTTCATCACGTCACTTTCCTTCACCCTCAGCTGGTGATATCCGGATCGCAAATCGATCTTTGAATAAACGCTCGATCCTTGTAGTTGATCAAAAAGATCATCAATTTGTGGAAGAGGATATCGATTCTTGATAGTCAATTTGTTGAGTTCACGGTAGTCAATACACATACGGAAGGATCCATCCTTCTTCTTTACAAACAACACAGGTGCGCCCCAAGGCGAAAAGCTTGGTTGGATAAACCCTCGATCTAATAGCTCTTGTAGTTGACTCTGTAATTCTTGCATCTCGGAAGGTGCGAGTCTATAAGGTGCGCGAGCTACAGGTGCAGCTCCTGGCACTAAGTCAATCTGAAACTCTACTGCCCTCGGTGGCGGTAATCCAGGCAGTTCTTCGGGAAAGACATCGGAGAACTCGTTCACAATACGCACATCGTTCACGTTCTTCACCTCAGTTTCTACTGCTTTCACATGTGCTAGGACAGCAAAGCGTCCCTTCTTCATAATCTTTTGCGCTTTCACGCAACTAATGAGGTTCAACTTCGAGGTACATCTCTCTCCATAGATAATCAGTGGTTCGCCATCTCCTTGTGGTATGCGAAGTGCTTTATCTCCACAGATAACATCGGCCTTTATCTTGCTCAACCAATCCATACCGACGATCGCGTCAAAACTTCCCAGTTTGATAGGTATCAAATCAATTTCGAAATCTGCACCAGCTATGTTGATAATAGCTCCACGACTAATATGGTCAACCTTTTCAAGTTTTCCATTGGCGACTTCGACAAGCATACTTTCCTTCAAAGGAACTAACGACCAATCTAACTTATCACAAAAATGTCTACACACATAGCTCCTATCGGCACCAGTATCAAATAGGACAGAAGCTAAAAGATTGTTGATCTTGAATATACCTGTCACCAAGTCGGGGTTGTCGCGAGCGTCCCTTGCATTAACGTTGAAGGCTCTAGCACGTAGTGGTCCGCCATCCTTACGCTTGTTAGGACACTCGTTTCTGAAATGGCCCGTCTTTCCACATTCATAACACTTCTTAGGCCCATTGTTGTTGTGGTTTGGCTTCACATTCAAAGTGGTAACCTTGCAATCCTTGCCAACATGTCCAGATCGTTGGCACTTCTCACAGATAACATTGCAATACCCAGTGTGGTGCTTGTAGCACCTATTGCATTGTGGTAAGGTTCCCTTGTAGTTCGGATTGGTGCGGTTGTTGTTGTTGGGGTTGGTGTTGTTGTTGTGCATGTTGTTGTTTTGCCTGAACCCTTCATGTCGTTTTGCCGGGTTTTGATCATAGCTCCTACCCTTGTTGTTGTTGTGGTTGTTGTCCCATTTCCTCTTTTCACCACTAACAGTTTCGAACTTAGCCTTCTCCGGCTCGTCAAGGATGATTTGATTCAAGAGAGTATGCGCCATGCGCATTGCTTCGGGAACACTTGGTGGCTTGGATGAGGTAACATTACCCTTGATGGACTTAGGAAGTCCCGAGAAGTATTTCTCCAAACGCTTAAATTCGGGGGTGACCATGGTTGGACACATAAGAGCCAATTCCAAAAACCTACGGTTGTAGCTGTTAAGGTCGTTCCCTACGGTCTTCAATTGCATAAATTCGATTTCCATCTTTTGAATCTCGGTTCTCGGACAGTATTCCTCGATCATAGCACATTTAAATTCTTCCCAAGGCGTAGCATACGCCTCATCAATTCCTTTCGCTTGGGCCATGGTATTCCACCATGTGAGCGCGCCATCAGACAGCGTGCAAGATGCAAATTTCGTTTTGTTAGCCTCAGAACAATTGCTAACCCTGAATACCGATTCCAACTTTTCGAACCATCTGGTGAGACCGACGGGTCCCTCAGTGCCACTGAAGTAGTGTGGCTTGCAGTTTTGGAATTCCTTGTAAGTACACCCATCTCGGACGACAGGTGGATTGACAGGCGGTGGTGGTGGAACTTGGGGTTGTCTTTCAGCTAGTGCAGCAGCGACTCGCTCGTTAATCAGTTCCTCAATTTGTGCCGCGGTGGGGATAGATCTCCCGTTGGCCATGATGTTCTATACAAACATTTTGACTCAGGTCAAAATCCATTATGCAAATAATAATAATATAGTATATAACAACCAACATGAAAACAGCACAACACATGTTGATTAAGTAATGCAAGCATATATAAGTACCACAAAACCATGATATGATAACGTAAATAGAACACTTGCGCACAAAGTAACAACACAAATTCCATTCATTAATGATAATAAGTTCATACATTACAATAAGTTCGTACATTACATAAGTGAAATATGAAATTACAAAAGAGATTACAATACAGAATCTAGTACAAAGTCCTACGGCGATGGTGGGTACAAGATGTCCAAAACATGAGCCATCTGCTCCTCGAGCTCAGTAACTCGAGTCTGGAGAATCTCAATCTCTCGCCTCATTTCCTCATTAGAGGAAGATGGTAGGGCAGGTGGTGCTGACGGTGCAGGTGGAGCCGGTGGTGCTGAAGTGGATGGTCCGGCTCTGGGTGGAGACGGTAATATCAGTGGGTCGGCAGGGTACGGCACCAGCCGTTTACGAGCAGTGATCCTACGACGCCGACCATAAGCGTCAGTGACAGTACGACCAGGAATTATGCCAGCGAAGCGATACCGCTTCTTCGGCGGGGTAGAAGGTGCCTGAATTGGTCGGTCAGCGGGATCCTCCTCATCACTGGAGTCGTCAGATGAGGTGTCGTCTGAAGAAGCATCGGTGGAAGAACCGTCGTCTGAATCATGCGGTGGTGGCGCGGGTGGCTCAACGTATCCGAAAGCGGCCAACATCTGTCGGTGTCGGCCTGGCGTAATCACGGCTAAGCGGCCGTCGGCAGTGCGTCGGCAAGGTGTGCCCCAGTGATTGCGGAAGGGACCTTCCCCGAACTCCGCGGGGATATCTATGCCACCAATACGAGCCAGTTGCCTCGGGGGTCTGGAAGAGGACGCCGGGATAGGCATACTAGAGCTAGCTCCAGAACTAGAGGCGCCGGGGTCGCCAGTGGGTGTCGGGGCCGGAATGTCAGCAGCAGCAGCAGCAGCAGCAACAGGTGCAGCAGTGGGAGGAACAACGGGGCCTGAGCCGCTCGGGATGTCAGTAGGTGGAACGTCCGACATCTGAACAAGGAAAAATAAATTTTCCATGTCAGTATGTCATAAAGCAAGCAAATAATAGGCCAACAGTTTATATCATGTAAAACAATAAGTAGCATGGCAATATCAGTAATCGTATGAAACTAGCATGCAATCGAAGGCAAGTAATAGCATGCAGTAGTGAAATCACGTAGTAGCATACGGCATATAGCAGTAACAGTAAGCAGCAGCATGCAGTAAGTTCAGCGGAAACAAGTAAACTAACAAGTTGTAGATTAGCTCTATTAGTGAATCCTACTCGGGTCGGTCTTAGACTCACTAATGCATCCTAATTCCCTACAACCAATGCTCTGATACCAAATGTGACGCCCCGTACTAAATCATCATGTACGGACCATCATTAACAGGATCATTACAAGGTTAAGTACTATATGCGTTTTCAAAACAGAGTTTACATTCATAAATAAAAGTGACGTCATAACATACGTCAATTGTTTTACAAATCCAAAGTATGCTTCGCTAAGTAGAAGCATTAAATAAGTGTACGTGACCATTATGGTCGTTACATAACATAAGTTCATAAGTAAAAAAGTTTGAATGCAACATAAGTAGTCATGCGATAACAACTCTAGGCAGCGGGTTCTACAGCACGACTAGTAAGATAGCGGAAGCGACTTCAAGCACCTGAGAAAATACATGCTTAAAAGGTCAACACAAAGGTTGGTGAGCTATAGTTTAAGTATAACAGTAATGTAAGTAGGCCACGAGATTTCAGTGCTACAACGAGCGTTTCAAAAGTATGTAAAAGTATATGCTTAACCGTGGGCACCCGGTAACTAACTTAACGTTTAATGTACCCCCTTAAAGTGCACTTGGCAAGTGCGTATAACCTCGAAGTATTAAACACTCGTTAAATGCTAGCGCTACTAGCCCGAGTGGGGATGTCAAACCCTATGGATCCATATCTAAGATTCGCGTTCACGGTTCAAAAACCAATGATTAAACGTTACCGAGCTAAAGGGAATGTTTCTGCCGTTATATAACCCACACATATATAAAGTTTAAGTACTCGTGCCTAGTATGTAAAACATAAAAATCCGCATGTATTCTCAGTTCCCAAAATAAGTTAAAGTAAAAAGGGAATGCTATAACTCACAATGATTAGTAGTAATGGTAAGGTAGTAGTCGGAAAGTGGTGTGCAAGTAACGGTCCAAACGTCCTCAACCTAAGTCAAATAGCACTAAGTCAATAAGTCGTCTCAAAAGGTTTTCAAGTACGTAATTAAGGTCATAAGGGTCATCATCAATCATCATTAAACAAAAGGTAACAAGTAAGACTCGTTTATGAAAGTCGTTTAAAACAAAGGCTGACTTCGGTCAGTCACCACGGCCTCTACCCTTACTGAATTAAGGTGAGACCAGTGGTCATGGCTCCGTCTATGAGTCCCTTAAGTGTGATAAAATTTACAGAAGCAAACTCGTCTTGGTTTGACCGTGGCGACGGTCTAAGTGCGAGTAGGTCAGAAATTTCTGCACAATGTTAAAGGACATGGTAACGATCGGAGGGCCATAAATCCTAAACCGTAACTCGGATTAAGACGAGTCCTATATGAAAAGTTATCTACTCGAAAAGTTCTATCTAAAAATCAAGGTTAGAACAGCCCAGGTCTGCTGGTCTGTTCCAGAAGCATCAGGTCAGTAGGTCTTGGACAGAACAGTGGGTTTTGGAGAGTTCCGGTTGTCTCGGTGCTTGATGTTCATCACGGTTCTCATCCTTGATGCGTATAGCTTCAAGTGTACAACTCGTTGATGTGTTAACATCATTTTGACCAAGGTTTGTCCATCATAACTCAAGTGCAAGTGTTGTAAGTGTTTGATGAACCAAGGTTCCATGTAAGTTTATGAACAAGTTCATGAACACTAAGAAAGATCACAACCAAGTGTTGGATCCATGATACTTGCACCAAAGTGTAAGCTCTTGTTGGTTTCATGTCCTTGTTCAAATGTGTAGTAAGCAACTAACAATAAGAAATAAAGAAAATGAATGATAAGCCTAAACCAACCATGAAGGTGGTATTCTAGTAACATACAACAAACAAGAACACAAGTAACAATTATAAAGATTATAAACTTTAAATCTTTGAAACAAATAAAGTAGAAAACTAAATAAACAAGAAAATGATTCATAGTTGTTCATACTTTTAAAGATTCAACCAAGTTGATCTTTAAGTGAAGTAACTTCAAAGTTACTTCAAGAACTACAAGTAATGAGTTTATACAACTATGAAGTTTAATCCTTTGAAACAAAATATGTAGAACATAACTAGATAGATTATGTTCTTGAATGTTCTTGTTATAACAAGATAAAGATGAAGAAATCAAACTAGTAAGTTTGTTCTTGAAAGTTGGAAAGTAAGTAACATATAACTAGTAACTACATGTATTCAAACATTAAGTAAGAACAAGTAAACAAACAACAATTGATGATGATGTTTATGTGATGTTTAAATTCAGTTTTGGGACAAAGAAAAGAGATGAAAAGTTGTTCATAATACTTACAATCTTTAGAGAAAAATGAGAGAGAAAAGAGAGAAAAGTATGCAAGTAATGTGTGTGTGTTTTGAGAGGAGACTTCAAGTGAGTATGTAGTAATGAAAAATGAAACTAAAATGCCCATGTAATGGCCTAAGGGCCACGAAATTCTGCAGCAAAAAGGAGGGAAGAAAGAGTCTTATGGTTACTTGTATGTAAAGCTTGAAAAAGTTGGGTAAAAGGGTGGTGTACATGGGGATAACAAGTAATTTGATTCCAAATGCACAAACTAACTAGTTACATATGAAAGTAATACTTACAAGTATGCAAGAGTGGGCTTAATGTCCATTAAAAGAAGTAGGGTGGGCTTGTGAGTCTTATTCAAGAGTCCATTACACTAATTAAAGCCCAAGTTGCAAATAATCCAAATAAGTCCAACTTAAGCCCAAGTAATTAACTAAAAGCCTTAGTTAATTAAAATGATTAATAAAATTAATCATGAATGTAAATAATATCTTAAAATATTATTCGTGCAAGTTCCGGGTGTCACAAAGACGTTTCGGGCATTTAAAGTTCAAGTACGGGCAATTAAAGCAACATGTAAATGTAATAACATACATTCGTTTAATCAAGCGTATTAATAATAATAATTATTAATAAATAACGTTGTAAATTCCAGGGTCGTTACACGTATGGTGTGAACCACGTGCCGATAGCAGCATAACGTTATGGTTAACCATATTGTGTTGTGATCGTTTAGCATTATATATATATATATATATATATATATATATATATATATATATATATATATATATATATATATATATATATATATATATGGTGTTGAGTATATGCTAATGAGATTTGGTGTCAATGTACGACTTGTTGGTATTTCGGGTATGATTGACTTGCTATGTGAGTTACATGTTCGTACGAGGTATTTGGTATTTGTGATTGCAAATAGATGGGTTATATATATGTATGTATAACTATTGCATTCACTAAGCATTGCTTACCCTCTCGTTGTTTACCATTTTTATAGGTTCTGGCTTGGACAAGGGTAAGGGCATACGGTTGGATTAGTTGTCTCCCGTTTGTGTTGACAGAGGGTGCTTTTTGGATAGCTTTTGAAGTAGCCTAACATTTTGGGTAGTTTAGCCCCAAACCATGCTCGAATGTCGTTTGGATTATAAACTATCATTGTAATAGGTCAAACTTGTATTAAACTTAATTACTGGCCTTTGTGCCTTTGGTAAACATTTAAATTGTTGTACGTTTAAATGAAACTTGTGGAATGGTTTACATATTTAATTGGCGCGTAAATGTGTATCGTATAAAAAAAAATTTTATCGTATGGAATACGGGTTGGGTTGTTTCAAGTGGTATCAGAGCATGGTCTAAGGGATTTAGGCGACTTGAGATAGGTGCCTAGACTTGAACTTTATTGTTTGAGCGCTTTATGCGGGACTTGTAGGACTTTGGGTCTAATCGGGAATTGTTAGTGCTTTGGTTTATGTGAACTAACTTTGTGCTAATTGATTTGTGTTGTGTTTAGCAAGCATCGAGCGAGATGGACGTTGTACTAGCAAGTTAATGCGACGTGCTCTCGTAACAATGATTAGCTACCATTGTTACGGGTACAAATCGTGTCAAACAAGTAATGTACGACGATTGTCGAGCAAGATGGAGTAGTGTGGTGTACATGTATATACTTACATGTTATGTCTTTTCATTCTTTGTTTAAATCTTTTCCGTTTTATAGAATGAAGACGAGAAACGGACACGATAATGATAACGGTGGTACGAGTGAGGATGTTGAACTCACGGCCAAGGTTGAGGCCATCTTTAAAAAGTTAAAGAAGGATTTTCTTGACGATGTTCGAAAGGTCTTCCAAGAGTCGGTCGATGGACAAGTGACCGAAACGATCAATGATCGAATGAAAGCCGAAATAGAGGAGGCTATAGAGGCTAGAAACATTAATCCTCGAGGCGAAGGGGGTGAAAGTAATGGTGGGGGTGGAAGGTGGGACTTCCACTACAAAAATTTTAAGGATACTCAACCTCCGATGTTTAATGGGGTGAGGGATCCATTGAAAAGCACTTGTTGGATTTCCGATATCGAGGGAGCTTTCCGTACCGCGGAATGTTCTCCCGAGAAGAAGATGAGGTATGGGTCTAGCATGTTACGTGAAGAAGGCAAGTTGTGGTGGGACGATAAAATCAATTTGTATGGTGAAGAGCAATGTATGAGCTTAACATGGGAGGAGTTTAAGAAGGAATTTTTTCAAGAATACCGAACTTCTTCCGACCTTGATAGAATCCGGGACGAGTTGCATCATTTGCAACAAGGTTCAATGGACTTGGTTACTTTCAAGTCTACCTTTTTTGGCAAAGACTCGTTTTTGCCCGGAATATGTTGGTGACGATCACAAGCTAATGAAAGATTTCTACCGTACCTTGAACGATGAGTTAAAGGGTAAGATTAGTCGGGGAATGGCTAAGACTTTTGAAGAGCTATTCGAGTTGGCTCGGGGTTTTGAACCGGAGGTTCTGAGGAAGAGTGATTTCACTTTTTCAAAGAGAAGGTTTGAAGGTTCGAGCCATTCGAACTTTTCAAATAAAAAGAACAAGAAAGGCTCCGAAAGCTTAAATAATGTGAAGAAGGGTGCTTCCAGGGGTTTTGGGCCCACGTGTTTTAATTGTAAACAAAGGGGACACATGGCCCGTGATTGTACCAATGGGACGAACAAATTTACTTGCTATAATTGTGGTAAGGAAGGGCACAAGAAGCCGGAATATCCCGAGTTGAATAATGATCATGTTAAGAAATTGGAGAGAACGGCGGGCACGGCTAGGGGTCGCAACTATTTGATGACGAATGATGAAGCTAAGCAATCCAACGAAGTTGTCTCAGGTACTTTTATGGTTAACTCTAATTCGGCAAGGATTTTATTTGATAGCGGTGCAAATTTGTCGTTTGTGTCTCCAAACTTTGTGCCTAAACTTGATAGACCGTTAGCTAAGTTAAGTTGTCTTGTAGAAGTCGAAATTGCGGACGGCAAGACGGTGCTAGTGGTTGATGTGTGTAAGAATTGTGATGTCATTTTTGGTGCCGAAAACTTTAAAATTGATCTCATCCCTATGACTTTGGGCGATTTTGATATCGTTGTTGGTATGGATTGGCTCGATCGAAATAGAGCCAATATTGCATACCATGAAAAGTTTAACGTGTGAAGACCCCAAGTGGGGGAGAGTTGATTATTCATGGCGATAGATGAAGAAGACTTGTGCCGATATATTCTTTTGCACGGGCACGTCGTTTTCTTGTTAGTGGTGGCTTGGCTTTTTCTTGCCCATGTTGTTGATACTCATGATGAGCTACCACCTATTCGTGAAATTTTGGTGGTTAGTGAATTCGAAGACGTTTTTCCCAATGAGTTACCGGGTGTTCCGGCGGAAAGACAAGTTGAATTTCGTATTGAGTTGGTTCCGGGAGCTACTCCCATTGCTAAAACTCCTTATCGTTTAGCACCAACGGAAATGCAAGAGTTGTTAAATCAAACCCAAGAGTTGCTTGAGAAGGGTTTTATTCGACCGAGTGCTTCGCCGTGGGGCGCTCCGGTTTTATTCGTGAAAAAGAAGGATGGTAGTATGCGGATGTGCATCGACTACAGGGAGTTGAATAAAGTGACAATCAAGAATCGTTATCCACTGCCTAGGATCGATGATTTGTTTGATCAACTCCAAGGTGCGACGTATTTCTCTAAGATCGACCTACGGTCCGGCTATCACCAAATGCGGGTCCGTGAGGAAGATATTGAGAAAACGGCTTTTCGAACACGTTATGGGCATTTTGAGTTCGTAGTTGATGTGCGAAAAGTGGTATATGAATTATTGTATGAAAAATACCGGTTTTAAAGATTACACACACTAACGGGTAGTGTACCTGATGATGTAGCGTGAGAGTACGAAATAGCATTATTTTTAATACAAAATACTACAAAATATGACACAAGTTTTATTAATTTACGGATGGGATATACCTAAACCTTGCTACAACACTATAGGCAGTGTACCTAATCGTAGAGTAGTGTAGTTTTTAGTAAGTCCGGTTCGTTCCACAGGGAGCTGGTGAAGTTAACGCTATATTATTAAGTTTATTTATAAAAATATATATATAAATAAGTAGTAGTATTATTATAAAATGGGGGTTTTACCGTTTAATGACCGGTTTGTCGATTTTAAGCGTAAAAATAAATGACAAAAATTAAAGTGCATAAAATAAATTGCGATAAATAAAATGACAGAAAATAAAATTGCGAGTAATAAAATGACAGTAAATAAAGATACGATGAGAAATATAATAAAAGAATTATGCTTATTTAAACTTCCGTAATCATGATGTTTGACGTGTTGATTTTAATTTATTACCATGGGTTAATTGTCCTTTGTCCTGGTTTATTTGATACATCTATCTGGTTTTTGTCCATAATAGTCCATCGGTCATAAATATAAAGTGCGAGTATCCTCGTCAAATTACCCTTATACCCGAAGTCAAATATTCCAACTGATTAAGGATTTAAACTGTGACGCAGTTATCACTTCTGTCAACAATTACACCAGTTATCACTGTATGTAATCCACCCCTATTTTAATTAGTTTATGAATATTAATTCATCCACTTGATCAGAATGAATAATCAATTACCCAACCCAATTGATTAATTAAATGATTATAACAGATTCCATATGAACATCACTAAATAGGACAACCATAATCATTATTAATTATTAGGTTAATTAATTTGAAGATAGGTTCGACAGACTCCAATGAGTTGTCACTCAATTAGACAATACCCCCCATCTATTAATAGCCCATAGTTCAATTTCCACAAGTGTCGTTCTTTTGTTCAAACCCCAATTATGGTACAAAGCCCAATTACCCAATTTTAGTAATTAGCCCAACATCATGATTACTTCATTTTAAATAAGCATAATAACGACTTAACTACGAGACATTAATGTAAAAAGGTTGAACATAACTTACAATGATTAAAAATAGCGTAGCGTTACACGGACAGAATTTCGACTTACACACTCAAACGATCTCTATCATAAATCTTATTATTATCATAATTTAAAATTAAAATTAAGATTATTGTTATATCTTATTACATTAACATTATGATAGAGATATAGAATATAGATATTGATATTGATAGATAGAAAAATAAAAAAAAAGATAGAAAGAAAAAAAAAAGATCGAAACGTAAAAAGTCTCTCCCCTCTCATCGTTACAATCGTTCCTTTTATAGGCTAAATTGTAAATTGATTTTTCATTTACGACCCCTGAACTATGCTCAATTAACAACTTTTTATTATTTAATATTATTCTTATTATGATTTATTTAAATATTATATTTTATTCTTGTGCATAGTTGACTCGTAATTTTTACACCGTTGCGTCGAGCGTTGAGAGTTGGTTCATGTCCTGGTTCCGGATTTTCGAACGTCCTTTCGTATAATTTAATATCTTGTACTTTGCGTTTTGTAACTTGTACTCTTGTCATTTTTAGACGTTCTTCATCAATAATTTGAACCTTTTTGATTGTATCTTGTACTTTTGAGCTTTTTGGACGTTTTGGTCTTTCAAATCTTCGTTTTTGTCTTTAAATCTTCATTTTCGAGCGATTTGCGTCTTTCGTCTTCGCACTTATTTATTTAACTATTACAACTAAAAATAAGGAAATTACATTTAAAAACTTTACATATTGGAACGATATTGCTACTAAATATATGTTCATTTGGAACACTATCAAATATCCCCACACTTGAGCGTTGCTTGTCCTCAAGCAATACAGAACTTGAAATAAAAACATACATGAATCACTTTTTTATTCATCACATTTTGTACATCAGTGATTTTGATATAGCGGTATAAACAATGACAGTAATGATGGTTAAAGGTGGGTGTGTCATCCACAGTTGCCTTGGGTTTAGGTCAACGACACTTGCAATCAAATAGCCGATTTACTTTCGGTTTCCAAAGCAAAGTGCACATTTGAAAGGCGGTTTACAGTCCCACATGACTATAAAAATTTAGATCCTTTAAGGAAATTGGATCTTTATGAAAACATTTAATCTTTTGAAAATTCAAGCTAGATTTTACCCTAGACAAGTTTTCTGATTTGATCCATCATTGGTGTTGCAAAATATATTTGTGGATCATTATTTTGGCTAAAACTTTTAGGCTCGTGTAATCCACTGCTATCCCGGTATCGGAAAGCACACATCCAGTTTACTTGTTCCGTATATTACCTTTCGGTAAACTACCGTCCGGTTGTAAAGGAAAGCGATGAACAAGAAACTGTTAAGGCAATTTCCCGTGACATGCATTTGATTATGGTCTTTTAACGTGTCGGATGCTAGAACTATCCTTGGTAGGAGCGATAGTAAAGATCATCCTATGATTTTTCGGTCTGGCACAAGGTCCTGTCTCCGACCATGCTATGCAACCACCGTTCTTACGGTTGACACCCGATTTGGTTCAGGTGACCTAATGAATTCCAGGTGAATTCCTAGGATTTTACGTTCAATGGTAATGAACGCATTGAAAATGGTTTTTCAGAAAACAAATTGGTTTGTAATTTTTGATCAAAATATTTTCTCGTTCAAGCTCGAGTTTAGATATCATCGAATTCCATGAGTTTGAATTCTCAATCTTTAAGGTCAATCTCAAGGATTGATTAATATCAGGCTTAAAAGCTGATTTTTAATCTTTAAGGAGATTATCCTTTTCTGGGGATCTGATTCATTAGTCTTATCAAGCTAATTTGCACGGTGCCCTCCCCATTTTACAAGACAGACCCTCTCATGGTTAGGATAAGTCTGACCACTTGGCGACCCTGTTTGATGCTGAGGTCCGTGGATTTCCTGCTGATTTTAGTGATGACTTTTCTAGGTTTTTCGTCAACCTACAGCTGGTCTGGACGACAACTTCATGACCTAAATCAAGAAGCGCGTTTCTTTTTCGGAAGACTTTACTTCCTTTTAATGATGGAATTGATTCATCGTGTAGATCCATCTTTCTTTCAAATGTATTACAGTAAACCGGGTAAAACTGATTAGTATCGTCCAAAGCAAAAGTACCTGCAATAATCTTGTACAAAAATATGTGATATATGTTTTAAATTGAATAACTTGGTACATTCTTCCCACACTTAGTTTCTTTCTTTGCCTTTTTATTTTCTTCTATTTCATTTTAAATGAATTCAAGCGTTTTAGGGTGTTTCTCAATTTATGTCTTTTTCGAGGTAACGATAATTTCGGTATTATCACCTAGTTTTCATCGTTCATAAATATGTATAAACATGATTTTGAGTTCATTTAATTGAAATTTTTTTCAAATTTTCACAAAATTTGGCAAATAAACTAAGTGTAAACCCGAGAGAATTTATAACCCTTCCCCACACTTGAGATCATGCAATGCCCTCATTTGCATGAAATCAGACTATAATTATAAATTCATGAGGGTGATTAGTGTAGAAAAGTGATTAAAAATACCCAGTTTGTAAGCATATTATTTTACATCACATTTGATATTTTGCGCCTTGTCATCAAAATTAGTACCTTTTGCTGAACTTTAATGACAGTCTTTGAAAGTGCGTTGTTTTACCCTGTTTTGTACATAAGATAAAATACAAACATATATATATATATATATATTTTTGAAGTTTGGTTTATAACCCCACTTTTCAAAAATTTATAAAGTATAATATTTTTGGCATACTTTAAATCAATAAAATTAAAAATAATGATAACAAAATTTGTCGCCCCGCCCTCGGGTAAAGTAATTTCGGCTTAATGACCTAGTCTTCAACTCACGACGAATTTTAGAAATCATTTTTTCAACTTAATGAATTAAAGTAAATTTTATTTTTAAATATCACACAAAACTTAAAAGCATATTAATTTCATATAAAACCTAAAAAGCAAAAATTCAGAATGGAGGGAGAAAACTAGTTCTTTAGTGTCTGCTAGCGGAAAAGACCAATCGGATTCCATTCTCGGAACTACACGAGAACAGAACAAATAACTTTAGACAGCATTATCTTTTTAGAACATTCGAATCTCCTCACACTTAGGTAGCTGTGGTGTTGAAATTGTGATTAACTTTATTGTCAATTTCTCTTGGTCCATAATCAACTTGCCTATCTGTGACTTTTTCTTTAAGCCAGTGCCCGGCTTCTTCCGTAATATCCCAAAATTCAACTAGTTTCGCCTTTTCTTTAGGCGACAGATTGGATACTAACCGGTTACATAACTTAAAGTTCCCCTTACTTCTAGCATCGATAGCCCGTTTAAAAAGTTTCTTCATTGAACTGTTAATAACGGGGTCATTTAATTTCGTATCAACAACGGGGTTCTTTATTATCAAGTCATCATTAGGTTTTACTTCATTTTCCCCACACTTAGGCGTTTTATTATTGCTAAGCACTACCGTTGGAGTTGGTAAAACAACATGGTTATTACCAATCGTTTTTACTGGTTCAACGGTTTTAGTTGGTGGAGATTTAGACTTTCGAATCATAAAGGTGATTGATTTGTTACCACTTTTAAGTGTCATTCTTCCATTTCCTACATCAAATAACGCCCCGGTGGATGCAAAGAATGGTCGACCTAAAATTAGAGGAACGTTTGGGTCCTCTTTTATGTCAATGACAATAAATTCGACTAGAAAGGTTAAATTGCCTACTTGAACGGGTAGGTTGTCAGCAATTCCAACTGGGTGCTTAATGGTTTGATCAAAGAGTCGAACACTCATATCCGTTGGACTTAACTTACCTACACCTAATCTCTTAGATAAGGAAAGAGGCATAACACTTACACTTGCACCTAAATCTGCTAGTGCATCATACATGACACAATCACTAAGTAGACAAGGAACAATAAATTCACCCGGATCACCTACCCTAGGTGGAGGTTTTGGTGGAACTGTATTCACCGGGTTTATATTTACGGCTTTTGTTTCTTGCACTTTCTTATTCTTTTTCTTCTTCTTCTTTCCAGAAGTATCACAATCTTTATTACTTATTACTTGCTCATACTCAACTCCTTTTCTTGGAAACGGGATGGGTGGTTTGTATGGTGTCACCACTGGCTTTACATACTCTTGTGGTGGTGGTGGTGTAAATTCTTCATTGTTACTCTCATCTAAAACCTTCCCATCTTCTGGAGCTGGTTTTTCAGAATTTGTTGAAACCATATTAACATTCTCATTCCGAGGATTTAATTCAGTATTACTCGGTAGCTTTCCTTGTTCCCTCTCACTCATTATGCTAGCAAGAGTACCTACTTGTTTTTCTAGATTCAAAATGGAAGCTTGTTGAGTTCTTAATGACTGATCAAATCTCTCGTTCGTTTGGGTTTGAGTTTCAATAAATTGTGTTTGAGATTCAACTAGCTTGAATACCACGTCTTCCATATTTGACTTTTTCTCTTCGGTTTGTTGTTGTGGTTTATATAAGCCAGGTCTTTGTTGATTGAAAGTGTTGTTTTGAGTTGGTTGGTTATTCGGACCATGTTGGTTATACCAGTTATTGTTTGGTCCTTTTGGATTGTAAAGAATGTTTTGATTTCGATTGAAGTTTAGCTTTGGCGGTTGATAATTATTTTGATAATTATTTCCAGGCCTTTGGTTCATATAGGAAACATTCTCTCGTTGTTCCATCGTTGGTTCAATGTGACAATCTTTCAATAAGTGTGGTCCACCGCATTGCTCACAACTGATTCGTATTGCGTGAATATCTTTATTCATCTTTTCCATTCGTCTTTCGAAAGCATCTATTTTTGCGGAAACGGAATCAAAGTCATGGCTAGAATCGGCTCTAGCCGCTTTAGATGAACGAAAAATATCTTTTTCTTGGTGCCACTCATGCGAGTGGGAGGCTGTGTTATCAATAATTTTGTAAGCTTCAGTTGCGGTTTTCTTCATAATGGATCCACCGGCTGTTATGTCGATGTCTTTTCGTGTAGCAACGTTGACACCTTGGTAGAATATTTGTACTATTTGGTAAGTGTCTAAACCGTGTTGAGGACATCCTCTCAACATCCTTCCGAATCTTGTCCACGCCTCATATAATGTTTCATTTGGCTTTTGCGTGAACGTAACAATTTCTCCTTGAAGTCTCACGGCTTTGGATGCCGGAAAGAATCGTTTAAGAAATTTTTCAACTAAAACATCCCATGTGTCAATCGCCCCTTCAGGTAACGATTCTAACCAATCTTTGGCTTCTCCCTTTAAAGTCCAGGGAAACAACATGAGATAGATCTGCTCATCTTCCACTTCTCGGATTTTGAATAGTATACAAATTCTTTTAAACGTACGAAGGTGTTCGTTAGGATCTTCATTCGGTGCACCACTGAATTGGCATTGGTTAGTTACCATGTGTAGAATTTGTCCTTTGATTTCATAATCTGGCGCATTAACTTCTGGCTTAATAATGGCGTGACCTTGGCCCGTGCGTGTGGCTCTCATTCGGTCTTCCATACTTAGAGGTTCCAGATTTTCCATAATTGAATTTGTTGAATACGAATCACTAGAAGATTCTGATTTAATGGTTTGTGGTTCAGGAGGAATGATTAGTGGTTCTGGATCTTGGAATTGTCCCTGAATATTCTCCGGATTCTCAATTGTGAGGTCGGGTTCAAAAGATGGATTATCGGAAATTTGAGTTGGAGTTCTTGTTCGACTAGATGACGATTCTAAAGAAAAATCAACGGCGACAATATTTGCTAGATGTCTTGATCGAGTTACAGGTGGTGAACGTATGACCGGCGGCGAACGTCTTGCTCTGTGCATTCACTGAATATCCTATTAGTTTTTAAAAAGGAAAGAAAAATTATAATAAGTTATCCAACCAATAGACTTTTCTGATTTTGCCCACGTTTCGAATAGCCAAAAGATGCAGCAGAGGGGCAGGATTCGTTTGGTCTCAATATAATTGAGGACTGTTTGGCTCCAATAACCCGGTCCACGTACAAATCCAACTATTACTACGAACCAGAAAATTTTGATGTCTATCAATTTAACCACTTAAAATAAATTTTCGTAATTTTAAGAAATTTAGAGAAGAAGTAGAAAAAAATTCTAAGTCCTAAAAACTAGAATGGCGAGAAATAAGAAAGAAATAGATTGCGCGTCGAAAAATGTCGAAAAATAAAAGGTCGAAAAATAGGCGTCGAAAAATAAAAATAAGAAAGTAGTGCGAAATACGGCGTCGTAAAATTCTAAAGCACCTAAAACTTAGTCTAAGGAATAAGCACTTAAGGGATTTTACGGCAAAGCCTAAAAATTTTAGAAGTAAAAATAACTATGGCAAAACTAAACTTAATACTAAAAGTTGCGACTATAGTCTAAAAATCTAAAGGTACTAAAACTAAAAAAAACATTTTTTTTTTTATAGACAAAATTTTAAAAATATATATATATTTTTTTTAATAATTTTTTTTTTTTTTTTTTTTTTTTTTACGTTTTTTTTTTTTTTACGTTTTTTTTTTTTTTTTTTTTTTTTTATTTTTAAATTTTTTTAAAAAAAAACGATTTTTTTTTTACAAATTTTTTTTTTTTTAAAACGCTTTTTTTTTCTTTTTTAAAAAAAACGATTTTTTTTTTTTTTTTTTTTTTTTTTTACACAAACTTTTTTTTTTTTTTTTTTTTTTTTTTTTTAAAACGAATTTTTTTTTTTTTTTTTTTTTTTTTTTTAAAAAAAAACGATTTTTTTTTTTTTTTTTTTAAAACGATTTTTTTTTTACAAATTAATAATTTTTTTTATAATTATAATTTTTTTTAAAACTTTTTTTTTTTTTTTAATTCATTTACTATTCATGAATAGTAAATGAAAATAAATTAATTAATTTACTATTCACATGAAAGCGACATGATAGCAATTATTAATTATAAGTTACATAATATACCCCTGAAGTATTTAATAAATACGACTTTTTTTTTTAAATTTTACGTAAACTTTTATTCTTAAATATTTTTATATTATTATATTCTATTTCAATATTATTATATTATTATATTCTATTTCAATATTATTATATTATTATATTTTATTTCAATATTATTATAATTAAAAATATAGCGTTTTAGCGCTCCCCGGCAGCGGCGCCAAAAACTTGATGATGTAGCGTGAGAGTACGAAATAGCATTATTTTTAATACAAAATACTACAAAATATGACACAAGTTTTATTAATTTACGGATGGGATATACCTAAACCTTGCTACAACACTATAGGCAGTGTACCTAATCGTAGAGTAGTGTAGTTTTTAGTAAGTCCGGTTCGTTCCACAGGGAGCTGGTGAAGTTAACGCTATATTATTAAGTTTATTTATAAAAATATATATATAAATAAGTAGTAGTATTATTATAAAATGGGGGTTTTACCGTTTAATGACCGGTTTGTCGATTTTAAGCGTAAAAATAAATGACAAAAATTAAAGTGCATAAAATAAATTGCGATAAATAAAATGACAGAAAATAAAATTGCGAGTAATAAAATGACAGTAAATAAAGATACGATGAGAAATATAATAAAAGAATTATGCTTATTTAAACTTCCGTAATCATGATGTTTGACGTGTTGATTTTAATTTATTACCATGGGTTAATTGTCCTTTGTCCTGGTTTATTTGATACATCTATCTGGTTTTTGTCCATAATAGTCCATCGGTCATAAATATAAAGTGCGAGTATCCTCGTCAAATTACCCTTATACCCGAAGTCAAATATTCCAACTGATTAAGGATTTAAACTGTGACGCAGTTATCACTTCTGTCAACAATTACACCAGTTATCACTGTATGTAATCCACCCCTATTTTAATTAGTTTATGAATATTAATTCATCCACTTGATCAGAATGAATAATCAATTACCCAACCCAATTGATTAATTAAATGATTATAACAGATTCCATATGAACATCACTAAATAGGACAACCATAATCATTATTAATTATTAGGTTAATTAATTTGAAGATAGGTTCGACAGACTCCAATGAGTTGTCACTCAATTAGACAATACCCCCCATCTATTAATAGCCCATAGTTCAATTTCCACAAGTGTCGTTCTTTTGTTCAAACCCCAATTATGGTACAAAGCCCAATTACCCAATTTTAGTAATTAGCCCAACATCATGATTACTTCATTTTAAATAAGCATAATAACGACTTAACTACGAGACATTAATGTAAAAAGGTTGAACATAACTTACAATGATTAAAAATAGCGTAGCGTTACACGGACAGAATTTCGACTTACACACTCAAACGATCTCTATCATAAATCTTATTATTATCATAATTTAAAATTAAAATTAAGATTATTGTTATATCTTATTACATTAACATTATGATAGAGATATAGAATATAGATATTGATATTGATAGATAGAAAAATAAAAAAAAAGATAGAAAGAAAAAAAAAAGATCGAAACGTAAAAAGTCTCTCCCCTCTCATCGTTACAATCGTTCCTTTTATAGGCTAAATTGTAAATTGATTTTTCATTTACGACCCCTGAACTATGCTCAATTAACAACTTTTTATTATTTAATATTATTCTTATTATGATTTATTTAAATATTATATTTTATTCTTGTGCATAGTTGACTCGTAATTTTTACACCGTTGCGTCGAGCGTTGAGAGTTGGTTCATGTCCTGGTTCCGGATTTTCGAACGTCCTTTCGTATAATTTAATATCTTGTACTTTGCGTTTTGTAACTTGTACTCTTGTCATTTTTAGACGTTCTTCATCAATAATTTGAACCTTTTTGATTGTATCTTGTACTTTTGAGCTTTTTGGACGTTTTGGTCTTTCAAATCTTCGTTTTTGTCTTTAAATCTTCATTTTCGAGCGATTTGCGTCTTTCGTCTTCGCACTTATTTATTTAACTATTACAACTAAAAATAAGGAAATTACATTTAAAAACTTTACATATTGGAACGATATTGCTACTAAATATATGTTCATTTGGAACACTATCAGTACCCGATCGTGTAGTAGTATAGATAATGGTAAAATCCGTGTATCGTTCCAAGGACAGTTGTATTAGTCAAACTAGAATTATAAACTATATTATGATTAACTAAGTAAATGAAGTTTAAAGGTACAAGTTTTATGTTTTGTGGCTTATTTAACGATTAGCCAAATCAGAGAAGAGTAAAAGTAAAAACAATATTTTTGGTCTTTTAAATTTATAAGTGCAAGGAAAGCAATTAAGATAGTTTTGATATCAAAGAGATGAAATATGCTCATCTAGACTTTTTACCCTCGATGTGAATGTTTATTTAGGATTAAGATCGGATTGATTGGTTATGCACGAGAACTAATTGATCAATTTACCAAGAGTAGTCTTGAATAAACACTCAAACGGGATTACACGACGCAAGTGATGTTCTTGTCATCTAAGACCTCCTATTTGTAATCAACTAATTCAACTAGTCTAAAGACTTGAAGAATGATCAAGTCAATGGTGTGTTGATCATGATCCACTCCTATGTCAACTAATGGTTTAGCTTAGTTCATTCCCTTGATCTGGTTAAATGTTCAATTCACCCAACCCAAGTGAACAATTAAGTGTGGTAATAAGATCCCTATAAACGTCACTAGATAAGGCAATTTACTAACACCTATTAGTTATATGGAATTGAGTAGTGAAAATATGTATAACAGATTCTAGGGAATTGATCGTTCACCTAGACAACTACACATATCAATTAAGCTATCTGAGAGTATCTACAAGAGTCGTTCTTACATTCCTATATAGATTAACCGTTTGAACGCAACTTACCCCTTTTGGTAAAAGATGGGCAAACACTTGTCACTAGGTGTAAATCAATATACTAAATCAGTAAGATGGTGTTTCTTAGTTGAACAAGTATACTAACTAGTTGAATCGAAAAGATTAAACTTAACAAGAATGGTTCTTGTATTCAAACATCAAACTATCGTACATGGTAACTATCAATCAAAAGTAAACATTCAACATCTTGGTTATTTGTCTAGATGAACATAAAAGAAACTAGCCAACAATCATGGTAACAGACAACATAACAATCAGATTAACAACTGAAATCATTGTTTTAGAACAAGGAATAACCTACAAGAACAAGGAGTTCTTGGATGATGAAGGTTTTGATCTTTGATGTCTTGATGTTGAGCCTCTTCCAAGAGCTTGGAGTTCTCCAATTTTGCTCCTAAAAATCATCTCTGTACTCTCTGGTTCGTAAGCTATCAAATAGTCCTTCAAAACAGTAGTTTTAAAG
The DNA here is from genome assembly GCF_046630445.1 of Rutidosis leptorrhynchoides. Lineage (NCBI taxonomy): Eukaryota > Viridiplantae > Streptophyta > Magnoliopsida > Asterales > Asteraceae > Rutidosis > Rutidosis leptorrhynchoides. The sequence continues at coordinate 141,313,526 of NC_092338.1, forward strand.
TGGAGAAAGTAGGTAAAAAGCACAAAAGTCGGCTGAAACCTACTACGGGACGGTGTCCAACAAGGCTGGACGGCGTCCCGTCCTTAAGAGCTAGACGGCGTCCTATAAAACCAGGACGGCGTCCTGTTTCAAGAAGCTGGACGGCGTCCTATAATCCTGGACGGCGTCCAGATATGCTGAAATCCACTGTTTCGCTTTCTTTTCAATCCTCTTTTATTTGGACGAAGCCTAACACCTTGGAAGCTTTATTTTACCATTTTAGAACACTAAATAGACCTTAAGTCGTATCGGGATCAACCAATGTCATAAATCATCAAAACTCTTTGTAAATCACTCTTCCGATACAAATTTGTGCATCTTGGATTATCACTTGTAGAAACGCCTTCATTATCCTCGATACTAGAGCATTTTACACGATATTGCATAGATATATATGATGTTATTGAGCAATATCAAAACACCCCACACTTAAACCTTGCTTGTCCTCAAGCAATTCTTTCTTTACAAAGTAGAACAATATCAAACATAATCACACAATATAGATTACAAACATTACATGAATCACTCGAAGCACACGAAACACACTCGTTGATATGAAACACAACTCACGCTATATACACAATGGAAACACACGCTTTAAGTATAGCACACTTTTATTGAAATCACACGCACGCTATATACACAATGGAAACACACACACACATTCTTGGGAGATTAGAGCCAAGTATCCGAAAAATATGACCCTAGGGAAATCAGGATCTTATGAAAACGTTTTATGATTTTGAAAATATCATGCTAGTTTTTAATACTATGCACGTTTTCCGATTTTGATCGGATTTTTTGAAATTTTTTTTTTTTTTTTTTTTTTTAAAATGAGTGCGGGTTTCCCGCTATTGGTCAAGCCAATCCCTCCCACGGTACCTAACATTACGAGATGTCGGTAGAAAATAATGTGCTTTAGGAGGATACACATTACGTCCGGACATCATTAACAATTATGAGGTAATCATCTAATCCGTTAAATCAATCATGAAGATTGAGGTTTATCAGTCTTAAAAGCTGATATTTTACCTTTCTGGAGGTTATCCTTCCGGGGATCTGATAAATCACTAACATTTTGTGTATACATGGTGCCCCCCCGTTTTACTAGTTAATCTCCCTCATTGAGATAAACTTTGACTACCAGTTTCCCTGTTTGACGTTGAGGCCTGGTAGATTTCCAGTCGATGTTAGTAATGACTTTTCAAGAGTTTTTGTCACCCTACAACTGGTCTGGACTACATCTTCTGAATTGAATCAGTAAATGTGTCATTTGGAAGACTTTACTTCCTTGAGGATGGAAAAAATACATCCTATTGGTCATATCAAGTGGTCGGACGCGACATTGTCCTTGTTAGGAGAAACAATGAGGACCGTCCTTAGGGTTTTCGATCTGGCGTGAGATCCGGTTTCCGACCACGCTATACAATCACCGCTCTCTCACGGTTTACACTCGTTTTGGTACAAGTGACCTACAAGTTAGCTTACTAAACTAGTAGGATTTTCATTCAAATAATTGAATGATAGTGCAACTTCAAAGACTATTAATAATTTAAAATGTAAACCAACATTTATTTTCTAGATTTTAAGATCATAATGCATAATGCGTATAACATGGTTTTTGGACTTTTAATCGTTTTTAAGGCTACTTGAAAATTTTAAAATTTTTATAATAAACGCCTTAATTTTAGTGAAAACGAGTTCCCGATAAATTTCTACTCCCCACCCCACACTTGAGATCATGCAAGGCCCTCATTGCATGAAATCAGAAAAAGGATTAAATTTAGAGGGTAAAGTGATAGGGTGATTGTAGAAATTTTCAATTTTTAACCTGCAAATCGTGGAACATGTAAACGGATGCCGCTGAACTTACTGCCAGCATAAGAGCATCGTCCATTCCGCGATTATCATCATACACACATCATAATATCAAATGTCGCTGAACTTAATGCCAGTCTTTGAAGTTCAATCACGCTGCACAAATTAACAAACCACACAATTTATAATAAAAAGAACGGTGTTTTTACAACCACAACCATTCATAAATCCACACAATTATCCAGTTATTACAAACCAAATATTGTCTAAAATCACACCACACAAATTAAATTGTCTCAAAACAAAGTACAAAATGATCAAAGGCACGCAGGCCTAGTTATCAAACGGCCAAAAATAATTACCCGAACCATCTCTGTACGTTCGTCCCTGTGGATATTCCTGCTCAAATCTGTTCCGAGCATCTTGCAACGCAGCGGTATTATCATAAATTGGGTGAGGCGGAGGTGGGTTTTGAGGATCCGTGTAATATTGGGGTGTCAGACGTGTCGTCCCATAGTACTGCTCGGGGTTGGAATAAAACAACTCTGAGTTATGGTTATTCCAATCAATACCATAACTCATCCATCCCTGATCGTGCACTTGAGCAATCTGGCGTTGCTCCATTCGTTGCTGACTATCCCACATTTGGTTGTTGTGCGTCCTTTGTTCGTTCGGGCTCAACCTCATGTTATTAACACTACCAACCAAACTGTCCCAACTTGATTGGGACGGATGCCACGGAACCTGATCACCAACGTTAGTCTGTGCCTCCATTTCCGCCTCTTCTTCCTGCTGCTGTTCTTGCTGCACGCCACTGCCACTTGCGCCACCTGCGCCACCTGCCTCAAAAGGTACCAAATGCCCATTTCTATCTTTCATAAGAATTTCAGCATTAATATAAGAAACCTTTTTTAATGGTTTCATGACGTTCGTACACTCCTGTAGTCTGCTGAAATCTATGTTAAAATGTCGAGCAAGTCGGGTGATGTAGTGGCCTCCCAGAAGTGGCTTCTGTTGCCGTGTCTCGGTAGCAATGGCCAGGAAATAATTACCGATCAACCCAGGAATGTCGGTATAGCAACCCCGCTTTATTTGGTCCATAATCCATAAATCCAGCATTTTCACTTTCTCGTGACCCTCAACCCTCACATTAAAAGTGCATGCGATAAGTCTATGAAGCAGTTTATCATCCCGGGCTGCGATTTCGTTGTACCTATGCCTGCTTGATCTAAACTGTGCAGCCACATTCGGCCTACAAATCCTTCGCCAATAAGAAACATCACTAAATTCATGCCGGCCAACATAATCGGAGGCCCGCAAGTATTCACCTAACTGGGTATCGGTGAGTTCCTCAAAAATACCCAAAACTTGGCATAGCTCAAAACTACTTATACCCCTGTACTCACCCCCTAAACGAGATCGAAGAAAGTCATTTGACAAATAATCGCTGACATTGTTAAATCGCACAGTTGAGTAGAATTCTTTAAGCATCACCGGATAAATTGGTTCGTTGATGCTGAAAACATGCTCCCAAGCGTGGGTGACTACTCTACCGTAGGGGATGGCGAGTAAGTTAGAAACATGGCGGCGCATACCCGCCTCTTCCAATGGGCCCCAGATAAAATACCAAGTGGCATTAATAGGCCTACGGTTTATCGTCTCAAATGTTTCTGTGTAGTCTTCGTCGTTTTGAACCTGTGTCAACCAAACTCGAGGATCATTTCGATCCTCCTCTTCTTCTTCTCCTGACGATGATGATGAATGATGTTGCTGTTGTGGTGGTTGTCGTGGTGGAGCCAAACCTGCTGTCCTTCCTCTCTTTGCCGGTCCTCCTCGGCTTGATTGTCCCTGCAAAACATTAACACCAGACCAAAAGAACATAGAAACCGTTGTGTTAATGTTAGCTAAAACATATTATGACTCATTTAAGCAAAAGCGTATGTTCACAATTTTAAACCAAAGTCAACTATAGTCAACATAAACCCGTTAATAACTTTTCAAAAATGAAAATCACAACTTCACAATGTAGCATCAACTTATGACTCAAGGATTCAAGCATGTTGTGTTATAGGTCATAACATTTAAATTTGCATTCTAATGATATTCATCACAAATCATAACACATTTTTCGCAATTTTAATTCAAATGACCTCATTATAACATCATACATTATGGCATTCCATTCCATCAATTTACTTCAACAGGCCCATACAAATGAAAATCAAGCATACATACTTCATAAGTTCATTACAATTCAACAATATGCTAAAAAATTCAAGAACATTCAAAAATGACCCGGCCAATTTGACATCAATACCACCAACACAATTAAATACTTATCAAGATTCATTAAAATCATACACAAACTCAACATCATGAACTAATCACCCTAAATTCGGATTCAAATTCCACAAACCCTAAAATCATGAACAAACCCTTAAAAGCATGTAATCTTTTCAAAATAAACACATTATGGGCAATTATACTACTAAGGCATGTTAATCTTAACAATAATCATGCAAATCAAACACCCCACACTTATCCTTCACCAATTTATAGATATAAACATACAATTCAAGTAATTGATAAAGAAAAGTGTAAAAATGGAGTATCCATACCCTAGAAAACATGATTTGAAGTTTGGATTTGAAGAAGAAAACGCGAAATTGAGGTAGAAATTAGGGTTTTTGGAGAGTGTTTCGTGTTTGGCAGAGAGAAATGGATAAAAATGTGTTTTTGTGGTTAAGAAATGGGTTGGATAGGTATTTAAAACGTATTTTTTTCTGAGTCAGACACGCTAGACGGCGTCCAGAAATGAGGACGGCGTCCAGGTATTTAAATTGGGACGGCGTCTAACATAATGGGACGGCGTCCAGGTCTTCATATGGGGACGGCGTCTAGAAAAAGAGGACGGCGTCCAGCTCTTCATATTGGGACGGCGTCCAGGAAAATGGGACGGCGTCCCATTGCACTAAAACTCACTGACCTGTTTTTCTGAGTCGCGCGTGTTTAAAGGCCAAACATAAATCATTTTGTACCAAACTAAAATTTATCGTGCACACATTTCAAATCTATTTACAATTGTGAACCATTTTTTAACGAGTCGTTCACCAAACTCGTCCCCATTTTGATTTATGCTTTGTTCTTGAAGTTGAGGTTAACCTCATCCTCAATTTCTAGGGGACCATCAACATAGTGTTTGACCCGGTGGCCATTCACTTTAAACGTGTCACCTTTTGCGTTTCTTAACTCCACTGTTCCATATGGAAAAAACTTATTAACCACAAATGGTCCCATCCATCGGGACTTGAGTTTTCCTGGAAAAAGATTAAATCGTGAGTTAAATAACAAAACACGATCACCCTCTTTAAATCTTTTGGATTCTTGAGACGGTTATCGTGCCAAACTTTGGTCTTTTCCTTGTAAATGAGTGAGTTTTCATAGGCATTTTGTCTCAACTCATCCAACTCATTAAGTTGGTTTAGACGAAGGTTTCCCGCTTCCGTAAGATCGAGATTACATGTCTTAAGAGCCCAATGTGATTTGTGCTCTATCTCCAAAGGGAGATGACATGCCTTCCCATAGACTAGGCGGTAAGGTGTGGTTCCAATAGGAGTTTTGTAGGCGGTTCTAAATGCCCACAAAGCATCGTCAAGCTTTGTTGACCACACCTTAGGATTTGATCCAACTGTTTTCTTAAGGATCCTTTTCAATGCCCGATTCGTGTTTTCAACTTGCCCACTTGTTTGTGGGTGATAAGATGTAGAAATTTTATGGGTTACCCCATATCGTTTCAACACCTTTTCCAATTGGGTGTTGCAAAAATGGGTACCACGGTCACTAATTAATGATTTCGGGGTACCAAATCGGGCAAAAAGCTCTTTAAGAAAAATTATAACAACTCGTGCATCGTTTGTGGGGAGAGCCTTTGCCTCCGCCCATTTTGACACATAGTCAACTGCAACGAGTATGTATTGGTTGGAATTAGATTTTGGGAATGGTCCCATGAAATCAATGCCCCAAATGTCGAAAACCTCACAAATTTGGATTATGTTTTGAGGCATTTCGTCTTTCTGACTAATTTTTCCTGCCCTTTGGCAAGAATCGCATGATTTACATACTTGGTGGGCATCCTTGAAGATGGTAGGCCAATAAAAACCGGCCTCATAGACTTTTCTCCCCGTAACTTGGGGTCCAAAATGTCCACCAGTGGGACCAAGATGACATTGGAGAAGAATCTGATTGCATTCTTACCCGGAGACACATCGACGGATTATCCCATCGGGACACCGTTTGAAGAGATACGGGTTTTCCCAAAAATAGTATTTTATGTCACTGAAATTTTTTTTTCGTTTCTGATGTGACATACCGGCTTCTAGGAATCCACCCGCAAGATAGTTGGCTATGTCTACAAACCATGGATCATCAATTTTCTCAATCTTCATGAGATTTTCGTCTGGAAAGTTATCTTGGATAACAGTCTCATGGAGAACCCCAAGATTCGGGTTCTCAAGTCGAGAAAGGTGATCGGCAGCTAGGTTTTTGGCCCCCTTTTTGTCTTTAATATCGATGTCGAATTCTTGCAAAAGCAAGACCCAACGTAGTAACCGGGGTTTAGCATCTTGCTTAGCAAGCAAGTACTTCAATGCCGAGTGGTCTGTATAGACAACCGTCTTTGCTAGTACCAAATAGGATCGGAATTTATCAAACGAAAAGACGATTGCCAGGAGTTCCTTCTCGGTGGTAGTGTAATTAAGTTGGGCTCCTTGCAATGTCTTGCTAGCATAATAAATGGGCTTGAAATGTCTTTCAATTCTTTGCCCCAAGACGGCACCAATAGCAAAGTAACTAGCGTCACACATAAGTTCGAATGGTATTGACCAATTCGGCGATATGAGAATGGGTGATTGTGTGAGCTTTGTTTTAAGTAGGTTAAAAGCGGGAAGACACTCGTCCGTAAAGACAAATGGAGCGTCTTTCTCAAGAAGTTTGTTCATGGGGGTTGCAATTTTGGAAAAATCTTTAATGAACCGCCGGTAAAAACCGGCGTGCCCCAGAAAACTTCTTACGCCTTTTACATTTGACGGTGGTGGTAATTTGGCTATGACTTCCACTTTAGCTCTATCCACCTCCAGACCCGCACAAGAAATTTTATGACCCAATACAATTCCCTCTTTTACCATAAAATGGCATTTTTCCCAGTTTAGCACAAGATTTGATTCTTCACACCTAATCAACATACGCTCAAGATTATGAAGACATGAGTCAAAAGAATCACCGAAGACTGAAAAGTCATCCATGAATACTTCCATAAAGTCTTCAATCATATCATGAAAAATAGCTACCATACACCTTTGAAAGGTAGCAGGAGCATTGCATAAGCCAAAGGGCATACGTCGATAGGAGAAAGTACCATAAGGGCATGTAAAGGTCATTTTCTCTTGGTCCTCTGGTGCTATAGGGATTTGAAAATATCCCGAGAAACCGTCAAGAAAACAATAAAAGTTCTTTCCTGCCAACCTTTCCAACATTTGATCAATGTAAGGAAGGGGAAAATGGTCTTTTCGGGTGGCATCATTTAATTTTCTGTAATCAATACATACCCTCCAACCCGTGATAGTCCTGGTAGAAATTAATTGGTCGTCTTCATTTGTGACAACGGTCATGCCACCCTTTTTGGGCACGCATTGGACCGGACTCACCCAAGGGCTATCCGAAATTGGATAAATGAGACCTGCATCTAGGAGTTTGACAATCTCCTTTTTAACAACTTCTTGCATATTAGGGTTGAGTCACCTTTGTCTTTGTACACATGGCTTATAGTTATCTTCCATTAATATCTTACGCGTACAATAAGAGGGACTTATACCCTTGATGTCATGAATTTTCCATGCTAGAGCCGTTTTATGGGCTTTTAACATGGAAACAAGTTTAGACTTCTCACTTACAGAGAGTTCGGATGAAATGATAACCGGGAGAGTAGAACCTTCTTGTAGGTAAGCATATTCCAAGTGTTTTGGAAGTGGATTGAGTTCTAAAACGGGAGGTTCTTCAATCGATGTTTTACATCGGTACTCATTTCCTAAATCCAACTTTCTGTATTCTTCATCATTTGGCTCATAACCGTTAGCCATCAAGGTGGTCAACATCTCCACTTCTTCCAACATATTCTCTTCATCACCTTCCGCAAAAATGCATTCTCCCGTACCTTGCAATTCTGGAAACTCCTGCAACAACTCCGAATATGTGTCTATGGTTTGCACATAATAACATTGATCATCAGTAGACTCGGGGTATTGTAGGGCATGGTCAACAGAAAAGGTAACCTTCATATCCTCAATACTAAGGGTCAATTTCTACCCATGAACATCTATCATAGCTCTAGCAGTATTGAGGAAAGGTCGACCTAATATAAGAGGCACACGTGTGTCCTCCTCCATGTCCAAAATTACAAAGTCAGCCGGAAATACTAGGGTACCTACTTTTACCAACATATTCTCTAAAATTCCACGAAGGAATTTAACAGAGCGGTCCGCTAGTTGAATTGCCATTCGGGTTGGTTTTAGTACCCCGGGGTTTAGCTTAACATATAATGAATAAGGCATTAAATTTATGCTAGCCCCTAAATCCGCTAATGCTTTAATGCATTCCAAATCTCCCAGGAGACATGGTATGGTAAAACTTCCAGGATCTGCAAATTTTTTTGGTATTTTGTTCATCAAAATTGCTGAACAATTAGCATTCATGGTGACGGATGAAAGTTCCTCCATTTTCTTCCGATTAGTAAGTAAGTCTTTTAAGAACTTAGCATACTTGGGCATACCTGAGATTACATCAATGAAAGGCATATTTATGTTAATTTGTTTAAACATATCTAGGAATTTTGACCTTTCTGCCTCTAGCCTTTCTTGTTGTTGTTTTCTTGGGTATGGGAGCGGTGGTTGATATGGTTTCACTACGGGTTTTTCCCGTTCTTCCTTTTCAACCACTTTTTCCGGCTCCTTAACCGGTTCATCATTTCGGTTCAACGGAACACTAAAATCAGAATTTTCGGGCATTTTTGAAGCATCGTATGCTAAACCACTCCGTGTGGTGATAACATTGGCGTGCTCATTTCGAGGGTTCTTATTTGTATCGCCCGGTAAACTACCTGGTTTTCTCTCACTAAGTAAATTAGCTAAACCACTCATTTGTTTCTCCAAATTCTGAATTGAGACTTGTTGATTTCGAAACTGGTGTTCGTTTTTCTCGTTGGTTTGGTTTATATTTGTGACAAGCTGAGTTTGTGATGAAATCAACTTTTCCAACATACTCTCCAAATTTGACTTTTTTTCTTCCTGTTGGGGTTTTTGATAAAAACCCGGAGTTTGTTGTTGGAACCCACTACTTGACCCTTGTTGGTAATTGGAATTTTGACCTTGAGGGTTGTAGGGGTTGTTAAAGTTCCGGTTAAATTGGGCTCTTCCTTGAAATTGATTGTTATTCCTTTGGCTTACGAAAGCCACTTCTTCTTTTTGAGCCATTGTTAAACTGGCATCACAGTCTTTTCCTAAATGAAGACCACCACAGTATTCACAACCTACTTTCATACTATGAATTTCCTTGGTGATTTTATCCATGGTTCGAGCAACACCGTCTATTTTAACACTTAGGGAACTAAGGTCATCATAGGCGCCGGCGCTTTGGACTTGAGCATTACGAGTAATTGGGCGTCTTGATGCCACTCATGAGAATAATCGGCTAGCTTCTCGATTATTTCATAAGCCTCTTGCTCGGTTTTGTCCATAAGAGAACCACCGGCCGCTTGGTCAATTGAAATTCGGGTTGCTACATCACAACCTTTGTAAAAGATTTGGACCTTTTGAAAGGTGTCCAAACCATGGTTTGGACAACCTCTTAGCATTTTGGAAAATCGATTCCATGCTTCGTACAGGGTTTCCATCGGCTTTTGACAGAATTGGGTAATTTCGTGTTGGAGTCTCGCGGACTTGGATGCTGGAAAATATTTCTTAAGAAATTTTTCCAACATACCGTCCCATGTTTCTATCGTAGCCTCGGCCAATGAATCTAACCAACTTCGTGCTTCTCCTTGGAGTGTCCAAGGGAAAAGTCTTAATAATATGGCTTGGTCAGTTTCTGGTTTAAGTTTAAAAAGAAGACATATCTCTTGAAAGAGACGAATATGTTAGTTTGCATCTTCATTCGGACCACCACCAAATTGACACCTGTTATTAATCATTTGAAGAATAGGTCCTTTTATTTCAAAAGTTACCTCACCAGTAGGTGGAGTAATAGCACTACCTTGTCCGGTCCGGGTTGCTTTCATCTTTGCTGCCATTGATTGTCGTGGTACCAACGGTCTTTCTCCTTCCATTTCAAAATTTGGGGGTTGAACGGGTTTACCAAAGTCTGAATATCGAGGCTTGGTCGTACTTGATTCTGAATCAAAGGTTTCTTGCTTTGATGAAGATTCAAAAATTTCAAGTACTTCTTTTGAAATCCTACCAAGCTTTCTATTAGGTTCTGTAAACGGTGTAAGTAATGGAGATTCTGAACTTCGGGTATGTGGCATATGCGACCTATAAACTGTCAATCACACAACTAACAAAAATTATTAAACATACCGATTCTATAAGTTTAAAAATCAAAGGCTATTAAAAATTTAAAATAATTAAGAAACTACTTAATCGCAAATCAGTTAATAATTCTATTTTGACACAAAATTGTCCCCGGCAGCGGCGCCAAAAACTTGATGTGCGAAAAGTGGTATATGAATTATTGTATGAAAAATACCGGTTTTAAAGATTACACACACTAACGGGCAGTGTACCCGATCGTGTAGTAGTATAGATAATGGTAAAATCCGTGTATCGTTCTAAGGACAGTTGTATTAGTCAAACTAGAATTATAAACTATATTATGATTAACTAAGTAAATGAAGTTTAAAGGTACAAGTTTTATGTTTTGTGGCTTATTTAACGATTAGCCAAATCAGAGAAGAGTAAAAGTAAAAACAATATTTTTGGTCTTTTAAATTTATAAGTGCAAGGAAAGCAATTAAGATAGTTTTGATATCAAAGAGATGAAATATGCTCATCTAGACTTTTTACCCTCGATGTGAATGTTTATTTAGGATTAAGATCGGATTGATTGGTTATGCACGAGAACTAATTGATCGGTTTACCAAGAGTAGTCTTGAATAAACACTCAAACGGGATTACACGACGCAAGTGATGTTCTTGTCATCTAAGACCTCCTATTTGTAATCAACTAATTCAACTAGTCTAAAGACTTGAAGAATGATCAAGTCAATGGTGTGTTGATCATGATCCACTCCTATGTCAACTAATGGTTTAGCTTAGTTCATTCCCTTGATCTGGTTAAATGTTCAATTCACCCAACCCAAGTAAACAATTAAGTGTGGTAATAAGATCCCTATAAACGTCACTAGATAAGGCAATTTACTAACACCTATTAGTTATATGGAATTGAGTAGTGAAAATATGTATAACAGATTCTAGGGAATTGATCGTTCACCTAGACAACTACACATATCAGTTAAGCTATCTGAGAGTATCTACAAGAGTCATTCTTACATTCCTATATAGATTAACCGTTTGAACGCAACTTACCCCTTTTGGTAAAAGATGGGCAAACACTTGTCACTAGGTGTAAATCAATATACTAAATCATCAAGATGGTGTTTCTTAGTTGAACAAGTATACTAACTAGTTGAATCGAAAAGATTAAACTTAACAAGAATGGTTCTTGTATTCAAACATCAAACTATCGTACATGGTAACTATCAATCAAAAGTAAACATTCAACATCTCGGTTATTTATCTAGATGAACATAAAAGAAACTAGCCAACAATCATGGTAACAGACAACATAAAAATCAGATTAACAACTGAAATCATTGTTTTAGAACAAGGAATAACCTACAAGAACAAGGAGTTCTTGGATGATGAAGGTTTTGATCTTTGATGTCTTGATGTTGAGCCTCTTCCAAGAGCTTGGAGTTCTCCAATTTTGCTCCTAAAAATCGTCTCTGTACTCTCTGGTTCGTAAGCTATCAAACAGTCCTTCAAAACAGTAGTTTTAAAGTGGAGAAAGTAGGTAAAAAGCACAAAAGTCGGCTGAAACCTACTACGGGACGGCGTCCAACAAGGCTGGACGGCGTCCCGTCCTTAAGAGCTAGACGGCGTCCTGTAAAACCAGGACGGCGTCCTGTTTCAAGAAGCTGGACGGCGTCCTATAATCCTGGACGGCGTCCAGATATGCTGAAATCCACTGTTTCGCTTTCTTTTCAATCCTCTTTTATTTGGACGAAGCCTAACACCTTGGAAGCTTTGTTTTACCATTTTAGAACACTAAATAGACCTTAAGTCGTATTGGGATCAACCAATGTCATAAATCATCAAAACTCTTTGTAAATCACTCTTCCGATACAAATTTGCGCATCTTGGATTATCACTTGTAGAAACGCCTTCATTATCCTCGATACTAGAGCATTTTACACGATATTGCGATAGATATATATGATGTTATTGAGCAATATAAGTAGTTATGCCTTTTGGTCTTACGAATGCACCGGCGGCATTCATGGATCTTATGAACCGAGTGTGCCAACCTATGTTGGACAAGTCGGTGATCGTGTTCATTGACGACATACTAGTCTACTCGAAAAGTATGAACGAACATGAACGCCATTTGCGTGAGGTTTTGATAACATTACGAAGGGAGAAGTTGTATGCTAAGTTCTCCAAATGTGAATTTTGGCTAAGGGAAGTTCAATTCCTTGGCCACATTGTGAACAAAGATGGCATTCAAGTAGATCCGGGGAAGATAGAGACGGTGAAGAGTTGGAGATAACCGACTACACCTACGGAGGTCCGAAGTTTTCTCGGATTGGCCGGTTATTATCGTCGGTTTATCCAAGACTTTTCTAAGATCGCTTCTTCATTGACAAAGTTGACGAGGAAGAACGTGAGATTTAATTGGGAGGACGAGCAAGAAATTGCTTTTCAATTGCTAAAAGAGAAGTTGTGTCAAGCTCCGGTGTTAGTGTTGCCGGAAGGAGTGGAAGACATGACGGTTTATTGTGATGCTTCGTTAAATGGACTCGGGTGTGTTCTAATGCAAAGAGGTAAAGTCATCGCTTATGCCTCTCGACAATTAAAGGAACACGAGACGAGATATCCAACTCATGATCTTGAGTTGGCGGCGGTTGTGCATGCGTTGAAAATTTAGCGCCATTACTTGTATGGTGTCAAGTGTATGATTTATTCGGATCATAAGAGTTTGAAACATCTCTTTAATCAACGAGATTTGAATTATCGTCAACGTAGGTGGATGGATGTGGTAAAAGACTATGATTGTGAAATACTTTATCATCCGGGCAAGGCGAATGTGGTCGCGGATGCGTTAAGTCGAAAGACTCATCACCCGACGTTACGATTGGGATTGTTACGTATGATTATTACTAACGATTTTCTTGAAAAACTCGGCATGATTCAAATAGAGGCTTACGTTCACAACAAGCATGCAGAGCGAATTGTGGGACAATCGGAGTTCATTACTATGGGCTCGCGGGGTTTGTTGTCTTTTCAAGGAAGAGTGTGGGTGCCTAAGATGGGAGATTATCGACAAGTGCTACTTGATGAAGCACATAAGTCAAAGTATTCCATTCATCCGGGCGCAACGAAAATGTATCTTGATTTAAGGAAAGATTATTGGTGGCCGGGCATGAAACGTGATGTTGTGAAGTATGTTGAGCAATGCGTCACGTGTTTGCAAGTTAAGGCCGAGCACCAAAAGCCGTATGGTAAGTTACAACCGTTAGAAATCCCGAAATAGAAATGGGAGCACGTTACCATGGATTTCATCACAAAGTTACCTAAAACGGCGAGGACCCAATTTGATTCGATTTAGGTTGTAGTAGATCGATTGACGAAAAGCGCTTTGTTTCTTCCCATTAAGGAAGCGATATCATCGGAGACCTTGGCTAAGTTGTTTATCAAGGAAGTCATCTCTCGACACGGTGTTCCTATATCTATTATTTCAGATCGAGATACTCGTTTTACATCTCGGTTTTGGGAAAAGTTTCATGAAGATATGGGTACGCAATTGAAGTTGAGCACGGCGTATCATCCTCAAACGGATGATCAAACCGAACGTACGAATAAAACCTTGGAGGATATGTTACGGGCATGTATTATTGATTTCGGTGGTAGTTGGGATGAGCATTTGCCTTTGGTGGAATTCTCGTACAATAATAGTTATCATACTAGTATTGAGATGCCACCTTATGAGATGCTTTATGGGCGTAGGTGTCGAACCCCGATTTGTTGGGGTGAAGTGGGACAAAAGGAAATCGGGAGTACCGATTTGGTTTTAGAGACGAATAGCAAGATTGATGTGATTCGAGAGCATTTGAAAAAGGCTCAAGATAGGCAGAAGACGTATGCCGACCAATGTAGACGAACGATCGAATTTCAAGAAGGTGACATGGCGATGCTTAAGGTTTCGCCATGGAAAGGTATTATTCGATTCCAGAAACGAGGAAAGTTAGCTCCTCGGTTTATTGGGTCGTTTAAGGTTTTAGATCGTGTTGGTGAAGTCGCGTATCGTTTGGAATTACCCGAAGAGCTTGCGGGGATCCATAATACATTTCATGTTTCCCATCTCCGTAAGTGTCTTGCAGATGATTCATCTTGGGTGCCATTAGACGAGATTGAGCTAAATAATAGGTTAGAGTATATTGAGGAACCGATTTCCATACTTGATGAGAAAGTCAAAAGGTTGAGACATAAAGAGGTTAGGACTTTTAAAGTTCAATGGCATCGTAGTAAGGGTTCCGAGTTTACTTGGGAGCCCGAAGAGTTTGTGCTGGTTTATCTTCCTTCTTGTCATGCGGCTTGGATCACGAGGACGCGCTCCGATTCAAGTGGAGGAGAGTTGTAACATCCCGTTTTTCCCATACGTATTGAAAGGTACATACTTAATCATTTGTACATTTATAACTCGTTAGCTTATGTGTAAATGTATGAATATACGTATAGATATACATATATGTATACTTGATAATGTGTGCATGTGTAAGTTTAATCATGGGTTTTGTTAACGTTAAGTCTTGTGAGACTATTGTTGAAGGCCGGGTGAATATAGGAAGCGGGTTTGGAATGTACAAATAAAATAAAATCGAAAATTGTTTAAATCGGTCGAACTGTCCAGTTACAGCCTTAGGCCGCACCGTGACAATTGGGTCCGCGCCGTGGCATATAAAGCAATTCCAGATCAGAAGTCAAGTTAAAAGGGGTCATTTTTCCTTCGTTAGGTAGCACCGCGACAAATGGGCCGCGCCGCGGCACCTCTGCAGTTCTGACTCCGATTTTAGCTCAAATTAAATAAATTTAAGGGGCAAATTGGTAATTTAACATGTGGATCTGATGGGAGCATTAAACCTCCACCACTAGTTCATTTATTTCATTTCCTTTTCTATTTTCTTTCCAATTTCTCTCCCAAAACACAAAACCCACTTAGTTTAATCTTGAAATTTGGAGTTGAAGATTTGTGAATCAAACCTAGGAGCGAGATTTAAAGTTGTTCTCTCCTTGTTACTAGCTACAAAAAGATAGTCTTGGTAAGTTCTAACTTTATGTTTTAAGTTTTAATTGGTTAATGGCTAGGGTTTGGGATACTAGAGATTTGTATGACCCATTTGAGGGTAAAATGGGTGAGTTTGAGTTATGTTGTTGTAAGGAAACCCTAATAGCCACTATTTAGGATTTTGGCCTTGTGATTTGAGGTTGTAAGTGTCAATTGGTGTTGTTAGTCACTAATGCACTTTAAGATTTATGAAAGAAGTGTAAATGGGTAAGTTTGACTTGATTGTGAGTCTAAGTATTATAAAATGGGTCAAAATGTACTAGTTGACCTAATTAGATGAAATGGGTATGGATTACCCTAAGTTTTGTGTTAATTGAAGTTAATAGACTTTAATTCACTAGTCTTAGTGATTAAAGTCGAGTCTTGGCCATTTATGGGCGGTTGTGAGTAGTTGAGTCATTTAATGCAACTTGGGTCATTAAATGCTCAAGTGGGAGTATTGTGGTTAATCCCACTAGTTGTGAAATTGAATGTGCACTTAATGATTTAGGTACATTGTGTTGAAGCTGAAATGTCCCGTTCTTATTGATTAAAAATGTTCCATATTAATTGATTTCGTTGCGAGGTTTTGACCTCTATATGAGACGTTTTTCAAAGACTGCATTCATTTTAAAACAAACCATAACCTTTATTTCATCAATAAAGGTTTAAAAAGCTTTACGTAGATTATCAAATAATGATAATCTAAAATATCCTGTTTACACACGACCATTACATAATGGTTTACAATACCAATATGTTACAACAAAATAAGCTTCTTGAATGCAGTTTTTACACAATATCATACAAGCATGGACTCCAAATCTCGTCCTTATTTAAGTATGCGACAGCGGAAGCTTTTAATAATCACCTGAGAATAAACATGCTTAAAACGTCAACAAAAATGTTGGTGAGTTATAGGTTTAACCTATATATATCAAATCATAATAATAGACCACAAGATTTCATATTTCAATACACATCCCATACATAGAGATAAAAATCATTCATATGGTGAACACCTGGTAACCGACATTAACAAGATGCATATATAAGAATATCCCCATCATTCCGGGACACCCTTCGGATATGATATAAATTTCGAAGTACTAAAGCATCCGGTACTTTGGATGGGGTTTGTTAGGCCCAATAGATCTATCTTTAGGATTCGCGTCAATTAGGGTGTCTGTTCCCTAATTCTTAGATTACCAGACTTAATAAAAAGGGGCATATTCGATTTCGATAATTCAACCATAGAATGTAGTTTCACGTACTAGTGTCTATTTTGTAAATTATTTATAAAACCTGCATGTATTCTTATCTCAAAAATATTAGATTTTAAAAGTGGGACTATAACTCACTTTCACAGATTTTTACTTCTTCGGGAAGTAAGACTTGGCCACTGGTTGATTCACGAACCTATAATAATATATACATATATATCAAAGTATATTCAAAATATATTTACAACACTTTTAATATATTTTGATGTTTTAAGTTTATTAAGTCAGCTGTCCTCGTTAGTAACTTACAACAAGTTGTCCACAGTTAGATGTACAGAAATAAATCGATAAATATTATCTTGAATCAATCCACGACCCAGTGTATACGTATCTCAGTATTGATCACAACTCAAACTATATATATTTTGGAATCAACCTCAACCCTGTATAGCTAACTCCAACATTCACATATAGAGTGTCTATGGTTGTTCCGAAATATATATAGATGTGTCGACATGATAGGTCGAAACATTGTATACGTGTCTATGGTATCTCAAGATTACATAATATATAATACAAGTTGATTAAGTTATGGTTGGAATAGATTTGTTACCAATTTTCACGTAGCTAAAATGAGAAAAATTATCCAATCTTGTTTTACCCATAATTTCTTCATTTTAAATCCGTTTTGAGTGAATAAAATTGCTATGGTTTCATATTGAACTCTATTTTATGAATCTAAACAGAAAAAGTATAGGTTTATAGTCGGAAAAATAAGTTACAAGTCGTTTTTGTAAAGGTAGTCATTTCAGTCGAAAGAACGACGTCTAGATGACCATTTTAGAAAACATACTTCCACTTTGAGTTTAACCATAATTTTTGGATATAGTTTCATGTTCATAATAAAAATCATTTTCTCATAATAACAACTTTTAAATCAAAGTTTATCATAGTTTTTAATTAACTAACCCAAAACAGCCCGCGGTGTTACTACGACGGCGTAAATCCGGTTTTACGGTGTTTTTCGTGTTTCCAGGTTTTAAATCATTAAGTTAGCATATCATATAGATATAGAACATGTGTTTAGTTGATTTTAAAAGTCAAGTTAGAAGGATTAACTTTTGTTTGCGAACAAGTTTAGAATTAACTAAACTTTGTTCTAGTGATTACAAGTTTAAACCTTCGAATAAGATAGCTTTATATGTATGAATCGAATGATGTTATGAACATCATTACTATCTTAAGTTCCTTGGATAAACCTACTAGAAAAGAGAAAAATGGATCTAGCTTCAACGGATCCTTGGATGGCTCGAAGTTCTTGAAGCAGAATCATGACACGAAAACAAGTTCAAGTAAGATCATCACTTGAAATAAGTTTGTTATAGTTATAGAAATTGAACCAGAGTTTGAATATGATTATTACCTTGTATTAGAATGATAACCTACTGTAAGAAACAAAGATTTCTTGAGGTTGGATGATCACCTTACAAGATTGGAAGTGAGCTAGCAAACTTGAAAGTATTCTTGATTTTATGTAACTAGAACTTGTAGAATATATGAAGAACACTTAGAACTTGAAGATAGAACTTGAGAGAGATCAATCTGATGAAGAAAATTGAAGAATGGAAGTGTTTGTAGGTGTTTTTGGTCGTTGGTGTATGGATTAGATATAAAGGATATGTAATTTTGTTTTCATGTAAATAAGTCATGAATGATTACTCATATTTTTGTAATTTTATGAGATATTTCATGCTAGTTGCCAAATGATGGTTCCCACATATGTTAGGTGACTCACATGGGCTGCTAAGAGCTGATCATTGGAGTGTATATACCAATAGTACATACATCTAAAAGCTGTGTATTGTACGAGTACGAATACGGGTGCATACGAGTAGAATTGTTGATGAAACTGAACGAGGATGTAATTGTAAGCATTTTTTTAAGTAGAAGTATTTTAATAAGTGTATTGAAGTCTTTCAAAAGTGTATAAATACATATTAAAACACTACATGTATATACATTTTAACTGAGTCGTTAAGTCATCGTTAGTCGTTACATGTAAGTGTTGTTTTGAAAACTTTAGGTTAACGATCTTGTTAAATGTTGTTAACCCAATGTTTATAATATCAAATGAGATTTTAAATTATTATATTATCATGATATTATCATGTATGAATATCTCTTAATATGATATATATATACATTAAATGTCTTTACAACGATAATCGTTACATATATGTCTCGTTTAAAAATTATTAAGTTAGTAGTCTTGTTTTTACATATGTAGTTCATTGTTAATATACTTAATGATATGTTTACTTATCATAGTATCATGTTAACTATATATATATCCATATATATGTCATCATATAGTTTTTACAAGTTTTAACGTTCGTGAATCACCGGTCAACTTGGGTGGTCAATTGTCTATATGAAACATATTTCAATTAATCAAGTCTTAACAAGTTTGATTGCTTAACATGTTGGAAACATTTAATCATTTAATATCAATCTCAATTAATATATATAAACATGGAAAAGTTCGGGTCACTACAGTACCTACCCGTTAAATAAATTTCGTCCCGAAATTTTAAGCTGTTGACGAATCTTCTGGAAATAGATGCGGGTATTTCTTCTTCATCTGATCTTCACGCTCCCAGGTGAACTCGGGTCCTCTACGAGCATTCCATCGAACCTTAACAATTGGTATCTTGTTTTGCTTAAGTCTTTTAACCTCACGATCCATTATTTCGACGGGTTCTTCGATGAATTGAAGTTTTTCGTTGATTTGGATTTCATCTAACGGAATAGTGAGATCTTCTTTAGCAAAACATTTCTTCAAATTCGAGACGTGGAAAGTGTTATGTACAGCCGCGAGTTGTTGAGGTAACTCAAGTCGGTAAGCTACTGGTCCGACACGATCAATAATCTTGAATGGTCCAATATACCTTGGATTTAATTTCCCTCGTTTACCAAATCAAACAACGCCTTTCCAAGGTGCAACTTTAAGCATGACCATCTCTCCAATTTCAAATTCTATATCTTTTCTTTTAATGTCAGCATAGCTCTTTTGTCGACTTTGGGCGGTTTTCAACCGTTGTTGAATTTGGATGATCTTCTCGGTAGTTTCTTTTATAATCTCCGGACCCGTAATCTGTCTATCCCCCACTTCACTCCAACAAATCGGAGACCTGCACTTTCTACCATAAAGTGCTTCAAACGGCGCCATCTCAATGCTTGAATGGTAGCTGTTGTTGTAGGAAAATTCTGCTAACGGTAGATGTCGATCCCAACTGTTTCCGAAATCAATAACACATGCTCGTAGCATGTCTTCAAGCGTTTGTATCGTCCTTTCGCTCTGCCCATCAGTTTGTGGATGATAGGCAGTACTCATGTCTAGACGAGTTCCTAATGCTTGCTGTAATGTCTGCCAGAATCTTGAAATAAATCTGCCATCCCTATCAGAGATAATAGAGATTGGTATTCCATGTCTGGAGACGACTTCCTTCAAATACAGTCGTGCTAACTTCTCCATCTTGTCATCTTCTCTTATTGGCAGGAAGTGTGCTGATTTGGTGAGACGATCAACTATTACCCAAATAGTATCAAAACCACTTGCAGTCCTTGGAAATTTAGTGATGAAATCCATGGTAATGTTTTCCCATTTCCATTCCGGGATTTCGAGTTGTTGAAGTAGACCTGATGGTTTCTGATGCTCAGCTTTGACCTTAGAACACGTCAAACATTCTCCCACGTATTTAGCAACATCAGCTTTCATACCCGGCCACCAAAAATGTTTCTTGAGATCCTTGTACATCTTCCCCGTTCCAGGATGTATTGAGTATCTGGTTTTATGAGCTTCTCTAAGTACCATTTCTCTCATATCTCCAAATTTTAGTACCCAAATCCTTTCAGCCCTATACCGGGTTCCGTCTTCCCGAATATTAAGATGCTTCTCCGATCCTTTTAGTATTTCATCCTTTAAATTTCCCTCTTTTAAAACTCCTTGTTGCGCCTCCTTTATTTGAGTAGTAAGGTTATTATGAATCATTATATTCATAGATTTTACTCGAATGGGTTCTCTATCCTTCCTGCTCAAGGCATCGGCTACCACATTTGCCTTCCCCGGGTGGTAACGAATCTCAAAGTCGTAATCATTCAACAATTCAATCCACCTACGCTGCCTCATATTCAGTTGTTTCTGATTAAATATGTGTTGAAGACTTTTGTGGTCGGTATATATAATACTTTTGACCCCATATAAGTAGTGCCTCCAAGTCTTTAATGCAAAAACAACCGCGCCTAATTCCAAATCATGTGTCGTATAATTTTGTTCGTGAATCTTCAATTGTCTAGACGCATAAGCAATCACCTTCGTTCGTTGCATTAATACACAACCAAGACCTTGCTTTGATGCGTCACAATAAATCACAAAATCATCATTCCCTTCAGGCAATGACAATATAGGTGCCGTAGTTAGCTTTTTCTTCAATAACTGAAACGCTTTCTCTTGTTCATCATTCCATTCAAATTTCTTCCCTTTATGCGTTAATACAGTCAAGGGTTTTGCTATTCTGGAAAAGTCTTGGATGAACCTTCTGTAGTAACCAGCTAGTCCTAAAAACTGGCGTATGTGTTTTGGAGTTTTCGGGGTTTCCCACTTTTCAACAGTTTCTATCTTTGCCGGATCCACCTTAATACCTTCTTTGTTCACTATGTGACCGAGGAATTGAACTTCTTCCAACCAAAATGCACACTTTGAAAACTTAGCATACAATTCTTCCTTCCTCAATACTTCTAACACCTTTCTCAAATGTTCATCGTGTTCTTGGTTATTCTTTGAGTAAATAAGTATGTCATCAATGAAAACAATGACAAACTTGTCAAGGTATGGTCAACACACTCGGTTCATAAGGTCCATGAACACAGCTGGTGCATTAGTTAAACCAAACGGCATGACCATAAACTCGTAATGACCGTAACGTATTCTGAAAGCAGTTTTTGGAATATCATCTTCTTTCACCCGCATTTGATGATACCCGGAACGTAAGTCAATCTTTGAATAAACAGTCGAGCCTTGTAGTTGATCAAATAAGTCGTCGATTCTCGGTAGTGGGTAGCGGTTCTTGATGGTAAGTTTGTTCAACTCTCGGTAGTCGATACACAACCTGAATGTACCATCTTTCTTCTCGACAAACAAAACAGGAGCTCCCCACGGTGATGTGCTTGGTCGAATGAAACCACGCTCTAAAAGTTCTTGTAATTAGCTTTGTAGTTCTTTCATCTCGCTGGGTGCGAGTCTGTAAGGAGCACGAGCTATTGGTGCAGCTCCTGGTACAAGATCTATTTGAAATGCAACGGATCGATGTGGGGGTAATCCCGGTAATTCTTTCGGAAATACATCGGGAAATTCTTTTGCAATGGGAACATCATTGATGCTCTTTTCTTCAGTTTGTACTTTCTCGACATGTGCTAGAACAGTATAGCAACCTTTTCTTATTAGTTTTTGTGCCTTCAAATTACTAATAAGATGTAGCTTCGTGTTGCCCTTTTCTCCGTACACCATTAAGGGTTTTCCTTTTTCTCGTATAATGCAAATTGCATTTTTGTAACAAACGATCTCTGCTTTCACTTCTTTCAACCAGTCCATACCGATTATCACATCAAAACTCCCTAACTCTACTGGTATCAAATCAATCTTAAATGTTTCACTAACCAGTTTAATTTCTCGATTCCGACATATATTATCTGCTGAAATTAATTTACCATTTGCTAATTCGAGTAAAAATTTACTATCCAAAGGCGTCAATGGACAACTTAATTTAGCACAAAAATCTCTACTCATATAGCTTCTATCCGCACCCGAATCAAATAAAACGTAAGCAGATTTATTGTCAATAAGAAACGTACCCGTAACAAGCTTCGGGTCTTCCTGTGCCTCTGCCGCATTAATATTGAAAACTCTTCCGCGGCCTTGTCCATTCATGTTCTCCTGGTTCGGGCAATTTCTAATAATGTGGCCCGGTTTTCCACATTTATAACAAACTACATTGGCATAACTTGCTCCAACACTACTTGCTCCGCCATTACTCGTTCCGACACCATTTGTTCCTTTCGTTCTATTAACCCCTGGTCCGTAGACCTCACACTTCACCGCGCTATGACCATTTCTTTTACACTTGTTGCAAAATTTGGTGCAGAACCCCGAGTGATACTTTTCACACCTTTGGCATAGCTGCTTCTGATTGTTGTTGTTGTTGCGGTTATTACTGTTGTTGGGATGATTGTTGTAGTTGCTGTTGTTGTTGTTGTTGTTGTTATTGTTGTTGTTGTTGGGATGTTTGTTGTAGTCGCGATTGATGTTGCGATTGTTGGGATAATTGTTGCGATTATTGTTGTAATTGCTGTTGTTGTTGTATTGGTGATTCTTATCACCGTTTTCCTCCCACTTTCTTTTGACTTGCTTCACATTGGCCTCTTCAGCAGTCTGTTCTTTAATTCTTTCTTCAATCTGGTTCACTAGTTTGTGAGCCATTCTACATGCCTGTTGTATGGAGGCGGGCTCGTGTGAACTTATATCTTCTTGGATTCTTTCCGGTAATCCTTTCACAAACGCGTCGATCTTCTCTTCCTCATCTTCGAATGCTCCCGGACACAATAGACACAATTCTGTGAATCGTCTTTCGTACGTGGTAATATCAAATCCTTGGGTTCGTAACCCTCTAAGTTCTGTCTTGAGCTTATTGACCTCGGTTCTGGGACTGTACTTCTCGTTCATCAAGTGCTTGAATGCTGACCACGGTAGTGCGTACGCATCGTCTTGTACCACTTGCTCTAGATAGGTATTCCACCATGTTAACGCAGAACCTGTGAAAGTATGCGTAGCGTACTTCACTTTGTCCTCTTCAGTACACTTACTTATGGAAAACACCGATTCGACCTTCTCGGTCCACCGTTTCAATCCGATCGGTCCTTCGGTTCCATCAAATTCCAAAGGTTTGCAGGCAGTGAATTCTTTGTAGGTGCATCCTACACGATTTCCTGTACTGCTAGATCCAAGGTTATTGTTGGTATGTAGCGCAGCCTGTACTGCGGCTATGTTTGAAGCTAGAAAAGTACGGAATTCCTCTTCATTCATATTCACGGTGTGTCGAGTAGTCGGTGCCATTTCCTTCAAAATAATCAAATGGAACAAGTTAATCATACAGAATATTAAGAGTAGTTAATAGTATTTCATAGCATAATATGAACTCATTTATAAAAGCTTTTTCTTCATATTAGCGTTTTATAAGTTTAAATTCGGGTAGTACCTACCAGTTAAGTTCATACTTAGTAGCTAATATACAATTCAACTACTACAATTCTATATGAAAAACTGATTATAATAATATTTCGCGTTCAAACTTTTACACAATATTTTACAAACTTACAATACCGCTTATTTTACATATAGCATGAAATATAGCACACAATAAATTTGATACAAGATGGTTGTGAAGATAATTCTAGCTAGTACACAAGTCGTTCAGCAAAGGCAATAAAGACACGTAATTCATACGTCCAGAAACAATTCATGCATTCTGGTTTTACTAGGATTACTTCCCATCCTTGGTCTTGTGGAACATAACCGTTATGGCCGTTGATAAGACAGCGTGTTGTAACGTCGTCAAAGGGACGAGGGTTACGTAATGTCCAATCTAAAAACCTCATTTCTTACCTCAATTACCGACTCCGTCACTTGTGGGAACGTTTTGTTTAATAGTTGTAGCCCGATGTTCTTGTTCTCACTTTGGTGAGAAGCGAACATTACTAATCCGTAAGCATAACATGCTTCTTTATGTTGCATGTTAGCCGCTTTTTCTAAATCACGAAATCCAATATTCGGATATATTGAGTCAAAATAATTTCTTAACCCATTGCGTAAAATAGCATTTGGATTCCCCGCAATATATGCGTCAAAGTAAACACATCGTAACTTATGGATTTCCCAATGTGATATCCCCCATCTTTCGAACGAAGGCCTTTTATAAACCAAGGCATTCTTGGAATGTTCTTCGAATGTCTTACAAACTGATCTCGCCTTAAATAGTTGTGCCGAAGAATTCTGACCGACTCTAGACAAGATTTCATCAATCATGTCTCCGGGTAGGTCTCTTAAAATATTGGGTTGTCTATCCATTTTGTATTTTTATACTGTAAAATAGACAAGAGTTAGATTCATAAAAAAAATACTTATTAATACAAGCAATTTTTACATATATCATAAAGCATAAGCACACTATATTACATATATTACACCACACGAATACAACTATCTTATTCCGACTCGCTTGTTTCTTCTTCTTCGGTTTTGGTTCGTTTTGCCAAGTTTCTAGGGATATATGATGTTCCCCTAATACGAGCCGTCGTTTTCCACATTGGTTTAGAAAAACCTGGTGGTTTAGAGGTTCCCGGGTCATTGTTACAACTTAAGGACTTCGGGGGTTGACGATACATATAAAGTTCATCGGGGTTGGAATTAGATTTCTCTATTTTTATGCCCTTTCCCTTATTATTTTCTTTTGCCTTTTTAAATTCAGTTGGGGTAATTTCTATAACATCATCGGAATTCTCGTCGGAATCCAATTCATCAGAGAATTGGTAATCCTCCCAATATTTTGCTTCCTTGGCGGAAACACCATTGACCATAATTAACCTTGGTCGATTGGTTGAGGATTTTTCTTTTACTTAACCGTTTTATTATTTCCCCCACCGGTTCTATTTCTTCATCCGGTTCCGATTCTTCTTCCGGTTCCGATTCTTCTTCCGGTTCCTACTCTTCTTCCGATTCCTCTTCGGGAACTTGTGAATCAGTCCACGAATCATTCCAATTTACATTTGACTCTTCATTATTATTAGGTGAGTCAATGGGACTTGTTCTAGAGGTAGACATCTATCACATAATATCAAACGCGTTAAGAGATCAATATATCACATAATATTCACATGTTAAAAATATATAGTTTCCAACAAAATTTGTTAAGCAATCATTTTTCAAGTAAACACGGTCGAAGTCCAGACTC
The DNA here is from genome assembly GCF_046630445.1 of Rutidosis leptorrhynchoides. NCBI lineage: Eukaryota > Viridiplantae > Streptophyta > Magnoliopsida > Asterales > Asteraceae > Rutidosis > Rutidosis leptorrhynchoides. The sequence continues at coordinate 141,339,318 of NC_092338.1, forward strand.
ACTAATGCATCCTAACAAACTCGATAAGACACACTAATGCAAAATTCTGGTTCTCTAAGACCAACGCTCGGATACCAACTGAAATGTCCCGTTCTTATTGATTAAAAACGTTCCATATTAATTGATTTCGTTGCGAGGTTTTGACCTCTATATGAGACGTTTTTCAAAGACTGCATTCATTTTAAAACAAACCATAACCTTTATTTCATCAATAAAGGTTTAAAAAGCTTTACGTAGATTATCAAATAATGATAATCTAAAATATCCTGTTTACACACGACCATTACATAATGGTTTACAATACCAATATGTTACAACAAAATAAGTTTCTTGAATGCAGTTTTTACACAATATCATACAAGCATGGACTCCAAATCTCGTCCTTATTTAAGTATGCGACAGCGGAAGCTCTTAATAATCACCTGAGAATAAACATGCTTAAAACGTCAACAAAAATGTTGGTGAGTTATAGGTTTAACCTATATATATCAAATCATAATAATAGGCCACAAGATTTCATATTTCAATACACATCCCATACATAGAGATAAAAATCATTCATATGGTGAACACCTGGTAACCGAAATTAACAAGATGCATATATAAGAATATCCCCATCATTCCGGGACACGCTTCGGATATGATATAAATTTCGAAGTACTAAAGCATCCGGTACTTTGGATGGGGTTTGTTAGGCCCAATAGATCTATCTTTAGGATTCGCGTCAATTAGGGTGTCTGTTCCCTAATTCTTAGATTACCAGACTTAATAAAAAGGGGCATCTTCGATTTCGATAATTCAACCATAGAATGTAGTTTCACGTACTTGTGTCTATTTTGTAAATTATTTATAAAACTTGCATGTATTCTCATCCCAAAAATATTAGATTTTAAAAGTGGGACTATAACTCACTTTCACAGATTTTTACTTCGTCGGGAAGTAAGACTTGGCCACTGGTTGATTCACGAACCTATAACAATATATACATATATATCAAAGTATGTTCAAAATATATTTACAACACTTTTAATATATTTTGATGTTTTAAGTTTATTAAGTCAGCTGTCCTCGTTAGTAACCTACAACTAGTTGTCCACAGTTAGATGTACAGAAATAAATTGATAAATATTATCTTGAATAAATCCACGACCCAGTGTATACGTATCTCAGTATTGATCACAACTCAAACTATATATATTTTGGAATCAACCTCAACCCTGTATAGCTAACTCCAACATTCACATATAGAGTGTCTATGGTTGTTCCGAAATATATATAGATGTGTCGACATGATAGGTCGAAACATTGTATACGTGTCTATGGTATCTCAAGATTACATAATATACAATACAAGTTGATTAAGTTATGGTTGGAATAGATTTGTTACCAATTTTCACGTAGCTAAAATGAGAAAAATTATCCAATCTTGTTTTACCCATAACTTCTTCATTTTAAATCCGTTTTGAGTGAATAAAATTGCTATGGTTTCATATTGAACTCTATTTTATGAATCTAAACAGAAAAAGTATAGGTTTATAGTCGGAAAAATAAGTTACAAGTCGTTTTTGTAAAGGTAGTCATTTTAGTCGAAAGAACGACGTCTAAATGCCATTTTTGAAAACATACTTCCACTTTGAGTTTAACCATAATTTTTGGATATAGTTTCATGTTCATAATAAAAATCATTTTCTCAGAATAACAACTTTTAAATCAAAGTTTATCGTAGTTTTTAATTAACTAACCCAAAACAGCCCGCGGTGTTACTACGACGGCGTAAATCCGGTTTTACGGTGTTTTTCGTGTTTTCAGGTTTTAAATCATTAAGTTAGCATATAATATAGATATAGAACATGTGTTTAGTTGATTTTAAAAGTCAAGTTAGAAGGATTAACTTTTGTTTGCGAACAAGTTTAGAATTAACTAAACTATGTTCTAGTGATTACAAGTTTAAACCTTCGAATAAGATAGCTTTATATGTATGAATCGAATGATGTTATGAACATCATTACTACCTTAAGTTCCTTGGATAAACCTACTAGAAAATAGAAAAATGGATCTAGCTTCAACGGATCCTTGGATGGCTCGAAGTTCTTGAAGCAGAATCATGACACGAAAACAAGTTCAAGTAAGATCATCACTTGAAATAAGTTTGTTAGAGTTATAGAAATTGAACCAGAGTTTGAATATGATTATTACCTTGTATTAGAATGATAACCTACTGTAAGAAACAAATATTTCTTGAGGTTAGATGATCACCTTACAAGATTGGAAGTGAGCTAGCAAACTTGAAAGTATTCTTGATTTTATGTAACTAGAACTTGTAGAATATATGAAGAACACTTAGAACTTGAAGATAGAACTTGAGAGAGATCAATTAGATGAAGAAAATTGAAGAATGAAAGTGTTTGTAGGTGTTTTTGGTCGTTGGTGTATGGATTAGATATAAAGGATATGTAATTTTGTTTTCATGTAAATAAGTCATGAATGATTACTCATATTTTTGTAATTTTATGAGATATTTCATGCTAGTTGCCAAATGATGGTTCCCACATATGTTAGGTGACTCACATGGGCTGCTAAGAGCTGATCATTGGAGTGTATATACCAATAGTACATACATCTAAAAGCTGTGTATTGTACGAGTACGAATACGGGTGCATACGAGTAGAATTGTTGATAAAACTGAACGAGGATGTAATTGTAAGCATTTTTGTTAAGTAGAAGTATTTTGATAAGTGTATTGAAGTCTTTCAAAAGTGTATAAATACATATTAAAACACTACATGTATATACATTTTAACTGAGTCGTTAAGTCATCGTTAGTCGTTACATGTAAGTGTTGTTTTGAAACCTTTAGGTTAACGATCTTGTTAAATGTTATTAACCCAATGTTTATAATATCAAATGAGATTTTAAATTATTATATTATCATGATATTATCATGTATGAATATCTCTTAATATGATATATATATACATTAAATGTCTTTACAACGATAATCGTTACATATATGTCTCGTTTAAAAATCATTAAGTTAGTAGTCTTGTTTTTACATATGTAGTTCATTGTTAATATACTTAATGATATGTTTACTTATCATAGTATCATGTTAACTATATATATATCCATATATATGTCATCATATAGTTTTTACAAGTTTTAACGTTCGTGAATCACCGGTCAACTTGGGTGGTCAATTGTCTATATGAAACATATTTCAATTAATCAAGTCTTAACAAGTTTGATTGCTTAACATGTTGGAAATATTTAATCATGTAAATATCAATCTCAATTAATATATATAAACATGGAAAAGTTCGGGTCACTACAGTAGCTTGGAAGTGCTAAATCATCATCCTTGTGACAAGGTGAGTGGAATAATTATACGTTCATGTATATGGCGTGTTTATTTGTGAATGTTATGGTATGAACCATGTGCCGGTAGTGCCATAAAATGTATGTGACAGATATAGGATGTGAACCACGTGCCGGTAGCATCGAGTGTGAACCACGTGCCGGTAGCACTATTAAATGAGGCGTGAACCACGTGCCGGTAGCGTCAAAGTGTGAACCATGTGCCGGTAGCACTATAAAAGAGTGAGACTCAAATGCGTATGGTGTGAACCACGTGCCGGTAGCACCATAGCGTTATGGTTAACCATATTGTGTTGTGATCGTTTAGCATTATATATATATATATGGTGTTGAGTATATGCTAATGAGATTTGGTGTCAATGTACGACTTGTTGGTATTTCGGGTATGATTGACTTGCTATGTGAGTTACATGTTCGTACGAGGTATTTGGTATTTGTGATTGCAAATAGATGGGTTATATATATGTATGTATAACTATTGCATTCACTAAGCATTGCTTACCCTCTCGTTGTTTACCATTTTTATAGGTTCCGGCTTGGACAAGGGTAAGGGCATACGGTTGGATTAGTTGTCTCCCGTTTGTGTTGACAGGGGGTGCTTTTTGGATAGCTTTTGAAGTGGCCTAACGTTTTGGGTAGTTTAGCCCCAAACCATGCTCGAATGTCATTTGGATTATAAACTATCATTGTAGTAGGTCAAACTTGTATTAAACTTAATCACTGGCCTTTGTGCCTTTGGTAAACATTTAAATTGTTGTACGTTTAAATGAAACTTGTGGAATGGTTTACATATTTAATTGGCGAGTAAATGTGTATCGTATAAAAAAAAAATTTTATCGTATGGAATACGGGTTGGGTTGTTTCACATAAATTGTATCTAACACCGCAATCGTCGCTACTCGAAAGCCGCACTCCTAAAAAGAACGCCGGTCACTCCAGCAGCACCTAACCCGAGGCCTGCAAACCAAAATAACCTCTCGTACTAGACAGAAGGTCGTCGAATCAGATCAAATCCCCGTTTGAGCGGAAAAAAGGACCCCGAGAGAACACTCCAGTAAACATCAATTTTCCGAGGTCCACAAAGTCGACACACGTCGGCAACAACATCGAGTCCACCCGAATAGACTCGACTACAGGAAATGCATGAACCAAACAGGTAAGCACCAACCAACCAATGCTAATCGCAGAGTCAAACCAAAAGAGACCAGGCCATTTCCGCCAAAATTTTCAGGACATTCAAACCCGCATTACCAAGCAACCAACAACCAACATGTACAATCCGCCGACGACCACCAATGAGAAATGGGAGTCGTCAGCAGATCCAGACAACCACCACAACACTATAGGCTACAGGCAGCCACCAACGGCCGCCAACAACCACCAAAGACCGCCAACAGCCACCAGAAAAATTGACTGCCGGCAATAGCCGCCAGTAGCCACTGCCACCCATAGCATATGTAGAGGCCCCACCCGCTAGTTGTAGTAACCCGCAACCACCAAGAACAGTTGTCGGTCGCTAGCAACTAACAACCATCAACAGCCCTCAGTAGCCGCAAGTGACACCCAAGCCTCCGGAGCAACCGGATTTCACACAAAGCACCAACATTCGCCGATAAACCACCAAGACCTAACCACTAAACGAAACAGAAAACTCACCAAGACGATTGTAGAATTCCGTTAGGAATTCGCTGCCTACAATCGGTAAAGAAAGCTAAAGGCAGCGCGAGGCGGAGAGGAAGAACCGGCGAGGAAGTCACCACCGACGACCGTCTAAAAGAACCCCAACTAACCCAGATCCCGAGAATAGAACCCCGAAATCGCCGCCTGGAGGTTGAGGAAATACCTGAGAAGCCGAACGAAGATCAAAATTGCCGAAAAAGTGGGCCGGAGGGCGCCGTTATTGCACAGAAAGCGTTAAAAGCCGAAACCACCAGCGAGATGCCGGTGGTCAGACGTCCGGTCAACTTAAGAGCACCAAAACAGTGATGATTGAATGAACAAGATGAAAAGGAATTGAAGAAATTCGATGAAGAAGTGAAGCAAGCTAGTTAGTAAGGGACAAGATCAGTGATAAAATAATTATGTTGTGAACTAGGAAGAAAGAAGAAAAGTTTAAATGACCGAAAAAAACTAGATCTCAAAATCGTATATATATATATATATATATATATATATATATATATATATATATATATATATATATAATGCTAGAGTCGTTGTTTTTGGTAAACATAAACTACATATGCACAATTCTACATAGTGATATATGTATGAAGATATAAATACCTAATATAAAGAAACAGAAAAAGAACACCGGAAGTTTAGGTGATAGTTCACGATGTGGTGAGGATTGGTGACTAAAAGGTGACGTCCGGTGGTGGTGGATTGAGGTGGTGATGTTAGAAGTTGAAAATGGTGGTTGTGGTTAATCGGTGGTGAAAGGTGTTTTCCAAATGACGGTTGAGTGGTGGTTGATGGTTGTTTGAGGTGTAACAGAAAAAGATAAGTATGTAACATGCGTATTTTAACTAATTATATATATATATATATATATATATATATATATATATATATATATATATATATATATATATATATATATATATATATATATATATATATATATATATATAATTCAATTTAATTACAAAATGACATATAACCAAAAACCTTTTTAGTTTATATATATGTATAGATGACTAGATGTATATATATATATATATATATATATATATATATATATATATATATATATATATATATATATAATCTTTAATTTCTATTATTTTAAATCTCTAAAATGATGATGTCTTCATTTCACAATTTAACTCTTTATTTGGTAAAACTTTCCATTTATAAAAATATGATTGATGTCATTAATCTTAATTAATTTAGAATTAATATATAATTATTTAGTAAAAATCTATCTATAATATCTAATAAATTTTTATAATGATGATACATGAATAAGTAAGGAGTATTATTCAAGCTTAAACAAAATTAAAAAATAAAGAGAAAAATTCTAAGACTCATGATATTATTAAAATAATTAATTGTATTTAATAATAATATTAACATGTCAATTGTATAATACATGAAACATTATGTACAACCTTATGATAAAACACCTAATTTTTAAAATAATTTCAAAAGACATTTGTTATACTAATAATAATTATCAAAAATATAAATATTTCATTTTTAAGCAAACTTTGTTATTATAATTATAACTATAATTATTATATTATTATTATTCAAATACAGGTTGTCTTTACGAAATTAATTACGTTATATATTTATGCGAAATACATGTCTCAATAAAAGGTTGTAATGTAAGTTTTTATTACAAAGAAAATAATAATTGTAATGAAAATTGGAAGAGAATAGTGAGAGAATAAATGTAGTTCATTTATCTTGACTAAATTAAGTACATCAATATGTCTGTAAAAACAACGAGAAGTTTCTTAGTCGGAATCCGTGATTCCATGGGTCATTAAAGTAAATACCTTTAACATTTACATTCGATTAATAACTAAAATATATTATTAAACTGTTTCGTTTAAATAACTTCGTAATGTCACGGTCTATTTTACTAGTATAATATAAAAGTGAAACCCCATTATAGTGATTGGTGTTGATGGTCTTTTTCTATTATTTTTCTTTGTCTAACAACCAATCACAATGAATGATACTGTATTAAATGACCAAAATACGTCCTTTTACATTTTAAGTGAACCGATGAATGAGTTATATAACCCGACCCGACATGACCTTAAAATGCCCCCAATCATGATGTGACGTTAATTTATTTAAACGTGATATATTTTTTTAGTTCTTTAAGTCTTAGTATATGGTTGTTTAATGACCCCTGGCCATATATATATATATATATATATATATATATATATATATATATATATATATATGGAGAGGTTCAATACATAATCAAAAAACTATAAAACTAACTAATGTGTACATATTTATACTTGTGCACAATGGTGCACATTAAAAAAGTTATGTATTAAACTTATATATATATATATATATATATATATATATATATATATATATATATATATAGTCATAATCAAGAGGGAATCACTTTTTTTGGAAGGAAGTGGGGGAAATAAAATTTTTTCATTTTTTTCGAATTTTTTTTTCAGACATCAAGTTTAGGTAAAAATATGAACATTTAAAAAAGAATCTTTGCGATGAATATTATTATTTAGGCGGGAAAACGATCGAACAAATAATTGATAACATTCATCATGAGTAATGTTATTCCTAATAATATTTTTGGAACGTTGTTTTCTTTCATTTTATATGAATTTTTTTTCAAAATTTAGCCCGATTTAGATTTTAGGGTTTATGGTTTAGTGTTTTGGGTTTAGTCCCTAAACCCAAAATCCAAAACCTAAACCCTAAATTCAAAACTGTTCGTGTTAAAAATTCAATCTAAACCCTAATTTCTAAACCCTAAACCTTAATTTCTGAACCCTAATAGCTAAACCCTAATTTTTGAACCATAATTTCTAAACCCTAATTAGTAAACCTTAAAAAAAAGTCAGAAGCATAATATTACACATGATGCATGTTTTCTTTTTTTCTTCGAGCGTTTTCCCGCCAATATAATAACATTCATCACAAAATGTCTTTTTTAAATGTTCATATTTTCATGTGATCTTGACGACTGAAAATGTTTTTCGAAAAAAACAAAAAAAATTTACTTCTCCCCAACAAAGTTATATATATAGTTTGTATATATAGTGATTTAATCAAGAGAGAAGCACTTTTTTGGGGGAAAGTAAACTTTTTTCGTTTTTTTGAATTTTTTTTTTTAGGCATCAAGATCACATGAAAATATGAAGATTTAAAAAAGACACTTCATGATGAATGTTATTATTTTGACGGGAAAACACTCGGAGAAATAAATGATAACATTCATTACACTGAATGTTTTGTTTCTGAGTATTTTTTTCTTTAGGGTTTACAAATTAGAGTTTAGAAATTAGGGGTTAAAAATTAGGGTTTAGCTATTATAGTTTAGAAATTAGGGTTTTAGGTTTAGAGTAAATTTTTAACACGAACGGTTAAGAGTTTAAGGTTTAGGACTTAGGGTTTAGGGCTTTGAGTTTAGAGATTAAACCCAAAACCCTAAACCCTAAGCCCTAAACCCTAAACTCTAAATTGGGCTAGATCTTGAAAAAAAAAACTTCACATATGATGGAAAAAAAACTCTCGAAGAATAACATTCAGGAATAACATTACGCATGTTGCATGTTATACGTTTTTTCTTCGAGCATTTTTCCGCCAAAATAATAAGATTTATCACAAAGTGTCTTTTTAAATGTTCATATTTTCGTGTGCTCTTAATGTTGTTAAAAAAATTTCAAAAAAAATGAAAAAATAGAAAAATAAATTTTACTTCCCCTTAAAGAATGCTTCCCTCTTGATTATAACCCTATATATATATATATATATATATATATATATATATATATATATATATATATTGATTTAATCAAGAGAAAATCATTTTTTTGGGGGGAAGTGGGGAAAGTAATTTTTTTCGTTCTTTTTTAAAAAAAATTTCAGACTTCAAGATCACATGAAAATATGAAGATTTAAAAAAGACACTTCGTGATGAGTATTATTATTTTGGCAGGAAAATGCTCGAAAAAATAAATGATAACATTCATTGCAATGAATGTTTTGCTTCTGAGTTTGTTTTTAGGGTTTAAAAATTAGGGTTTAGAAATTAGGGGTTAAAATTAAGGTTTAGCTATTAGGGTTTAGAAATTAGGATTTCTGGTTTAGAAATTACAGTTTAGGGCTAAGAAATTAGGGTTTAGATTGAATTTTTAACACGAACGGTATATGGTATAAGGTTTTGGGTTTAGGGAATAAACCCAAAACCCTAAACCCTAATCCCTAAACCCTAAACCCTAAACTCTAAATCGGGCTAGATAACTTCACATATGATGGGAAAAAAATGCTCGAAAAATAATATTCAAGAATAACATTACGCATGCTGCATGTTATCAGTTTTTTCTTCGAGCGTTTTCCCGCCAAAATAATGCAACATTTATCACAAAGTACTTCCCGCCAAAAAAAATTAAAAAATATAAATATAAATTTTACTTCCTCCTTCCCAAAAAAAGTACTTCCCTCTTGATTATGACTATATATATATATATATATATATATATATATATATATATATATATATATATATATATATATATATATATATATATATATATATATTCGATGAAAGTCATATGTACGACTTGGAGGTAGATCTTTCATATCTTTCGAGATCCACCCTACAATATGGGGTAAAAAAGCCAAAATAAGTGATTTTAGCCCTTATATATATATATATATATATATATATATATATATATATATATATATATATATATATATATATATATGTATATGGGGTAAAATATCAAAATTACATAACTAATATTTTTGATGTTTACATTTTAATTAAATTTTATTTTAGCATGCCACATTTTTTATTGGTTAATAGTTTTTTATTAACGTCATTTTTAATTTAATAAATTATATATATATATATATATATATATATATATATATATATATATATATATATATATATATATATATATATATATATATATATATATAAAAGGGGATAAGCAAATCCTGACCAAAAATCTCAAAAACTTAAAGAAAAAACGTGGAGGGGTAATATGGTCATTTGGTAATTCCTTTTAATTTTAAAACACCTGATAATAAAAGGAAAAAATAACTTGATTTGGTTGCAAAATCACAGATTCATCATCAATTTAATTCTCAAATTCATTAATAATTCAATCATCAAAAATCGATCATTCAAGTAGAGTGAATATTGAATTGAGTTGCATTGATGAATTTGATTAGGTTTTTTCATAAAAAAAAGCTTCCTGAACCCCGTGGGAGCTAATTTCACTGTATGTTCCAGTGAACCCCATCAATTCATTATCACAAAATCATTATCATCGTCGCTGCTATTAGTTTTTACACAAATTATGTTTGTATCTATTATTTCCGTTTTTCTTCATTCACAATCGCATTTGTAGTTGATTTTTGTTATGACAACTTGCCTAGCGCACCGACACCAGCAGAAGCAAGGATATAATTTGATTGAGACAAACTTGCGAGAAATAATAGAAAGCAAATAAAGTAACTGATAACACGACGATTCAACGTGGTTCGGCAAAACTCTGCCTACGTCTACCCCAAGATTCTCCTTTATTCTTATAATATAGAAGAACCCGGTACAAGAAAAAGTACACAATGAGTTGAACCCAAACCCAAGCCCCTTAGATTTTAGTATAAAATCCAAGTTTCCCGTACACTCTTTTACACTCCTTACAAAAATAAAACTCTCGACCTCACAAAGAAACACAACACTCCGTTGATATTATCGATCAACTATGTTTACTACTTTTGTGATGCTTTCCACTGGCTAGATATCCATGTATCTATATACGTAATGACCCGTCTTTTTCCGTTTACTTTCCGTTTAATTTATTTAAAGTCCGTTATTTAATTTTAACATCACCCGTTAAAATGCGTATTTAAAATAACTCGTATGGTTAATTCACGCACCCACTTTTAAACTTGAGGGACTAATGTTGCCAAGGGACCAAAGTTTCAACTAGGTCAACTAGGTCAACTAGTCAACCATCTCCTCTCCACCATTCATTCACCTCCCTTTTTCTTTTTGATACTTCTATTTTTCTCTCAACCCACTCAACAAAGAATAATCATCTAAATCATTTCAAGGAAGCAAACATCAAAACAAATTACATATTTGGAATCCTTGCATCTTCCTCTTCAATTCCATACCAACTTCATCTCTTTTGGGTAACTTTTCAAAAACTCTAGATTTCTTGTTCTTGGTCTTTAAACTTAAAAGTGTGTTAATTAGTGTCTATGGCTCAAGTCTAACATGAATATGTGATTTATTTTCTCGATCTTGTCATTTTGGTGTAACTAGTATGAACTTGAAAAATGACTTGTTTAATCTTGAGGTTTTGTTGATTAAATGTTGTTAGATGTTAAAGTGCATGTATTAAATGTGTTACTAGCATCACTAGCTTCAATTTGGTATGTAGGTTGACTTAGAAAGACTCAAATAACATGATTGATGAATTTATGATTTTTGGTTAGGGTTTGGTAGCCTTAAATATAAATTTTGATGCATTAAATGCTTTGCAATGTTGTTTGTAAGTGTTTAGTAGTATTGTATGCATAATTACCTACAAAACGGCGTATTATATGTGTGCATTTATTTCCCGAATCACCAAATTGTATTTATGAACTTGAATGTAATTAATGAGGAACACTTAATGCGAATTATGTTGTTGTAAATGTTTAGTTTAGTTATTGTTATGAGTTCAATTGAACTACTAGTAATGGGTGTTTTCAAATGACATACAATAAGCGTTTTACATGTTTGTTGACCATAAATTGTGTTTTGGTGAAATTTTGCTCGAGACTTGACCACATGAAACTGCCCAGAAATCTGTACAAGTGTTTTGCCGCGGCGCGGCCAACCTTGGCGCGGCGCGACTCAAAGAACGTTTTAAAAATAGCCTTAAACCAAGGTGTGAGGCATCAGGTAAGTCGAAGTGCCGCGGCGCGGCCAACCTTTGGCGCGGCGCGACATATGCCTGCATTGTAGGCTGTCCAAATTCGCGTTTTCACGTTTAATTCTAACTCCGATTAACATGTAACTTGTTCTAACATGCTCATATATGATTATATAACTCAGAAAAATTGTCCGAGACCCGACCCGAACGTGTTGACTTTTTCGGTGACTTTGACTTGATCAAAGTTGACTTTTATTCAAACTTAACCAATACTTTATTTAATCGTTATAACCTTTCTCTTATACTTGATTCTTGCATGAAACTTGACAACTTGATTCACATGCTATATAATCGAGTCGTAACGAGCCATAGGACTAATTGAACAACTTTGACCGACCTTGTGTTTTTCCAATATTGATACGACATACTTGTTTAGGTCAAGACTAGCATTCGTTCTTGCACACGTTTACTTTGTGAAGTACCTTTATACTTGTGCACTCTAGGTGAGATCATAGTCCCACCTTTCAACAACTATTATTCTTTAAACCATAGGATGAGAAACATATACGTTTTATACTTTTATGCTTGAACACAAGTACGAAAACAAACATTCCACATGCGAGTTAGAACAAAAAGCCTCAATTCGATTATCATTAGTTACATTTGCAGGGTGTAAATGAGAACTTATGTTGTGTGGATCCATACGGGCTTGACGAGCCCTCATTCGGACAGTTCTCTACCGTTAGCGGATGAAATATATTTTCGGGTATAGTGTAGGTTCTAACACTATGATAACGGGGTTCGTAAAACAGTTAAGTCTTGATAATTGGGTGCTCGCGAACGAACATCAACTTATGGAATGAAAACGATTTGGATAATCAACTTTATATTAAATCTTGTAGTTCAATACAACATACTTACTAAACCTATGATTTCACCAATGTTTTCGTTGACAGATTTTTCTATGTTTTCTCAGGTCCTTGAACGCTATGCGTTACATGCTTCCGCACACTATTTTGATACTTGCTTGGATGTCGAGTATACATGCATACATGGAGCGTCTTTTGACTCTACTTTAAATTGTGTCGCATAAGTTTCATTTGTACTTTAAACGTTGTAACGTATCTATTTGTTAAACTACTTTTGTAAACTTTGAAACATCTTTGCATTTGAAATGAATGCGACATATTTTAGTCAAACTTTGTATTAAAGACTTATGACCACGTAATGAGACCTAAGTTGGCGGCGCCGTCAATGACGATTTTGCCGGGTCGTCACAATATAGTTTCTTGCACATGTGAAAGCTCCATGTGAAAACATAAATACAAACATAGCCATAATATTCTTTCATTGACTTGTGAGCATGCAGAAGACAACATCTTCAATAATAGTGGCTAACACTATTTGGAAATAGAAACCACACGTATCCCATGCAAATAACATTTCATGTAAATGTTTGTCAACAACTTGGACATCCGTCCAACAATTTTGATGGTGAACCTATATGTAGCCCGCAAGTATTTCAATTCAAATGGGAATTTCATCAAGCTGGTTTAGCTTCATTTAATTTCGAAAATAACAGTGAAGAGATCAAGTTAAATCGTTGTTGTCAATTCTAAGATTTATTTTATGCACTCATAGTGTTTGATGAATTTTGGACAATAAAAACTTTCAGTTCCTTACTTTTAATGTCGATATTTTTTGCGTCCTGTATAACTTGCTTTAGAATTTCGGTACTGAAATATTAATCCCATTAATTTTTCCATGAAATATATCTATCATCTAATGCCTTTTCTTTGTCCAAACCTTTGAATATATGTACTCAAATGAGCACATAATCCCATGAAATCCTACTTGAGTGATGTGGACTTTGTTCAATATCGATGGAATGAAACTCGTAACGATATGTTTTTGAGGTTTTTATATATTCATATATGATCATATCCATTTGCATTTACAGTTCATAATAGTTTCTAGACTTGTGTTTTGCATTTTATAACCTAAACTAAAGTGAATTTGACTCTTAAATTGTCATGATGGAATAATTGTGTTACCATTTGTTGTTATTTGCTTTTGTCTGTGTACTCTTGTTTACCATGATGTTGATTTTCTTCAGGTTTCAACTTTTGGTCACGGTTGCAAAAAAATTCTCTTATGATCTGTATTCATTGTGCATAGATATATCTGTATTCATTGTGGATAGATATAGTAAATTTATATGGTCACGTCGAGATTAATTAGAAATAGGTGTGGCATATCTTGCTACTCGTATGATTTTCGTTACTTTTCTTATTATGAAATTGAATGACAAACTAGGTCAATAAATAAGTTACATTCATTTACAGTTTTAGGTAGGAACCAATAAATATTCAGGTCTCCAATTCATGATTTATTTGTTATATTGTTAAAAACTTGATAACTACTAGTAGTACGATGTGCATATGAGAACTCAAAAGGGTTTATTGCCAAGGTTATCTGAATATGGATCCAGTCTGACATTTGCTTGATTGTTTATTAGCTCCAGGACTTCAAATTTTCCGTTGTATGTTTTCTCCCTATTCCGCGCTCCTTCGGGTGTCATTAACTTGCTTGAAGGTATGAAACGAAATTTTTTTTGGGGCGGGTCGGGTGAAAGTAATAAACTATCTTGGGTGGGATGGGATACCATTCTTTGAGGTTATGAACATGGGGGGTTAAATGTTGGTTCTCTTAAAGTAAAAAAAATCTATCTTTATTAGGCAAATGGTGGTGGCGTTTTTACAATGAAAATAACTCGTTTTGTGTAAAAATTATTAAAAGCATTTATGGTCGGGACGTGGGTTTGGGTTCAACACTTACTAATCAATCCCGAGGAAAACAACAATTTGGAATAATATTCAAGATCTTGGGTCTGCTTTTGCAAAGTTAAATGTGGATTTCTCTAACTCATTTGCAAAAACTATTAGCAATGGTGACGAAACTTTATTTTGGAAAGACACTTGGCTCCAGGGGCGAGTTTAGTTAGAAACACGTGAGGTCACGGGACACCACTAAGTCGAAAATTTTTAGCAGAAAATACTCTTTAAATTGTATAGGACACTACTAAATTTAATTGCAGGACCCCATATATTTTTCAGATTTATAGTTTTTCTTTTAAATTGTATCGTACACCTCCAAATTTGACTACTTGGACCCCATATTTTTTTCGAATTTGTAATTTTTTGAAAGTAAACTATCACTAAAATAGCATTCAAATATATTTAATACTGAAAAAAATTTTGAGACCCCATTGAGTTATAATCGTGAAATCGCCACTGCTTGGTGTAAGACCCTGTTTCCATTTCAGTTGATCGGGACGCCGTCCAGGATTCGGGACGCCGTCCAGCAAAGAAGAGCTGGACGCTGTCCAATATTTGGGACGCCGTCCAGTTGGTCTGTCGAGCCAGCTGTTTTACTTAAAGATATTTAGAGGGGCAATTTGATATTTTCACATGTGGGACGAGTTAAGGCCACTAGATCAGTTCTAGGAGCACCATTTGCTCCACTATCACCCACACAAACCCTCTCATCTTGTTCTAGTGAGAGAGAAAGAGTTTAGAGAGAGAGAGTTTGATTTGGAGAAGAAGGAGGCGGATTCTCACCAAAGCTTGGGTTTTAAAGTTGTTCATCTCGCTCCTAGCTACGTTGTGGTAGTATTGGTAAGCTCAAACTCCGAATTTCATTTGTTAGATTTGATATTCAAGTTAGGGTTTTGAGCTAGTTTGTTGTGAAACCCTCTTAGATGATGAAATGGGTTTATGGTGACTAGTTATTCTTGTCACTTGGCGGGTTTTGGTTTGGTTGACGATTTGGCCTTGATTAGGCTTTGATCTTAAGTTTAATTACTAGATTTAGTGATTTTGGAAGTGTTGGAACACTTTTGGGTGTGTTTGGTTACCTAATTTTGAAATGGGTCGAATTAGGGTTTTGGTGTCAAAATGGGTAAGACACGTGTTTAACACTTGTGTTCGGGTTTAATCGGTGTATTAGGACCATTTTCACTCGTGTTAGTGAATGTTGGTTAGTTTGGGCGCGGTTTGTGCTTGGAAGTGCATTTGGGTCGAAATTGCACTAGTGTCGAATTGGGTTGGTTTGTAAGTCAACCCTAATTGTATTGTTGTATTGTGATAATGGAATAGGTACATTCCATCGGCGAGTTGCGGATCTTTCAGTTGCATTCATCAAGGCGACAAGGTGAGTGTTAATATCTTATGTGCATATGTATGTGTAGGATGGGAGCGGGTCGGGTGAAGTGGTTCTCGGTTATAGAGCTCACTTCACATATAGGTGGATTTGATGGACTTGCGTTTAGGTCCAATTGGCACGGTTGTGCGTTTTGGTTGACCACCTTTGGCGAGGTACACGTTTTGTGTGTACGTTATCACACGTGTTTGTGATGTGGAGTATATAACCCCAATGGCGAAGGGTTGAAATTGTTGTGATGTGGATAACCACGATGTGGTGGATTTTATAATCCCGTGACCGTGGGTTTTGAATTGTGAAAGTGGATCTCGTGTAGTTCGGATTCACGATGACGCGTGTAGTTCGGTCATCTTATCGAAAGTGAGTCTCGTGTAGTTCGGATTCACGATGACGCGAGTAGTTCGGTCATCTTATTGAGGTAGTGATCTCGTGTAGTTCAGATTCACTAAGGCTCGTGTAGTTCGGCCAACCTCTATGTTGTTGTGATAGTGAAGATAGTAGTCTCATGTGGATGCGGATTTACTAAGGCTCGTGTAGTTCGGCCAATCATCATTGTGGTATTTGGTTTTCGGTAGTGGGATTAGGGGTTAACCTTGGATGTTTATATATCGTTGTATATATATTAATGTTTTGTTGTGATGTAGCTAACCCTCCGGGTGTAGCTATTTGGCGTTGTTCACATCGTCGTTGGTGAACTTATATTCTTGTTGATGTATCCTTAACTTGTTGCTTATTGATAATGCTAAAAACGAACATATATTTCATAGCATTATTCCTCAAGAAAGACAAGCTTTTAGTTGCAATTGTCCTATTTACAAGTGATATTCGTTTAAATAATAAAAGGTGAAAACAAAAGACATATTTGACGAATTGAAGACGCAAACGACCAAAAAGCTCAAAAGTACAAAATACAATCAATGAGGTTCTAATTATTGATAAGAAACGTCTCAAAATTACAAGAGTACAAGATTCAAAACGCAAAGTACAAGATATTAAATTGTACGCAAGGACGTTCGAAAATCCGGAACCGGGACCAGAGTCAACTCTCAACGCTCGACGCAACGGACTAAAAATTACAAGTCAACTATGCACATAAATATAATATAATATATAATTAATTCTTAAAATTAATATATATATTATATTATATTATAAAACCGTCGGCAGAAGAAAACAACCAAATGTGAGCCTATAAATTCGATCGCATGAGCTCCTTTTTCAGTTCACAGGCCTATAAATTCGCAGTTTGGTGAACGTAAAATCCATCCATCAATCTCTCTATCTATATGTAAACGTATATATTTATATTTATATTTTAATTTTAATTTTAATTTTAAATCCTAATAATAAGGGTATGTTAGCGAATGTTGTAAGGGTGTAAGTCGAAATTCTGTCCGTGTAACGCTACGCTATTTTTAATCATTGTAAGTTATGTTCAACCTTTTTACATTAATGTCTCGTAGCTAAGTTATTATTATGCTTATTTAATCCGAAGTAATCATGATGTTGGGCTAAAAATATTAAAATTGGGTAATTGGGCTTTGTACCATAATTGGGGTTTGGACAAAAGAACGACACTTGTGAAAATTAGACTATGGGCTATTAATGGGCTTTATATTTGTTTAACTAAATGATAGTTTGTTAATTTTAATATAAAGATTTACAATTGGACGTACCTATAAATAATCATATACACTCGATCGGACACGATGGACGGAGTATTTATATGTAAGAATAATCGCTCATTTAACCGGACACGGGAATGGATTAATAGCCACTAGAATTATTAAAACAGGGGTGAAATTATGTACAAGGACACTTGGCATAATTGATAACAAAGTATTAAAACCTTGGGTTACACTCAGTCGACATCCTGGTGTAATTATTAAACAAAGTATTAAAATCTTGTTACAGTTTAAGTCCCCAATTAGTTGGAATATTTAAACTTCTGGTATAAGGATAATTTGACGAGGACACTCACACTTTATATTTATGACTGATGGACTGTTATGGATAAAAACCAGAAGGACATATTAAATAATCCAGGACAAAGGACAATTAACCCATGGGCATAAAACTAAAATCAACACGTCAAACATCATGATTACGGAAGTTTAAATAAGCATAATTCTTTTATTTTATATTTAATTTCCTTTATTTTATATTTAATTGCACTTCTAATTATCGCATTTTTATTGTATTTAATTGCACTTTTAATTATCGTACTTTTTAATTATCGCAAGTTTATTTTATCGCACTTTTATTATTCGCAATTTCATTATCGTTATTTACTTTACGCTTTAAATTAAGTCTTTTATTTATTTAATATTTTACATTTTGTTTTAACTGCAACTAAAGTTTTTAAAATCGACAAACCGGTCATTAAACGGTAAAAACCCCCTTTATAATAATAATATTATATATATTTGTATTTTTATAAATTTAAACTAATATAGCGATAAGCTTTGTGAAAAAGATTCCCTGTGGAACGAACCGGACTTACTAAAAACTACACTACTGTACGATTAGGTACACTGCCTATAAGTGTTGTAGCAAGGTTTAAGCATATCCATTCAATAAATAAATAAATATCTTGTGTAAAATTGTATCGTATTTAATAGTATTTCCTTGTAAAATTTAATAGTATTTTATACCCCTTAGCTTTAACATCAAGTATTTTTGGCGCAGCTGCCGGGGAACTTTAAAATTTAGCTTAAAAGTCGGAAGCGCAACGCTATATAAAAAAAAAGATTGTTATTTTTAGTTTACTTTTATAAAAATACGTTTTTGTAAAAATACGTTTTAAAAATTCAAAAATATAAAAAGAAAAATAAAAATGTATATATTTTTAAGAGTTTGTTAAATATATAAGTTTTATAAAGTTTCTTTATTTTTATTTTTAGTATTTAAAAATATACATTTTATTTAAATATTGTGTTTTTTTTATAAAACATCAAAACAGCAAAACAGAAAAAAAATATATATATATATATATAAAAGTTTACGGGCTACACTGTAGCAGTCCAACTCATCTGGCCCGATTTTCTACTTCATGCGATCGCATGAATATATAGCATACACTCCATGCGATCGCATGGAGTGATTTGACTCGTCTGAAACATAAGCTGTACGAAATTAGGGTTTATAATAATAATTATTATTAATTAATAACCCTAATTAGGTTATAATTATTTTATTATTTAGTTTAGTTTATTTATAATTTGTATTTTAAGTCTAAATTAGTTTTAATAATTTATAAAATTAATAGTTTTATAAAATAAATAATATAAAAATAATATTTTTATAAAAATTGTAATTTTTACAACTTTTTATATATTTTTATATTTTGTTCCTTTTTAATAGTTTTAGCGTCATTTTTGTATTTTTCGCTCTTATTTATTTTTAATTCATAGTTTTTGCCATAGTTATTTTTATTTCTAGATTTTTAGGCCTTGCCGTAAAATCCCTTAAGTGCTTTTTCTTTAGACTAAGATTTAGGTGCTTTAGAATTTTGCGACTCCTTTTTAAGTTTTAGTACCTTTTTAAGTTATTTCCATTTGGGATATAGTTTTATTTGTAAGCTTTAAGACGCAACTTTTAGTTTTAAATTTTTAGTTCCTTTTTAAGTTTAGACGCGCTATTTTCTTATTTCTCGACGCCTTTTACCTATGTATCAATTATCATTCCAATTAGTAATCTCAATTTGCGATTATAATTTTAAGTTAATGATAGTAATAAGGTTGGGTTAGTCGAGTGTTTTTAAGTTCTATAAGTCACTCTTTTTCTTTCTTATTTTTATTTTTCGATTTTTTTCGACGCACTCTTTTTCTTTCTTATTTCTCGCTATTCTAGTTTTTAGGACAAAGATTTTTATTCTACTTCTTATCTAAATTTCTTAAAATTACGAAAATTTATTTTACGTGGTTAAATTGATAGACATCAAAATTTTCTGGTTCGTAGTAATAGTTGGATTTGTACGTGGACCGGGTTATTGGAGCCAAACAGTCCTCAATTATATTGAGACCAAACGAATCCTGCCCCTCTGCTGCATCTTTTGGCTATTCGAAACGTGAGCAAAATCAGAAAAGTCTATTGATTGGATAACTTATATAATTTTTCTTTCCTTTTTAAAAACTAATAGGATATTCAGTGAATGCACCGAGCAAGACGTACACCACCTTTTGTATGTTCACCACCTGTAACTAGATCAAGACATTTAGCAAATATTACCGCCGTTGATTTTTTTTAGAATCCTCATCCAGTCGACCAAGTACTCCAATTCAAATTTCCGATAATCCATTTTTTGAACCCGACCTCACAATTGAGAATCCGGAGAATATTCAGGAACAATTCATAGATCCTGAACCACTAAACTTTCCTCCGGAACCACCAATCATTCAAACAGAGATTGTTGAGGAACGAACCATTAAATCAGAATCCTCTAGTGATTCGGATTCAACAAATTCAATTATGGAGAATCTGGAACCTTTAAGTATGGAAGACCGAATGAGAGCTAAACGCACTGGCCAAGGTCACGCAATTACTCATCCAGACATTAATGCGCCAGATTATGAAATCAAAGGATAAATTCTACACATGGTGACTAATCAATGCCAATTTAGTGGTGCGCCAAAGGAAGATCCAAATGAACATCTTCGTACCTTTAATAGGATCTGCACACTATTTAAAATTCGAGAAGTGGAGGATGAACAGATATATCTCATGTTATTTCCCTGGACTTTAAAGGGAGAAGCCAAAGATTGGTTGGAATCGTTACCTGAAGGGGCGATTGATACATGGGACGTTTTAGTTGAAAAATTTCTTAAACAATTCTTTCCTGCATCTAAAGCCGTAAGACTTCAAGGAGAAATTGTTACGTTCACACAGAAACCGAATGAAACTCTATATGAGGCGTGGACAAGATTTGGAAAGTTATTAAGAGGATGTCCGCAACATGGTTTAGATACCTGTCAAATAGTACAAATATTCTACCAAGGATGCGACATCACTACAAGGAAAGACATAGATATAGCAGCTGGTGGTTCCATTATGAAGAAAACCAAAACTGATGCTTATAAAATTATTGATAACACTGCTTCCCACTCACATGAGTGGCACCAAGAATAAGATATCGTTAGATCATCTAAAGCAGCTAGAGCCGATTCTAGCCATGACTTAGATTCCATTTCCGCAAAGATAGATGTTGTCGAGAGACGAATGGAAAAGATGACTAAAGATATACACTCAATAAGAATTAGTTGTGAGCAGTGTGGAGGACCACATTTGACAAAAGATTGTCTCAGTATTGAATTAACAATGGAACAAAGAGAGAATATTTCATACATAAACTAAAGGCCTGGAAATAATTATCAGAATAATTATCAATCGCCAAGACCGATTTACAATCAAAACCAGAACTATAACCGAAATATTCCATACAACAACCAACAAGGTCCTAGCAATCAACAAGTATCTAAAAATACTTACAATCAGCAAAGACCTAATTTTCAAAACAAACCACCACAACCCGATGATAAAAAGCCGAATTTAGAAGATATGATGACGAAGCTAGTTGAAACTCAAACGCAGTTTTTCACATCTCAAAAACAAACCAATGAACAAAATGCTCAAGCATTTAGAAATCAACAAGCTTCTATTCAAAATCTGGAACAAGAAGTAAGTAACCTAGCAAGATTAATAGGTGAAAGAAAACCGGGAAGTCTACCTAGTGATACAAATGCTAACCCCCGGAATGAAACAGCTAAAGCCATTACTACAAGAAGTGGTACAACACTTAAACCACCTGAAATACCTGTAACTTCTGATGAAGCTATTCCTACTCCACAAGAACCACAACCTGATCAAGATAAGGAAAAAGAACCGGTAGTTGAAAAGGTTAATGAAGATAACACAGTTAAGGCTAAACCTTATGTTAAACCATACCAACCACCACTTCCTTACCCGAGTAAAATGAAAAAAGAGAAACTTGAAGCCGAGCAATCCAAATTCTTGGATATGTTTAAACAGATAAATGTAAATCTTCCTTTCATTGATGTGATTTCAGGAATGCCTAGATATGCTAAATTCTTGAAAGATCTAATCACAAATAGAAAGAAAATGGAAGAACTCTCGGCCGTTACTATGAATGCTAATTGTTCAGCAGTGCTGTTGAATAAGATACCAGAAAAATTATCTGATCCAGGAAGTTTCACAATTCCATGTTTTCTGGGTAGTCTTAGTTCAATAGAAGCATTGGCAGACTTAGGTGCTAGTATAAATCTAATGCCGTATTCACTATACCCTAAACTAGACCTTGGAGAATTGAAACCAACAAGAATAAGCATACAACTAGCCGATCGATCAATAAAATATCCTAGAGGGATAATGGAGAACATGCTAGTTAAAGTTGGTACTTTAGTATTTCCAGTAGATTTTGTTGTTCTGGACATGGAAGAAGATTCTAAAGTTCCTCTCATATTAGGAAGACCATTCTTAAACACGGCTAAAGCAATGATAGAAGTGTTCGGTAAGAAATTGACCCTAAGTATAGAGGACGAGAGTGTTACCTTTTCAGTTGATAAAGCAATGCAACAACCTCAATCTGCAGATGATACATGTTATTATATTCAAACTATAGATTCACATGCAGAATTATTAGAAGAATTTCCAGAATTACAAGGAACAGGAGAATGTTCTTTAAGAGAAGGTAATGAACCAATTAATGAAGCTGAAATATTAGCTACACTTATAGCTAATGGATATGAACCAA
The DNA here is from genome assembly GCF_046630445.1 of Rutidosis leptorrhynchoides. Classification (NCBI taxonomy): domain Eukaryota; kingdom Viridiplantae; phylum Streptophyta; class Magnoliopsida; order Asterales; family Asteraceae; genus Rutidosis; species Rutidosis leptorrhynchoides. The sequence continues at coordinate 141,362,292 of NC_092338.1, forward strand.
CAACAGAAGAAATTCAAATGCTAAAAGAAGAAGACAAATATCAATACAAATCATCGATAGAAGAACCTCCGAAATTAGAGTTAAAGCCACTTCCAAACCATTTGGAATACGCTTATTTACATGGTGAATCTGAATTACCTGTAATAATATCATCTTCTCTTACTGAAAATGAGAAATAACAACTCATTTCTGTGTTGAAATCTTATAAACCAGCCATTGCATGGAAGATTCATGATATTAAAGGAATAAGTCCTTCGTATTGCACACATAAAATCCTTATGGAAGAAGGTCATAAAACGTATGTGCAACGCCAACGAAGACTAAATCCTAATATGCAAGATGTAGTTAAGAAAGAGATTATTAAACTGCTAGACGCAGGTCTAACTTATCCAATTTCTGATAGTCCATGGGTAAGCCCAGTTCAATGCGTACCTAAGAAGGGTGGCATGACTGTCATTACAAATGAAAAAAATGAGCTTATTCCTACTAGGACTGTAACAGGATGGCGTGTATGTATTGATTATAGAAAATTAAATGACGCCACCAGAAAAGATCACTTTCCCTTACCTTTCATTGATCAAATGTTGGAAAGGCTAGCCGAAAATAGTTACTATTGTTTTCTAGATGGATTTTCCGGATATTTTCAAATTCCAATAGCACACGAAGATCAAGAGAAAACCACATTCACGTGCCCTTATGGTACTTTTGCTTACAAACGCATGTCATTTGGACTTTGCAATGCCCCTGCAACCTTTCAAAGGTGCATGATGGCGATTTTTCACGACATGATAGAAGAATGCATGGAAGTTTTCATGGATGACTTTTCATTCTTCGGTGATACATTTGAATCATGTCTAGTTAATCTGGAACGAATGCTTATTAGATGCGAACAATCAAATCTAGTACTTAATTGGGAGAAATGCCATTTCATGGTTAAAGAAGGCATCGTTCTTGGTCATAAAATTTCGAAGGAAGGAATTGAAGTGGATAGAGCTAAAGTAGATGTAATTGCTAAACTTCCACATCCCACCAATGTTAGAGGAGTTAGGAGTTTTCTAGGGCATGCCGGTTTTTACCGACGTTTCATAAAAGATTTTTCTAAAATTGCCACTCCTATGAATAAACTCCTAGAAAAGGATGCTCCATTCATCTTTTCAGATGAATGTATCAAATCTTTTAATATTCTTAAAGAGAAACTCACTAATGCGCCGATCATGATAACACCAAATTGGAATCTACCATTTGAACTAATGTGTGATGCAAGTGATTTTGCAATGGGAGCCGTTTTAGGACAAAGGATTGAAAAACGATTTCAACCTATATATTATGCTAGTAAGACGTTACAAGGAGCACAAACAAATTACACAACTACTGAAAAAGAACTCCTTGCTATTGTCTTTGCTTTTGACAAATTTCGTTCATATCTCGTTCTAGCAAAAACGGTGGTCTATACCGACCATTCTGCTCTTAGATACCTATTTTCGAAACAAGATGCTTACTCTTACAAGAGTTCGATATTGAAATCCGAGATAAAAGAGGAGCAGAAAATCTTGCCGCTGATCATCTTTCTCGTCTTGAAAATCCCGAATTAGAAGTTCTAAATGAAACGGCCATACAAGACAACTTTCCTGATGAATATCTATTGAAGATTGATTATAATGAAATTCCATGGTTTGCAGACTATGCAAACTATTTAGTATGTGGATTCCTTGAAAAAGGATTATCGTACTAAAAACGAAAGAAATTCTTCAGTGATATAAAACACTATTTTTGGGAAGATCCACATCTGTTTAAAAGTTGTCCAGATGGAATAATACGCCGATGTGTATTCGGAGATGAAGCTAGTAAAATTTTAAACCATTGTCACACAGGACCAACAGGAGGGCATTATGGGCCTCAACAAACAGCAAGAAAAGTTTACGATGCTGGATTCTATTAGCCTACAATTTACAAAGACGCACACCTTCTTTGCAAATCCTGTGATGCTTGTCAAAGGGCCGGAAAAATAAGTCAACGTGATGAAATACCACAAAATGTCATACAAGTATGTGAAGTATTTGACATTTGGGGTATTGACTTTATGGGTCCATTTCCAAAATCTCATAATAATCTCTACATTCTCGTTGCCATTTATTATGTATCTAAATGGGCGGAAGCACAAGCTCTCCCAACTAATGATGCACGAGTTGTAGTCAACTTTTTAAAACGTCTTTTTGCAAGGTTTGGAACACCGAAAGCTTTAATAAGTGATCGGGGTACTCATTTCTGTAATAATCAACTTGAAAAAGTTCTTAAAAGATATGGAGTAACTCATAAAATCTCCACTGCTTATCATCCACAAACAAGTGGACAAGTTGAAAATACCAACCGAGCTTTAAAACGTATTCTAGAGAAAACTGTAGGATCAAATCCGAAGGAATGGTCCATTAAATTGGAGGATGCACTCTAGGCTTTTAGAACAGCCTACAAAACTCCAATTGGAACCACACCTTTTAGAGTTGTTTATGGAAAAGCATGTCATCTTCCAGTAGAAAATGAACACAAAGCATTTTGGGCTTTGAAGACATGTAATCTTGATATGCATGAAGCTGGACGTCTACGATTAAGTCAACTAAACGAATTAGAAGAATTAAGACATGAAGCATACGAAAATTCGTTAATCTATAAGGAAAGAACGAAGAAATGGCATGATAAAAGAATCAGAAGTTTAAAAGAATTTAAAGAAGGAGACAGAGTTCTTCTTTTCAATTCACGATTCAAGCTATTTCCTGGAAAATTGAAATCAAGATGGTCTGGACCATTCATAGTCAAAAGAGTTTTCCCATACGGAAAGATAGAATTAATAAATTCAAATGGGATTGAATTTAAAGTTAATGGTCACAGAGTTAAACACTACATAGATAGTCCAATGGAAGTTGACAATGAAGTTAATCACAATTTCGATACCACAACTAACTAAGTGTGGGGAGAATCAAGTCTTTAAAGGATAATATGTATTTCTGTTAGAGTTAGATTGTCTTTTTTCGTGTAGTTCTCGAAAATAGAACCCGAATGGTCTTTCCCTAGCAGACCCTAAAGAACTAGTCTTCTCCCCCCATTCAGAATTTTTATTTTTTTTTTTAGGTTTTTACGAAATGAAGACTGCCTGTGAACTAAACCATGGTCTAATGCTACACGCTTTGATCACTAAACGTAATAATGACACACTTCCGAGTGAAATAGTATCAGTAATCAGAGAAAGATTGGACGGAGTAAGAAAAGAATCCAGATGCGAAGATAATAAGTTACAATTTGGTAAAGGAAAATCAAAATCCGCAGCGAAAAGAAGAGCACGACACCTTGAAAGATGTCACAAATGCGGAAAATGGTCACATGGAGGTAAATGTTCAAATAATCAAACCTATTCAAATACCGAATTTGTTACTTTATGCAGAGACGGACCGTTCATATGTTTAGAAGAAAAAACACTGAATGCTCGAGGTTACGCCTATGTAGCTATGGAAAACTAATTAAACCGACTATTTTATGAATGGGATAGATCATATAACTAAGAATACTATCTCACAGGTAAGTCTGTACAGTTTTTATTTTTTTATTTTTATTTTTAACCTTTTGATAATAAACGCTAATTTGTTCGCTATAAAGTATTAAATTGGTATTAAATAAAATTAGGTTTGGCGACCGAAATTATTGATATCATTCAAAAATTTATTACATCACTGCGAAATTTAACGTTTATTCTTAAGGTATAAATATCTTTAATCAATCAACCCAAAATATTTCAAAAATTCGTCACGAGTTAAATTAGGTCATGGAACCGAAATTAGTTTACCAAAAATAGGGGCGCATATTTTTGATAATATTTGATTGATTAAAGTGGGATAAAAGACCAAAAAGATTTTTAATTTTATTTTTACCATGTTTTTAAAAATTAATATATAAAAATTAAAATAATATTGTAAACTTTTTAAAATTAATATATTTAAAATTGTAAATATTTGAAAAATTAATCTTTTTAATATAAGTTTGTATGTTTAAAAACAAAAATATAATATAAGTTTGGTGTGAATTTTTAATTTTTATTATATGAATTTTTAATTTTATGCATTTTAAATTTAAGTTTGGTGTTCATTTTTAATTTTTATTATATGAATTCTTAATTTTATGCATTTTAAATTTAAGTTTGGTGTGAATTTAAAAACAAAAATTTACTTTATTTCGCTAAGTTAAAAATATGATTTTTAAAATTCGTCGTGAGTTGAAGACTAGGTCTTTGAACCGAAATTGCTTTACCCGAGGGAGGGACGAGAACTTTTATTATCATTATTTTTAATTTTATTGAATTAAAGTATGTCAAAAACATTAAAAAATTCAAAAATCTTTACTTTTAAAACCGCGCTTTGAATTGACAAATTTTAAAATTTTGTCGAGGGACAGACTAGGACATCCCCTATCTTCAAAGGCAGAAGAAAAACATCATATTTTAATGATTTAGAAATGAATATCAGAAAAAGGATCCGAAACACCCTCGCTCCTAAAGGAAAACAAAATTTTTAGAATTTAATTAATTATATGTTTTATAAAGTATAAGGGTGTTAAAAAAAAAAAAAAAAAAAAAACCTGAAATCACTGTAGCCGGGCACCCATGCGATCGCATGGGATTCTCCCTATACCTCCATGCGATCGCATGGAGGCAAAAATCTGGCCAGACTCAAAACAGCCAGCGAGCTGTGTTCTTTACCACTTCACACACACATACACGAAAAATACCTCAAATCTTCACCAAATTTCATCATTTTTCCACCGTAATTCGTCATTTTTCTTGCTCTAATCATGCCTAGATTCTCATTCTTCAGCAAAGTGGTAAAAATTACACCCCTAAACTCTATAAATTCCTAGTTTTTGTGATAATTACCAATTTTTTACCTAATGCAATTTTGTTAATTTCTAGTGTAATTAGTGTTAAATTGTTAGTATTTTATGCATGTATAACCTAGATTGATGCTATTTAACATGATTTGAAGCCAAAAACTTCAAAATTTTTAGATATCTAGGGTTTGTGTTCTTGAGCAATTTGGGGCTTTTTGATATAAACAGGTTATGGCCGATTTTTGTCATGAATTATTGCTAAATTGATGTAGTGTAACATGTTTAGATAGTTAAATGATCCAAACATTGATCCTAAACATGATTTTTGGAGATTAAAGTGGACTTTTTAAGTCCAAAATTCATGAACTTGATTAATTTGATGTAATTGCCATTTGAGACTTATTTAATTATTAGTAATGACTATTTTGACATGTTATTTGAGTTAAATGCTTATGAACTTTGTATACATTTTCATATGTGCTTATTTGAAAAGTGTAGAAATGTGAAAAATTGTGAAAATGTGTATAAGTTTAATTTTGATTTAACATGTTATAGTGATTGTTTTAAGTTGTTATTTTGCTAAAACTAATGCATATTTGGATGCACAAATTTTGTGTTTAATGTGTTTTGCAGAAAGCCGATACTGGAGGTTTAGGAGCATCATCATCTAGACGACCAGCACCAGCACCAGAACCAGAACCAGAAATGCAACACGAACAAGAACCACAACAACAGCCTGATCAGCACATACCTTATTATGATCCGGTACAGTTTGTTGATGAATTCATAGTATTCCCAATGAGGCCGCCAGTAGAATTCCCAACGATTCCTGAGCACACTCTGCATCCTAATCTGAGATTTGATAGGAGATGGAGAGATTACGAGACATATCAAAGGAACAAATTCAAATTGGTAACAAAAAATGTAGAGGTGCCAAGGGTAATCGATTGGGCCCCTTTGGAAACGGTCCATCTAGCTGACCGTGTTAGACAGCTTTTAGTTAAAAGGTATGGCAGTTCTTCTTTTACAGATTGGGAACGTCTTTTCACCATTCGTAGACCTGTATATAAGGAATGGTGTGTTGAATTGATGAGTACTGTATCACTTGATACAAATATAGTTAGAATAGATGATAGAAGATTTCTTAGGTTTATCCTTGGCGGTAGGATGTACAAAATGTCCATGCTGGACATGGCCAGGGCCTTACAGATATATACTCCTGGTGAGTTGCTATTACCCGATTGTACAAATTTGATTCATTATGGTGAAAGGGTAGATAGTAACTTTGACGCTGAAACCATTTGGAGGCGTATGTCACATTTTGATGTTTTTACACGAGCAGGAGGACACTCCTATACACATATTGACAGAGCCGAGCTTCGTATTATTCATAGATTTTTGGCTAACTCGATTACACAGAGAGGTCATAATAAAGAAAAAATTACCTTACATGATTTATTCTACCTAAAGTGTATTCGGGATCCTAGAAGCTTTGTCAATATCCCTTACTGTGTTGCTTTTTATTTATCTAAAATAGTAGAGGGAATGCAGGATGGGAGTATAATAGGAGGAGGTATTTTTGTTACTCTCATTGGAGAGTATTTAGGTGTTGATAGGAACCAAGGGGGTCCATTACAGCTTTGTAGAGAACAGGTTGAGCCCTTAGGATTGAAAGTTTATGTGGGTGCTAAGGTATTGAAAAGTAGACGTAACCAGGCAGTACCCTATGAGGGATCTCATCCTCATGTAGAGAGAGGCTCAAACGAGGAAATGGAGGAGGCGGAAGACATTAGGGATGTCTTTCGAGATGCTATTCTTGACGTCCACGTTCGTATAGATGAGGAAGCAATGACGAACGCGGCCAGACATAGTATGTATGAGCAGTGGAACTCCGAGCGAGTATACGAGGATTATAGGCGACGCCAACACGATAGCTGGTTAGTTCATCAGCACCAAATCATGAGCCAGCTATCATATCAGGTACCAAATAATTACGTACCTACTCGACCTGCTCATTTTCCGCCACATAGCCCCGATATCCGACCACCCTTTAACCGGTATGACTATAATCAAGCCTATCAAAACACCTATAACCAACAATGGAACCCACCTGACGAGATGAACTGGAACCCATATCCAGACTGATTTAGTTCCATTTGGTTATTTATATGATTTTTATGTTTTTATCTTTTTACTTATTCATGTTTAAACTTATGTTATTGAATATACTTATGTAATCTTTATCATTTTTATTATTATTTTGTACTAATATTTCACATTTAGGATTTAAAAGTGGGATATTAAGTTCCATTTCAAATTGCCATGCATGTTTATATTTGTATGTATGTATATTGTAAATTGTACAAAACAGGGTAAAACAGCGCATTTTCAAAGACTGGCATTAAGTTCAGCAAAAGCTACTAATTTTGACGACAAGATGACAAATAAATGTGATGTAACAACAGACGAAATGAACAAATGATATGCACCATTTATCATTCAGCAACCAAACGGCAATATGTTTGGAAACTTTGGTAAAATTTAATCATTTTTACGCTAATCACCCTCAATAATTTAAATTATTACTGATTTCTTGCAAATGAGGGCATTGCAAGATCTTAAGTGTGGGAAGGGGTTAAATTCTTTCGGATTTTTAAAATTTTTATCTTAAACACATGGTTATCATTAAAAATACTAGTAACGTAGTAGTTGTATTAGAATCTAGTGCTCTCTGATGATAAAGAACAGCCCTAGTCTTATATACTGACTACCCAATTCTAGTAAAATTTTTCAAAATTTTCAATTAAAATGAACTCAAAGTCATGTTTATACATATTTATGAACGATAAAACTAGGTGTTAACACCGAAATTATTGTTACCTCAGAAAGGACATAAATTGAGAAACAAACCAAAATGTTAAAATTCATTTAAAATGGAATAGAGGACAATAAAAAGGAAAATAAAAGCCAAGTGTGGGAAAAATTACCAAGTTATCTTAAACATATGTCACATATTTCTGTAACAAATAACTGAAAATACTTTTGCTTTGGACTAAACTAAACTATTTTACCCGATGAAAGAAAAGAAGAGATGGATCTACACGATGAATCAATTCCATCATTAAAAGGAAGTAAAGTCTTCCGAAAAAGAAATGCGCTTCTTGATTTAGGTCAAGAAGTTGTCGTCCAGACCAGCTGTAGGTTGATGAAAAATCTAGAAAAGTCATCACTAAAATCAGCAGGAAATCCACGGACCTCAGCATTAAACAGGGTCGCCAAGTGGTCAGATTTATCCTAACCATGAGAAGGATTTATCTCGTAAAATGGGGGGGCACCGTGCAAATTAGCTGGATAAGACTAATGAATCAGATCCCCAGAAAGGATAATCTCCTTAAAGATTAAAAATCAGCTTTTAAGCCTGATATTACTCAATCCTAGAGACTGACCTTAAAGATTGAGAATTCAAACTCATGGAATTCAATGATATCTAAACTCGAGCTTGAACGAGAAAATGTTTTGATCAAATTATAAACCGATTTGTTTTCTGAAAACTCATTTTCAATGCGTTCATTACCATTGAACGTAAAATCCTAGGAATTCACCTGGAATTCATTAGGTCATCTGAACCAAATCGGGTGTCAACCGTAAGAATGGTGGTTGCATAGCATGGTTAAAGACAGGACCTTGTGCCAGACCGACAAATTATAAGGGTGAGCTTTACTATTGCTCCTACAAAAGATAGTAATTGCTTCCGACACGTTATAGACCATAATTAAAAGCATGTCAGGGGACATTGCCTTAACAGTTGCTTGTTCAACGCTTTCCTTTACAACCGGACGGTAGTTTACCGAAAGGTAATATACGGGACAAGTAAACTGGACGTGTTGCTTTCCAAATACAAAGTTAGCAAGTGGGTGACACAAAACCATAAGTTTTGAGCTAAAATTTTCAAATCTGAAACCCACCAAACCCACAAAAATAATTTGCAAACACCGGTGAAGGGTTATTCCGGAAAACTTATCTAGAGTAAAAACTAGATTTAATTTTCAAAAGATCAAATGTTTTCATAAAGATCCAATTTCCTTAATGGATCTAAATTTTTATAGTCATGTGGGACTGTAAACCATATCGTTACTACCATTGTTTATACCACCGTAAAGAAATCACTGATGTACAAAGTGTGAAGAATAAAGAAGTGATTCTAGTATTTCAAGACTATATTGCTTGAGGACAAGCAACGCTCAAGTGTGGGAATATTTGATAATGCTAAAAACGAACATATATTTCATAGCATTATTCCTCAAGAAAGACAAGCTTTTAGTTGCAATTGTCCTATTTACAAGTGAAATTCGTTTAAATAATAAAAGGTGAAGACAAAAGACAGATTCGACGAATTGAAGACGCAAACGACCAAAAAGCTCAAAAGTACAAAATACAATCAATGAGGTTCCAATTATTGATAAGAAACGTCTCAAAATTACAAGAGTACAAGATTCAAAACGCAAAGTACAAGATATTAAATTGTACGCAAGGACGTTCGAAAATCCGGAACCGGGACCAGAGTCAACTCTCAACGCTCGACGCAACGGACTAAAAATTACAAGTCAACTATGCACATAAATATAATATAATATATAATTAATTCTTAAAATTAATATATATATTATATTATATTATAAAACCGTCGGCAGAAGAAAACAACCAAATGTGAGCCTCCCCAGCTGTCCATGCGATCGCATGGCCTTGAAGAGCAAAGCTCATGCGATCGCATGAGCTCCTTTTTCAGTTCACAGGCCTATAAATTCGCAGTTTGGTGAACGTAAAATCCATCCATCAATCTCTCTATCTATATGTAAACGTATATATTTATATTTATATTTTAATTTTAATTTTAATTTTAAATCCTAATAATAAGGGTATGTTAGCGAATGTTGTAAGGGTGTAAGTCAAAATTATGTCCGTGTAACGCTACGCTATTTTTAATCATTGTAAGTTATGTTCAACGTTTTTACATTAATGTCTCGTAGCTAAGTTATTATTATGCTTATTTAATCCGAAGTAATCATGATGTTGGGCTAAAAATATTAAAATTGGGTAATTGGGCTTTGTACCATAATTGAGGTTTGGACAAAATAACGACACTTGTGGAAATTAGACTATGGGCTATTAATGGGCTTTATATTTGTTTAACTAAATGATAGTTTGTTAATTTTAATATAAAGATTTACAATTGGACGTACCTATAAATAACCATATACACTCGATCGGACACGATGAGCGGGGTATTTATATGTACGAATAATCGCTCATTTAACCGGATACGGGAATGGATTAATAGCCACTAGAATTATTAAAACAGGGGTGAAATTATGTACAAGGACACTTGGAATAATTGATAACAAAGTATTAAAACCTTGGGTTACACTCAGTCGACATCCTGGTGTAATTATTAAACAAAGTACTAAAATCTTGTTACAGTTTAAGTCCCCAATTAGTTGGAATATTTAAACTTCGGGTATAAGGATAATTTGACGAGGACACTCGCACTTTATATTTATGACTGATGGACTGTTATGGACAAAAACCAGACGGACATATTAAATAATCCAGGACAAAGGACAATTAACCCATGGGCATAAAACTAAAATCAACACGTCAAACATCATGATTACGGAAGTTTAAATAAGCATAATTCTTTTATTTTATATTTAATTTCCTTTATTTTATATTTAATTGCACTTCTAATTATCGCATTTTTATTGTATTTAATTGCACTTTTAATTATCGTACTTTTTAATTATCGCAAGTTTATTTTATCGCACTTTTATTATTCGCAATTTCATTATCGTTATTTACTTTACGCTTTAAATTAAGTCTTTTATTTATTTAATATTTTACATTTTGTTTTAACTGCAACTAAAGTTTTTAAAATCGACAAACCGGTCATTAAAAGGTAAAAACCCCCTTTATAATAATAATATTATATATATTTGTATTTTTATAAATTTAAACTAATATAGCGATAAGCTTTGTGAAAAAGATTCCCTGTGGAATGAACCAGACTTACTAAAAACTACACTACTGTACGATTAGGTACACTGCCTATAAGTGTTGTAGCAAGGTTTAAGTATATCCATTCAATAAATAAATAAATATCTTGTGTAAAATTGTATCGTATTTAATAGTATTTCCTTGTAAAATTTAATAGTATTTTATACCCCTTAGCTTTAACATCACTTATTGATCGTACGGTATGCTTAGACTAGCTTGCCTTTATGTTTGGATGCTTCGGTATGCGGTATTTGATTATTTGTGTGACGTGTCCATTTTATGCATATATATATATATATATATATATATATATATATATATATATATATATATATATATATATATATATATATATATATATATATATATATATATATATATATATATATATATATATATATATGTATATAGTATATTTTCACTCACTGAGCGTTAGCTTACCCTCTCGTTGTTTACATTTTTATAGATTGCATGGATGCGGTGGCTCGGGTAAGCGTGAGAACTAGTGGACTCGCATAGTTGCTTTAGAAGGCTTGCTTTTGGATTTGATTAGGATGGGGTAGCGTATCCCCAATCCTATGCTCGGTCTATATTTTGAATTTAACTAAATGGGTCGAAATGGTCACTTGGTTGTAATTTGGGTTGATGTGGGCCCGGGGTTGTAAAACTCGGTTTTATCATGGAAAACTCTTAGTTTTAATTATTATAACATATTGTAAAAGTGTTTTGGTTTAAAAGTGTCGGAAAGCGGGTTTTTCGCCCGCGTGTGTAAGAAAAACTGATTAGAACTTTTTAGTACAACTGGACGTCGTCCCAGATGGCTGGACACCGTCCTGGTCTTCACAACTGGACGCTGTCCAGATGAACTGTCCCAGAATTTTTTTTTTTTAGCACGTTTTTGGATGGATAACGAGTTGGGTCATTACAAGTGGTATCAGAGCATGGTCTAAGGGATTTAAGTGACTTGAGATAGGTGCCTAGACTTAGACTTTTGTATGTGCTTATTTGTTGCGGGACTTGTAGGAGTACTGGTCGGAATAGGTTATAGTTAGTGCCTTGTTTGTAGGTGGACTAACGTTTATATTAGTAATGCAAATATTATTAATATATTATTGTGTTGTGATAATAATTCTAGCGTGTGTCTATATCGCATAGAATTTTGTTTGTGTTTGTTTATATCATCGAGCTAGGCGGTCGTTGTACTAACGAGTTGATACGGCGTGTGTGCGTAATAAGGACTTGCAAACCTTATTACGGGTGCAAATTGTGTCTAGCAAGTGATGTACGACGAGTGTTTAGCAAGATGGGGCGGTATTGTGTGTGTGCTTTATACGTTCGTGATCTAATCGCTTTGCATTCCTTAGAATGGCGACGGGAATCGGGATCGAGATGAACGATTTGGAGTTTAACGCTAGAGTTGCGGCCGCCGTTGTGGAGCAAATGAGTGCGTTTCGAGAAGAGATGGATAGGAAGTATTCTGAACTTCAGTGTAGCGGTGAAATGGAGCGTTGTCTTAAGAGCTTCATGAGGACTAAACCCCCGATGTACGACGGAAAACCGGATCCTTTGATAAGCACAACTTGGATCTCGGATGTCGAAGGGTGTTTTCGCACTATTGAATGCCCTCCTGAGAAAAAGACAAGACTCGCTACTAGTTTGTTGCGGGGTAGGGTGAAGGATTGGTTGGATGGTAAGATTGATCATGTCGGTGGCGAAACGTTTATGACTTTATCGTGGGACGAATTTAAGGAGGAATTCTTCGAGGAGTTCCGGACTTCAGCCGATTTGTGGGAGTTGCGTAATGAGTTGCGAAATTTGCGACAAGGATCTATGGATTTGAATACTCTCAAGACAACCTTTATGGCGAAGGCTCGTTTTTGCCCGGAGTATTTGGGGAATGATCGATTGTTGATGGGGGATTTCTATCGGACCTTGAATGATGACTTGAAGAGTAAAATTAGCCGAGGTCAAGTGAAATCGTTTGCGGAATTACTCGACTTGGCTAGAGGTTTCTAGTCGTATTCACGATCGAAGAAGGGTGAACCTTCAAGTGAGAGAAGGGTTGTTTCGTATGGTGCTCCGAGTAAGAGGACTAAGGGTCCGAGTGTGAGCACGGGTGGTACACGGACGGGTATATCGGATTCTAGTGCGTCTAGATGTTACAACTGTGGCATGAGGGGTCACAAGTATTGGGAATGTTCGGTACCAAAGGGTGATGACATGGTGTGCTTCAACTGCCAAGAAGAAGGACATCGTAAGTCGGAATGTCCCAAGTTGGCGGGGACGGGTGCGGCAAGGAGACATTAAGGTACGTTTCGTTTTAATAAATATGTCCTTTGATTATTTATTAAGTGCCGTTTGTGTTTGAGTTGTAAAATTCCTTGTGTTGTGCATATTGTTGTTATGGGTGACGTTCCTAATGGAAGTACCCTATGGTGACATTTGATTGTCGGGCGAAGGGCGTAAGACTTGGTACAACCAAGCATTCCTTAGTATTTGGGAAATGTTTCTACCAAGCTTTAGGAATGGGCTTTGGTGTTCGGTTGTTAGAGCGTGTTCCCTCTCGTGTTGAAGTCAATGAACCATGGGGTTCGTCGGGTGGATTGGAACCCTTGAGATCGAGTGTTTGGATCTCGATGTAGGTTGGTAGTGGATACATGACGCGACATTAGGTGCATATTTCATACCTACTAGCGTGGTGTTCGACTCCGATAGTGTTTCGGTTACATTGTACTTAGGGTACCAGAGAGAAACCCTTAGGTACATGAGTGACTAGTTGGAAGTTGACGAACTATAGCAATTGGATGATTGCGAGAGTAGAGTTTGTGTAAATTGCGGTACACTTTTCATTCGAAGTGTTTAAGGATTGGTTGAAATCCTTCGTGTGCTCAAGATTGGAGCAAGATGTGGTGATGGGTCGTGTGAACCCAATTGGTTGGTAAAGTCTACCTTCGGTAGCATTGTACGGTTGTACAAGATGCGGCAATGGAACGTAGTTCCAAGTGGGGGAATTACACTCCCACACGAGATTTCGGATGACGTTTTTAGTAGATCCGAAAATTTTGTTGGGACCTAGTTTTGGTCGACTTGTGGTAAAGTACAATTTTGGTTAAATTGTACTTATGATTTTGGATGTAAATTATCACCGAGGTGATAATGTGGTAAATCTCGTTGAGAGATAATGGACGTTTTTGGCGAGCAAGGTGAAATCCCTCGGTTAAGGGATGTGTGTATCGGATTCTCTTCTAGAGAATTATTGTTTTGTGCCTATGTTTGATATAGGTGGTTCTTGCTCGATCGTGTGAATGGTTAGTGGTATCCGTTAAGATTCACTATGTCGTAGCAGAGCGCGATGTTACGCTACTCGTTGTTCGAGGCCAAAAGGGCGTTAATTGGTGAAGCATGACCTTCGGGGTTAGCTGACTTCATCATGGGTGTAGTGTTATGTCGGTGAAGCATGACTGTTGACATTGTAGCGACCCGACAAAATCGTCATTTGACGGCGCCGTCTACTTAGGTCCCGTTACGTGGTCATAAGTCTTTAAAACAACGTTTTACCAAAAGTATGTCGCATTCATTTCAAAAGTATAGATGTTTCAAGGTTTACAAAGTATTTCGACAACTAGTTACGTTACAATGTTTAAAGTACAAATGAAACATATGCGACACAATTTGAAAGTAGCCAAAAGACGCTCCACGTATGCATGTATACTCGACATCCAAGCAAGTATCAAAAGAAATGAGCGGAAGCATGTATCACAAAACGTTCAAGGACCTGAGAAAAACATAGAAATATGTCAACGAAAATGTTGGTGAAATCATAGGTTTAAGTAAGTAAGTACAAGTGAACCACAAGATTTGTAACATTGATATAATAGTAATACATTCCAAAAGTTAATATTCATGAGCACCCAATTATCAATGCTTAACATTCCTTCCATAGAACCCCATCACAATAGTGTTAGAACATACACTATTTCTCGAAAATATATTCCATTCGTAAACGGTAGCGAACCGTTTGAATGAGGGTTAGTCAAACCCATATGGCCATATAACATAAGTTCTCGCTTACACCCGGCAAGTGTAACTAATGATAATCGAATTGAGGATTTTTGTTCAAACTCGTATGTAGAATGTTTGTTTTCCTGTACTTGTGTTCACTTAGTAAAAGAAACGTTTATGTTTTCTCATCCCAAATGTAAGTTCAAAGGAGTAAAAGTGGGACTATGATCTCACCTTGAGTGCACGTATGTAAAGATACTTCAACAAGTAAACGTGTGCAAGAACGAATGCTAGTCTTGACCTAAACAAATAGGTTGTATCAATATCGGTAAACACGGTCGGTCAAAGTGTTCAATTAGTCCTATGGCTCATTACGACTCGATTACTAAAGCATGTGAGTCAAATTGTCACGTTTCATGCAAGATACAAGTATAAAAGCATGTTAGAATGATTGCACAAACATTTGGTTAAGTTTGATTAAAAGTCAACTTTGGTCGGTCAAAGTCAACGAAAAAGTCAACACGTTTGGGTCGGGTCCCGAACTATTTTTCTGAGGTTTTTATTCATATATAAGCATGTTAGAACAAGTTACATGTGAAATCGGAGGTGCGTAGCATAGCAAACATTTTTCGAATTTTGACCATGTAGGTCAGAACCCAAACACGGCAAATGCCACGCCGCGACCAAGGAGGGCCGCGCCGCGACATTTAACGTGGTCTGGTGCCTGGTCAGTTTCAATTGTTTAAGTCAAAATTCAATCTTCAAATTAGCACAAATCACAACTATTATCTATGCCACATCTTATCTTTATCAGGGTCACAAAAGGATTTTGAACTTGATTTAGTTCAGTTTGTGAAAAAATCAGATAAAATAAAAGAGGAATACTATTCTATTCCAATATTAGACCTTGAAACAGAACCTTGTTGATTAGAATACGTATCTTATATCATTGGAAAGGTAATTTGATGAGGAACACAACTAAACACGTTTCATCAATCAAAAACATCATTTGCAAATATCGAGTTTCCAAATTAAATGATCAAATAAATGCTCATCATTAATCATTAATGTTCAAGTTCATCAATGCACATTCTTGATTCGGGCATTTAATGCATACATATAACACGCCGTTTAGTAGGTAATCAAGCATACAATACAACTAACTACTTACCAAAAATAATTCATGGCATTCAATACATTAAATGTTCACATTTAAATCTATCAAACCCTAACCAACATCATCAAAACCACTAATCGAATTTATGAAGTTTTCTAAAGCAACCTACACATCAAATTGAAGCTAGTGATGTTAGGAACACATTTAATACATGCATTTATAACATTAAACAACATTCAAGCAACAAAATTATCAAATCAAACACACCAAAGTTCATGTTCATGCTAGTTGTTTAAAATAACAAGATCGAACATATAAATCACATATTCATGTTAAACTTGAGCCATAGACACTAATTAACAACTTTATAAGTTAAAAACATCAAGAACACAAAATCTAGTGATTTTAGAAAGTTACCCAAATGAGATGTAATCGGTATGGAATCGAAGAGGAAGTTGCAAGGATTTCAAATATGTAATTTGTTTGGATTGAAGCTTGCTAGATTTGATTTAGATGATGCATCTTTGTGATGGAGAATTAGAGAAAAATGTGGAAGTATGAAAGAAAATGGAAAATGAAAGGAGGCGGGTGTGACTAGTCCATCTAGTCACATCTTTACTCAGTTGGCGAAAATAGTCCCTCGAGTTCGGTTGCGGGTGCGTGAATTACCTAAACAAGATAATTTAAACGCGTATCAACGGGAGATGTTATAAATATATAACGGACTTTGAAATAGTTATACGGAAAGTAAACGAAAAAAGGCGGGATGTTACATTACCTACTCCTTAAAAGAAATTTCGTCCCGAAATTTAAGTAGGCGTAGTAGTCGTTGTTTCTTCCTCGGAATCTTGCGTTTCCGGAACTGGGAAAAGATGAGGGTAATTCCTTTGCATTTAATCTTGTCTTTCCCAAGTAAACTCGGGTCCCCTTTTGGCGTTCCAGCGGACCTTGACAATCGGGATTCGGCTTTGTTTTAGCGTCTTGACAGAGGTGTCCACGATTTCAACCAGTTCCTCCACAAAATGAAGTTTGTCATCAATAGTAAGTTCCTCAAGAGGGATGACGATATCGGGTTCGGCAAGACACTTTTTCAAGTTGGATACATGAAAGGTAGGATGAACGGAGCTCAATTGAGATGGAAGATCTAAATGATAAGCAACGGTTCCGACACGCTCCAAGATTTCGAAAGGACCAATATACCGCGGGTTTAGCTTCCCGCGCTTCCCGAATCGGATTACACCTTTCCAAGGTGCGACTTTTAACATTACGCGATCACCGACTTGAAATTCGAGGTCGTTGCGTCTTTTGTCGGTATAGCTCTTTTGACGACTACGGGCCGTCCTAAGCCTATCCCGGATTTGAACGATTTTCTCAGTTGTTTCATGAATGAGTTAGGGTCCGGTGATTTGTGTGTCGCCTACTTCGGCCCAACAAAGAGGAGAACGACATTTACGGCCATATAAAGCTTCGAATGGTGAGGCGTTAATACTCGCGTGATAACTATTGTTGTAGGAGAATTCGGCGAGAGGCAAGTGCTTATCCCAAGCTTTTCCAAAGTCGACAACGCAAGCTCGTAGCATGTCTTCCAAAGTTTGAATTGTGCGTTCGCTTTGTCCGTCGGTTTGTGGATGATATGCGGTGCTCATGTCTAAACGTGTCCAACGCTTCTTGTAAAGTACGCCAAAATCTAGAAACAAAACGGTCATCTCGGTCGGAGATAATCGATAAGGGTACACCGTGTCGGGCTACGATTTCTTTAATGTAAAGTTGAGTGAGTTTCTCCATGTTGTCGGTTTCCTTCATGGATAGGAAATGTGCGGATTTGGTGAGACGGTCAACAATAACCCAAACAGTATCATAACCGCCAACCGTCTTTGGTAGCTTGGTGATAAAATCCATCGTTATCCTTTCCCACTTTCATTGAGGGATCTCGGGTTGTTGAAGTAGTCAGGACGGTCTTTGATGTTCGGCTTTGACTTTGGAGCAAGTTAGGCACTTTCCAACATAAGTAGCAACGTCCTTTTTAATGTTCGGCCACCAATATTGTTCTTTGAGGTCGTGGTACATCTTATTGGCACCGGGGTGAATCGAATATCTTGACTTATAGGCTTCGTCTAAAATAAGGCTTTGCAAGTCCCCATAACTAGGCACCCATATTCTTCCGGCGAAATATCGGAGTCCGGTTTCTTTAACTTCGAATCGAGAGGTAAGGACGTTCAAGTGTTCGAGAGAGATGTTTTCATCCTTGAGAGCCTCGTCTTGGGCTACACGAATTTGACTATTTAGGTTGGTGTGAATGGTGATGTTTAAAGCTCGAACACGAA
Source organism: Rutidosis leptorrhynchoides (assembly GCF_046630445.1). NCBI lineage: Eukaryota > Viridiplantae > Streptophyta > Magnoliopsida > Asterales > Asteraceae > Rutidosis > Rutidosis leptorrhynchoides. The sequence goes on from NC_092338.1 coordinate 141,380,655, forward strand.
GAGGCACAGCTCTTTCTTTTCGACTTAAGGCATCGGCTACTACGTTTGCCTTCCCGGGATGGTAACGAAGCTCAAAATCATAATCATTTAAAGTTTCAATCCACCGTCGTTGTCTCATGTTTAGTTTCTTTTGATCAAAGATGTGTTGGAGGCTTTTGTTATTGGTGAAGATGGTACTTTTGGTTCCATAAAGATAGTGTCTCCACATTTTAAGTGCGAAGACAACGGCTCCGAGTTCGAGATCATGTGTTGTATAGTTCCGTTCGTGAATTTTGAGTTGCCGGGAGGCATAAGCAATGACTTTCTTTCGTTGCATCAATACGCACCCAAAACCATGTTTCGAGGCATCGCAATATACAACAAAATCATCATTGCCTTCATTAAGTGACAAGATAGGAGCGGTGGTTAGCTTTGTCTTCAAGATTTGAAATCCGGATTCTTGTTCCGTTGACCAAATGAATTTCTTTCCCCTGTGAGTTAACGTGGTTAGAGGTCGAGCAACCAAAGAGAAATCCTTGATGAATCTACGGTAGTATCCGGCGAGACCCAAAAATTGACGAATGTGAGTAGGAGTAGTAGGAGTCTCCCATTTACTAATGGCTTCGATTTTCGATGGATCGACTTTAATACCATGATCACTTACAACATGACCAAGAAATTGAACTTCCTTCAACCAAAATTCACACTTGGAGAATTTGGCATAGAGTCGTTCTTCTAATGACCCGTCCTAATCTATCCGGACGAAGTCCATATCGATTATAAACGATTCATAATAGTTGGTTACATCGCGAGGTACTTGACCTCTATATGATACATTTTACAAACATTGCATTCATTTTTAAAAGACAAACTTGCTTTACATCAAAAGTTGACGGCATGCATATCATTTCATAATATATCCAACTATAATATACTTAATAATAATCTTGACAAACTCAACAACTCGAATGCAACGTCTTTTGAAATATGTCATGACTAACTCCAAGTAATATCCCTAAAATGAGCAAATGCACAGCAGAAGATTTCTTTCGTACCTGAGAATAAACATGCTTTAAAGTGTCAACCAAAAGGTTGGTGAGTTCATTAGTTTATCATAACAATCATTTCAATAATTTAATAGACCACAAGATTTCATTTCCAGTTCTCATAAATAAACATCCCATGCATAGAGACAAAATATCATTCATATGGTTTGAACACCTGGTAACCGACATTCACAATATGCATATAAGAATATCCCCATCATTTCGGGATCCTCCTTCGAACATGATATAAATTTCGAAGTACTAAAGCATTCGGTACTTTGGATGGGGCTTGTTGGGCCCGATAGATCTATCTTTAGGATTCACGTCAATTAGGGTGTATGTTCCCTAATTCTTAGATTACCAGACTAAAAAGGGGCATATTCGATTTCAATCATTCAACCATATAATGTAGTTTCAATTACTTGTGTCTATTTCGTAAAACAGTTATAAAAACAGCGCATGTATTCTCAGTCCCAAAAATATATATTGCAAAAGCATTTAAAAAGGGATTAATGAAACTCACCTAATGTATTTTGTATTAAAAATACATAGAACGACATTGAACAAGTATAGGGTTGGCCTCGGATTCACGAACCTATATCATTTGTGTATATATAGATTAATACACATAATCGTAATCGAGCAAATTTATATAATTTATATATTACTTATGATATAAATGTTATAGTAATAATTTATATACTTATATATTATTATCATAGTTTTTACATATTAAAAGTTTTGATTATAAAATATTTATTATATCATTACATTAATAATTTTAATAACTAATATTTATATTTGAATTATCATTATACATTTATTAATATAAATGTATTAAGTACTTGTTAAAATATTTTTAATACATAATTTATATCAATATGTTTAAATGCCCAAAGTTTTTAATATGTTAATATTTTAAGTAAATACATATTATATAGTTATATGAAAATGTCATATATTATATTATTAATAAATATTTATGTACTTGTTAATATGTCATTTTAAAGATATATGCTTATATATATATATATATATATATATATATATATATATATATATATATATATATATATATATATATATATATATATACATATATATATATATATATATATATATATATATATATATATATATATATATATATACAGAAACTTATAATCAATGTATCTTGTATTTACTACTGATATTCATAAATAACAAATTATATACTTATTTTCCATTAAAACAATGTTCATAGAGTTTACTTATTCGTATTTGCATCGTTTTAAATAAAATTTTACATCATTACATATCTATACTTCTACGTATATCATATTAGTATTTATTATAAATATCGTGGTTATATCCATAGTGTTATCTTAATATATCATCACTTTAATTATACCTAATATAACCACAATCATACATTTTCTTATACGTATTTTAATAATCATGATAATTATAATAATAACAAATAATAATAATAATCCTAATAATAATAATATTTAGTGATATTATTTAATAATAACTAAAATGATGATGATAATAATAATAATAATAATAATAATCATATACTAGTTTTTAACATAATAATAATAACAATTTATAATAACAATAACAATTAATAATGATAACAATAATAATAATAATTAATAATAATGATAAATTTTTAGAAATTAACACTACCTCACAAGTTCTTCTAAAAAGAAAATGTGCCAAACCAGATTCGAACTCATGACCTCTTGAACACCCGCACACATCCTAAACCATTCCTCCGCCCCACACTTTTCTGATTATACAATCATACCCAAATTATTTAAATCCGTATTTGTGATCTCCCTTCTTCTTCTTTACAGCAACTGGATCGACCAAGGATACCAATCTTAACAACCAGAGATTTAAGTTCAAATGTTTTAGGATGTGAAATTAATTCTTAAACATTTTATTAATGGGATAATAATTCAACAAACACGAAAGAGAAAAAAAAAATTATATACAGCGATTGCTGTGTCGACGGTTTGAACAAAAAAAAATATTTGATTTTGAGATTAGCAACGTTTGAGATAGAAATTATAAAACGAAATAGGTTTCAATTCACCTCCTGAAACTATTGGACTCATTAATTTAACCTAATTCATCAGAGAAATCTCAAATTTTATGAAGAACGTATTAGTTGACTTTTGAAAATAAAAGTTTGACTCCCAAAATTCGTGATCAATAGAACGAATTGGATACTGAGATTTTTCAGATAGTTTTAGTGAATAAATCCTAACATATCTCCATTTATACATTTTGTAATTTTAAATAGATTTGAATTGTAAAAAAAAAAAATTACGCGAGCAGAGAACCTTCTTGTTCTTCTTCATATTTCAGTTTTTATCACTTGCAAGTAGTAGTAATTGAGTATAAGGTAATTGAATGATTAATGAATTAACAAAGATTGATTGCTGATAGTTTTGTAGGGATTCATGTGTCTCCATCAAATCACGGACGAGGGGAAAAAAACACAGAAAGAGAAGAATAATAGAAGAAAATATAAAAGTGAAAGGAATAAAAAATTACGCGTTATATAACTCTATATATCTGTATATATATTATATTTTCTTTTATAGTATTATTTATTTATTATCTGTTATATATTTTTCTGTTATATAATTAAATGCATATCCGCTATAACTGAATTATTTATTTGTCTGTTATTCAAATCTGTATATATTTATATGTGTATTTATAAAGCATATAACCAATATTAATAATAAATATATAAAAGTAATAATAACTAATAATTTTAATCATTCTTAACATTTATATTTAAAATCTTTATTTTAATAATTATAGTCTTTTAATTATAATTATGACAATGTTAATATTAATAATACTAATATTAATATTAATACCAATAATAACATTGATGTAATGATAATATTACTAATACAACTATATTTTTTTATAATTAAATTTAATATATTAGTATTCCATATTATTGATTATGTCATATAACTCTATAATATACCTTTCATAGTAACTTATATTGATTATTAAATTTTATACACTTTAACATATATGACCATATACATTTAATAATAGTTATTTATAGAAATTATATATGTTTATATATAGATTCATTTTTAAATTTACACTTATTTATTTTGTATCCTATTTTACACATTTAATTCTAATGTTTATTGTTACCACTTATTGTATATTACGTTATTTAAACAAAGACACTTTATTAATCAACCTTTATTATATCGAATCAATTACGTTCATGTAAAGTATTATTCCTCTAATACTTTGTTTTCGTTTTTTAATTATTATTTATATATATTTGTATAGGCACATCAAGTTAACTATAATTGTTCGTGAATCGTTGGGAATAGTCGAAGGTCAAATGAATTCATGAATATAATTTCAAAGTTTTTGAAACTCAACAATACAGACTTTGCTGAATGTGTCGGAAACATATAAGGATTAAGTTTAAATTTGGTCAAAAATTCCCGGGTCATCACAGTTCTTGTCTCAAAAGTTCAAGCACAAGTCGGAGATATTGTTCATGTTCTTCTTCGTTTTTAGAATAGACCAAGATGTCATCGATGAACACATTAACGAATTTATCAAGATACGGTTTGCACACACGGTTCATAAGATCCATGAACACCGCCGGTGGGTTAGTGAGACCAAATGGCATAACAAGAAATTCATAACTACCATAACGAGTTCGGAAAGCGGTTTTGGAGACATCTTCCCCCTTAACCCTTAATTGATGATAACCCGAGCGGAGATTGATTTTCGAATATACACAAGACCCTTGTAGTTGATCAAAGAGGTCATCGATGCAAGGAAGAGGATATCGGTTCTTAACCGTCAATTTATTTAGTTCACGATAATCAATGCACATTCATAGGGATCCGTCTTTCTTTTTAACAAACAAAATCGGAGAGCCCCATGGTGAATGGCCAGGTTGGATAAAACCACGGTCAAGTAGTTCTTGGATTTGACTTTGCAATTCTTGCATTTTGGATGGAGCAAGTCTATATGGTGCACGTGCTACGGGTGCAGCTCCCGGAATAAGATCGATTTGGAATTCTACCGGTCGATGAGGTGGAAGACCCGGCAATTCGCCGGGAAATACATCGAAAAAGTCACTAACAATTGGCACATCATCGATATGCTTCTCATCGGACTCGACTTTCTTAACGTGGTCAAGGATCGCAAAACAACCCTTACGGAGTAGTTTTCTAACTTTAAGGCACGAAACGAGGTTGAGTCCGGTGCAACTCTTATCGCCATAAACAATCAAGGGTTCACCATTCTCGATAGGAATTCGGATTGCGTTAAGATCACAAAGGATGTGAGATTTCGTTTTGGCTAACCAATTCATACCGATTATTACATCGAAGCTTCCTAGTTCCAAGGGTTTCAAGTCAATTTCAAACTCATTACCCAAAATGTTTAACGTACACCCCCGGTAATATGTGTCGGCACTCAATAGTTTCCCGTTGGCCACTTCAATGGTATAAGTGGTATCTAATGGAAGTGGGGGAGTGCTAAAAGAATGAGTCAAAGTCTTGGATACAAAACTCTTATCGGCACCTGAATCAAATAAACAAGTAACATAAGTGTTGTTGAGAAGAAACGTACCCGTGGCTAATTCATTGTCATCTCAGGCTTCCTAGGTGTTGATGTTGAAAGCTCGGCCGCGTGTATTGGGGTTATCTTTCTTCTTCAGGCATGCATTTCTATAATGGCCCGTTTGGCCACATTCGTAACAAGTGCCCGTCATTGGTGCATTGGGCCCCTTTCGAGCGATGGGGGCGACACTTTTACATTCGTTGGCCTTATGACCAACTCCTTGGCACCGATGGCAAATTATCTTGCCACATTCATCAAAGTGATGCTTGTTGCATTTGTTGCAAAGAGGTAGGTTTTCGGCATAACCCTTCTTGCCGTAGGAGGTGTAAGGCTTTTTGGCAAAGTTGTTGTTGCTTGATTGAGGGGATTCCCATTTTCTTTTGTTGTTACCCGACTTATCCTCGGCTTTAGGTGCCGGCACTACGATTTCGTCCACCGTTTCTATCAACTTGCGGGCCATGTTCAAAGCTTCTTGATGATTAGTGGGTTTGGATGACATTACTCCGTGTTTGATGCTCTTTGGAAGACCATCCATGTAAAGTTCAACCCTTAAAGCTTCGGGGTTCACAAGGTTTGGGCACATCAAGGCTAGTTCGGAAAATCGTTGATTATAGCACTTGAGATCGTTTCCGACCGCCTTTAAAGTTCTTAGCTCTTGTTCGAGCCTTCGGGTTTCTTCACGAGGGAAACATTCGACGATCATCTTTTCCCTTAAGTCGGCCCAAGAGAGGGCGTGAGCTTCATCGGTACCCACCGATTGTACATAGGTGTTCCACCATGTGAGGGCGACACCGGCGAAAGTGTGAGTGGAGTATTTGACTTTATCTTTGTCCCGACAACCGCTTATGCTAAAGACGGCCTTCGTTTGTTTGAACCATCGAGTGAGAGTAACCGGTCCCCCGGTCCCATCAAAAGTATGAGGTTTGCACCCCATGAAGGCTTTATAGGAGCATCCCTCGCTTAAGTTACCGGCTCCTTGATTGTTGTTGTTGTGGTTGTTGTTATTGTTGTTGTTGGAGGAGTGACCGGCCATGGCCGCATCCATGGCGGTGGCTATCATTCGTTGTAGAGCTTGTTCAAGAGTCTCATGGCGTGGCATGCGACGAGGAGGCACTTCAAAACACAAGAATACCGTTGATTAGTATTTTTAATAATACTAATCATGATATGGAATAAGGATAGAGAAAAATTTTCTTGACTCGCCTTAAATTCTTTATGCCATAAATGTTGGAACGTTCATATGAGTCACCGTAATATAATCCCGGAAATTATATTACCCTGATTCATATGTGCATTTGACATCATTTCATATAGTCAAGGTGGCGTGTCAATCAAATTAAACAACGTGATATTAAGATGAAATTAGAGTAGATATGAGTAGAAACGTTCGAGTATAAATGCACAAGTAGTTAAGTAATTCCTACTTCAAGTCTATATGCCGGTTGTAGTCTAGACTCACTAATGCACCCTATGACTCGGGGTTGACACCAATGAACTCTAAATCCCTACAACTAACGCTCTGATACCATCTGTAGCGACTCGACAAAATTGTCATTTGACGGCGCCTTCTACTTAGGTCTCGTTACGTGGTCATAAGTCTTTAAAACAACGTTTGACCAAAAGTATGTCGCATTCATTTCAAAAGTATAGATGTTTCAAGGTTTACAAAGTAGTTCGACAACTAGTTACGTTACAAAGTTTAAAGTACAAATGAAACATATGCGACACAATTTGAAAGTAGCCAAAAGACGCTCCACGTATACATGTATACTCGACATCCAAGCAAGTATCAAAAGAAATGAGCGGAAGCATGTATCACAAAACGTTCAAGGACCTGAGAAAAACATAGAAATCTGTCAACGAAAACATTGGTGAAATCATAGGTTTAAGTAAGTAAGTACAAGTGAACCACAAGATTTGTAAAATTGATATAATAGTAATACATTCCAAAAGTTAATATTCACGAGCACCCAATTATCAATGCTTAACATTCCTTCCATAGAACCCCATCACAATAGTGTTAGTACATACACTGTTTCTCGAAAATATATTCCATTGTAAACGGTAGCGAACCGTTTGAATGAGGGTTTGTCAAACCCATATGGCCATATAACATAAGTTCTCGCTTACACCCGGTAAGTGTAACTAATGATAATCGAATTGAGGATTTTTGTTCAAACTCGTATGTAGAATGTTTGTTTTCCTGTACTTGTGTTCACTTAGTAAAAAGAAACGTTTATGTTTTCTCATCCCAAATGTAAGTTCAAAAGAGTAAAAGTGGGACTATGATCTCACCTTGAGTGCAAGTATGTAAAGATACTTCAACAAGTAAACGTGTGCAAGAACGAATGCTAGTCTTGACCTAAACAAATAGGTTGTATCAATATCGGTAAACACGGTCGGTCAAAGTGTTCAATTAGTCCTATGGCTCGTTACGACTCGATTACTAAAGCATGTGAGTCAAATTGTCACGTTTCATGCAAGATACAAGTATAAAAGCATGTTAGAATGATTGCACAAACATTTGGTTAAGTTTGATTAAAAGTCAACTTTGGTCGGTTAAAGGCAACGAAAAAGTCAACACGTTCGGGTCGGGTCCCGAACTATTTTTCTGACGTTTTTATTCATATATAAGCATGTTAGAACAAGTTACATGTGAATCGGAGGTGCGTAGCATAGCAAACATTTTTTGAATTTTGACCATGTAGGTCAGAACCCAAACACGGCAAATGCCGCGCCGCGACCAAGGAGGGCCGTGCCGCGACATTTAACGTGGTCTGGTGCCTGGTCAGTTTCAATTGTTCAAGTCAAAATTCAATCTTCAAATTAGCACAAATCACAAACTGTAAACACTTAGAATACGTATCTTATATCATTGGTGTGATGCCCCTTACAAAACCATCGTGTACGAATCATCAACAACAGGATCATTACAAGGTTAAGTACTATATGCATTTTCAAAAAGAGTTTGCATTCAATAATAAAGTGATGTCTAAACCAACATCGAATGTTTTACAATCCAAAAGCATGCTTCACTAATTAGAAGCAAATAATAAGTGTATGTGACCACAACGGTCGTTACAAGTCATAGTTCGAAAGTACGAATGTTTAAATGCAAAATAAAGTAGTTCATGTGATAGCAACTCTAAGAAGCGGGTGTCTACGGCACGACTAGTACACAGCGGAAGCTAACCTCAAGCACCTGAGAAAAACATGCTTAAAAACGTCAACACAAAGGTTGGTGAGCTATAGTTTAAGTATAACAGTAAGTAAGGTAGGCCACGAGATTTTAGTGCTACAAAGAGCGTTTCAAAACAGTATGATAAAGTATATGTTAACCGTGGGCACTTGGTAACTAACTTAACGTTTATACCCCCTGAAAGTACACTTGGTAAGTGCGTATGTCTACGAAGTATTAAACACCCGTTAAATGCTAGCGCTACTAGCCCGAGTGGGGATGTCAAACCCTATGGATCCATATCTAAGATTCACGTTCACGGTTCAAAAACCAATGATTAAACGTTACCGAGCTAAAGGGAATGTTTATGCCGTTGTATAACCCACACATATATAAGTTTAAGTACTCGTGCCTTGTATGTAAACCATAAAATCCGCATGTATTCTCAGTTCCCAAAATAAGTTAAAGTAAAAAGGGAATGCTATAACTCACAATGATAATGTAGTCGTAAAGTCGGTTCGGAAAAGGTGTGCAAGTAATCGGTCCGAAGGTCCTCAACCTAAGGCAAATAGTAATAATTCAGTAAATCGTCTAAATAGGTTTAAAAGTATGTAAATAAGGTCTTAAAGGTCATCATCATCATCATTTAACAAAAGGTGTAAAGTAGGTTTCGTTCATGAAAGTAGTTTAAAACAAAACTGACTTCGATCAGTCACCACGGCCTCTACCCTTACTGAAATAAGCTGAGACCAGTGGCCATGGCTCCGTATATGAGTTCTTGAAGTGTGGTAAAATTTACAGAAGCAAAGTCGTCTTTGTTTAACCGTGGTGACGGTTTAAGTGCGAGTAGGTCTGAAATTTCTGCACAACGTTAAAAGGACCTAGTGACGATCGGAGGGCCATAAATCCTAAACCGTAACTCGGATTAAGACGAGTCTTGTATGAAAAATTATCTACTCGAAAAGATATATTTGAAAATCAAGGTCTCAGTAGCCCAGGTGATGTTTTAGCAGAGTAGTATATAAAATAGCTTATATTTTTACAGGAAATACTATTAAATACGATACATTTTTACACAAGATATTTATTTATTTATAGAATGGATATACTTAAACCTTGCTACAACACTTATAGGCAGTGTACCTAATCGTACAGTAGTGTAGTTTTTAGTAAGTCCGGTTCGTTCCACAGGGAATCTTTTTAAACAAAGCTTAACGCTATATTAGTTTACTTTTATAAAAATACAAATATATATATAAGTAATATTATTATTATAAAAGGGGGGTTTTACCGTTTAATGACCGGTTTGTCGATTTTAAAACTTTAGTCACAGTTAAAACCAAATGTAAAATATTAAAAATAAATACAAGACTTAAATTAAAGCGTAAAGTAAATAACGATAATGAAATTGCGAATAATAAAAGTGCGATAAAATGAACTTGTGATAATTAAAAAGTACGATAATTAAAAGTGCAATTAAATACAATAACAATAAAAATGCGATAATTAGAAGTGCAATTAAATATAAAATAAAGGAAATTAAATATGAAATAAAAGAATTATGCTTATTTAAACTTCCGTAATCATGATGTTTGACGTGTTGATTTTAGTTTTATGCCCATGGGTTAATTGTCCTTTGTCCTGGATTATTTAATATATCCATACGGATTTGTCCATAATAGTCCATCAGTCATAAATATAAAGAGCGAAAGCCTTCATCAAATTATTCTTATTCCCGAAGTCAAATATTCCAACTAATTGGGGATTCGAATTGTAACAAGGTATTAATACTTTGTTTAATGAATACACCAGGTTATCGACTGCGTGTAAACCAAGGTTTTACTACTTTATTAACAATTACACCAATTACCCTTGAATGTAATTCACCCCTGTTTCAACAAGTCTATTAACTATTAATCCAGTTCCGTATCCGGTAAAATGAATAATTATTGGTATTTATAGATATCCCGCCCACCGTACCCAGTCAAGCGTATGTGGTTATATATAAATACGTCGAATTATAAGTTTGTATATTAAATTAACAAGGTATTGTTTAATTAATATAAAACCCATTAATAACCCATAATCTAATTTCCACAAGTGTCGTTCTTTTATCCAAACCCCAATTATGGTACAAAGCCCAATTACCCAATTTTAGTAATTAGCCCAACATCATGATTACTTCGGATTAAATAAGCATAATAATAACTTAGCTACGAGACATTAATGTAAAAAGGTTGAACATAACTTACAATGATTAAAAATAGCGTAGCGTTACACGGACAGAATTTCGACTTACACCCTTACAACATTTGCTAACATACCCTTATTATTAGGATTAAAATTAAAATTAAAATTAAAATATAAATATAAATATATACGATATAGATAGAGAGATGGATATATTGATGATTTTTGCGATCAGAATTTGTTTGCTTTTATAGGGATTTTCAGAGTTTGGGGCTCCGCGACTCGCGGCCCATTTTGCCTTCAAACTCCGCGAGTCGCGGAGTTTGCTTTTACAGCTCACACAAGTTTGGCTCTTTGTTTACCGACGGTTTTATAAATAAATATAATATATTAAATAATTATAAGAATTATTTAAATATTATATTATATTTATGTGCATAGTTGACTTGTAATTTTTAGTCCGTTGCGTCGAGCGTTGAGAGTTGACTCTGGTCCCGGTTCCAGATTTTCGAACGTCCTTGCGTACAATTTAATATTTTGTACTTTGCGTTTTGAATCTTGTACTCTTGTAATTTCGAGACGTTTCTTATCAATAATTGGAACCTCTTTGATTGTATTTTGTAATTTTGAGCTTTTTGGTCGTTTGCGTCTTCAATTCGTCGAATCTGTCTTTTGTCTTCACCTTTTATTATTTAAACGAATATCACTTGTAAATAGAACAATTTCAACTAAAAGCTTGTCTTTCTTGAGGAATAATGCTATGAAATATATGTTCGTTTTTAGCATTATCACCAGGTCTACTGGTCTGTTACAGAAACAGTAGGACAGAGGGCTGTAAACAGAAAACAGGAAGTTAAAAGTGAGTTCCGGTGGTCTTGGTGCTTGATGTTCATCATGGTTCTCATCCTTGATGCATATAGTTTCAAGTGTACAACTCTTTGATGTGTTTACATCATCTTTACCAAGTTTTGACCATCATAACCCTTGTGCAAGTCTAAGACATGAAGCACAACTCACTTAAGAGTTGTATGAAGTTTGATGAACCAAAGTTACATCAAGTCTTAGATTTAACACATACATGAACTTTAAAGCTAATAACAAGTTACAAACTTAAAAGTAAACTAACTAATCAAGATCTTAAGATGTAGAACATAGTTCTTAGTTAGATCTTGAAGATCCAAGACCCAAATGTCTAGATCAAGCATAAGTATACAAAGTTATATTTAAAGAAAACTTATTTACATGTTCTTGAACTTTTAAGTTAACTTTTAGTTCCAAGAGATATGAGATCAAGACTAACTTGTAGTACTTGACCAACAACAACCAAAATCATAAAATTAAAGTGCAAGTAAAACTAAATAAACAAGTAAATAAGTTCATGAGTTTCATACTTTAAAGATTCAAGCCAAAATTTGATCTTTAAGAATGTAAAACTTAAAGTTTACAAACATGATTCACAAGTATGATTTCAACACATGAACATTAATCTTTTAAAATTAACAAGTGTAGAACATAACTAGAAAGTTTATGTTCTTGTTGTTCTTGAAATTACAAGATAAATGAAGAATGAAACTAATGAGTTTGATTCTTGTATATGTAAGTAAGTAACAAAGTAACAACAACTAGTAATTAACAAGTAAACAACAATCAAAGAACAAAGATGATGATGATTTTATGTTCTTGGTTTCGGTTTTGTAAAGAAAAGAAGTTCATAATACTTACAAGTATGAAGAGAAAAGAGAGAAAGTTTGAGAGAAAGTTTGAGAGAAAGTTCAAGTATTTTGTGTGTGTAAATGAAAGAGTAATTGTAAATGAAGTAAGTAATGAAATTTGAAAACCAAAAGCTCCCATCTAAGGCCTAAAGGCCACGACTTTTGCTACAGCAAAATGGAGGGAGAAGTTTGTCTAAAAGATCATGCATGGTAAAGCTCATAAAAGTTGGATAAAAGAGTGGTTTACATGGGGATTATGGAGTAACTATATTCCAAGTCTTCTTAAACTAACTAGTTTCCATTTAACTTGATACTTACAAGTAGTGTTGGGCTAATAAGTCCATTAATAATGTAGGGTGGGCTCCTAAAGTCCAATAACACTAGTAAAGGCCCAAGTTCAAATAAAAGCCCAAGTATGAATGTAATTAACAAGTTAATCCAATTAAGGCCCAAGTAATTAACTAATAACTTTAGTTAATTAAAATGATTAATAAAATCAATCATGAATGCAAATAATATCTAAAAATATTATTCGTGAAAGTTCCGGGTGTCACAAAGACGTTTCGGGCAATTAAAGTCAAGTTCGGGCAATCATGGCAACATGCAAATGTAATGACATGCATTCGTTTAATCACACGTATTAATAATAATAATTATTAATAAATAAACGTTGGAAATTACAGGGTCGTTACAATTGGAAAGGTAATTTGATGAGAAACACAACTAAACACGTTTCATCAATCAAAAACATCATTTGCAAATATCGAGTTTCCAAATTAAATGATCAAATAAATGCTCATCATTAATGTTCAAGTTCATCAATGCACATTCTTAATTCGGGCATTTAATGCATACATATAACACGCCGTTTTATAGGTAATCAAGCATACAATACAACTAACTACTTACCAACAACAATTCATGGCATTCAATACATTAAATGTTCACATGTAAATCTATCAAACCCTAACCAACATCATCAAAACCACTAATCGAGTTTATGAAGTTTTCTAAAGTAACCTACACATCAAATTGAAGCTAGTGATGTTAGGAACACATTTAATACATGCATTTATAACATTAAACAACATTCAAGCAACAAAATCACCAAATCAAACACACCAAAGTTCATGTTCATGCTAGTTGTTTAAAATAACAAGATCGAACATATAAATCACATATTCATGTTAGACTTGAGCCATAGACACTAATTAACAACTTTATAAGTTAAAAACATCAAGAACACAAAATCTAGTGATTTTAGAAAGTTACCCAAATGAGATGTAATCGGTATGGAATCGAAGAGGAAGTTGCAAGAATTCCAAATATGTAATTTGTTTGGATTGAAGCTTGCTAGATTTGATTTAGATGATGAATCTTTGTAATGGAGAATTAGAGAAATATATGGAAGTATGAAAGAAACTGGAAAATGAAAGGAGGTGGGTGTGACTAGTCTATCTAGTCACATCTTTGCTTAGTTGGCGAAAATAGTCCCTCGATTTCAGTTGCGGGTGCGTGAATTACCTAAACAAGATAATTTAAACGCGTATCAACCGGAGATGTTATAAATATATAACGGACTTTGAAATAGTTATACGGAAAGTAAACGGAAAGGCGGGATGTTACAGACAGGGTCCGCTGACTTCATCCGGTGTTGAGATTTGGAAGTGGATCGCGTGTGTTTGGGGATTCACGATGACGCATGTAGTTTCGGTCATCTTAATATGGAAGTGAGTTGTGTGTAGTTCAGATTCACAAGTGACGTGTGTGGTTGCGGTCATTCTTTTGGGATAGTGACTCTCGTGTAGTTCAGATTCACTAAGGCGCGTGTAGTTCGGCCAATCGTGATTGTTGTTGTGAGGAAGGTAGTGAGTCGCGTGTAGTTCGGATTCACTAAGGCGCGTGTAGTTTCAGCCAGCCTTCGTGTTGTGTGATCTATCGGTTATTTTATACACCGATGGTGGGGTCGTAAGGACCATGTTGTGTGATCTATCGGTTGTTTTATACACCGATGGTGGGGTCGTAAGGACCATGTTGTGTGATCTATCGGTTGTTTTATACACCGATGGTGGGGTCGTAAGGACCATGTTGTGGAAGTAGTGATTCGATAGCCGTTTTTCGCTCACATGTTGTTACAGGTGTGACAATAGCCGATTTTGTACACCCTGGGATTTGCGTTTCCATGGTCGTTTGGGGCGCTGTCGGTTTTAGCCGATTGTTATGATGTTACGTTAGTTGCGTATTGGTCGTATTGCGCACTACAAGGGATGTTTAGTGATTGGTGTTATCCGTAAGGATTCGCTTTTGTTTCGGTCTCCGTCGGTTAGATGGTTGACCTTATGATTGTTATGCGAATTACTTTAGCATTGTACTTGGTAGGGGTACGCTAAAGGGTTGATATCTCGGTTCGAGATTGGTTGAGTTTTTCCAATGTAGGGGATTGAGCAAGGTTTTAGTGCTCGGATTGTGGATTTGATAAATTGCGGGTGATGATTTAGTTGTTAAAGGTGATCCATTGGGAAGAGTTGCCTAGGAAAGTCGGATTGGGACTTGTGTTTGAGGACCGTTGAATGAGGTCCGTTCGGGTAGGTGACGAAGATCACGAGGACGTGATCGATTCTAAGTGGGGGAGAGTTGTAAGACCCTATTTCCATTTCAGTTGATCGGGACGCCGTCCAAGATTCGGGACGCCGTCCAGCAAAGAAAAGCTGATTTTTTGATCTTTTAAGGAGATTATCCTTTCTGGGGATCTGATTCATTAGTCTTATCAAGCTAATTTGCATGGTGCCCCCCCCATTGTACTAGATAAATCCTACTCATGGTTAGGATAAATCTGACCACTTGGCGACCCTGTTTAATGCTGAGGTCCGTGGATTTCCTGCTGATTTTAGTGATGACTTTTCTAGATTTTTCGTCAACCTACAGCTGGTCTGGACGACAACTTCATGACCTAAATCAAGAAGCGCGTTTCTTTTTCGGAAGACTTTACTTCCTTTTAATGATGGAATTGATTCATCGTGTAGATCCATCTTTCTTACAGTAAATCAGGTAAAACAGTTTAGTTTAGTTCAAAGCAAAAGTATTTTCAGTTATTTGTATAAAAATATGTGACATATGTTTAAGATAACTTGGTAAATTTTCCCACACTTGGCTTTTATTTTCCTTTTTGTCGTCCTCTATTCCATTTTAAATGAATTTTAACATTTTGGTTTGTTTCTCAATTTATGTCCTTTCTGAGGTAACAATAATTTCGGTGTTAAAACCTAGTTTTATCGTTCATAAATATGTATAAACATGATTTTGAGTTCATTTAATTGAAAATTTTGAAAAATTTTACTAGAATTGGGTAGTCAGTATATAAGACTAGGGCTGTTCTTTATTATCAGAGAGCACTAGATTCTAATACAACTACTACTTTACTAGTATTTCTAATGGTAACCAAGTGTATAAAGTAAAAATTTTAAAATACGAAAGAATTTAACCCTTTCCCACACTTAAGATCTTGCAATGCCCTCATTTGCAAGAAATCAGTAACAATTTAAATTATTGAGGGTGATTTGTGTGTAAATGATTAAAATTTTTACCAAAGTTTCCAAATATATTGGCGTTTATTTGCTGAATGATAAATGGTGCACATCATTTCTTCATTCCGTCTTGTTGTTATTTCACATATATTTTGCATCTTGTCGTCAAAATTAGTTGCTTTTGCTGAACTTAATGCCAGTCTTTGAAAATGCGTTGTTTTACCCTGTTGTGTACATAAGATAAACTGCAAACATATATACATATTTTTGAAGTTTGGTATATTACCCCACATTCAAAAATTATTAAAATCTAAGAATAAAAGTTAGAAAATTATAAAAACTATTACAATATTAACATAAGTATTAAACGTATCAACATTACAAATTACAAATTAAATAAAACTAAGTAGACTAGGGATGATATTGATACCAATAGGGGTTCCATGCATAACCATAGGTGCTATAAAATGCTTCGGCTGGGTTATACGTAGGATACGGAGGTTGCATCTCTATAGACCAGGGAGGGAATATGGGTTTCGGAGTAGGAATATAGTTTCTACCTATATGTTGGCAATAAGCTATGATTTGGTTTTGATGAACTTTCCAATCTTCAAATGCTCTCTGTCTAGCATTTTCGTACTCCTGTGCAGCTATAAACCTTTGCATTTCTTGCATCTCATTTCCCCCTCCTACATTACCTTGCTGTTGGTTTCTCTCAACCTGTGGATGTCTACCATGGTATTGTACTGCGGCGTTATTTCGCCTCTTCAAAACTTTCGCACCATGGTATACATTTAAACCTATAGTATCGCGGGGTTCTGGTTCTTCGACTAATAATCCCGCCTGACTTATATCCACACCGAGATATTCAGCAATCAAAGTAATAAAAATACCACCTCCTATTATGCTATGCGGTCTCATCCCCCTAACCATAGCTGATAAATAATAACCCACACAATAAGGTATACTTACAGCGCTTTGTGGGTCTCGAATACACATATGGTAAAACAAATCCTGTTCATTTACCTTTTCCTTGTTCTTACCTCTTTGTGTAATTGAATTAGCTAAAAACCTATGAATCACTCTTAATTCAGCTATATCTATATCCAAATAAGAGTAATTTCCCCCTTTGAATCGGTGATGGCTTGTCATTTGACTCCACAAACCGTGTGTATCAAAATTTTCATCTATCTTTCTACCATTTAGTATCAACCCTCTACAATCGGCAGATGCTAACTCCTCAGGCGTATATATACGTAAAGCCTGAGCCATGTCTAGTAAAGACATGTGGTGCATCGAACCTCCTAACAAAAATCTAATAAAAGATCGATCGGTTAAACTAGCTACCCGATCATTTAATTCTATACTACATAACAATTCTTCACACCATACTTTATATACAGGTCTACGCATGGTGAATAAACGTACCCAGTCATTAAAAGTAGAATTACCATACCTCTGTACAAGTAATTCCCTAATTGGCCCGGCCAATTCTACAGCTTCTAATGGTCCCCATTCTATGACCCTAGGTACCTCAACAACCTTAGAATGAAGAGTATGCAAACCCCTTTGGTATTTTGGATAATCAATCCAAAGTCTGTCAAATCTCAGGTTCGGATGCAAATCTTCCAAGTGCATATCAGAAAATGTCATGACTGGATGAGGTATATCCTGCTTGTAGTAGTTATCCACCTCCTGTTGTTCCGCATTCTCAGCAGGAGCATTGCGGGCTTGGGATGAAGATTCACCCCTTTCAGTCTGCAAAACACATCAAACACAATTTTTGTGCATCCAAATATGCATTAGTGTCAACAAAATCATCAATCAAAATAATTACAATGACATGATCAATTTATATCAAACTTAAGCTCATTTTCACATTTTTATCAAATCTACACTTTTTCAAATAAGCATATACGAAAATGTTCGCCAAGTTCATAAGCATTCAACTCAAATAACATGTCAAAATAATCATTACTAGCAATTAAACAAGTTTTAAATGGCATTATCTCTCAAAAATCAAGTTCATGAATTTTAGACTTGAAAAAGTCCACTTTAATTCTCAAAATCATGTTTAGGCTCAAAGTTTGGATCATTTAACTACCTAAACATGTTACACTACTTAATTTAGCAATAATTCATGACAAAAATCGGCCATAACCTGTTTATATCAAAAAGCCCCAAATTTGCTCAAGAACACAAACCCTAGATTACTCAAAATTTGAAGTTTAAGGCTTCTAATCATGTTAAATAGCATCAATCTAGGTTATACAAGCATAATACATAAACAATTTAAGCCTAATTACACTAAAAAGCATCAAAATCAAATTGGGGAAAAAATTGCTCAAGAACACTAATTTTCGGATTAAATGGTGTTTAGGTGTAGAAATTTACCGTTTTTCTTGAGTAATTCCTTGATAGCATCCTTCTCAACATGATTTTAGTAAAAGATTTGATGATTAACGGTTAAAAATTGTGATTTTGGGGGTGTATTTGGGGGTTTTTTCGTGTTTATGTTCGCAGTTTTGGTGTGTTTGTGGGTTGGGACTGATCTGTTCCAGCTATTATATTTTTTTTCTGTAATTCGATCCTCCCGCGACTCGCGGTGTTTAAAGATTCAAACTCCGCGAGTCGCGGAGTTTGCTTTTTTTTATTTTTTTTATAACATCTTATATTAATTAAAACAATTAAGTAATTAATTTTAAAATTTTGTTTCCCTTGTTATTTAGGACGAGGTCGTTTCGGATTGATGTCCTAGTCCGTCCTTTGACAAAATTTTAAAATTTGTCTTTTTGTAGCGATTGTTTTAAAAGCTAAGATTTTTGGGTTTTTTTTAATGTTTTTGGCATACTTTAATTCAATAAGATTAAAAATAATGATAATAAAAGTTCTCGTCCCTCCCTTGGGTAAAGCAATTTCGGTTTAAAGACCTAGTCTTCAACTTACGACGAATTTTAAAAATCATATTTTTAACTTAATGAGATAAAGTAAATTTTTGTTTTTAAATTCACACAATTTAAATATAAAATTCAAAATTAATATTAAAAATTCACACCAAACTTAAAATTTGAAATGCATAAAATTAAAAATTCATATTTTAAAAATTAAAAATTCACACCAAACTTAATTTAAAAATTCATATTATAAATTCACACCAAACTTATATTAATTTTTTAAATATTTACAATTTTAAATATATTGTTTTTACAAATTTTACAATATTAATTTAAGATTTATATATTAATTTTAAAAACATGGTAAAAAAATAAAATTAAAAATCTTTTTGGCTTTTTATCCCACTTTAATCAATCAAATATTATCAAAAATATGCGCCCCTCTTTTCGGTAAAGTAATTTCGGTTCCAAGACCTAATTTAACTCATGACGAATTTTTGAAATATTTTGGGTTGATTGATTAAAGATATTTATACCTTAAGGATAAACGTTAAATTTCGCAGTGATGTAATAAATTTTTGAATAATATCAATAATTTCGGTCGCCAAACCTAATTTTATTCAATACCAATTTAATACTTTATAGCGAACTAATTAGCGTTTATTATCTAAAGGTTAAAAATAAAAAAATAAAAATAAAGACTGTACAGACATACCTGTGAAATAGATTTCTTAGTTATATGATCTATCCCATTCATAAGATAGTCGGTTTAATTGGTTTTCCATAGCTACATAGGCGTAACCTCGAGCATTTAGTGTCTTTTCTTCTAAACATATGAACGGTCCGTCTCTGCATAAAGTAACAAATTCGGTATTTGAATAGGTTTGATTATTTGAACATTTACCTCCATGTGACCATTTTCCGCATTTGTGACATCTTTCTAGGTGTCGTGCTCTTCTTTTCGCTGCGGATTTTGATTTTCCTTTACCAAATTGTAACTTATTATCTTCGCATCTGGATTCTTTTCTAACTCCGTCCATTCTTTCTCTGATTACTGATACTATTTCACTCGGTAGTGTGTCATTATTACGTTTAGTGATCAAAGCGTGTAACATTAGACCATGGTTTAGTTCACAGGCAGTCTTCATTTCCTAAAAAAATAAAAATTCAGAATGGGGGGAGAAGACTAGTTCTTTAGGGTCTGCTAGCGAAAGACCATTCGGGTTCCATTTTCGAGAAATACACGAAAACAGACAATCTAACTCTAACAGAAATACATAAACCCCCTATACTTGGTTAGCTGTGGTGTCGAAATTGTGATTAACATTATTTTCAATTGAATCATCAACAACTTGTATATCTTTGACTTTTACTTCAATCCATTTGTTGATTTCCTCCGTAACTTTCACAAATTCAACTAACATTGCCTTTTCTTTTGACGATAAATTGGATATTAATCGGTTATATAACTTAAAGTTTCCTTTAATCTTAGCATCGTGAATCCGTTTATAAAGTTTCTTTGTTGAACTGTTAAAAATGGGTTTATCTAATTTCGTATCATCAACGGCATTCTTTGTGATTGGATCATCATTAAGTGTTTCTTCATCTTCCCCACACTTATGCGTTTTTATTGGTCTAGCAGTTTTGGTTTGTGGAGATCTAAACTTTCGGTTCACAAAGGTGATCGATGTATCACCATCCCTAAGTGTCATTCTACCTTCTCTTATATCAATGAATGCCTCGGTGGTTGCTAAAAATGGGCGACCTAGAATTAGAGGAATATCAAGGTTTTCCTCCATATTAATCACTATGAAGTTTGCAACAAAGGTCAAACTTCCCACGTTAACAAGTAAATTATTTGCTATTCCAACCGGGTGTTTAATGGTTTGGTCAAATGATTGAACACCTATTTTGGTTGGTTTTAATTTACCCATGCCTAATCTTTTGTATAAGGAAAGAGGCATAATATTTGCACTTGCTCCTAAATCTGCGAGTCCATTATATACAGCACCATCATTAAGTAAGCAAGAAATGATAAATTCACCCGGGTCTCCTGCTTTAGTAAGTCAAGTTGGTTTGTAAACCTTTTTCGGGTGTTCTTTCCTTGGTTCTTTCATTTCTATTTGAATTTATTGTTCACATTTTTCTTCGTTTCTTGGAATGGGAGGTTTGTATAGGAATTCTTCTTCATCACTCAAATTTGAATCCTCCCTATATTCCAATTTTGATTTTTCATATGTTGTTGATAACATATTTATGTTTTCATTTTGAAGGTTTTCTTGGGTGGTGAAATTTTGATTAACTTCATTGTCAACTTCCATCGGACCATGTATGTAATGTTTAACTCTGTGACCATTAACTTTAAATTCAATCCCATTTGAATTTATTAATTCTATCGTTCCGTATGGGAAAACTCTTTTGACTATGAATGGTCCAGACCATCTTGATTTCAATTTTCCAAGAAATAGCTTGAATCGTGAATTGAAAAGAAGAACTCTGTCTCCTTCTTTAAATTCTTTTGAACTTCCGATTCTTTTATCATGCCATTTCTTCGTTCTTTCTTTATAGATTAACGAATTTTCGTATGCTTCATGTCTTAATTCTTCTAATTCGTTTAGTTGACTTAATCGTAGACGTCCAGCTTCATGTAAATCAAGATTACATGTCTTCAAAGCCCAAAATGCTTTGTGTTCAATTTCTACTGGAAGATGACATGCTTTTCCATAAATAAGTCTAAAAGGTGTGGTTCCAATTGGAGTTTTGTAGGCTGTTCTAAAAGTCCAGAGTGCATCCTCCAATTTAATGGACCATTCCTTCGAATTTGATCCTACGGTTTTCTCTAGAATACGTTTTAAAGCTCGGTTGGTATTTTCAACTTGTCCACTTGTTTGTGGATGATATGCGGTGGAGATTTTATGAGTTACTCCATATCTTTTAAGAACTTTCTCAAGTTGATTATTACAGAAATGAGTACCCCGATCACTTATTAAAGCTTTCGGTGTTCCAAACCTTGCAAAAAGATGTTTTAAAAAGTTGACTACAACTCGTGCATCGTTAGTTGGGAGAGCTTGTGCTTCCACCCATTTAGATACATAATCAATGGCTACGAGAATATATATATTATTATGAGATTTTGGAAATGGACCCATAAAGTCAATACCCCAAATGTCAAATACTTCACATACTTGGATGACATTTTTTGGCATTTCATCACGTTGACTTATTTTTCCGGCCCTTTGACAAGCATCACAGGATTTGCAAAGAAGGTGTGCGTCTTTGTAAATTGTAGGCCAATAGAATCCAGCATCATAAACTTTTCTTGCTGTTAGTTGAGGCCCATAATGCCCTCCAGTTGGTCCTGTGTGACAATGGTTTAATATTTTACTGGCTTCATCTCCAAATACACATCGGCGTATTATTCCATCGGGACAACTTTTAAACAAATGTGGATCTTCCCAAAAATAGTGTTTTATATCACTGAAGAATTTCTTTCGTCTTTGGTACGATAATCCTTTTTCAAGGAATCCACAAACTAAGTAGTTTGCATAGTCTGCAAACCATGGAATTTCTTTATAATCTATCTTCAATAGATATTCATCAGGAAAGTTGTCTTGTATGGCCGATTCATTTAGAACTTCTAATTCGGGATTTTCAAGACGAGAAAGATGATCAGCGGCGAGATTTTCTGCTCCTCTTTTATCTCGGATTTCAATATCAAACTCTTGTAGGAGTAAGATCCAACGGATTAATCTTGGTTTAGCATCTTGTTTTGAAAATAGGTATCTAAGAGCAGAATGGTCGGTATAGACCACCGTTTTTGCTAGAACGAGATATGAACGAAATTTGTCAAAAGCAAAGACAATAGCAAGGAGTTCTTTTTCAGTAGTTGTATAGTTCGTTTGTGCTCCTTGTAACGTCTTACTAGCATAATATATAGGTTGAAATCGTTTTTCAATCCTTTGTCCTAAAACGGCTCCCATTGCAAAATCACTTGCATCGCACATTAATTCAAATGGTAGATTCCAATTTGATGTTATCATGATCGGCGCATTAGTGAGTTTTTCTTTAAGAATATTAAAAGATTTGATACACTAATCTGAAAAGATGAATGGAGCATCCTTTTCTAGGAGTTTATTCATAGGAGTGGCAATTTTAGAAAAATCTTTTATGAAACGTCGGTAAAAACCGGCATGCCCTAGAAAACTCCTAACTCCTCTAACATTGGTGGGATGTGGAAGTTTAGCAATTACATCTACTTTAGCTCTATCCACTTCAATTCCTTCTTTTGAAATTTTATGTCCAAGAACGATGCCTTCTTTAACCATGAAATGGCATTTCTCCCAATTAAGTACTAGATTTGATTGTTCGCATCTAATAAGCATTCGTTCAAGATTAACTAGACATGTTTCAAATGTATCACCGAAGACTGAAAAGTCATCCATGAAAACTTCCATGCATTCTTCTATCATGTCGTGAAAAATCGCCATCATGCACCTTTGAAAGGTTGCAGGGGCGTTGCAAAGTCCAAATGGCATGCGTTTGTAAGCAAAAGTACCATAAGGGCACGTGAATGTGGTTTTCTCTTGATCTTCGGGTGCTATTGGAATTTGAAAATATCCGGAAAATCCATCTAGAAAACAATAGTAACTATTTCCGGCTAATCTTTCCAACATTTGATCAATGAAAGGTAAGGGAAAGTGATCTTTTCTGGTGGCGTCATTTAATTTTCTATAATCAATACATACACGCTATCCTGTTACAGTCCTAGTAGGAATAAGCTCATTTTTCTCATTTGTAATGACAGTCATGCCACCCTTCTTAGGCACGCATTGAACTGGGCTTACCCATGGACTATCAGAAATTGGATATATCAAACCTGCATCTAGCAGTTTAATAATTTCTTTTTTAACTACATCTTGCATATTAGGATTTAGTCTTCGTTGGCGTTGCACATACGTTTTATGACCTTCTTCCATAAGGATTTTATGTGTGCAATACGAAGGACTTATTCCTTTAATATCATGAATCTTCCATGCAATGGCTGGTTTATGAGCTTTCAACACAGAAATGAGTTGTGATTTCTCATTTTCAGTAAGAGAAGACGATATTATTACAGGTAATTCAGATTCACCATGTAAATAAGCGTATTCCAAATGGTTTGGAAGTGGCTTTAACTCTAATTTCGGAGGTTCTTCTATCGATGATTTATATCGATATCTGTCTTCTTCTTTTAGCATTTGAATTTCTTCTGTTGTTGATTCATATCCATTAGCTATAAGTGTAGCTAACATTTCAGCTTCATCAATTGGTTCATTACCTTCTCCTAAAGAACATTCTCCTGTTCCTTGTAATTCTGGAAATTCTTCTAATAATTCTGCATGTGCATCTATAGTTTGAATATAATAACATGTATCATCTGCAGATTGTGGTTGTTGCATTGCTCTATCAACTGAAAAGGTAACACTCTCGTCCTCTATACTTAGGGTCAATTTCTTACCGAACACGTCTATCATTGCTTTAGCCGTGTTTAAGAATGGTCTTCCTAATATGAGAGGAACTTGAGAATCTTCTTCCATGTCCAGAACAACAAAATCTACTGGAAATACTAAAGTACCAACTTTAACTAGCATGTTCTCCATTATCCCTCTAGGATATTTTATTGATCTATCGGCTAGTTGTATGCTTATTCTGGTTGGTTTCAATTCTCCAAGGTCTAGTTTAGTATATAGTGAATACGGCATTAAATTTATACTAGCACCTAAGTCTGCCAATGCTTCTATTGAACTAAGACTACCCAGAAAACATGGAATTGTGAAACTTCCTGAATCAGATAATTTTTCTGGTATCTTATTCAACAGCACTGCTGAACAATTAGCATTCATGGTAACAGCCGAGAGTTCTTCCATTTTCTTTCTATTTGAGATTAGATCTTTCAAGAATTTAGCATATCTAGGCATTCCTGAAATCACATCAATGAAAGGAAGATTTACATTTATCTGTTTAAACATATCCAAGAATTTGGATTGCTCGGCTTCAAGTTTCTCTTTCTTCATTTTACTCGGGTAAGGAAGTGGTGGTTGGTATGGTTTAACATAAGGTTTATCCTTAGCTGTGTTATCTTCATTAACCTTTTCAACTACCGGTTCTTTTTCCTTATCTTGATCAGGTTGTGGTTCTTGTGGAGTAGGAATAGTTTCATCAGAAGTTACAGGTATTTCAGGTGGTTTAAGTGTTGTACCACTTCTTGTGGTAATAGCTTTAGCTGTTTCATTCCAGGGGTTAGCATTTGTATCACTAGGTAGACTTCCCGGTTTTCTTTCACCTATTAACCTTACTAGGTTACTTACTTCTTGTTCCAGATTTTGAATAGAAGCTTGTTGATTTCTAAATGCTTGAGCATTTTGTTCATTAGTTTGTTTCTGAGATGTGAAAAACTGCGTTTGAGTTTCAACTAGCTTCGTCATCATATCTTCTAAATTCGGCTTTTTATCATCGGTTTGTTGTGGTGGTTTATTTTGAAAATTAGGTCTTTGCTGATTGTAAGTATTATTGGATACTTGTTGATTGCTAGGACCTTGTTGGTTTTTGTATGGAATATTTCGGTTATAATTTTGGTTTTGATTGTAAATCGGTCTTGGCGGTTGATAATTATTCTGATAATTATTTCCAGACCTTTGGTTTATGTATGAAATATTCTCTCTTTGTTCCATTGTTAGTTCAATACTGAGACAATCTTTTGTCAAATGTGGTCCTCCACACTGCTCACAACTAATTTGTATTGAGTGAATATCTTTAGTCATCTTTTCCATTCGTCTCTCCACAGCATCTATCTTTGCGGAAATGGAATCTAAGTCATGTCTAGAATCGGCTCTAGCTGCTTTAGATGATCTAACGATATCTTTTTCTTGGTGCCACTCATGTGAGTGGGAAGCAGTGTTATCAATAATTTTGTAAGCATCAGTTTCGGTTTTCTTCATAATAGAACCACCAGCTGCTATATCTATGTCTTTCCTTGTAGTGATGTCGCATCCT
This sequence comes from Rutidosis leptorrhynchoides, assembly GCF_046630445.1. NCBI lineage: Eukaryota > Viridiplantae > Streptophyta > Magnoliopsida > Asterales > Asteraceae > Rutidosis > Rutidosis leptorrhynchoides. The sequence continues at coordinate 141,406,827 of NC_092338.1, forward strand.
TGGTAGAATATTTGTACTATTTGACAGGTGTCTAAACCATGTTGCGGACATCCTCTTAATAACTTTCCATATCTTGTCCACGCCTCATATAGAGTTTCATTTGGCTTCTGTGTGAACGTAACAATTTCTGCTTTAAGTCTTACGGCTTTAGATGCCGGAAAGAATTGTTTAAGAAATTTTTCAACTAAAACGTCCCATGTATCAATCGCCCCTTCAGGTAACGATTCCAACCAATCTTTGGCTTCTCCCTTTAAAGTCTAGGGAAATAACATGAGATATATCTGTTCATCCTCCACTTCTCGGATTTTAAATAGTGTGCAGATCCTATTAAAGGTACGTAAATGTTCATTTGGATCTTCCTTCGGTGCACCACTAAATTGGCATTGATTAGTCACCATGTGTAGAATTTGTCCTTTGATTTCATAATCTGGAGCATTAATATCTGGATGAGTAATTGAGTGACCTTGGCCAGTGCGTTTAGCTCTCATTCGGTCTTCCATACTTAAAGGTTCCAAATTCTCCATAATTGAATTTGTTGAATCGGAATCACTAGAGGATTCTGATTTAATGGTTCGTTTCTCAACAATCTCTGTTTGAATGATTGGTGGTTCTGGAGGAAAGTTTAGTGGTTCAGGATCTACGAATCATTCCTGAATATTCTCCGGATTCTCAATTGTGAGGTCGGGTTCAAAAAATGGATTATCGGAAATTTGAACTGGAGTACTTGGTCTACTGGATGACGATTCTAAAGAAAAATCAACGGCGGTAATATTTGCTAAATGTCTTGATCTAGTTACAGGTGGTGAACGTACAAAAGGTGGTGAACGTCTTGCTCGGTGCATTCACTGAATATCCTATTAGTTTTTTTTTTAAAAGGAAAGAAAAATTATAATAAGTTATCCAATCAATAGACTTTTCTGATTTTGCCCACGTTTCGAATAGCCAAAAGATGCAGCAGAGGGGCAGGATTCGTTTGGTCTCAATATAATTGAGGACTGTTTGGCTCCAATAACCCGGTCCACGTACAAATCCAACTATTACTACGAACCAGAAAATTTTGATGTCTATCAATTTAACCACTTAAAATAAAATTTCGTAATTTTAAGAAATTTAGATAAGAAGTAGAATAAAAATCTATGTCCTAAAACTAGAATAGCGAGAAATAAGAAAGAAAAAGAGTTCGTCGGAAAAAGATCGAAAAAGAAAAATGGTTGAAAAATAAAAGGTGACGGAAAAATAAAAGAAACTTATAAAACTTAAAAACACTTGACTAACCTAACCTTATTACTAAAACTAACTTAAAATTATAATCGCAAATTGAGATTACTAATTGGAATGATAATTGATACATAGGTAAAAGTCGTCTAAAAATATTAAAGCTTACAGGAAAAACTAAATCCCAAATGGAAATAACTTAAAAAGAAACTAAAACTTAAAAAGGCGTCGCAAAATTCTAAAGCACCTAAATCTTAGTCTAAAGAAAAAGCACTTAAGGAATTCTACGGCAAAGCCTAAAAATCTAGAAATAAAAATAACTATGGCAAAAACTAAGTTTAAAACTAAATATGAGCGAAAAATACAAATATTACGCTAAAACAATTAAAAAGGGATAAAATATAAAAAATATACAAAAAGTTGTAAAAAGTACAATATTTTATAAAAATATTATTTTTATATTATTTATTTTATAAAACTATTAATTTTACAATTTAATTAAACTAATTTAACTAAAATATAAATTAAATAAAAAGTAAAACTTTAAAATAAAACTAATTATAATAATAATAATAATTAGGGTTAATAATTATAATAATTAATAATTACCCGTAATAAATGCAGAATTAGGGTTCTGTCGCGTGTCAGAGTATCTCCGCGACTTGCGGTATTTCAAGCAGTAAACCCCGCGAGTCGCGGGGTTTCAAAATTCAACCCTGGAACAGTTTAAAATTGACGCGTTTTTTTTTTTTTTGGTTATTTTTTTATTTTCTGTTTATAAAATCTGTTTATATCAAAATATTTATATAATAAAAAACTTATATTTTAAAAACTTAAATAAAAATAGAACTACTTTATAATTTTAAAAATATCTTAAAAATAGATTTATATATATTAAATTTTTTTTTTATTTCGGTTTTATATTTATAAAATATATTTATAAAATAAATTAAATAAAACTTATATTTTTACAAACTAAAGAAACTTTATAAAACTTAAATATTTAATAAAATCTTAAAAATACTTATATTTTTGTTTTTCTTTTTATATTTTCGAATATTTAAAACGTATTTTTATAAAAACGAATTTTAATAAAAGTAAACTAAAAATCTTTTTTTTTTATTAGCGTTGCGCTTCCGGCTTTTAAGCGATTCCCCGGCAGCGGCGCCAAAAATACTTGATGTTTTAGCAGAGTAGTATATAAAATAGCTTATATTTTTACAGGAAATACTATTAAATACGATACATTTTTACACAAGATATTTATTTATTTATAGAATGGATATACTTAAACCTTGCTACAACACTTATAGGCAGTGTACCTAATCGTACAGTAGTGTAGTTTTTAGTAAGTCCGGTTCGTTCCACAGGGAATCTTTTTAAACAAAGCTTAACGCTATATTAGTTTACTTTTATAAAAATACAAATATATATATAAGTAATATTATTATTATAAAAGGGGGGTTTTTACCGTTTAATGACCGGTTTGTCGATTTTAAAACTTTAGTCACAGTTAAAACCAAATGTAAAATATTAAAAATAAATACAAGACTTAAATTAAAGCGTAAAGTAAATAACGATAATGAAATTGCGAATAATAAAAGTACGATAAAATAAACTTGCGATAATTAAAAAGTACGATAATTAAAAGTGCAATTAAATACAATAACAATAAAAATGCGATAATTAGAAGTGCAATTAAATATAAAATAAAGGAAATTAAATATGAAATAAAAGAATTATGCTTATTTAAACTTCCGTAATCATGATGTTTGACGTGTTGATTTTAGTTTTATGCCCATGGGTTAATTGTCCTTTGTTCTGGATTATTTAATATGTCCATACAGATTTGTCCATAATATTCCATCAGTCATAAATATAAAGAGCGAAAGCCTTCGTCAAATTATTCTTATTCCCGAAGTCAAATATTCCAACTAATTGGGGATTCGAATTGTAACAAAGTTTTAATACTTTGTTTAATGAATACACTAGGTTATCGACTGCGTGTAAACCAAGGTTTTACTACTTTGTTAACAATTACACCAATTACCCTTGAATGTAATTCACCCCTGTTTCAACAAGTCTATTATCTATTAATCCAGTTCCGTATCCGGTAAAATGAATAATTATTGGTATTTATAGATATCCCGCCCACCGTACCCAGTCAAGTGTATGTGGTTATATATAAATACGTCGAATTATAAGTTTGTATATTAAATTAACAAGGTATTGTTTAATTAATATAAAACCCATTAATAACCCATAATCTAATTTCCACAAGTGTCCGATCGAGTGTATATGGTAATTTATAGGGACGCCCAATTGTAAATCTTTATATTAACATTAACAAACTATCATTTAGTTAAACAAATATAAAGCCCATTAATAGCCCATAGTCTAATTTCCACAAGTGTCGTTCTTTTGTCCAAACCCCAATTATGGTACAAAGCCCAATTATCCAATTTTAGTAATTAGCCCAACATCATGATTACTTCGGATTAAATAAGCATAATAATAACTTAGCTACGAGACATTAATGTAAAAAGGTTGAACATAACTTACAATGATTAAAATAGCGTAGCGTTACACGGACAGAATTTCGACTTACACCCTTACAACATTTGCTAACATACCCTTATTATTAGGATTAAAATTAAAATTAAAATTAAAATTATAATATAAATATAAATATATACGATATAGATAGAGAGATGGATATATTGATGATTTTTGCGATCAGAATTCGTTTGCTTTTATAGGGATTTTCAGAGTTTGGGGCTCCGCGACTCGCGGCCCATTTTGCCTTCAAACTCCGCGAGTCGCGGAGTTTGCTTTTACAGCTCACACAAGTTTGGCTCTTTGTTTACCGACGGTTTTATAAATAAATATAATATATTAAATAATTATAAGAATTATTTAAATATTATATCATATTTATGTGCATAGTTGACTTGTAATTTTTAGTCCGTTGCGTCGAGCGTTGAGAGTTGACTCTGGTCTCGGTTCCGGATTTTCGAACGTCCTTGCGTACAATTTAATATTTTGTACTTTGCGTTTTGAATCTTGTACTCTTGTAATTTCGAGACGTTTCTTATCAATAATTGGAACCTCTTTGATTGTATTTTGTACTTTTGAGCTTTTTGGTCGTTTGCGTCTTCAATTCGTCGAATATGTCTTTTGTCTTCACCTTTTATTATTTAAACGAATATCACTTGTAAATAGAACAATTTCAACTAAAAGCTTGTCTTTCTTGAGGAATAATGCTATGAAATATATGTTCGTTTTTAGCATTATCACCAGGTCTACTGGTCTGTTACAGAAACAGTAGGACAGAGGGCTGTAAACAGAAAACAGGAAGTTAAAAGTGAGTTCCGGTGGTCTTGGTGCTTGATGTTCATCATGGTTCTCATCCTTGATGCATATAGCTTCAAGTGTACAACTCTTTGATTACATCATCTTTACCAAGTTTTGACCATCATAACCCTTGTGCAAGTCTAAGACATGAAGCACAACTCACTTAAGAGTTGTATGAAGTTTGATGAACCAAAGTTACATCAAGTCTTAGATCTAACACATACATGAACTTTAAAGCTAATAACAAGTTACAAACTTAAAAGTAAACTAACTAATCAAGATCTTAAGATGTAGAACATAGTTCTTAGTTAGATCTTGAAGATCCAAGACCCAAAAGTCTAGATCAAGCATAAGTATACAAAGTTATATTTAAAGAAAACTTATTTACATGTTCTTGAACTTTTAAGTTAACTTTTAGTTCCAAGAGATATGAGATCAAGACTAACTTGTAGTACTTGACCAACAACAACCAAAATCATAAAATTAAAGTGCAAGTAAAACTAAATAAACAAGTAAATAAGTTCAGGAGTTTCATACTTTAAAGATTCAAGCCAAAATTTGATCTTTAAGAATGTAAACCTTAAAGTTTACAAACATGATTCACAAGTATGATTTCAACACATGAACATTAATCTTTTAAAATTAACAAGTGTAGAACATAACTAGAAAGTTTATGTTCTTGTTGTTCTTGAAATTACAAGATAAATGAAGAATGAAACTAATGAGTTTGATTCTTGTATATGTAAGTAAGTAACAAAGTAACAACAACTAGTAATTAACAAGTAAACAACAATCAAAGAACAAAGATGATGATGATTTTATGTTCTTGGTTTCGGTTTTGTAAAGAAAAGAAGAAGAGAAAAGAAGTTCATAATACTTACAAGTATGAAGAGAAAAGAGAGAAAGTTTGAGAGAAAGTTCAAGTATTTTGTGTGTGTAAATGAAAGTGTAATTGTAAATGAAGTAAGTAATGAAATTTGAAAACCAAAAGCTCCCATCTAAGGCCTAAAGGCCACGGATTTTGCTACAGTAAAATGGAGGGAGAAGTTTGTCTAAAAGATCATGCATGGTAAAGCTCATAAAAGTTGGATAAAAGAGTGGTTTACATGGGGATTATGGAGTAACTATATTCCAAGTCTTCTTAAACTAACTAGTTTCCATTTAACTTGATACTTACAAGTAGTGTTGGGCTAATAAGTCCATTAATAATGTAGGGTGGGCTCCTAAAGTCCAATAACACTAGTAAAGGCCCAAGTTCAAATAAAAGCCCAAGTATGAATGTAATTAACAAGTTAATCCAATTAAGGCCCAAGTAATTAACTAATAACTTTAGTTAATTAAAATGATTAATAAAATCAATCATGAATGCAAATAATATCTAAAAATATTATTCGTGAAAGTTCCGGGTGTCACAAAGACGTTTCGGGCAATTAAAGTCAAGTTCGGGCAATCATGGCAACATGCAAATGTAATGACATGCATTCGTTTAATCACACGTATTAATAATAATAATTATTAATAAATAAACGTTGGAAATTACAGGGTCGTTACAATTGGAAAGGTAATTTGATGAGAAACACAACTAAACACGTTTCATCAATCAAAAACATCATTTGCAAATATCGAGTTTCCAAATTAAATGATCAAATAAATGCTCATCATTAATGTTCAAGTTCATCAATGCACATTCTTGATTCGGGCATTTAATGCATACATATAACACGCCGTTTTATAGGTAATCAAGCATACAATACAACTAACTACTTACCAACAACAATTCATGGCATTCAATACATTAAATGTTCACATGTAAATCTATCAAACCCTAACCAACATCATCAAAACCACTAATCGAGTTTATGAAGTTTTCTAAAGCAACCTACACATCAAATTGAAGCTAGTGATGTTAGGAACACATTTAATACATGCATTTATAACATTAAATAACATTCAAGCAACAAAATCACCAAATCAAACACACCAAAGTTCATGTTCATGCTAGTTATTTAAAATAACAAGATCGAACATATAAATCACATATTCATGTTAGACTTGAGCCATAGACACTAATTAACAACTTTATAAGTTAAAAACATCAAGAACACAAAATCTAGTGATTTTAGAAAGTTACCCAAATGAGATGTAATCGGTATGGAATCGAAGAGGAAGTTGCAAGAATTCCAAATATGTAATTTGTTTGGATTGAAGCTTGCTAGATTTGATTTAGATGATGAATCTTTGTAATGGAGAATTAGAGAAAAATATGGAAGTATGAAAGAAACTGGAAAATGAAAATGGAAAATGAAAGAAGGTGGGTGTGACTAGTCCATCTTGTCACATCTTTGCTTAGTTGGCGAAAATAGTCCCTCGAGTTCGTTTGCGGGTGCGTGAATTACCTAAACAAGATAATTTAAACGCGTATCAACTGAAGATGTTATAAATATATAACGGACTTTGAAATAGTTATACGGAAAGTAAACGGAAAGGCGGGATGTTACAGACAGGGTCCGCTGACTTCATCCGGTGTTGAGATTTGGAAGTGGATCGCGTGTGTTTGCGGATTCACGATGACGCGTGTAGTTTCGGTCATCTTAATGTGGAAGTGAGTTGTGTGTAGTTCGGATTCACAACTGACGTGTGTGGTTGGGGTCATTCTTTTGGGATAGTGACTCTCGTGTAGTTCAGATTCACTAAGGCGCATGTAGTTCGGCCAATCCCGATTGTTGTTGTGAGGAAGGTAGTGAGTCGCGTGTAGTTCGGATTCACTAAGGCACGTGTAGTTTCGGCCAGCCTTCGTGTTGTGTGATCTATCGGTTATTTTATACACCGATGGTGGGGTCGTAAGGACCATGTTGTGTGATCTATCGGTTGTTTTATACACCGATGGTGGGGTCTTAAGGACCATGTTGTGTGATCTATCGGTTGTTTTATACACCGATGGTGGGGTCGTAAGGACCATGTTGTGGAAGTAGTGATTCGATAGCCATTTTTCGCTCACATGTTGTTACGGGTGTGACAATAGCCGATTTTGTACACCCTGGGATTTGCGTTTCCATGGTCGTTTGGGGCGCTGTCGGTTTTAGCCGATTGTTATGATGTTACGTTAGTTGTGTATTGGTCGTATTGCGCACTACAAGGGATGTTTAGTGATTGGTGTTATCCGTAAAGATTCGCTTTTGTTTCGGTCTCCGTCGGTTATATGGTTGACCTTATGATTGTTATGCGGATTACTTTAGCATTGTACTTGGTAGGGGTACGCTAAAGGGTTGATATCTCGATTCGAGATTGGTTGAGTTTTTCCAATGTAGGGGATTGAGCAAGGTTTTAGTGCTCGGATTGTGGATTTGATAAATTGCGGGTGATGATTTAGTTGTTAAAGGTGATCCATTGGGAAGAGTTGCCTAGGAAAGTCGGATTGGGACTTGTGTTTGAGGACCGTTGAGTGAGGTCCGTTCGGGTAGGTGACGAAGATCACGAGGACGTGATCGATTCTAAGTGGGGGAGAGTTGTAAGACCCTGTTTCCATTTCAGTTGATCGGGACGCCGTCCAGGATTCGGGACGCCGTCCAGCAAAGAAGAGCTGGACGCCGTCCAATATTTGGGACGCCGTCCAGTTGGTCTGTCGAGCTAGCTATTTTACTTAAAGATATTTAGAGGGAAAATTTGGTATTTTCACATGTGGGACGAGTTAAGGCCACTAGACCAGTTCTAGGAGCACCATTTGCTCCACTATCACCCACACAAACCCACTCATCTTGTTCTAGTGAGAGAGAAAGAGTTTAGAGAGAGAGAGAGAGAGCTTGATTTGGAGAAGAAGGAGGCGGATTCTCACCAAAGCTCGGGTTTTAAAGTTGTTCATCTCTCTCCTAGCTACGTTGTGGTAGTATTGGTAAGCTCAAACTCTGAATTTCATTTGTTAGATTTGATATTCAAGTTAGGGTTCTGAGCTAGTTTGTTGTGAAACCATCTTAGATGTTGAAATGGGTTTATGGTGACTAGTTATTCTTGTCACTTGGCGGGTTTTGGTTTGGTTGATGATATGGCCTTGATTAGGCTTTGATCTTGAGTGTAATCACTAGGTTTAGTGATTTTGGAAGTGTTGGAACACTTTTGGGTGTGTTTGGTTACCTAATTTTGAAATGGATCGAATTAGGGTTTTGGTGTCAAAATGGGTAAGACACGTGTTTAACACTTGTGTTCGGGTTTAATCGGTGTATTAGGACCATTTTCACTCGTATTAGTGAATGTTGGTTAGTTTGGGCGCGGTTTGTGCTTGGAAGTGCATTTGGGTCAAAATTGCACTAGTGTCGAATTGGGTTGGTTTGTAAGTCAACCCTAATTGTATTGTTCTATTGTGATAATGGAATAGGTACATTCCATTGGTGAGTTGCGGATCTTTCGGTTGCATTCATCAAGGCGACAAGGTGAGTGTTAATATCCTATGTGCATATGTATGTGTAGGATGGGTGCGGGTCGGGTGAAGTGGTTCTCGATTATAGAGCTCACTTCACATATAGGTGGATTTGATGGACTTGCGTTTAGGTCCAATTGGCACGGTTGTGCGTTTTGGTCATCTTATCGGAAGTGAGTCTCATGTAGTTCGGATTTACGATGACGTTTGTAGTTCGGTCATCTTATTGAGGTAGTGATCTCGTGTAGTTCGGATTCACTAAGGCTCGTGTAGTTCTGCCAACCTCGATGTTGTTGTTGAAATGTCCCGTTCTTATTGATTAAAAACGTTCCATATTAATTGATTTCGTTGCGAGGTTTTGACCTCTATATGAGACGTTTTTCAAAGACTGCATTCATTTTTAAAACAAACCATAACCTTTATTTCATAAATAAAGGTTTAAAAAGCTTTACGTAGATTATCAAATAATGATAATCTAAAATATCCTGTTTACACACGACCATTACATAATGGTTTACAATACAAATATGTTACATCGAAATCAGTTTCTTGAATGCAGTTTTTACACAATATCATACAAACGTGGACTCCAAATCTTGTCCTTATTTTAGTATGCAACAGCGGAAGCTCTTAGTATTCACCTGAGAATAAACATGCTTTAAACGTCAACAAAAATGTTGGTGAGTTATAGGTTTAACCTATATATATCAAATCGTAACAATAGACCACAAGATTTCATATTTCAATACACATCCCATACATAGAGATAAAAATCATTCATATGGTGGACACCTGGTAACCGACATTAACAAGATGCATATATAAGAATATCCCCATCATTCCGGGACACCCTTCGGATATGATATAAATTTTGAAGTACTAAAGCATCCGGTACTTTGGATGGGGTTTGTTAGGCCCAATAGATCTATCTTTAGGATTCGCGTCAATTAGGGTGTCTGTTCCCTAATTCTTAGATTACCAGACTTAATAAAAAGGGGCATATTCGATTTCGATAATTCAACCATAGAATGTAGTTTCACGTACTTGTGTCTATTTTGTAAATCATTTATAAAACCTGCATGTATTCTCATCCCAAAAATATTAGATTTTAAAAGTGGGACTATAACTCACTTTCACAGATTTTTACTTCGTCGGGAAGTAAGACTTGACCACTGGTTGATTCACGAACCTATAACAATATATACATATATATCAAAGTATGTTCAAAATATATTTACAATACTTTTAATATATTTTGATGTTTTAAGTTTATTAAGTCAGCTGTCCTCGTTAGTAACCTACAACTAGTTGTCCACAGTTAGATGTACAGAAATAAATCGATAAATATTATCTTGAATCAATCCACGACCCAGTGTATACATATCTCAGTATTGATCACAACTCAAACTATATATATTTTGGAATCAACCTCAACCCTGTATAGCTAACTCCAACATTCACATATAGAGTGTCTATGGTTGTTCCGAAATATATATAGATGTGTCGACATGATAGGTCGAAACATTGTATACGTGTCTATGGTATCTCAAGATTACATAATATACAATACAAGTTGATTAAGTTATGGTTGGAATAGATTTGTTACCAATTTTCACGTAGCTAAAATGAGAAAAATTATCCAATCTTGTTTTACCCATAACTTCTTCATTTTAAATCCGTTTTAAGTGAATCAAATTGCTATGGTTTCATATTGAACTCTATTTTATGAATCTAAACAGAAAAAGTATAGGTTTATAGTCGGAAAAATAAGTTACAAGTCGTTTTTGTAAAGGTAGTCATTTCAGTCGAAAGAACGACGTCTAGATGACTATTTTAGAAAACATACTTCCACTTTGAGTTTAACCATAATTTTTGGATATAGTTTCATGTTCATAATAAAAATAATTTTCCCAGAATAACAACTTTTAAATCAAAGTTTATCATAGTTTTTAATTAACTAACCCAAAACAGCCCGCGGTGTTACTACGACGGCGTAAATCCGGTTTTACGGTGTTTTTCGTGTTTCCAGGTTTTAAATCATTAAGTTAGCATATCATACAGATATAGAACATGTGTTTAGTTGATTTTAAAAGTCAAGTTAGAAGGATTAACTTTTATTTGCGAACAAGTTTAGAATTAACTAAACTATGTTATAGTGATTACAAGTTTAAACCTTCGAATAAGATAGCTTTATATGTATGAATAGAATGATGTTATGAACATCATTACTACCTCAAGTTCCTTGGATAAACCTACTGGAAATGAGAAAAATAGATCTAGCTTCAAAGGATCCTTGGATGGCTTGAAAGTTCTTGAAGCAGAATCATGACACGAAAACAATTTCAAGTAAGATTTCCACTCGAAATAAGATTGTTATAGTTATAGAAATTGAATTAAAGTTTGAATATGATTATTACCTTGTATTAGAAAGATAACCTACTGTAAGTAACAAAGGTTTCTTGATCTTGGATGATTACTTAGAATGGATTTAGAAAACTTGGAAGTAAACTTGCAATCTTGGAAGTATTCTTGATTTTATGAAACTAGAACTTTTGGAATTTATGAAGAACACTTAGAACTTGAAGATAGAACTTGAGAGAGATCAATTAGATGAAGAAAATTGAAGAATTAAAGTGTTTGTAGGTGTTTTTGGTCGTTGGTGTATGGATTAGATATAAAGGATATGTAATTTTGTTTTCATGTAAATAAGTCATGAATTATTACTCATATTTTTGTAATTTTATGAGATATTTTATGCTAATTGCCAAATGATGGTTCCCACATGTGTTAGGTGAGTCACATGGGCTGCTAAGAGCTGATCATTGGAGTGTATATACCAATAGTACATACATCTAAAAGCTGTGTATTGTACGAGTACGAATACGGGTGCATACGAGTAGAATTGTTGATGAAACTGAACGAGGATGTAATTGTAAGCATTTTTGTTAAGTAGAAGTATTTTGATAAGTGTCTTGAAGTCTTTCAAAAGTGTATGAATACATATTAAAACACTACATGTATATACATTTTAACTGAGTCGTTAAGTCATCGTTAGTCGTTACATGTAAATGTTGTTTTGAAACCTTTAGGTTAACGATCTTGTTGAATGTTGTTAACCCATTATTTATTATAACAAATGAGATGTTAAATTGTTATATTATCATGATATTATGATATATAATATATCTTAGTATGATATATATACAGTTAAATGTCGTTACAACGATAATCGTTACATATATGTCTCGTTTCGAAATCATTAAATTAGTAGTCTTATTTTTACATATGTATTTTATTGTTAATACACTTAATAATATATTTACTTATCATTTAACATAATTAACCAAGTGTCAATATCTTAATATGATTCATATGTACCTAGTAAGACGTTGTTATAACGATAATCGTTATATATATCGTTTTCGAGTTTCTTAAATTAATAGTCTCATTTTTATGTATATAACTCATTGTTAAAATACCTAATGAGATACATACTTACAATAAAATCATGTTAACTATATATATAACCATATATATGTCATCGTATAGTTTTTACAATTTTTAACGTTCGTGAATCACCGGTCAACTTGGGTGGTCAATTGTCTATATGAAACCTATTTCAATTAATCAAGTCTTAACAAGTTTGATTGCTTAACATGTTGGAAACACTTAATCATGTAAATAACAATTTCATTTAATATATATATATATAAACATGGAAAAGTTCGGGTCACTACAGTACCTACCCGTTAAATAAATTTCGTCCCGAAATTTTAAGCAGTTGGAGGTGTTGACGTATCTTCTGGAAATAAATGCGGGTATTTCTTCTTCATCTGATCTTCACGCTCCCAGGTCAACTCGGGTCCTCTACGAGCATTCCATCGAACCTTAACAATCGGTATCTTGTTTTGTTTAAGTCTCTTAACCTCACGATCCATTATTTCGACGGGTTCTTCAATGAATTGAAGTTTTTAATTGATTTGGATTTCGTCCAACGGAATAGTGAGATCTTCTTTAGCAAAACATTTCTTCAAATTTGAGACGTGGAAAGTGTTATGTACAGCCGCGAGTTGTTGAGGTAGCTCCAGTTGGTAAGCTACTGGTCCGACACGATCTATAATCTTGAATGGTCCAATGTACCTTGGATTTAGTTTCCCCCGTTTACCAAATCGAACAATGCCTTTCCAAGGTGAAACCTTAAGCATGACCATTTCTCCAATTTCAAACTCTATATCTTTTCTTTTACTGTCCGCGTAGCTCTTTTGTCGACTCTGGGCGGTTTTCAATCTTTGTTGAATTTGGATGATTTTCTCGGTAGTTTCTTGTATTATCTCCGGACCCGTAATCTGTCTATCTCCCACTTCACTCCAACAAATTGGAGACCTGCACTTTCTACCATAAAGTGCTTCAAATGGCGCCATCTCAATGCTTGAATGGTAGCTGTTGTTGCAGGAAAATTCTGCTAACGGTAGATGTCGATCCCAACTGTTTCCGAAATCAATAACATAAGCTCGTAGCATGTCTTCAAGCGTTTGTATCGTCCTTTCACTCTGCCCATCAGTTTGTGGATGATAGGCAGTACTCATGTCTAGACGAGTTCTCAATGCTTGCTGTAATGTCTGCCAGAATCTTGAAATAAATCTGCCATCCCTATCAGAGATAATAGAGATTGGTATTCCATGTCTGGAGACGACTTCCTTCAAATACATTCGTGCTAACTTCTCCATCTTGTCATCTTCTCTTATTGGCAGGAAGTGTGCTGACTTGGTGAGACGATCAACTATTACCCAAATAGTATCATAACCATTTGCAGTCCTTGGCAATTTAGTAATGAAATCCATGGTAATGTTTTCCCATTTCCATTCCGGGATTTCAGGTTGTTGTAGTAGACCTGATGGTTTCTGATGTTCAGCTTTGACCTTAGAACACGTCAAACATTCTCCTACATATTTAGCAATATCGGCTTTCATACCTGGCCACCAAAAATGTTTCTTAAGATCCTTGTACATCTTCCCCGTTCCAGGATGTATTGAGTATCTGGTTTTATGAGCTTCTCTAAGTACCATTTCTCTCATATCTCCAAATTTTGGTACCCAAATTCTTTTAGCCCTATACCGGGTTCCGTCTTCCTGAATATTAAGATGCTTCTCCGATCCTTTGGGTATTTCATCCTTTAAATTTCCCTCTTTTAAAACTCCTTGTTGCGCCTCCTTTATTTGAGTAGTAAGGTTAGTGTGAATCATTATATTCATAGATTTTACTCGAATGGGTTCTCTGTCCTTTCTGCTCAAGGCGTCGGCTACCACATTTGCCTTCCCCGGGTAGTAACGAATCTCAAAGTCGTAATCATTCAACAATTCAATCCACCTACGCTGCCTCATATTCAGTTGTTTCTGATTAAATATGTGTTGAAGACTTTTATGGTCGGTATATATAATAATTTTGACCCCATATAAGTAGTGCCTCCAAGTCTTTAATGCAAAAACAACCGCGCCTAATTCCAAATCATGCATCGTATAATTTTGCTCGTGAATCTTCAATTGTCTAGACGCATAAGCAATCACCTTCGTCCGTTGCATTAATACACAACCGAGACCTTGCTTTGATGCGTCACAATAAATCACAAAATCATCATTCCCTTCAGGCAATGACAATATAGGTGCCGTAGTTAGCTTTTTCTTCAATAATTGAAACGCCTTCTCTTGTTCATCCTTCCATTCAAATTTCTTCCCTTTATGCGTTAATGCAGTCAAGGGTTTTGCTATTTTGGAGAAATCTTGGATGAATCTTCTGTAGTAACCAGCCAATCCTAAAAATTGACGTATATGCTTCGGAGTTTTTGGGGTTTCCCACTTTTCAACGGTTTCGATCTTTGCCGGGTCCACCTGGATACCTTCTTTGTTCACTATGTGACCGAGGAATTGAACTTCTTCCAACCAAAATGCACACTTTGAAAACTTAGCGTACAGTTTTTCTTTCCTCAATACTTCTAGTACTTTTCTCAAATGTTCTTCGTGCTCTTGATCATTCTTTGAGTAAATAAGTATGTCATCGATAAAAACAATGACAAACTTGTCAAGATATGGCCCACACACTCGGTTCATAAGGTCCATGAACACAGCTGGTGCGTTAGTCAATCCAAACGGCATAACCATAAACTCGTAATGACCATAACGCGTCCTAAAAGCTGTTTTTGGAATATCATCCTCCTTTACTCACATTTGATGATATCCAGAACGTAAATCGACCTTCGAATAAACCGACGAGCCTTGTAGTTGATCAAATAAGTCGTCAATTCTCGGCAGTGGATAACGGTTTTTGATGGTAAGTTTGTTCAACTCTCTGTAGTCAATACACAACCTAAATGTACCATCCTTCTTCTTGACAAACAAAACAGGAGCTCCCCATGGTGATGTGCTTGGTCGAATGAAACCACGTTCTAATAGTTCTTGCAGTTGGCTTTGCAGTTCTTTCATCTCGCTGGATGCGAGTCTATAAGGAGCACGAGCTATTGGTGCAGCTCCTGGTACAAGATCTATTTGAAATTCAACAGATCGATGTAGAGGTAGTCCCGGTAATTCTTTCGGAAATACATCGGAAAATTCTTTTGCGACGGGAACATCATTGATGCTCTTTTCTTCAGTTTGTACTTTCTCAACGTGTGCTAGAACAGCATAGCAACCTTTTCTTATTAGTTTTTGTGCCTTCAACTTACTAATAAGATGTAGCTTCATGTTACCCTTTTCTCCGTACACCATTAAGGGTTCTCCTTCTTCTCGTACAATGAGAATTGCATTTTTATAACATACGATCTCTGCTTTCACCTTCTTCAGCCAGTCCATGCCAACTATTACATCAAAACTCCCTAACTCTACTGGTATCAAATCAATCTTAAATATTTCGCTACCCAGTTTAATTTCTCGATTCTGGTATATATTATCTGCTGAAATTAATTTACCGTTTGCTAATTCGAGTAAAAATTTACTATCCAACGGCGTCAATGGACAACTTAATTTAGCACAAAAATCTCTACTCATATAGCTTCTATCCGCACCCGAATCAAATAAAACGTAAGAAGATTTATTGTCAATAAGAAACGTACCCGTAACAAGCTCTGGGTCTTCCTGTGCCTCTGCCGCATTAATATTGAAAACTCTTCCACGGCCTTGTCCATTCGTGTTCTCCTGGTTCGGGCAATTTCTAATAATGTGGCCCGGTTTTCCACATTTATAACAAACTACATTGGCATAACTTGCTCCGACACTACTTGCTCCGCCATTACTCGTTCCGACACCATTTGTTCCTTTCGTTCTGTTAACCCCTGGTCCGTAGACCTCACACTTCGCCGCGCTATGACCATTTCTTTTACACTTGTTGCAAAATTTGGTGCAGAACCCCGAGTGATACTTTTCACACCTTTGGCATAGCTGCTTCTGATTGTTGTTGTTATTGCAGTTGTTATTATTGTTGGGATGATTGTTGTAGTTGCTGTTGTTGTTGTTGTTGTTGTTGTTGTTGTTGTTGTTGTTGTTGTTGGGCCATTTGTTGTAGTTGCGATTGATGTTGCGATTGTTGGGATAATTGTTGCGATTATTGTTGTAATTGCTGTTGTTGTTGTATTGGTGATTCTTATCACCGTTTTCCTCCCACTTTCTTTTGACTTGCTTCACATTGGCCTCTTCAGCAGTCTGTTCTTTAATTCTTTCTTCAATCTGGTTCACTAGTTTGTGAGCCATTCTACATGCCTGTTGTATGGAGGCGGGCTCGTGTGAACTTATATCTTCTTGGATTCTTTCCGGTAATCCTTTCACAAACGCGTCGATCTTCTCTTCCTCATCTTCGAATGCTCCCGGACACAATAGGCACAATTTTGTGAATCGTCTTTCGTACATGGTAATATCAAATCCTTGGGTTCGTAACCCTCTAAGTTCTGTCTTGAGCTTATTGACCTCGGTTCTGGGACGGTACTTCTCGTTCATCAAGTGCTTGAATGCTGACCACGGGAGTGCGTACGCATCATCTTATCCCACTTGCTCTAGATAGGTATTCCACCATGTTAACGCAGAACCTGTGAAGGTATGCGTAGCGTACTTCACTTTATCCTCTTCAGTACACTTACTTATGGCAAACACCGATTCGACCTTCTCGGTCCACCGTTTCAATCCGATCGGTCCTTCAGTTCCATCAAATTCCAAAGGTTTGCAGGCAGTGAATTCTTTGTAGTACTGCTAGATCCAAGGTTATTGTTGGTATGTAGCGCAGCCTGTACTGCGGCTATGTTTGAAGCTAGAAAAGTACGGAATTCCTCTTCATTCATATTCACGGTGTGTCGAGTAGTCGATGCCATTTCCTTCAAAATAGTCAAATGGAACAAGTTAATCATACAGAATATTAAGAGTAGTTAATAGTATTTCGTAGCATAATATGAACTCATTTATAAAAGCTTTTTCTTCATATTAGCATTTTATAAGTTTAAATTCGGGTAGTACCTACCCATTAAGTTCATACTTAGTAGCTAATATACAATTCAACTACTACAATTCTATATGAAAAACTGATTATAATAATATTTCGCGTTCAAACTTTTATACAATATTTTACAAACTTACAATACCGCTTATTTTACATAAAACATGAAATATAGCACACAATAACTTTGATACAAGATAGTTGTGAAGATAATTCTAGCTAGTAAACAAGTCGTTCAACAAAAGCAATAAAGACACGTAATTCATACGTCCAGAAACAAGTCATGCATTCTGGTTTTACTAGGACTACTTCCCATCCTTGGTCTTGTGGAACATAACCGTTATGGCCGTTGATAAGACAGCGTGTTGTAACGTCGTCAAAGGGACGAGGGTTACGTAATATCCAACAGTCCCTTAACAATCTAAAAACCTCATTTCTTACCTCAATTACCGACTCCGTCACTCGTGGGAACGTTTTGTTTAATAGTTGTAGCCCGATGTTCTTGTTCTCACTTTGGTGAGAAGCGAACATTACTAAGCCGTAAGCATAACATGCTTCTTTATGTTGCATGTTAGCCGCTTTTTCTAATTCACGAAGTCCTATATTCGAATATATTGAGTCAAAATAATTTCTTAACCCGTTGCGTAAAATAGCATTTGGGTTCCCCGCAATATATGCGTCAAAGTAAACACATCGTAACTTATGGATTTCCCAATGTGATATCCCCCATCTTTCGAACGAAAGCCTTTTATAAACCAAGGAATTCTTGGAACATTCTTCGAATGTCTTACAAACTGATCTCGCCTTAAATAGTTGTGCCGAGGAATTCTGACCGACTCTAG
This sequence comes from Rutidosis leptorrhynchoides, assembly GCF_046630445.1. Classification (NCBI taxonomy): domain Eukaryota; kingdom Viridiplantae; phylum Streptophyta; class Magnoliopsida; order Asterales; family Asteraceae; genus Rutidosis; species Rutidosis leptorrhynchoides. Next base: position 141,425,118 of record NC_092338.1, read on the forward strand.
ACAAGATTTCATCAATCATGTCTCCGGGTAGGTCTCTTAAAATATTGGGTTGTCTATCCATTTTGTGTTTTTATACTGTAAAATAGACAAAAGTTAGATTCATAAAAAAAAATACTTATTAATACAAGAAATTTTTACATATATCATAAAGCATAAGCACACTATATTACATATATTACACCACACGAATACAACTATCTTATTCCGACTCGCTCGTTTCTTCTTCTTCGATTTTGGTTCGTTTTGACAAGTTTCTAGGGATATATGATGTTCCCCTAATACGAGCCGTCGTTTTCCACCTTGGTTTAGAAAAACCTGGTGGTTTAGAGGTTCCCGGGTTATTGTTACAACTTAAGAAATACGGGTGTTGACGATACATATAAAGTTCATCGGGGTTGAATTTAGATTTCTCTATTTTTATGCCCTTTCCCTTATTATTTTCTTTTGCCTTTTTAAATTCAGTTGGGGTAATTTCTATAACATCATCGGAATTCTCGTCGGAATCCGATTCATCGGAGAATTGGTAATCCTCCCAATATTTTGCTTCCTTGGCGGAAACAACATTGACCATAATTAACCTTGGTCGGTTGGTTGAAAATTTTCTTTTACTTAACCGTTTTATTATTTCCCCCACCGGTTCTATTTCCTCCTCCGGTTCCTCCTCTTCCGGTTCTGATTCTTCTTCCGGTTCTGATTCTTCTTCTGGTTCCTCTTCGGGAACTTGTGAATCAGTCCAATATATATTCGACTCTTCGTTATTATTAGGTGAGTCAATGGGATTTGTGCTAGAGGTAGACATCTATCACACAATATCAAACATGTTAAGAGATTAATATATCACATAATATATACATGTTAATAATATATAGTTTCCAACAAAAATGTTAAGCAATCATTTTTAAAGAAAACACGGTCGAAGTCCAGACTCACTAATGCATCCTAACAAACTCGATAAGACACACTAATGCAAATTTTCTGGTTCTCTAAGACCAACGCTCTGATACCAACTGAAATGTCCCGTTCTTATTGATTAAAAATGTTCCATATTAATTGATTTCGTTGCGAGGTTTTGACCTCTATATGAGACATTTTTCAAAGACTGCATTCATTTTTAAAACAAACCATAACCTTTATTTCATAAATAAAGGTTTAAAAAGCTTTACGTAGATTATCAAATAATGATAATCTAAAATATCATGTTTACACACGACCATTACATAATGGTTTACAATACAAATATGTTACATCGAAATCAGTTTTTTGAATGCAGTTTTTACACAATATCATACAAACATGGACTCCAAATCTTGTCCTTATTTTAGTATGCAACAGCGAAAGCTCTTAGTATTCATCTGAGAATAAACATGCTTTAAACGTCAACAAAAATGTTGGTGAGTTATAGGTTTAACCTATATATATCAAATCGTAACAATAGACCACAAGATTTCATATTTCAATACACATCCCATACATAGAGATAAAAATCATTCATATGGTGGACACCTGGTAACCGACATTAACAAGATGCATATATAAAAATATCCCCATCATTCCGGGACACCCTTCGGATATGATATAAATTTTGAAGTACTAAAGCATCCGATACTTTGGATGGGGTTTGTTAGGCCCAATAGATCTATCTTTAGGATTCGCGTCAATTAGGGTGTCTGTTCCCTAATTCTTAGATTACCAGACTTAATAAAAAGGGGCATATTCGATTTCGATAATTCAACCATAGAATGTAGTTTCACGTACTTGTGTCTATTTTGTAAATCATTTATAAAACCTGCATGTATTCTCATCCCAAAAATATTAGATTTTAAAAGTGGGACTATAACTCACTTTCACATATTTTTACTTCGTCGGGAAGTAAGACTTGACCACTGGTTGATTCACGAACCTATAACAATATATACATATATATCAAAGTATGTTCAAAATATATTTACAACACTTTTAATATATTTTGATGTTTTAAGTTTATTAAGTCAGCTGTTCTCGTTAGTAACCTACAACTAGTTGTCCACAGTTAGATGTACAGAAATAAATCGATAAATATTATCTTGAATCAATCCACGACCCAGTGTATACGTATCTCAGTATTGATCACAACTCAAACTATATATATTTTGAAATCAACCTCAACCCTGTATAGCTAACTCCAACATTCACATATAGAGTGTCTATGGTTGTTCCGAAATATATATAGATGTGTCGACATGATAGGTCAAAACATTGTATACGTGTTTATGGTATCTCAAGATTACGTAATATACAATATAAGTTGATTAAGTTATGGTTGGAATAGATTTGTTACCAATTTTCACGTAGCTAAAATGAGAAAAATTATCCAATCTTGTTTTACCCATAACTTCTTCATTTTAAATCCGTTTTGAGTGAATCAAATTGCTATGGTTTCATATTGAACTCTATTTTATGAATATAAACATAAAAATTATAGGTTTATAGTCGGAAAAATAAGTTACAAGTCGTTTTTGTAAAGGTAGTCATTTCAGTCGAAAGAACGACGTCTAGATGACCATTTTAGAAAACATACTTCCACTTTGAGTTTAACCATAATTTTTGGATATAGTTTCATGTTCATAATAAAATCATTTTCCCAGAATAACAACGTTTAAATCAAAGTTTATCATAGTTTTTAATTAACTAACCCAAAACAGCCCGCGGTGTTACTACGACGGCGTAAATCCGGTTTTACGGTGTTTTTCGTGTTTCCAGGTTTTAAATCATTAAGTTAGCATATCATACAGATATAGAACATGTGTTTAGTTGATTTTAAAAGTCAAGTTAGAAGGATTAACTTTTATTTGCGAACAAGTTTAGAATTAACTAAACTATGTTCTAGTGATTACAAGTTTAAACCTTCGAATAAGATAGCTTTATATGTATGAATAGAATGATGTTATGAACATCATTACTACCTCAAGTTCCTTGGATAAACCTACTGGAAATGAGAAAAATAGATCTAGCTTCAAAGGATCCTTGGATGGCTTGAAAGTTCTTGAAGCAGAATCATGACACGAAAACAATTTCAAGTAAGATTTCCACTCGAAATAAGATTGTTATAGTTATAGAAATTGAATTAAAGTTTGAATATGATTATTACCTTGTATTAGAAAGATAACCTACTGTAAGTAACAAAGGTTTCTTGATCTTGGATGATTACTTAGAATGGATTTAGAAAACTTGAAAGTAAACTTGCAATCTTGGAAGTATTCTTGATTTTATGAAACTAGAACTTTTGGAATTTATGAAGAACACTTAGAACTTGAAGATAGAACTTGAGAGAGATCAATTAGATGAAGAAAATTGAAGAATTAAAGTGTTTGTAGGTGTTTTTGGTCGTTGGTGTATGGATTAGATATAAAGGATATGTAATTTTGTTTTCATGTAAATAAGTCATGAATGATTACTCATATTTTTGTAATTTTATGAGATATTTTATGCTAGTTGCCAAATGATGGTTCCCACATGTGTTAGGTGACTCACATGAGCTGCTAAGAGCTGATCATTGGAGTGTATATACCAATAGTACATACATCTAAAAGCTGTGTATTGTACGAGTACGAATACGGGTGCATACGAGTAGAATTGTTGATGAAACTGAACGAGGATGTAATTGTAAGCATTTTTATTAAGTAGAAGTATTTTGATAAGTGTCTTGAAGTCTTTCAAAAGTGTATGAATACATATTAAAACACTACATGTATATACATTTTAACTGAGTCGTTAAGTCATCGTTAGTCGTTACATGTGAATGTTGTTTTGAAACCTTTAGGTTAACGATCTTGTTGAATGTTGTTAACCCATTATTTATTATAACAAATGAGATGTTAAATTGTTATATTATCATGATATTATGATATATAATATATCTTAGTATGATATATATACAGTTAAATGTCGTTACAACGATAATCGTTACATATATGTCTCGTTTCGAAATCATTAAGTTAGTAGTCTTATTTTTACATATGTATTTCATTGTTAATACACTTAATAATATATTTACTTATCATTTAACATAATTAACCAAGTGTATCAATATCTTAATATGATTCATATGTACCTAGTAAGACGTTGTTATAACGATAATCGTTATATATATCGTTTTCGAGTTTCTTAAATTAATAGTCTCATTTTTATGTATATAACTCATTGTTAAAATACCTAATGAGATAAATACTTATAATAAAATCATGTTAACTATATATATAACCATATATATGTCATCGTATAGTTTTTACAAGTTTTAACGTTCGTGAATCACCGGTCAACTTGGGTGGTCAATTGTCTATATGAAACCTATTTCAATTAATCAAGTCTTAACAAGTTTGATTGCTTAACATGTTGGAAACACTTAATCATGTAAATAACAATTTCATTTAATATATATATATAAACATGGAAAAGTTCGGGTCACTACAGTTGTGATAGTGAAGATAGTAGTCTCGTGTGAATGCGGATTTACTAAGGCTCGTGTAGTTCGGCCAATCTTCATTGTGGAATTTGGTTATCGGTATTGGGTTAAGGGGTTAACCTTGGATGTTTATATATCGTTGTATATATATTAATGTTTTGTTGTGATGTAGCTAACCCTCCGGGTGTAGCTATTTGGCGTTGTTCACATCGTCGTCGGTGAACTTATATTCTTGTTGATGTATCCTTAACTTGTTGCTTAGTGATCGTACGGTATACTTAGACTAGCTTGCCTTTATGTTTGGATGCTTCGGTATGCGGTATTTGATTATTTGTGTGGCATGTCCATTTTATGCATATATATATATATATATATATATATATATATATATATATATATATATATATATATATATATATATATATATATGGGTAACGGGTTGGGTCGTTACGCTTGGCTCGATCAGTAACGTGAGGAAGATCGTCCCAAATATGTTTTGTATACAACGCGACATTTGTCGACTTGATTATTGCGGTTTCGAGTAGCCACGCCCATTTATCGTTATTCTTGAGCCACTCGAACACCTTCTTTTCTTCATTCCAATACGCAAAATGCGAAGCCTCGTCGCAATCAGCGGTTAGCCTTAAATGATCGAACAAATCGCTAACGTAAAGGCCGGTAACCGCCCACGTCCAACGTATCCACCGTGCCACCGTCGTAACGGTCCATTTCTTCAGAAAATAACCCGCCGCCGTGAACCTTGAACGTAACCGTGTTTGTGATAACCATTTTTGTGTAAAAATTGAGAGTGAAAAATGTATGTGTGAGATAATTTGAGAGTGAAATGGTATGATTTTGGCTAAGTAATGGTGTATGAAATGGGTTGTAAAAAAGAAAAAAAAGCAAACGGGTCAATTTTTAAATTCAAAATTCTAGCTGGGGCCCACAAACTCGTCCGTTACAATCGTTGCAGGCCACACACACGAGCCTTTCACGACTTGCTGACGATGGTGGTTAAAGTGGTGACGGCCGTTAACGGCCCGGGTAACTAACCACCAAGGGCGGATCTATATGGGATTCAGTGGTAGAACGGGCTACCACTGGAATACACGATGCAATGGAAAATTTTCGGGGTTTTTAACCAGTGATACCACTGGATAGTGTAATTTTTTGTGTGTGACGTCACTAGATATTGTAATTTTTTTGAACTTTTAAATAGTGACACCAATGACTGCGAAATCTAGATCCGCCACTACTAACCACTACGTGTCGCCTAATACTCGGCAGTTTATTTTAATTTTATTGTTCAATTGGACAACTAATATGGATTTATTAAAATAATTTATTACTCTCACCGGATCACGCAGGTTCCTTACCTAGTTGATTAGTTTCTTTTATTTTTCTTAGTGCGATAGTGGCATAAATTTTTTGAGTTTTACGTTTTGAGTATAAAGATTTGTGGGTGCACAATTCCATGTGTGATGCCACTAAATTAAAGAAGTTGAGTAAGACATATGTCCAATGAATTTAAATTATACCGAAATAAATCATCTTAATTAACTATAAACCTATTTAGTATGATATTATGCATCGCGATGAAATCATTTTCCAATTTAAAAGGGATTGTCGACCTTGTGCGATTGATAGTTGAGATTGAAAAATATATTTCATGTCGTAATGTCAATATGTTATCAGAGCTTGCTTTAGTTTTACATGTTGGAATTACAATAATTCTGAAGAATCTTAAGGAACATTTGTGTTAGATTATGCCGTTTTGTAAATTTTAAAAATTTGTACTAAAGTATATATTGTTTTTTAATAGTTCAGAGCATCAAAATATTTTAGTATTTATTTTGTGACACCAACAATCCAAATTTCTAGCTACGCCGTTAAATTTGATGTAAACTTTATTTCTAGACGATTTGACAAGGTCGGACCAAAAATTAAAAATTCAAATAAAATTTCAAATTTAAGCTTAATAATTAAACGGTGAGAATCATGCAAATCTCTCTACAATCGTTTTCACATCTCACACACATTACTCAAATTCTGAGCTTACTCTCTATATTCTATAGTGTAAAAAGTTAAAAGGGTATATAATGTAATTATGGTCTTTAATAAAGTTAGTGGCTAATTAAAACTGATTTAAGAATCTTCTTTTTTACTAGTAAATATTCCAATGAAATGGCTCTTCAGCATCAAGCCTAAGTCCTGTATCAACTCCTGTCTCCAACTGCCATGGTTCGGAGTAAAAATGGAAGCTATCATTTCGGTCCTTATATTCGAGAGAAAGATCAGGTAGGGCAAAAAATGTATCGTCTTGGATTGATGTTGATAGAATTGATTCTTGAGTGGAATCAGACGAAAAAGTTGTTGACGAATGAGAATGAGAATAAGAATGAGAAAGTATGGCTTGGCTTGGTGGCTCGGCTTCACATCCACCGCATGTGGCGGCTGCCTTGATGGCAGCTTCTCGGATATCATTTGGAGACTTGGTGGCTGGTTTTGGAAATAAATGTGCTAATTCAGGAAAATTAAGGTACGCTTCGTGACCTTTTATGGCTAAAGCCGCTACATCATGAGCTCGAGCTGCCATCTCAGCTGTTAGGAACGTTCCAAGCCATATTCTGGATTTCTTACGTGGCTCACGAATTTCAGACACCCATTTGCCCCAACTCCTTTTCCGTACACCACGATATAGTGAATGGTCACTACAGCCACTATCCCCATCAATGTTTTTATTTGGTTTCTTTTGTTCATTAACATTGTTTCCCTTTTGAGCACTTTTCGAGCCTTTTTTAGGCTTTCGTTGACTTTTACCACACGTTAAGATCTTGGGAGTTGATCTCGAGGATGGGGAGGTAGATGACCCCAATGAGGAGCCTCCAGTGGTGGTGGTAGAAGAGGTGGTAGTGTTGGTTGAGAAAATAGATGAGGAATGCTTGATTTGAGATGCAGTCTCCATGTTGGCTTGTTCTACTTCTTTGACTAATTTGGTAGATTTATGATATTTAGCCATGATACCTATACCTATAAAAATAATAATAATATGACTCATTGGCGGTATAAATAGATATCTCACGAGGTTTTTCTAAATATGCCAAATTAAAAGTGTTGTAGTGTTATTGGATAGAATAAATTAAAGTGAAGGCCAAAGAAAAAAGAATATTGGGGCCATGACATAGAAGGAAGTGACTCCCCAACAATACACAAAATTTGTAATTATGCATGTGGCCGCTTTTCTTTATATATTATCCTTTTATTAGTTTAATATTAATAATGTATAATAAATATATTTCATCTATATTAAAGTTTATTTTCCAATACTAACATATAACTAAAGACAAAAACAATGATCTCACGAAAACATCATTTAAAATATGAAACGGTTGAACACCTTTTGTTTATTATTTCATCATCAACATTATCATAGATATATGTTTAAAATACAACTAGGGTTGTTAAACTTTTATATCACTACTGAAATGGAAGAGGTCTTTTCATATGTAGCCTAATCAAGAGGACGAATAATTCACTTGGACGTACGTCGTGTTATACTGTAAATATTTTTGAATCTTTCATTGACCACCTTAAAAAGTGGCTTCAAGTGAGGTATAAACTTAAAACTTTATGTAAAAAATACGAAGACGTAAACTACGACGCCAATCTTGTGATGATTTATATCACTATTGAAACATATATGATAGTTTAAGGAATTGATAAGCGTGCTTTTTCTATAACATATATGATCATCGTGTGGTCAGTGGTTTGACTTGTATTTCATTTAGACGTTTTATCTAATGATGTTGAAGTTAGCCCGTGGGTTGTGGGAAAAATCATTTCAACAAAATTATTAAAGATTATTTTAATGATGTATTATTACAAAAAGCACGTCGATGAATAACATAATACTAAGTACTTATTATTATTTCCATTATTCTAAAATATGTATATCAAAACTATTTAAACCAAAATTAATTTATGGCATAACAATGAAATAACGTTATCGTAGTGAAGAAAAAATAGAAAAAAATAACCATATAACACGTAAAATAATTAATAACTTTAAAGTTATAAAGTAAAAAACATATCTTTATAATTTATAAAACAAAGGAAAGAGATTATTTTTCAAATTTAAAACTCAAATACAATAAAACTAAAGAAAAATAAAAAGAATGATATTTTACAATTTTCCAAAATGTAATTAAAAAAAAAAAGGTAAAAGAAAGAGATATGTAACAAAAAAGAAAATTCTTTATAAAAAAAAAGGATTAAAATTGGGACTGGGTGACGATGAGCATCAACTACCAGCGCACTAATAACGTATTTGTTTTTTTTTTTTTTTTTTATCAAAATAAATCTTTATCTTTAATCATTTAATTATTAGAGTTGTATTCCAAAGAAACCATTAAAAAGGTTGAAATCCAAGGGGCGGTTCTCAGCCCTTGGATCACTTTTAATCAATGATCCAGATTAAAGCACCAATTAATACAGCGAGGGTATTATGGTCATTTTACAAAAAATAGAAATCCTACTACGAAACAAATCACTCTCGAACGAAAACCTTCAAAAACCCTAAACGATCCTGGCGATGGCGATTGACGATTATCCGGCTAACAATCAGTTCGATTCCGTCATTAACTCTGATTAATTCAGTCGGATTGCTTGATTATACGATTACCTAACGTCGTTAACTTAGATTGATAATCAATCGTTCATTCCGAATTGCTTAACATACGAATTCATTGATCAATCAATTCATATACACCTTCAATTTAAGCAATGGAACCAGAGAGGGAATACGATATCAGTGATGAAGACATCAACGAAATCCAGAATGATGATGGTATGTATATCGTTTCGTCTTCAATCACATGTGATTAGCTTTTAATGAATTAGTGTTTTTGTGACTTTAAGTAATGTCTTGTGTAAAATCACATGTAATATATTGTAAAATCACATGTGATTGTTTTATGATAATACATTACTGGGATTTAAAAGTGGTTCCTGATGAATACAATGAAGATAAAGATAAAAATCGAATTGTTGTAAATTTTTACTCATTCAATCACATGTGATTAGCTTTTAATGAATTAGTGTTTTTGTGACTTTAAGTAATGTCTTGTGTAAAATCACATGTAATTTCTTGTAAAAATCACATGTGATTGTTTTATTATAATACATTACTGGGATTTAAAGTGATTACTGATGAATACAATGAAGATGAAGTTGAAAATAGAATTGTTGTAAATTTTTACTTATTGAATCACATTTGATTGCATTATATGATAATATATTATGTGATATGTATATTGTCTCTTATTTCAGTTAAACATTCAATTAACATTGTAATTTGTTTTCCACAGATTATAATTCACCCAAAGCAACTGCAACACGTAAAAACGAAACACCAGGTGGATCATTGTATTATGCACCAATTGTTGACAAACTTTTCTTACCGGTCATTGGTCATAATTATGGAACACTTGATCAATGTGAAGAGATGTATAGGTTATATGCATATCATGCATGTTTTGACATAAGAAAGGCTGGACAAAAAACTGCAAAATCTGGATTAGTGAAACAAAAATATTACTTATGCAACAAGGCTGGCACACCAAAGGAAGTCTACTTTGACACATTACAAGAAACTAAAAAGCCAATTCGGAAAAGCAACATGGAATGCACAGGATGTAGGGCTAAAGTTAGATTCGACCGGGTGTATGGAACAGATACTTTCGTTCTTGCTGACTTTGAAGAACAACATAATCATGAGTTGCTACCGATAGAATACAGACATTTAAGTAAAAAGGAAAGACAAATGAGGTATGCAGAGAAGTTGTTTGTATACCATTCGACGGTATCAAATATTGGTCCAACAAAGGCATACGAAGTTTACAGCAATATGAAAGGGTCTGAAAAAAATGTTCATGGAACTGTAATTGACTTCAGAAACTGGAAACGAGATTTGAATGTGTTTATCAATGCAACTGATTCTCAAATGCTCGTTAACAAAATGAAAGAAAGGAAAAAATATGTTCCTGGTTTTTCATTTGAGTACAAGCTTGAAAAAAGTCAATTACATTCCATTTTCTGGGCGGATGAAGTTGCAAAGTGCAACTACAAGGAGTTTAGTGATGTTATCTCATTTGATGCAACATATAGAACTAACAGGTATGATACCTGGTTTTTACAGATTCTAATCACATGTGATTGACAGGTTGTTTGGCTTATCTGAGTTTCTAACATTGTCTTTTTATTAACAGGTACAACCTCAAGTTTGTACCATTTACTGGAATAGATAACCACCGTAGGTGTGTCACTGTTGCTGCGGCAATGATCAGGGATGAAACAGCCGAGAGTTACAAATGGCTACTTAATTGCTTCATGAAGACATTCGGGAAAGAGCCAAACATGATTGTGACAGATCAGGACAAATTAATGGCGATAGCCATAAAAGAGGTCTTTAAGACGGCAAAGCATAGACTATGCATGTGGCACATTATGAGGAAGGTGCCATCAAAGGTATGAGTTTTGTTATTGAAGACTACATGTAACTAATCACATGCGATTGAAATGGTTAATGATACATATACATAATTTTCTTAATATGAATTATTAAGCAATCAAATGTGATTACAGATTCAAGAAGCAAATCCTAATATTGAAGACAAACAAGAAAAAGACTTCAAGAAGAGATTTGATAAAATTGTGTGGAATATGTACATAGAACCAACTGTTTTTGAAGAAAAATGGGAAAAGTTGATGGACGATTTTTCATTGAAGAATGACAGTTGGTTCAAATATATGTTTGATATTAGATCAAGTTGGATACCAGCATATTTCATCGAGACTGAAATGTTTGGTTTAATGCGAACTACTTCAAGATCAGAGAGTGAAAATGATTTTTTCACACTTTACAAGATCTGCATCAAATCTGTTGACTTTTATGGACGGCTTTGAATCTGCCATGTTAAAACAGAGGTCAAAACAAGAATCTTTGGATGTACAGACAATCAAGAAAAACCCAAAATTATTAACGTTGCTAAGAATTGAAAAACATGCATCGAAGGTATACACGAATGCAATTTTTCTGATTATTCAACAAGAGATTGTTGCAGCTTTGTATAAATGTTCGTTGGATAAAATGGACAAAGAGGAATACACGGAAATATTTGTTGTTAAAGAGAAATTGGAAAAGAGAAAGGAATGCTCGAATGAAGGGAAGAAAAATGAAGGTTCGAATGAAGGGAAAAAAGATGAAGGCTCAAGTATGGAGGATAAAAGGGAAGGCTCGAATGAAGAAAAAGAGTTCTTCAAATACAAGGTAAACTAATTTACATATTTTTTCATGTATGGAATAACATTTGTGCAATAGTTTGAATCTCACTTGTTAAAATAGTTTAAATAGGTACTTATCACTTGTGATTGACTTATACATCAGTTGTCATATTTAAATAGGTACTTATCACTTGTGATTGGCTTATACATCAGTTTCATACTTTTTTTTATTATGAAGGTACTTCATAACCGCCAAGATGGATCAATAATATGTACATGTAGACACTATCTACGATTTGGTCTTCTTTGTAGACATTGTTTTTGGGTATTGAAGAACGATAATATAGATGAAATCCGTGAAAAATACATAATGAGGCGTTGGAGAAGGGATATAATACCACCAGAGTTAAGATCAAGGAGAAACAGATATGGCAACGAAAACATTGCTGTTCAAAATTCTATTAATGAAATCACATCAGTTGTTGATGATTGTGTTGAACTAATTGGCCAGGATGAAATGATGCTACAAGTGCTTCTTGAAAAAGTTAAAATGGTGAAGAAAGAAGTTGAGGCTCAAGTGCCAAAACAGTTTAAGAAAAAAGATGATGTCATACAAGAAATGGTTGGTGTTTCAAAGCCTAATTCATTAGACATACAAAACCCACCCGTTGGGAGATACAAAGGTTGTGGAAAAGATAAGCGTCTCATGAGTGGAAAAGAGAAAGGAATTTTGGAAAGCAAAAAAAGAAAGATTACTTGCAGTAATTGTGGATCACATGAACACAATTGCAGGGGTTGTGACAAAGACAAACGTTGATTTTATTTTTTATTTTTTATTTTTTATATTCGTACAATTGTTAATTTTGGTGTTCCTATTAAATATTTGACTTTCATTTTTTTTATATTTTGTTACTTTATTTCAAGAACAACTGTTAAAAATTGTTAATGTGTTTGGAACATTTTTTATTTATGGTTTTGATTTTACAGAATGTATATTAACAGTTGTGATTATATACTGTAATCACATGTGATTAAGTAGTTCAATCACATGTGATTTTATATTATAATCACATGTGATTGAATAAAGCCAATGACATTAAGAATTATTTATAAAATCAATTAGTCCCTAAACCCAAAAACCATGTGATGGGTCCTAATGGTGGTGAGAGGTCTTTGGAAAATCAATTTGTAAAAGAATGTATGTTAACGGTTGTGATTATGTACTAAAATCACATGTGATTAAGTAGTTCAATCACATGTGATTTTATATTACAATCAGATTTGATTGAATAAGACAATGACATGAGATTAAGTAGTTCAATCACATGTGATTTTATATCACATAATGTATGTTAACGGTTGTGATTATATACTAAAATCACATGTGATTAAGTAATTCAATCACATGTGATTAAGTAGTTCAATCAGATGTGATTGAATAAGACAATGACATGAGATTAAGTAGTTCAATCACATGTGATTTTATATCACATAAAGTATGTTAACGATTGTGATTATATACTAAAATCACATGTGATTAAGTAGTTCAATCACATGTGATTTTATATTACAATCAGATTTGATTGAATAAGACAAGTGATTATATATGTAATATCACATGTGATTGTTATGTATTATCACTTGTGATTGCAAATGCAAAAATCACATGTGATTGCATGAGGAATAACTTGTAGCTGTATAGTATTTTTAATCAACCATCAACCACCAAGAATCATAACCATCAAGCATTAGAGACAATAAATATATGAACATCTAAACCATGCATTAAAATATCAAGTAGCATGTCATTAACCAAAAAACATCTTGACCAAAAGAGCCATCAACATCTAACCACTAGCATGTCATTAACTAAAACACATCTTTCCAACAATCTACATCTAACCATACACTGAATTATCAAAGCAGAACAATAACATACATCTTCAAAAAACTTCACTCTTCATTAGATTGCTGGTCATGCACCTCTTGATTTTTAGCCTTTTCAACTCGGACACCTCTTGATTGTTTTGCAGAAATGATAACCTTCCTATAATCTTTCTTTTCATGGAATGCGGCAAAATTTCTTGCATTTCTTAACATCTGCTCAGCATGTATGTTTTGATCATGCGACAAAATCTTCGATGCATAGCGAATCCTCAGCTTCCGTAGCTGATTCTTTTGTTCAACCGACTCAGGCACCAATACATCAGACCACTCATTCTCTGATCTTGCTTTAAACATGTCCATGTGGAACATAGCAAACACGCCACAATCCACAACATTATCTATTGTTTTCCATGGCAGCGAAATCCTAATTCGTTCCAATTTTTCAATTTGATTTGCAAAAGGATGCTTATGAAATTTCAGATGTTCAGCAAAAGCATATAGCTGGAAAAAACAAAATCAGAAAAAATGAATAGTTATTAAATTAATGATTGAGCAGATGTTTAAAAACAGTAAGTGTAAACAGGAGAAGCAAAAAAAACTGATATTGAAGTGGAAAACGTACAAGTAATGATATTATAATAAACACTAACCAAAAGATTGAAAACTTTGGCGTATCTTGCAGCATAGTTTTTAACTACCGAAGAGTTGTCAAGTATGTAGAGCTTGGGAACTTTCATGTCAATCACCAAGATAAAGAAATGCTCATGTCTGCAGATTGGAAAAAATACCTGTTGTAAAAAATCAAAAAAAGAAAGAAATTATTAGAACACAAATAATTGATTATGATATAAAGGCAAATAGACCTACAAATGTAAGCCAGAAATAACATACAAGATCAACTTTTTGGAGTGATGCAAGCTTTGGAAAAAATCGAAACCAAGCATTAGCACTTTCTTTGATTATCATCAGCTTATCTTCCTTTTTCATGTTCTTGTTGTCATACAAGTAAGAATACTGTAAATAAAATAACACATGTGATCATATATAACAATAATATATAATTATATCTATAATAATCACATGTGATTATATATAACAATCACATGTGATTATATATATATAACAATCACATGTGATTATATATAACAATCACATGTGACTGAGTATTAAGAACCATAACACACAGATACAAACAGCAAGCTAATATAGTACATAAAAATATTTAAACGATAAAACTTACAATGATTGAAGAAGGGAAAAAAAACCTAGACGGGCTAGATTGTCCTCTGTACTTTTGCTCTTCGTTCAGTATAAAGCTCCATAAATCAATTACACTAGCCTCAACATAAACATCGGGGCAAAGTGATTCCAAACTAAGACGATGTATCATGCTGCCTTTTCTTGATTCAAAAACAGTCTCACTAACAAACAAAAAAAAGGGGAGGTTAGTTTAATACATGTGATTTCTGAATATAATCACATGTAATTTCATAATATAATCACATGTGATTTTATAATATAATCACATGTGATTGGCTTATAAAGCAGAAGGATTTGTATGTATTAAAAGGAAAATTTTTAGAAAACTCACGAAGGGCTAAGCTTCATCGAAAATAATTCCATAGCCAAAATAAGCTCAGAGTTTGTCAGAATGTCAGACACAGCAGTCAGCTTGTTGATATAAGCAGATCTAAGAACGATTGTCCGATCTTTCTTTATAGCTTTTTTACAAAATTTCTTTGACTGGACAGCCGTTTGTTTCGGTAACGTTTTTCCAACTTCAGGGTTGCTTGCCAACTTGCCCTTGTCTAACAATTTCACAGCTTCATCATACTCCTTGTTCTCATATTTATCCTCCTGAGATAAGAGATGAAAAGTAGGTGGTGTTAAATTCATCATTGTTGGAGTATTATGAACAGGTAACCATGTAAGGCTTGTTGGTGCATTAAGTAAAGATATAATTTCACAAATATCAACGACCTCATTAACGTTGTTGTTAAACCATTGTGTCAAAGATGTGTACTCTTCTTCATTTTGATCTTTGTCAACATCTTTCTCAGCAACCTTTGGACCTACAACTTCTGTCACAACTGGAACAATTGGATCATCGGAATCAATATTAACTTCTTGCTCATCATTCACATCATCATCAGCCTTGGATTGCCCATCATCAAACTTTTTCTCAGACTCAACCTTGTTTACATCAACACATTCATCATCTTTTTTCTTCGAATCAGCCTTCTTCTCATCACCCTCATCTTTTTTCTCCGAATCAGCCTTCTTCTCATCATCATCGTCGTCGTTGTCATTGTCAGTTCCCTCTGACTCGGCCTTCTTCTCATCATCATCGTCTTTTCCCTCTGACTCATCATTGTTGACATCATCATCGTCTTTTCCCTCTGACTCATCCTCCATCTCATCATCAGTCTTCACATCACACACATTCATTTTAAAGACTTCGTTCAACTTATTTTCATAAGATATCAATATCTTCTCATCTGGGTACTTGGACAAACTTTCACGTATTGTCCGTGACAAAAAATGCTTCAACTCATTGACCAATTTAAACTTCTCCTCGATAACTTCACAATAACCCTGCATATAATGTGCAAAAAGCTTAGAATAGTTATAAAAAAAGATCAAAGTTATCGCATAATATAATATTATTTACTGAATGTATAATCAGACCAAGTATTATTTAATTAGTGAAAACAGGTGATTGTATACAAAAAATCAATCACATGTGATTATATCATAAAATCACATGTGATTGTATACAAAAATTCAATCACAGGTGATTGTATACAAAAAATCATACTAACACAGCATGATTTAATTAGTAAAAACAGGTGTTTGAATTATAAAAAAGAAAAAAAAAACTACCTCAATCGCACACAGATCAGCCTTATCCTCATCTTCAAGTTTGAGAAAACCCTCCCCATTTTCTGCTTCTTCGTCATATTCATCTGCAAGTTCCAACAGCCCAAATGATCCGAGCTCAGCCTCTTTCTTTGCAAGAACCGCAATGGCTTCTTTCCAGTTCTTGAAAACTGGACGCCCACGTACAACAGGAAAAGAATCAAACTTTGTATGGTCAAGATAGAGCAGCTAAGAAACAAACACGAAAAAAAATCATAGTTATCAAACCAATTCGTAAAAAAGATTTTTGAAAATCATATATGATATATAGATAATGAAAAGATAACTCACGGTGAGAAAAGTAGCAGCACCGGTGTAGAAACAGTTGGGATCATTTCTGTTCCATCCAATTTTGCTATATTTCAATGAAGAAAGAAGAAACATGGACCAGTTGATACTTGAAATATCAACATCGTCAGACAACCTCATCAACACATACGAACTCACTTTCCCATTTCTTTCACATGACACCATCGTGCTTGCAAACAACATGATAAAGTTCATCTGAAAGATACTATCAACTTCGGTTGAGGTCAGGATCTTAGAACACAGTGAAGATGAACGGGTGACAAACGGGGGTGGTGGAAACTGATTCAACCAATTTTGAACAAAAAGACTACCAAGCTTGAGTTCCAAGGTGTCTATATCAGTACCAACATCTTCGAGTCCAAACACATCGTGGACAGCTTGGGAATCAACCTTAATGTTTCATTTTTGTGTCTTTATTATCATCTCATCACCATCGAAATTGTCAACAACATAGTAAACAAGATTACCCGGCAATTGGTCTATATTAAACCCAATTAAAGAATGAAACCCAAGTCTCGTGACACAAAATTTTTGTTCTGGGGTCAACGAACACATCACCTTTTCAAACTGCGCCGGTGTTGTCCTTAGCCTAAGAGCAGGTAGCTTAGACTCAACTTCATCATCAGAAGGAACATCCTTAACTTTGTGTACCACAATCGCCTTAACTTTATGTTTCTGTTTGAGATTATCAACGGCATTGGTAACAGACTGGTGTTTTATTTTACCTGAAAAATGTGGTTTACAAAAGTAAATTAGTAACATTGAACAAAACAAATCGAAGGTGATATCATTTGTTAACAGCTAAATGTGAATTCCATAGTGATTTCTTGTATAATCACATGTGATTGAAAAAACCTAGAAGATACTCACAAAATTTATACTTACACTCCGATTTAGCAACAACAGATATGCAACTCATACACAGATAAAAGGCACATATTAAACAATCACAACAAATAACATGTGATTAAAGAAGCAAATAACATTTGTTAACAGATTTCAAAAGTGATTTATTATATAATCACATGTGATTGAATAAAACCTAAAAGGTGTGCAACTCATACAAAAGATAAAAGGCACATATTAAACAATCACAACGAATAACATGTGATTAAAGAAGCAAATATAACAGCTAAATGTATATTCAAAAGTGATTTCTTGTAATAATCACATGTGATTGATAAAACCTAAAAGGTAATAACAAAACTTATGCATGCAATCTGATTTAAGACCAACAAATGTGCAACACATACAGAAGATAAAAAGCACATATTAAACAATCACAACAAAAATCATGTGCTTAAAGAAGCACACACACGAATGCTATATGACGAAACCCTGAAATTTGAAATCATCAAAGGAATACAAACAAACTTGATTGATTATAAACGAACATCAACAAAACTTGTTAAAATTACCAGTAGATTTGGCCGGAGCTTTTTTATTAGCCGGAACATGCTTTTCAGCCGACGACGATTTTTTTATTAGAGAATGCTCCGATTTAGCCATGTTTGATAGAAGATAATCGATTAATGTGTATAGCTGTTGATGATTGTTGATAATGGCAGCTTTGATCGGTGTTGATCGAAGGAAATTAGCGTTCGATGTTGAAACCCTAGAAAGAAGTGTGTGTTTGTGTGTGAAATACAGATACGATAGAATGAAATTCCAAGCGGTGGGTGTATAACATATTTTGCCTGTGTGGACGAAAATACCCCTCTGCCATATATTGGGACTTTTAATCTGATACATTGATCAATCTCAATCTAAAGGCTGAGATTTGTCCCCTCAATCTCAACTTAAATATAGATTTCATTTGAATATTCTTCTTAATTATTCAGTTAAATGAACGTGTTTAAAAATGAGTGAAACGACCTTTTTATCCTCTATGATATATATAATTCTCTAAAATGATAATGTCATAAATAAGGATTATTTAAATTCAAAAAAAGTTCAAAAAAAAAAAAAAATCTAAGCGATGGTGTAATTAAAATAAATAATTGTATTTAATAAAAATATTAACATGTTAATTGTATACTATATGAAGCATTATGTAGAACCTTATAATAAAACACTTCATCACCATATGTACAATATTTGAAGCATTATGTACAACCTTATGGTAAAACACCCCCATAATGTACAATATTTGAAGCATTAAGTACAACCTTATAATAAAACACCACATGATCATATGTACAAACTTTAAAATAAATGGTACAATCTTTTACAAAATACCCCATGGACACATGTACAAACTTTGAAGCATATTGTACAACCTTCATATAATAATTGTATTTTAATTTTTGAAAAAATTTCAAGAGGCATTTGTTATTACTAATAATTATTATTAAAAATATAAATACTTATTTTTTAAAACAAACTTTATTATTTTATTTATAACTATAATTATTATATTATCATTATTTAAATATGAGTTCTTTTTGAGATTAATTACGTTACATATGTATGCAAAATATATGTCTCAATAAAAAGTTGTAATGTTGGCTTTTATAACAAGAAAAATAGTAATTGTGATGAAAATTAGAAGAGAGTGGTGGGAGAATAAATGTAGTTAATTTATTCTGATCAAATTAAGTATATCAATATGTTTGTATAAAAAACGACAAGTTCTTATTCAGAATTCTTGGTCCACAGTTCATTAAACTAAATGATTTTAATATTTACATTCACTTAACACCTAAAATATATCATTAGACTGTTTCGTTTAACAAATCCGTGATTTTACAGGACATTTCACTAGTGTATATATATATATATATATATATATATACACTAGGTTTTTGAGCTCGTGTGTTGCACGAGTGTATAAAAAACCGTGCAAAAAATGTAAACTACAGTTCATATTGGTATGTAAATAACGATGCTAAAAAAATAGGAAAAGTATAAGAATTATTTAAGAGCCTGTGGTGTTGACAAACTTTAGAGTTTAAGAGCTCGTGGTGTTGACAAATTTTAAAAATTCCTTTTGAGTTTAAATCCCGTGGTGTTGACGAATTTTAAAAGTTATTTTGAGTTTAAAAGCCCGTGGTGTTGATAAATTTTAAAAGTGATTTAGGGTAGTGTTAGTAACTTAATGTCTACAAATTTTTTTCTCACCGTTAATATACTTTTAATATATAAATCATATATTACGTAATATTTAAAGTACAATGAAAATTTGTAATGGAACGTAACATTAGTAAAGTATAAGTTATATTATTTTAGAATTATTATATACAATTATGTTTTAAATAAAATTGTAATCCAAAAGTTTAACACAAAATTCCAACTTATTAATCGTATTTATATTTGTGTTCATAAGTATAAAAGTCAGTAGTTTCTTCAAATTTAAGATTGCATTTAATCATCACAACAAAAGGATTTTTAAATTTTTTTTTTTTACTTTGCCTTTATATATACAACCGCATATAATTTAAGTTAATTACATGTATAGAAGCATGTAAAATAGTAAATGCTTAAAAGTTCACTACATCTACTAGGCTCGCAAGTAAATTCGAATTAACTTACTGTGACGACCCGAAGATTTCATACCAAATTTAAACTTAATCTTTATATAATTCTGACTTGATAAGCAATGAATTTTAATAAATCTTGAACCTCCAAAAAAAGTTTTACACAAGCTTTTGGTCACCCTTTTATTCCGACGATTCACGAACGTCATAACTTGATTTAATTGTTTAATTGTTTAATTATTGTGTATATATATATATATATATATATATATATATATATATATATATATATAACTTGAAAATATGATAATTAAATATCTCATTAAGTATATTAACAAAGTATTATATATATATTTTCATACTACTAATTTAAAGAGTTATCAAACAATATATATATTACTATTTAAACGACGTAATTAACTTATGTTAAAATGTATTTACATATAATGTATTACATGTGTAAATACATCCTTACAAGTATTGAATACACTTTATAATATACCAATACATATAAAGGATAGCTATACTCGTATTTCCGTTCAATTTCCTCAAAGAATTCTACTCGCATTCATACGGTATTTTTACCCGTATTATACATAGCTTATAGAAGTATTTACTATTGGTATATACCAATAGAAATCTGCAATTATTTGTGTAATATGTCATCCATGACCTAATAAATTTAATATATCATGCATGACTTAATACAATTTAACTTATCTTAGATATTTTCACTAAAAGTCAAAATTATAAGCTTATAAATAAGGACCATTTTAACTCAATTTTACTCCACATTTTCTTAAACTAAAAACACACACTTGAATGCTCTCATATCATACTTTAATCTCAGCAACTTTCCTCTTCATAATCAAGGTAAAATACTTCTCAAAATCCTTGTTCAATTTCTTGTATAGTTGCTATCTTATTATACTTATAAAACTTGTAAAAACTAGAACTTGTTTTGGTGAACACAATGCTTTATTGAAAAACTAATCTAATCTTTCTAACTTAACTCTAATAACACTTATTTATATGTATTATGATGTTATATTAAGTTAATATAAGAACTTATAACTTGTACATATGAAGAACACCTTGAAACTTAACATATATCCTTTAATCTCCATTCGGTAAAAAGCGGGCTGTTTTGGGTTGGGAATTAAAAACCTATCTTAGACTTTGAGTTCGAGGCTAAGACTTTTGAAATATGTTAATATATGTAAATAAGACTTCCAGTATTTTTTTCATGATTTTAGACAAAGTGGAAGTATTTTATCAAAAGTCATATATTGGGTGGATGCCGGGATTTTTCCAAATCTGTCCACCGACACAAAAAGAGGGTAAAGCTCTAAAAATTACTAATTGGGATGAACTTTTCGAATTGGTTTTATAAAATTTACTTCTAATGAATCCATAGCAATTTGATTCACTTTAGACGGAGTTGTAATGAATATTTGGAGAGCAAAACAAAAGCTGCTAAAATTAACGTTGTATGGACGAAATTTATATTATAAAAACTATATTAACCATATCCTTGTTAACTTTTCCTATATCCTATATATATTTGGACATGTTATCAGTAGTATAACAAAATATTATAATCTTGGTTAATTCTGTCATTGTATATATGTATAATAATATTCTTGGTAAGTCCTAACACAATAAGTATACAATACGTTTTGATAAATCCTAGCACAATACGTACACAATACGTCTTAGTTAATTCTAAGACAATACGTATACAATACGTCTCTGGGTTGATGCAAATACAATACGTATACAATATGTCGTGGGGTAATTCTAAGATTTTATATATATATATATATATATATATATATATATATATACCGATTATTGGACTGTTGGACTTTTCGGACTATTTTGGACTACTAACAATGGACTACTAACATAAAATGTTAAAAATTATTATATAAGTATTCTATGAACTTGCTTTATTTTATTCATATGTCGTATTATTATCTGAATCGTTATTATTGTTATAGGTTCGTGAATCCAAGGACGACGGTCATATTTTTAATAAGTTGAAAACTTATTATTAATATACTTTTACTACTGTGAATATATAGTCTCATTTTTAAACTCTAAAAATATTTTGGGATGAGAATACATGCATTTTATGTTTTACGCCATGGACACAAGTACTTAAAATATATTCTACGTTGAGTTGTACCACCTTGCATATCTTCCCTAATAGCTTGGTAACTAATATTTACATATTGTAACAACATGTAAGCGCGAATCCTATTGATAGATATATCGGGTTTGACAACCCCAACCGGGCTAGTCGCTCTAGTATTGTAAACGGTTGCATAGTACTTCATTTTTACTACACTTGGTACAGTATAGGGAGATTTCATAATAAAGGAAATATGCCACATTAATGGTTAAGTATGGTTACCGAAGCGCTCAACAACTTATAAAATACTCTTATACACTTGCGAGTGTACATATATTTATAACTATGAAATCTTGTGGTCTATATTTATATCGATGATAAACCTATATATCTCACCAACCTTTGTGTTGACTGTTTATGCATGTTTATTCTCAGGTCCTTAAGAAAGTCTTCCGCTGTTGCATTATCTAGTCTCATACTTTTATTTAAATAAAGTGTTGCATTCAATAAAACCTTTGTCATGTATTATATTCGACTGTTACGTCACATGTGTAGTATTTGGAAACCGATGTATTTTGGGGATTATTTCTTAAATAATCGCCCACTTGTTTAAAACATACATTATGTATAATAATGATATGCTTTTTATGAAACGAATGCAATATTTTCTAAAACGTATCATATAGTGGTCAAATACCTCGCTATGGGACCAATGAGAACGTACTGCGTTTATAGTAATATGGACGGGTCATTTCAGTTGGTATCAGAGCTGGTTTAATTCCGTTTATGAGCAGGTTAATCGTAGAGGGGGTTCTCACAGTGTTACCTGTGACGAAGCATTGGCTCTTACTCCTCGCGGTCCCTGTTAGGGTTGGCTGTACGTTGCCGAGAGGCGGGCCGTAAAATAAGTGTTTGAGGTACGCTCAGTGGTCACTAGGCGGTTAGCTGGGAAGGCACTGAGTGAGATACGTCCCCACTGTGTTTCAGTTGGTATCAGAGCGGTGGTCTTAGCGAATCAGGTCTTGCATTAGTGTGTCTAACTGATAGTTGTTAGGATGCATTAGTGTGACGATCGCTCCAAATCCATATGGACGAACACGTCATTCATCGATTTCATTGCGAGGTATTTGACCTCTATATGATACATTTTGTAAACATTGCATTCTTTTGAAAAGGCACACCATAAATGAATATTTAAATCAAAGGTTTTCGACATCTGATGATTTCTACATATAGATAATCATCATAAATAATAGTTTATAATAGTACTTCCGTTGACAATGCAGTCAAAATAAGATACATGGTGATGATTTGGTGAATGCAACGTTTCCTTGAAAAATATGCCATGTAAGACTCCATGCACATAACTTGTCTAACATATAAGCAAACAGTGGAAGACTTCTAGGGAACCTGAGAATAAACATGCTAACAAGTGTCAACATAAAGGTTGGTGAGTTCATAGTTTTAATGTTTTGCATAATCTGTACATAAAGGTGGATCACAAGATTTCAGTTGTTTCATCCAGAAACGTTTATCAAAATATTCTACGAAATTGAGCACCCTGGTAACTAAACTTAACGTATATATAATTTATACCCTTTGTATAATCATCTTAATAATACACGCAAATCAACGTGTACGCTTCTCAAATAGCATACGTCCGTTAAAAGGCTAGTGCTCTAGCTCGGACGGGGATATCAAGCCCTATGGATCCATATACTACTACTCGCGCCCACCAGTTCTTATAACCGGCAGTTACTAGTTACCAAAGCTAAGGGATTTTCGGTTCAAACTCAGTGTAGAATTTAGTATGTACTTGTATCCATTGCGTTTAAAATAAAGTGCATGTATTCTCAGCCCAAAAATGTATTGCAAAATCAATTAAAAAGGGATCAATGAAACTCACCTTAGCAGCATATAAAGTCGTTCACCAAAATGTGACTGAAACTCGGATTACCAAATAACCGTAGATCTCAACCTAGAGAATATATGTTGGTAAATAAATGTCTATCAAGCTAGGTCTGGTCATAGTGTATCACAATCCTAATACTCGAGATTGACATACAAAAGTTATCCAAAGTAGTTTCAAAAAGTCAATTTTGACAATAGTTCAACAAAACGAGACATACCTTATATAAGGAGTTATTTACTCGGTTGGTAATATTCAAAAATCCATTTTATCAATCTCGTAAACACGTTGTTTAAATCTTAATTGTAGATTCAAAAGCAATTTCAATTAACGTCAATCATAATTCAGTTGATCATATCTTTTAATCCATTTATCGAAACTATTAGATATCTAAATGAAAAGTCATTGATTTTTCGCCAGCTTTCCAAAAACATGCATATCATATACCTTTTACCAGTAATATATGTATTTAATTCATGATTCATCATAAACTGTTTGACGACAAAATTTAGCATACAAGCATGTATAAATATATATACTCGAGCACTAGACATGGATACACAATTAATATATAAAAGATAAAATATGAGTGCTTACGTATCAATATTGAGATTCAATATTGTAGAAAAGTACGTAGACGCAACAGAGATGATAAACACTAGGTTTGATTTACAAATATACCCCCGAACATTACCCATAACCTCCTTGGCAATAACTCATAATTTCCTTAGCTCTATCCCGCTTGAAAACCATTTTGAAAGTGACACGCTCATAACCTCGTCGTAGTATTTTATGTATATTACTAATTAATAATTAATAATACTAATAATTAATAAGATTAATAATAATATTAATCTTAATAATAATAATAATAATAATAATAATAATAATAATAATAATAATAATAATAATAATAATAATAATTAAATAAAATAAATATGGAGTAATATATGATATGTGTGTGTAAATGAAACAGAACTCGACTGCAATTTATAGATGTGGCCTGATTTCAGACCCCATGCGATCGCATGAGTTTTCAGTGTTTTTGCCATGCGATCAAATGGCCGCCTTTTCCGTTTTTGTTTGCTAGTTCGTCGACATCAAATAGTGTTACTGTAGCAAATAGCGTTTATTGTAGCAAATAGTGTTACTGTAGCAAATAGTGTTTAATGTAGCAAATCACTGTAGCAAAGTCGTTTTCACTGTAGCACTGTAGCAAAGTACGGTTTCACTGTAGCAAATAGTGTTTTACTGTAGCAAAGTCATTTTTACTGTGGCAAATAATGTTTTACTGTAGGAAAGTCATTTTTACTTGTACATATATATATACATACATATAATTGTTCATGAATCGTCGAGAGTAGTCAAAGGTAATTGTATATATGAAACAGTTCTAAAATTTTGAGACTCAATCTAACAGACTTTGCTTATCGTGTCGAAAACATTAAATCATTTAAAGATAAAGTTTAAATTTGGTCAGAAATTTTCGGGTCATCACAATTAGTGAGTTTGGACTTTGGCCATGTCTACATGTCAAAAGTTTTGCTTTCATTTCTTGTCAAAAATTACTTGCTTATCATTCTTAGTCTAGGCACATCTTACTGCATTGTTTGCATGAATGGTGTATAGACAAAATTCATATCTTAGTATATCTGCTAAATCATATCTTAAGCGTATCTGTTACTGTAAACTTTGCCTGACATATTCCGTAAATTCCTCCGTAATCTACGAAATCTTTTGTTCTATATATATAAATATTCTATGTAATTAGAATACCATCCGATAGTCAGAAATCATTTCATATCAAAAAAATCCTTTATTCAATCATATGAAATGGAACTCGCCACTAGTTCAAGTCCCTCGGATTCCGATATGGAGTTTTACTCGAGCTCCAAAACCAGTGTGACTGGAATGGATCAACCAATTAGCCATCATCTATTCTGGATGAATTGGGGATGGGTTCACAGTCTACTTAATCATTGGAGACAAGAAGAAGGTGATCTCTTCCATCCACCACATTTCCCTCTTGGCGAAGAACCAGAAGCACTTACCGGCGAACTTGTCCGAAACATCATTTTCTCTCTCATTTCCAGAGTATCTTGTCACGATTATATACTATCTCAAATTCTAGATTTATTCATCCGCTCGTCCGAACCGACAATCATCCCGGTGTAATAGAAGAAGTCAACGAGCTTCGCACTCGGGTAGTGGCTTTGGAAAATTTGGTGCAAATGTTACAAGCACCAGTAGCATCACCGGCATCAACAGTACCACCATCAGCAACATCAACAGTACCATTACCACCATCAACAACAACATCCACATCCCACACCTCAATGTCACAATCTATACCTCGAGCATCAACGTCATACGCACCGTATATACCAAGGAGCACCAACAACAATAACCGATGAAGTATTGATTCATAACTTCATTGGAGAAACATTCTGCGGCGATTATGTAGTCTCTAAAGTCTTGGCGATTATCTATTCCAGCCTTAACCATAAATCAGATGAGTGGACCGAAATGATAGAAGGAAGGGTAGAAACCATGACAAGAATGGTGCGTAGTTTACAAGCTAGACTTGTTATACAAGCACCACCGGTAGTACCACCAGCATCACCATCAGTATCACCAACAACGTTAAAACCTGTAGCACTACAAGCTCCGCCAATTCCATAATCATCAACATCATCACAAATCAACAACGCGTATATTGTATCAACGAGTTATGAAGTATTAACTCATTCCCCCTAAAGAAATTATATGTATATTTTATATATATATGAATTTTGAGATCAAAATAAATCTTTTCGTACTAAGCTATTATGTATGAATTGAAAAAGGGTAGATACTACTCGGTTATATTCATATTAATATGCTATGATGTACATCCTTCGTTAACAACTTAACCATCGTTAACTACAATCTCTGTTTCAATTCAATGAATTCCATTTCATAATAAACCAAGTGTATTATTCAATTACATGTTTGATTTTACATTTTCATCTTCGATGTACTCGAAACTTTCTGGAAAACATCATTCGTGCTTTATGAAATTCACAAGAACTCCACAAACATCAACATCATTCAGCGAAGAAATGTCAATAAGAATAAATAATGAAGTATTGACTACATTAGTGAAATACTCCGCGAAGATTATGTAATCTCTAATGTTTTAGAGATTATTCATTCCTAGTTCCAGCCGAAAATCAAATGAGTTTAATATTATATTAACTCATTAAATCTATGTTACATCTGCAGAAAATATACATACATACATACATATATATATATATATATATATATATATATATATATATATATATATATATATATATATATATATATATTTTCATAAAGGCTGTAATAAAAATTCTTTTATACAAAATATTACTTGTGAAATTTTATTTTAACGGGTAGGTAATACCCGAGAAATACTTAAGTTCACATTAATATGTTACACTGTACATTTTCAATGATGTTTCGACAATCGTTAATTATACTCTCTCCTTTCATAGCAATATACATCATTTCAAAAAATTCACGACAACCATTTTCCATACCAATTCAATTACATATTCTGATTTTGACAGATCAAAATCCAAGTCAAGATTTAAGAAGTGCCATCAATCTTAAATTCCTACATCCTTCATAATCATACTTTAAATTCAAACTATACTAGAACATCACTTTCATTCACAGAACTCATAAAGATATTCGTATCATTCAAGATTCAAGACAAATTCATTATACGGATATTGACGATGACAACCTACGTCTAAACCCTTCAAAATTCTTGAAAACATCTCAACTAAGGAACAATCGAGAGAATGAACCAATCACACGATACATACGAAGAATATATGCATATAGATATGCATTCGGAGGACACTTGAACCTAAGCAAAGGTTCAACACGTATCCGTGTCAGATCCTTTAGCATTATTATTATCTAAAATAACTTTACAATCCCTTTTCAAAATAGCGAATTTTATCACAGCTCCAAAAAGACAACTTCGACTTTTCATCCGGAGTAGCCTTATTATAACCTTGATATATACGTTGTCTTTTCACCATCGTTACTGGGGAACCTTTTATATTCCACCACATTAGTAGTAAGCTTACCAGCAACTTTATTGCTCTTTGACTTAAATCTCTCTGAAAGATCACTATAAAACCTTGTCGTGTACCCATCTACATCTTGTAAAAATAATTGTCATACCAAACCCCAGGAAGCATCAATAATTATTCTTGAATCTCACATCATTTCTGCATATACATATAACATTATTTCCTGGAATTATAATTCTGAAATTCGGAATAACACTTCAGCCTACGAATCAGTACTATGAAGTTTTGAAAAAGCTAAATGAAGCAGCAGAAACTGTAGACAATCGTAACAGTCAAAAGTTGATGATAAAGAATATTGTGTTAGCAAAGCACGGAAAAAGAGAAGGTTTGGAACTGGAAAACGGATTGATCAAACCCTGAAGGAGGCTGTGGACAAATCACAAGGACGAAATCTACCTTCAAAGAATCCAAATGATTCGGTGTCTGCTAAAATCCTTAGCAAATACCTTGCTCCTTACTCTAAAACCCTTGCGGACAATATTCTTCATCATCCTCTTATCTTAAATATTCTAAGATATCATCGTATCTTCCATTATAAATATCTTTCATATTTCTGAAGATATTTTCACAACCATTCTTATCTGAAATCATTTATTCCTTCGCATTATCTGTATCACATCATAAAAAAACTGTTTTAGTTTTTAAATATCTGAAACCTCTAAGTGTAAAGTATGAATGTTTTTGAAGTAATGTTGGAAACTGAAGCATGAGTTAGTATAATATAATGACACTTGATCAACGTGATTATATTACAGTAAGTCATGCTGAGTTTCTAAATAGAACGTAATGATTCATAGACCATAACGTCATCATGTGTCATGTTACATGACTCTTACATTCAATCTAATCTCTAAACATATCAAGAACATATTCTATTGATAGTTCTATCTTTTCCTTTGGATTCTGGTAATTTCACAAGTCAAATTGTGCTATTACAATTTCTCTCTTAGAGCATTAGCTATGTTCATTCCGAATTTCATATCTATGAATTCTAGAACATTATTCGCTTGACTTGAAGTCGGAAAAAGAAGACGGAAGCATGAAACTCCAAAATATAAGGAAAAATATAAGCACGAAGACAACGCAGAAATTACAAACCGTGTATATCGATGCGTATAGCAATATAAAGACACGGGAAAACTAAGAACACTATAAACCCAAGAGCATAGTAGAAATTAACGGATTCCTCCGGTGGAAAATGAAAAAGAAGAATGACAGATGTGATAGTCAAGAATATATCAAGAATTAAAACTGGATGGAGCATATTGATGAATGTTTTAGAAGTACAAAGAAAGGAAGAAAGTATAAAAGATGGGAGATGTGGAAATAAGGAAACGTAGGAGGTTGATTTATAGTAAAATATCCAACAGAGAAATCGAGACAGATTATTGCATTAAATCGAAGAGGATCATAATTTTCTTAATCACCGAAGAATCAAATCTTTTATAGATTACAAAGATTTTCTTTAATCTGGAGATCAACCGTGATGACGTCAAAAGATAAGACGAATCCCTATTTTGTCATTTCACTCTTTTACGATAGCTTCACTCATACGTTTCGAGTAAACGAATTATTTTATCCATATTTCTCAATCATGATAAAATCCTATGAATCAACTTATATTCGTCAAAATAACATTCTTATTGTTAGCCATGACGACCTCGATCAAATTTCGGGACGAAATTTCTTTAACGGGTAGGTACTGTGACGACTCGGAAATTTTCGACCAAATTTAAACTTAATCTTTATATAATTCTGACTTGATAAGCAATGAATTTTAATAAATCTTAAACCTCCAAAAAGAGTTTTACACAAGCTTTTGGTCACCCTTTTATTCCGACGATTCACGAACGTCATAACTTGATCTAATTGTTTAATTGTTTAAGTATTGTGTATATATATGGATTTATATATATATATATATATAACTTGAAAATATGATAATTAAATATCACATTAAGTAAATTAACAAAGTATTATATATATTTTTTCATACTACTAATTTAAAGAGTTTTCAAACAATATATATATTACTATTTAAACGACGTAATTAACTTATGTTAAAATGTATTTACATATAATGTATTACGAGTGTAAATACATCCTTACAACTATTGAATACACTTTATAATATACCAATACATATAAAGGATAGCTATACTCGTATTTTCGTTCAATTTCCGCAAAGAATTCTACTCGCATTCATACGGTATTTTTACCCGTATTATACATAGCTTATAGAAGTATTTACTATTGGTATATACCAATAGAAATCTGCAATTATTTGTGTAATATGTCATTCATGACCTAATAAATTTAATATGTCATGCATGACTTAATACAATTTAACTTATCTTAGATATTTTCACTAAAAGCCAAAATTATAAGCTTATAAATAAGGAACATTTTAACTCATTTTTACTCCACATTTTCTTAAACTAAAAACACATACTTGAATGCTCTCATATCATACTTTAATCTCAGAAACTTTTCTATTCATAATAGCGGTAAAATACTTCTCAAAATCCTTGTTCAATTCCTTGTATAGTTGCTATCTTATTATACTTATAAAACTTGTAAAAACTAGAACTTGTTTCGGTGAACACCAAGCTTGTTTGAAAAACTAATCTAATCTTTCTAACTTAACTCTAATAACACTTATTTATATGTATTATGATGTTATATTAAGTTAATATAAGAACTTATAACTTGTACATATGAAGAACACCTTGAAACTTAACATATATCCTTTAATCTCCATTCGGTAAAAAGCGGGCTGTTTTGGGTTGAGAATTAAAAACCTATCTTAGACTTTGAGTTTGAGGCTAAGACTTTGGAAATATGTTAATATATGTAAATAAGACTTCCAGTATTTTTTCATGATTTTAGACAAAGTGGAAGTATTTTATCAAAAATCATATATTGGGTGGATGCCGGGATTTTTCCAAATCTGTCCACCGACACAAAAAGAGGGTAAAGCTCTAAAATTACTACTTGGGATGAACTTTTTGAATTTGTTTTGTAAAATTTACTTCTAATGAATCCTTAGCAATTTGATTCACTTTAAACGGAGTTGTAATGAATATTTGGCGAGCAAAACAAAAGCTGCTAAAATTAACGTTGTATTGACGAAATTTATATTATAAAAACTATATTAACCATATCCTTGTTAACTTTTCCTATATCCTATATATATTTGGACATGTTATCAGTAGTATAACAAAATATTATAATCTTGGTTAATTCTGTGATTGTATATATGTATAATAATATTCTTGGTACGTCCTAACACAATAAGTATACAATACGTTTTGATAAATCATAAGACAATACGTACACAATACATCTTAGTTAATTCTAATACAATACGTATACAATACATCTCTGGGTTGATGCAAAAACAATACGTATACAATACGTCGTGGGGTAATTCTAAGATTATATATATATATATATACCGATTATTGGACTGTTGGACTTTTCGGACTATTTTGGACTACTAACAAAGGACTACTAACAATGGACTACTAACATAAAATGTTAAAAATTATTATATAAGTATTCTATGAACTTGCTTTATTTTATTCATATGTCGTATTATTATCTGAATCGCTATTATTGTTATAGGTTCGTGAATCCAAGGACGACGGTCATATTTTTAATAAGTTGAAAACTTATTATTAATATACTTTTACTACTGTGAGTATATAGTCCCATTTTTAAAATCTAAAAATATTTTGGGATGAGAATACATTCATTTTATGTTTTACGCCATGGACACAAGTACTTAAAATATATTATACGTTGAGTTGTACCACCTTGCATATCTTCCCTAATAGCTTGGTAACTAATATTTACATGTTGTAAGAACATGTAAGCGCGAATCCTATTGATAGATCTATCGGGTTTGACAACCCCAACCGGGCTAGTCGCTCTAGTATTGTAAACGGTTGCATAGTACTTCGTTTTTACTACACTTGGTACAGTGTAGGGAGATTTCATAATAAAGGGAATATGCCACATTAATGGTTAAGTATGGTTACCGAAGCGCTCAACAACTTATGGAATACTTTTATACACTTGCGAGTGTACATATATTTATAACTATGAAATCTTGTGGTCTATATTTATATCGATGATAAACCTATATATCTCACCAACCTTTGTGTTGACTGTTTACGCATGTTTATTCTCAGGTCCTTAAGAAAGTCTTCCGCTGTTGCATTATCTGAGCAAGCTGTGCATGGAGTCTCATACTTTTATTTAAATAAAGTGTTGCATTCAATAAAACATTTGTCATGTATTATATTCGACTGTTATGTCACGTGTGTAGTATTTAGAAACCGATGTATTTTGGGGATTATTTCTTAAATAATCGCCCACTTGTTTAAAACATGCATTATGTATAATAATGATGTGCTTTTTATGAAACGAATGCAATATTTTCTAAAATGTATCATATAGAGGTCAAATACCTCGCTATGGGACCAATGAGAACGTACTGCGTTTATAGTAATATGGACGGGTGATTTCACTTACAGGTGGTGGGTGGATATTGAACTGTTTAACCAACAATTTGCTTCTAAATATACATTACAGATATATGAAGGATGTTTATATAATAATAATTGTAATATATATATATATATATATATATATATATATATATATATATATATATATATATATATATATATAAGTAACCAATCGGGGGGAAGCGGGGGGAAGCAAAATATATTTTTTTTTAAGTTTTTTTTGGAATTTTTTTTTCGGCATCAAGATCACACGAAAATATGAACATTTAGAAGAGACACTTCATGATGAATGTTATTATTTAGGCGGGAAAACGATCGAAAAAAATAACATTCAAGATAATATTGTTCGTGAAGAATATGAACTTTTTTTTTCATGTTTTGTGAAGTAAAATTTAGTCCGATTTAAAGTTTAAGGTTTAGGGTTTAGGGTTTGGTGTTTTGGGTTTATTCCATAAACCCAAAACAACCCTAAACCCTAAACTCTAAACTGTTCGTGTTAAAAACTCAATCTAAATCCTAAATCTAAACCCTAAACCCTAAATTTCTAAACCCTAATATCTAAACCCTATAAACCCTAATATCTAAACCCCAATAGCTAAAACCTCAACATACGCTCGAAAAACACGATAATTTTTATATATTACTTCTTCAAGCATTTTTCTGACAAAATAAAAACATTATCACAAAGTGTCTCTACCAAAAGTTCATATTTTCATCCCATCTATAATGTTCGTGAACAAAGTTTTTTCAAAAAATGAAAAAAAAAAGTTTTTACTTCCCCCCGATTGGTTACTTCCCTCTTGATCCTACCACTATATATATATATATATATATATATATATATATATATATATATATATATATATATATATATATATATATATATATATATATATATATATATATATATATATATATTGGTAGGATCAATCGAGAAGTAACCAATTGGGGGAAAGCGGGGGAAAACAATTTTTTTTCTTTCTTTCATTTTCTGAAAAAACTTTATTTACGAACATTATAGATTGGATGAAAATATGAACATTAACAAAAGACACTTTATGATAAATATTTTTATTTTGGCAGAAAAACGAAAGAAGAAAAAATATATAACAATTATTGTATTTCGAGCGTATTTTGAGGGTTTGGAAATTATGGTTTATATATTAGGGTTTAGAAATTTAGGGTTTAGGGTTTGGTTTAGGGTTTAGATTTAGAATTTAGATTGAGTTTTTAACACTGACGGTTTAGAGTTTAGGGTTTAGGACTAAACCCAAAACACTAAACCCTAAACCTTAAACCCTAAACCATAAACTCTAAATCAGGCTAAATTTTGACAAAAAGTACTTCACCAAACATGAAGAAAGAAACGTTTGAAGATTAACATTCTTCACGATCAATATTATCTTGAATGTTATTTTTGTCGATCGTTTTTCCGCCCAAATATTAACATTCATCACGAAGTGTCTTTTTTAAATGTTCATATTTTCGTGTGATCTTGATGCCTGAAAAAAAATCGAAAAAAATGAAAAATAAAAAATTTGCTTCCCTCCGCTTCCCTCCAATTTTATATATATACATATATATATATATATATATATATATATATATATATATATATATATATATATATATATATATATATATATATATATATATATATATATGTGATGTTAAAGCGAAGGGGTACGAAATAGTATTATATTTTTAATACTAAATGCGACAAAATTTTTGATGTTATGCTAGGTGTATATGAAATAGCTTATATTTTACTAGGAAAAACTATTAAATACGTTACAATTTTATACAAGATATTTATTATTTATTTACAGATGGGATATACCTAAACCTTGCTACAACACTATAGACAGTATACCTAATCGTAGAGTAGTATAGTTTTTAGTAAGTCCGGTTCGTTCCACAGGGAGCGGGCTTATTGTACACTATATTTTAAACAACTATATTTGTACAAAATATTTATAATTATATATAATAATATATAAAAGGGGGTTTACCGTTTAATGACCGGTTTGTCGATTTTAAAACTTTAGTCGCAGTTAAAACCTAATGTAAAATATTAAATAAATAAAAGACTTAATTTAAAGCGTAAAATAAATAACGATAATGAAATTGCAATAAATAAAAGTTCGATGAAATAAAATTGCGATAATTAAAAATGTGATAATTAGAAGTGCAATTAAATATGAAAATAAAGGAATTATGCTTATTTAAACTTCCGTAATCATGATGTTTGACGTGTTGATTTTATTTTATTCCCATGGGTTAATTGTTCTTTGTCCTGGATTATTCAATATGTCCGTCTGGTTTTTGTCCATAATAGTCCATCAGTCATAAATATAAAGTGCGAGTGTCCTCGTCAAATTATCCTTATACCCGAAGTCAAATATTCCAACTAATTGGGGACTTAAACTGTAACAAGGTCTTAATACTTTGTTTAATAATTACACCAGGATATCGACTGAGTGTAACCCAAGGTTTTAATACTTTGTTATCAATTATGTTAAGTGTCCTTGTACATAATTTCACCCCTGTTTTAATAATTCTAGTGACTATTAATTCATTCTCGTGTCCGGTTAAATGAACGATTATTCATACATATAAATATCCTGCCAATCGTGTCCGATTTGAGTGTATATGGTTATTTATAGGTACGTCCAATTGTAAATCTTTATATTAAAATTAACAAACTATCATTTAGTTAAACAAATATAAAGCCCATTAATAGCCCATAGTCTAATTTCCACAAGTGTCGTTCTTTTGTCCAAACCTCAATTATGGTACAAAATTCAATTACCCAATTTTAATATTTTTAGCCCAACATCATGATTACTTCATCTTAAATAAGCATAATAATAACTTAAGTACAAGACATCAATTTAAAAAGGAGAACATAGCTTACATTGATTATTTATCGCGTAGTGTTACACGGACAGAGATGCGACTTTAAAACCCGTAAAATAACCTTTACATAACCCAAACTAATCTAATATAAAACAACCCTATACTATAATATATATATATATATATATATATATATATATATATATATATATATATATATATATATATATATATATATATATATTTATTATTAGAGGAGTATTATTATTATTATGTTTTAAAACTCGTCGAATAAGCTGGTTATTTATAGGACCTGACCAACTTTTTCGGGCCATGCGATCGCATGGGATATGTGCCTTCTGGCCATGCGATCGCATGGTGTCTGGCACCAGCTCACATTCATTTATTTTTTAGTCTGCCGACACTATTTAATATAATATAAAATATATAAATAATTTATATAATTATTTAAATATTATATTATATTATTGTGCATAGTAGACTTGTAATTTTTGGTCTGTTGCATCGGGCGTTGATAGTTGGCTCAGGTCCCGGTTTCGGATTTTTGAACGTCCTTTCGTATAATTTAATATCTTGTACTTTGCGTTCCGCAACTTGTACTTTTGTCATTTTTAGACGTTTCTCATCAATAAATTGAACCACTTGGATTGTATCTTGTACATTTGAGCTTTTTGGTCATTTGCGTCTTCAAATCGTCGTTTTCGCCTTTTGTCTTCGCACTTATTTAATATAAACGATTACAACTTAAAATAGGACAATTACAACTAAATAATTTCCATATTGGGAGGATATTGCTACTAAATATATGTTCATTTGGAGTACTATCAAATATCCCCACACTTGAACGTTGCTTGTCCTCAAGCAATACAGAACTTGAAATTAAATCACACGAATCACTTCTTTATTCTTCACACTTTATACATTAGTGATTTTGATAAAGCGGTATAAACAATGATAGTAACGATGTGGTTTACAGTCCCACATGACTATAAAAATTTAGATCCTTAAGGAAATTGGATCTTTATGAAAACATTTGATCTTTTGAAAATTCATTCTAGCTTTTACCCTAGATAAGTTTTCCGGAATACCCCTTCACCGGTGTTTGCAAAATGTTTTTGTGGGTTTTGTGGGTTTTAGATTTGAAAATTTTAGCTCAAAACTTATGGTTTTGTGTCACCCACTTGCTAACCTTGTATTGGGAAAGCAACACGTCCAGTATACTTGTCCCGTATATTACCTTTCGGCAAACTACCGTCCGGTTGTAAAGGAAAGCGATGAACAAGAAACTGTTAAGGCAATGTCTAATGACATGCATTTGTTCATGGTCTAAAACGTGTCGGATGCAATTACTATCCTTTGTAGGAGCAATAGTAAAGATCACCCTATAGTTTTTTTCGGTCTGGCACAAGGTCCTGTCTTCGACCATGCTATGCAACCACCGTTCTTACGGTTGACACCCGAATTGGTCCATGTGACCTAATGAATTCTAGGTGAATTCCTAGGATTTTACGTTCAATGGTAATGAACGCATTAAAATGGGTTTTCAGAAAACAAATCGGTTTTAATTTGATCAAAATATTTTCTCGTTCAAGCTCGAGTTTAGATATCATCGAATTCCATGAGTTTGTAATTCTCAATCTTTAAGGTCAATCTCTAGGATTGAGTAATATCAGTCTTAAAAGCTGATTTTTGATCTTTAAGGAGATTATCCTTTCTGGGGGTCTGATTCATTAGTCTTATCAAGCTATTTTGCACGGTGCCCTCCCCATTTTACGAGACAGATCCTCTCATGGTTAGGATAAGTCTGACCACATGGCGACCCTGTTTGATGCTGAGGTCCGTGGATTTCTTGCTGATTTTAGAGATGACTTTTCTAGATTTTTCGTCAACCTACAGCTGGTCTGGACGACAACTTCTTGACTAAATCAAGAACCGCTTGTCTTTTTCGGAAGACTTTACTTCCATTTAATGATGGAATTGATTCATCGTGTAGATCCATCTTTTCTTTTATCTTTATTATAATATTGCGGGTAAAACAGTCAATTTAGTCCAAAACAAAAGCACCTGCAATAACTTTACAGAAACATGTGATAGGTAGTTTTTTTTAATTAAATAACTTGGTACATTCTCCCCACACTTAGTTTCTTTCTTTGCCTTTTTATTCTCCTTTATTCCATTTTAAACGAATTCAAGTGTTTTAGGGTGTTTCTCAATTTTATGTCCTTTCCGAGGTAACGATAATTTCGGTATTAACACCTAGTTTTCATCGTTCATAAATATGTATAAACATGATTTTGAATTCATTTAGTTGAAAATTTTTCAAATTTTTACAAAATTTGGCCATTAAACCAAGTGTAAACCTGAGAGAATTTATAACCCTTCCCCACATTTGAGATCATGCAATGCCCTCATTTGCATGAAATCAGACTCTAATTATAAATTCATGAGGGTGATTAGTGCAGAAAAGTAGTTAAAGATACCCAGTTTTGCAATTACAAAGCTCGTCGAATGATAGATGGCGCGCCTCATTGTTCATCCCTTCTTGTTTTATCACACATGTTTTTTTTCTTCAAAAACGGCTGATTTTTTGAGCTGTTTGTTAATATTTGAAAATGCGTCTTTTACCCTTACTTATTATGCATGTTTATTAACGAGTTATGCACTAACTCGAACCCCTAATTTAACGTTAAGTGGGGTTAGACTTCCCCACACTTAGCTGACGATATGTGAAGTCGGTAGAATAAGTTTCACGAATTAGAATAGTGAGCTAGTTATTTACATCTCGGGTGGTGTATAATATATCAATGGGTTTAAAGTTTAGAACCACTCGATCGTCACTATTTAATTCTTTTTTAAGTGTAGCTTTTAGTAAATGGATACGTCTCTTTTCTGGTTCTTGGTCAAATGGATCGATATACACCGACATACATATTTCTATAGGGTGGACAATTCCTAACATTTCCTTTCATTCATTCTCGGGATCAAGGTTTTCACCTCTATTACCCAATTGGGTGAAATTCGAGGTGTCAATATCTATTACGGCTTGTAGTTCATCTTTGGTAGATGACTCGTCTATTGAGAATATTGGGTTGGAAGGTTGTGGAATGGTGAATTTCGGGATCGAAGCAAATTCTTCTTCATTAATGGTACTTATTGGTCTCACCATTTTGGTCTCGGGGGTAAAATTTTCAACGTTATCGTTTTCCCAAGAGTACCAATTTGTCACCCTTACTTCTTCTTCATTCATTGATGGATCGATGATTTTGTTGGTAGAGGCTAATGTGTCGATATGTTGTGAAATTGGTAAAACTGAATAAAAAGTATCATCGGGATAATTGGTGATTTCGGAGCTCTCGAATTCATCAAAATTCGATGATATGAGATTTTCTTGTACATGACTCCTCAGATCAACAGGTGCGTAATCTGATAGAGTTTCAGCTTGCCTATTTACAAACTCTCTCATTTGTTCATTTTGAGCATCAGGTTCTTCGAGTTTGATTTTCATATAATCTAAAGAATTTTCAGACACATAATTTTCCTCATCTTCTGGTTGTGGAGTTTGGAAATATTCTTGGGAATAATCCCAATTTGAATTGTATTCTTCATAATCATTCCCTTCAAGTTCCATGGGTTCATAATTTTCTATAGGAACGTAATAATAACATTCCCATGTTGAGTGATAATCTCCACAGATTTCACAACCAGTTATTGTTTCGTCATTCGTGATCCAAGATTGACCGAACGAATTTTCATCAACACCCGTTTGAGAGTATTGATTTAATTGATTTCGGATGTCATAAAGAGTTTCCAAAATATTCTCGAGATTTTCCATAATGCGCTTATTACCAAATTTTAGCTACAATGTGGTGCATTTACATAATTATCCTATTAGTTATAAAAATAAAAATTATATAAGTTATCAAATTAATAAACTTTTCTGCTTTTGCCCACGTTTCGAATAGCCAATAGATGCAGCAGGGAGCCAGAACCCTTTAAATCGGAAGCTCACAACTCAGCCACTAACAAATCCAACTATTACTACGAAGCAGAAAATTTGGATGTCTATCAATTTAACCGCTTAAAATAATATTTCATTTTTGAAATTTTAGAGAAGAAATAGAAAATTCTATGTCCTAAAAACTAGATCGTCGAGAAATAAGAAAGAAAAAGAAGTGCGTCGAAAAACGTCGAAAAATAAAAATGTCGAAAAATAATAGGCGTCGAAAAATAAAAATAAGAAAGTAACGCGTCGAAACTTAAAAAGGAACTAAAAACTAAGAATTAAAAGTTGCGTCTAAAAATATTAAAGCTTAAAAGGAATACTGTATCCCAAAATGGCAATAATTTAAAAAGGTACTAAAATTTATAAACAGCGTCACAAAATTCTATAGCACCTAAGTCTTAGTCTAAAGAAAAAGCACTTCAGGGATTTTACGGCAAAGCCTAAAAATCTAGAAATAAAAATAACTATGGTAAAAACTATATTAAAACTAAATACGAGCAAAAAAAATACAAATATTACACTAAAACAAATAAAAAGATACAAAATATAAAAATAAACTTAATGTTGTAAAAAGTACAATTTTTATAAAAATATTATTTTTATATTATTTATTTTATAAAAGTATTAGTTTTATAATTTATTAAATTTAATTAAACTAAAAATACAAATTAATTAAATAAAACTAAAACTAATAATTAAATAAACTAACCTAATTAGGGTTATAATAATAATAATTATAAATTAATTAAAACACTAAACTGTTGTCTGAGGTTACCAGGCCTGTCAACTCAAGCCATGCGATCGCATGGTTTGGAAGTTAAAATCTCATGCGATCGCATGAGGTAGGGTTTCGGGCCAAGAGCTGGGCTGCTACAGTGTTCGGGCCCGAGAGTTTTTATTTAATTTTTTTTTATTTGTTTTTCTAAAAATGATATACAAATATATTTATAAAATATAGTGTTTCGCCGAATCCCCGGCAGCGGCGCCAAAAACTTGATGTTATGCTAGGTGTATATGAAATAGCTTATATTTTACTAGAAAAAACTATTAAATACGTTACAATTTTATACAAGATATTTATTATTTATTTACAGATGGGATATACCTAAACCTTGCTACAACACTATAGGCAGTGTACCTAATCGTAGAGTAGTATAGTTTTTAGTAAGTCCGGTTCGTTCCACAGGGAGCGGGCTTATTGTACACTATATTTTAAACAACTATATTTGTACAAAATATTTATAATTATATATAATAATATATAAAAGGGGGTTTACCATTTAATGACCGGTTTGTCGATTTTAAAACTTTAGTCGCAGTTAAAACCTAATGTAAAATATTAAATAAATAAAAGACTTAATTTAAAGCGTAAAATAAATAACGATAATGAAATTGCAATAAATAAAAGTGCGATGAAATAAAATTGCGATAATTAAAAATGTGATAATTAGAAGTGCAATTAAATATGAAAATAAAGGAATTATGCTTATTTAAACTTCCTTAATCATGATGTTTAACGTGTTGATTTTATTTTATTCCCATGGGTTAATTGTTCTTTGTCCTGGATTATTCAATATGTCCGTCTGGTTTTTATCCATAACAGTCCATCAGTCATAAATATAAAGTGCGAGTGTCCTCGTCAAATTATCCTTATACCCGAAGTCAAATATTCCAACTAATTGGGGACTTAAACTGTAACAAGGTCTTAATACTTTGTTTAATAATTACACCAGGATATCGACTGAGTGTAACCCAAGGTTTTAATACTTTGTTATCAATTATGCCAAGTGTAATTGTACATAATTTCACCCCTATTTTAATAATTCTAGTGACTATTAATTCATTCCCGTGTCCGGTTAAATGAACGATTATTCATACATATAAATATCCCGCCCATCGTGTCCGATTTGAGTGTATATGGTTATTTATAGGTACGTCCAATTTTAAATCTTTATATTAAAATTAACAAACTATCATTTAGTTAAACAAATATAAAGCCCATTAATAGCCCATAGTCTAATTTCCACAAGTGTCGTTCTTTTGTCCAAACCTCAATTATGGTACAAAATCCAATTACCCAATTTTAATATTTTTAGCCCAACATCATGATTACTTCGTCTTAAATAAGCATAATAATAACTTAAGTACGAGACATCAATTTAAAAACGAGAACATAGCTTACATTGATTATTTATCGCGTAGTGTTACACGGACAGAGCTGCGACTTTAAAACCCGTAAAATAACCTTTACATAACCCAAACTAATCTAATATAAAACTACCCTATACTATAATATATATATATATATATATATATATATATATATATATATATTATTAGAGGAGTATTATTATTATTATGTTTTAAAACTCGTCGAATAAGCTGGCTATTTATAGGACCTGACCAACTTTTTCGGGCCATGCGATCGCATGGGATATGTGCCTTCTGGCCATGCGATCGCATGGTGTCTGGCACCAGCTCACATTCATTTGTTTTTTAGTCTGCCGACACTATTTAATATAATATAAAATATATAAATAATTTATATAATTATTTAAATATTATATTATATTCTTGTGCATAGTAGACTTGTAATTTTTGGTCCGTTGCATCGGGCGTTGATAGTTGGCTCAGGTCCCGGTTTCGGATTTTTGAACGTCCTTTCGTATAATTTAATATCTTGTACTTTGCGTTCCGCAACTTGTACTTTTGTCATTTTTAGATGTTTCTCATCAATAAATTGAACCACTTGGATTGTATCTTGTACATTTGAGCTTTTTGGTCATTTGCGTCTTCAAATCGTCGTTTTCGCCTTTTGTCTTCGCACTTATTTAATATAAACGATTACAACTTAAAATAGGACAATTACAACTAAATAATTTACATATTAGGAGGATATTGCTACTAAATATATGTTCATTTGGAGTACTATCAATTTTACACAAGTTTTATTTATTTATAAAGTGGATATACCTAAACCTTGCTACAACACTTATAGGCAGTGTACCTAATCGTACAGTAGTGTAGTTTTTAGTAAGTCCGGCTCGTTCCACAGGGAGCTGGTAAAGTTTAACACTATATTTTTAAACAATTATATTTGTACAAAATATTATATATATATATATATATATATATATATATATATATATATATATATATATATATATATATATATATATATTAATAATATATAAAAGGGGGTTTACCGTTTATTGACTGGTTTGTTGATTTTATATTTTAAGCGTAAAGATAAATGACAATAATTAAAGTGCGTGAAATAAATTACAATATTTAAATGACAATAAATAAAATTGCGAGTAAATAAAAGTACGATGAGAAATACAATAAAAAAATTATGCTTATTTAAACTTCCGTAATCATGATGTTTGGCGTTTTAATTTTAATTAATTATCTTGGGTTAATTGTCCTTTGTCCTGGATTTATTTGATACCTATCTGGTTTTTGTCCACAATAGTCCATCGGTCATAATTATAAAATGATCGTCAAATTAACCTTATTCCTGAAGTCAAATATTTCAACTAACTAGGGATTCGAACTGTAAC
Organism: Rutidosis leptorrhynchoides; assembly: GCF_046630445.1. Lineage (NCBI taxonomy): Eukaryota > Viridiplantae > Streptophyta > Magnoliopsida > Asterales > Asteraceae > Rutidosis > Rutidosis leptorrhynchoides. Next base: position 141,468,591 of record NC_092338.1, read on the forward strand.
AAGGTCTTAATACTTTGTTTAATGATTCACCAGGTTATCGACTGTGTGTAATCCATGGTCTTAATACTTTGTTAACAATTACACCAATTACCCTTGTATGTAATCCACCCTTATTTTAATTAGTCCATGATTATTAATTTACCCACTTGATCAGAATGAATAATCAATTACCCAACCTAATTGATTAATTAAATGATTGTTAAAGATGTCGTATAAACGTCACTAAATATGACATGCATAATCATTTAATAATTATTAGATTAACTAATTTGAAGATAGGTTCGACAGGCTCCAAAGAATTTTCATTTAATTAGACAATACCCCCAATCTATTAATGGTTCATGGTCCAATGTCCACAAGTGTCGGTCTTTTGTCCATACCCTAATTATGGTACAAAATTTAATAACCCAATCTTAATTTTTAGTCTAACATCACGATTACTTCGGCTCAAATAAGCATAATAATAACTTAGTTACGAGACATTAATTTAAATAATTTAAACATAGCTTATAGTGATTATTTATCGCGTAGCGTTACACGGACAGAGTTCCGACTTAAAACCCGTAAAACATTCTTACAATAACCATATTATTATTAATTTAAAATTAAAATTATAATTATAAAATATAAATATAAACTGAGATAGATAGATAGATAGATAGATAGATAGATAGATAGATAGATAGATAGATAGATAGATAGATAGATAGATAGATAGATAGATAGATAGATAGATAGATAGATAGATAGATAGATAGATAGATAGATAGAATTGGGTGCCTGGTACTCGGCTGAAACTTGTGCCTTTTATAGGCAGATTTTGAATTTGACTGCTCCGCTATCGCTTAGAAAATATGCCTTCCAGCTCCGAGATCGCGGAGTTTCGCTGATCCATCTCACCATTTTTGGATTTTTATTTGTCGACATATTTATTAAATATATATAATATATAAATAATTTATATAATTATTTATATATTATATTTTATTCTTGTGCATAGTTGACTCATAATTTTTGTTCCATTGCGTCGGGCGTTGATAGTTGGCTCAAGTCCCGGTTCCGGATTTTCGAACGTCCTTTCGTACAATTTAATATCTTGTACTTTGCGTTTCACAACTTGTACTCTTGTCATTTTTAGACGTTTCTCATCAATAAATTGAACCACTTGGATTGTATCTTGTACATTTGAGCTTTTTGGACGGTTTTGTCTTTGAATCTTTGTTTTCGCCTTTTGTCTTCGCACTTATTTAATATAAACGGATATTACTTGAAAATAGAACAATTACAACTGAAAACTTTACATATTGGAAGGATATTGCTACTAAATATATGTTCATTTGGAGCACTATCAAATATCCCCACACTTGAACGTTGTTTGTCCTCAAGCAATACATAACTTGAAATTAAATCACACGAATCACTTCTTTATTCTTCACATTTTATACATCAGTGATTTTGATACGGCGGTATAGAGAATGATAGTAACATTATAGTTTACAGGCCCACATGACTATGAAAATTTAGATCCTTTAAGGAAATTGGATCTTTATGAAAACATTTGATCTTTTTGAAAATTCAATCTAGATTTTACCCTAGATAAGTTTTCCGGAATAACCCTTCACCGGTGTTTGCAAATTGTTTTTGTGGGTTTTGTGGGTTTCATCTTTGAAAATTTTAGCTCAAAACTTATGGTTTTGTGTCACCCACTTGCTAACCTTGTATTGGGAAAGCAACACGTCCAGTTTACTTGTTCCGTATATTACCTTTCGATAAACTACCGTCCGATTGTAAAGGAAAGCGTTGAACAAGCAACTGTTAAGGCAATGTCCCGTGACATACTTTTGAATATGGTCTAAAACGTGTCGGATGCAATTACTATCCTTTGTAGGATTAATAGTAAAGATCACCCTATAGTTTTTCGGTCTGGCACAAGGTCCTGTCTTCGACCATGCTATGCAACCACCGTTCTTACGGTTGACACCCGATTTGGTTCAGGTGACCTAATGAATTCCAGATGAATTCTCAGGATTTTACGTTCAATGGTAATGAACGTATTGAAAATAGGTTTTCAGAAAACAAATCGGTTTTTATTTTTGATCAAAATATTTTCTCGTTCAAGCTCGAGTTTAGATATCATCGAATTCCATGAGTTTGTAATTCTCAATCTTTAAGGTCAATCTCAAGGATTGAGTAATATCAGTCTTAAAAGCTGATTTTTGATCTTTAAGGAGATTATCCTTTCTGTGGGTCTGATTCATTAGTCTTATCAAGCTATTTTGCACGGTGCCCTCCCCATTTTACGAGACAGATCCACTCATGGTTAGGATAAGTCTGACCACATGGCGACCCTGTTTGATGCTGAGGTCCGTGGATTACCAGCTGATTTTCGAGAAAACTTTTCAAGGTTTTTCGTAGACTCTACAATTGGTCTGGATGACAACTTCCTGACCTAAATCAAGAAGCGCATTTCTTTTTCGGAAGACTTTACTTCCTTTTATTGATGGAATTGATTCATCGTGTAGATCCATCTTTTCTTTTATCTTTATTATAATATTACGGGTAAAACAGTTAATTTAGTCCAAAACAAAAGTACCTGCAATAAACTTTACAGAAACATATGTTAGATAGTTTTATTGAATAACTTGTTACATTTCCTCACACTTAGTTTTTATTTATTCTTTTATTTGCCTTTTTATTCTCCTTTATTCCATTTTAAATGAATTCTAGCATTTTAGGTTGTTTCTCAATTTATGTCCTTTCCAAGGTAACAATAATTTCGGTATTAACACCTAGTTTTATCGTTCATAAATATGTATAAACATGATTTTAAATTCATTTTGTTGAAAATTTTTCAAATTTTCACAAAATTTGGCAATTAAACCAAGTGTAAACCCGAGAGAATTTATAACCCTTCCACACACTTGAGATCTTGCAATGCCCTCATTTGCAAGAAATCAGTGAAAATTTAAATTCATGAGGGTGATTAGTGTAGAAAAATGATTAAAAATACCGAGTTTGCAAACATATTGTTGTTATTTCACATTTAATATTTTGCGTCTTGTCGTCAAAATTAGTACCTTTTTCTGAACTTAATGACAGTCTTTGAAAGTGCGTTGTTTTACCTTGTTTTGTACATAACATAAAATACAAACATACATATACATATTTTTGAAGTTTGGTATATATCCTCACTTTCAAAATTTTATAAAATCTAATATTTTTTTGGCATACTTTAAATCAATAAAATTAAAAATAATGATAACAAAATTTGTCGCCCCATCCTTGGGTAAAGCAATTTCGGTTCAACGACCTAATTTTCAACTCACGACAAATTTTAGAAATCATTTTTAAAACTTAATGAAATAAAGTAAATTTTATTTATTAAAAATTCACACAAAACTTAAAAAAAAAACATATTAATTTTAAACAAAACCTATAAAACAAAAAAAATTCAGAATGGGGGAGAAAACTAGTTCTTTAGTATCTGCTAGTGGAAAAGACAAATCGGATTCCATTCTCGGAACTAAACGAGAACCGAACAACTAACTCTAGACAACATTTTTGTGACGACCCGAAAATTTCCGACCAAATTTAAACCTAACCTTTATATGTTTCCGACACGATAAGCAGAATTTGTAATGTTGAATCTCAAAAAAGTTTGGAACTACATTAATGTAATCAATTACCCTTTGACCGTGTTCGACGATTCACGAACAATTATGTGTATATAGATATGTATATATAATATATAATATTAACTGAAAACATTAACAAAGTATTTGATATATGATACTTTACATGAACGCATTTGTTCGATATATTTATCGACAGAATTAAGAGATAATATCAAATGATTGAATTATCAGATACATTATGATATGATTACGGGCCAATGTTATGAGGTCCACTGTGATTTAAGAAATCTATTCTTTTTGACAATATTCGGAAAATGGTAAAGTGATCTATAAGTAAGAACGTGGAGTGTAAATAACTTAGATGTTGGATATCGACAAGTTAAGTAACTCGACATTTTTCATTAAGATGATTTCATACGTTTATTAAACCTTTGGACTTTATCCCATGCTTCACCAACAGACTGTAATTTAAAAACTTGAAACCTATGATGAATATATATAATTCTACTTTTCTAAAATGTTTTATGATATAACGATTTAAATTAATATTAAATATATTTATACGCGTATTATACGTACATAGTTTTATACTTTTACTATACTTTAACTTTACCTTTACTTTACTTTTACTTTACATTTATTTTACTTTAACTTTAATAATTCACTTTAATAATTCATAATTTAATAATTCACTTTAATAATTCATACTTTAATAATTCACTTTAATAATTCATACTTTAATAATTCACTTTAATAATTCATAATTTAATAATTCACTTTAATAATTCAAAAATCTATTATAAATAGAATTCAATAGGTTTCATTATTTCATAGAAACTTGAAAATATATTTCTCTAAACTCTCTCAATCGAATTACATATATATATATATATTTACTTAGTATTATTTCAAGATATTATTAGTATACATAAAATGCTACGACGGAGTTATATTCAGACGATTTCAAAATAAGTTTTCAAACGGGATAGAGCTAAGGAAATTATGGGTTATAGCTATGGAGGTTATGGGTATTGTTCGAGGGTATTGCTCGTGAGGTCAACCTAACGTTTATCATTTTCGTTGCGTCTACGTACTTTCCTGCAATATTGAATCACAATATTGATACGTGAGCATTCATATCTTATCTTTTATATATTAATAGTGTATCCCTGACTAGTGCTCGAGTATATATGATTATGCATGCTTGTATGCTTAGTTTCATCGTTATATAGTTTATGATAAATCACGAATTTGATACATATGCTACTGAGATAAGGTATATGATATTCATGTCGTTGAAAAGCTAAAGAAAAATTAATAACTTTTCATTTAGAAATCGTGTGGGTTCGATGAACGGATTAAAAGATATGGTCAACTGAATTATTATTAATTTTAATATTATTATTAAAACGATTATTATAATTGTTATCAGTTGATGTTATTACTAAAATTATCTTTATTACTAAAAATTAATATTTTTATTGAAACTATCATTTTATTATTTTTATCATTATTATTATTATCAATATTATTTTATCAAATAAATATGCGTACAAAGATATTTTTACCACACGTAATATAATTACATTAATAATACATACCACTATATTTTTATGATATTAAGTGAATTTTATAAATTTTATTACTTGAGATATATAAAAGTATATTTTTATCATATATGAATTTAAATATAAATTTTTATTTATTAATAAATGACTTGTATTATTTAGTATAATAAGATCTGATAAATATATTTAAATATATAAAATGACTATAATTAAGTTATATAATAAACATGTATAGATTTTGGAAGTCATTTTGGGTCAAGTTGACTTTTGTTGACTTTTGCATGTCGATCTCGAGCATTAGGATTGTGATACACTACGACTTGACCTAAATTGTTAGACAGATATTGACCAACATATAAATATATATACTTAATATAGGTTCGTGAATTCGAGATAAACCCTGCACTTGTTCAGTGCCGTCATATACATAATTGCTACGAAATACAGTATTGTGAGTTTCATTACTCCCTTTTTATATATATTTTTGGGTTGAGAATACATGCACTGTTTTATAACTGTTTTACGAAATGGACACAAGTACTAAAAACATATTCTACGTTGAGTTGTACCACTTTGCAAATTTTTCCCTAATAGCTTGGTAACTACCATTTACATGCGGTATTGTAAACGCGAATCCTATTGATAGATCTATCGGGCCTGACAACCCCAACCGGACTGGACGACCAGTATTCAACGGTTGCACAGTACTTCGTTTCAGTGACTACACTTGGTACAATGTAGTGAGATTTCATAACAAAGGGAATATGCGACGTTGATTAAATGTTAAGTATGGTTACCAAGTGCTCAACCACTTAGAATATTTTTATTAAAACGTTTATGTATATGAAATCTTGTGGTCTATTACTATTACAGAAATGATTGATTATGATAAACTAATGAACTCACCAACCTTTTGGTTGACACTTTAAAGCATGTTTATTCTCAGGTATTAAAGAAATCTTCCGCTGTGCATTAGCTCATTTTAAGGATATTACTTGGAGTCATTCATGACATACTTTGAAAGACGTTGCATTCGAGTCGTTGAGTTCATCAAGATTAATATTAAGTCAATTATAGTTGGATGTAATATGAAATGGTATGCATGCCGTCAATTTTAGATGTAAAGAAAGTTTGTCTTTTTAAACGAATGCAATGTTTGTAAAAAGTATCATATAGAGGTCAAATACCTCTCGATGTAATCAACTATTGTGAATCGTTTATAATGTATATGAACGGGTCCTTACAGTTGGTATCAGAGCGGTGGTCTTAGCGAACCAGGTCTTGTATTAGTGTGTCTAACTGATAGTTGTTAAGATGCATTAGTGAGTCTGGACTTCGACCGTGTCTGCATGTCAAAAAGCTTGCTTATCAATTCTAGTCGAAAATCATCTACTTATCATCCTTAGGAAATTACCTGCTTATCATCTTAAGTCTAGACGCGTTTTACTGCATTTATTGCATAATAGTGTATAGACGGATTCTTATCTTAGCACATCTAATACTGTGAACTTTGGCTGACATCTTTTCAAAGATTCTCCGTAATTTACGGAATTTTGGTATTATATATATATATATATATATATATATATATATATATATATATATATATATATATATATATATATATATATATATATATATATGCAAATTATGTAATTGAAGAATACCAAATCTAAATTCTACAATCTATTTCATACCAAAAATTCTTTCCCTGATCCTACGAGATGGATCCCTCAACCAGTTTGAATTTCTCAGATTCCGACAGCTATTCCGATATGGATATCTACCTGAGCTCCGAAAGTAGCATCACCGGAATGGATCAACCAATTTCCCATCATCTATTTTGGATGAATTGGGAATGGGTCCGTAGTCAACTCAACCATTGGAGACAAGAAGAAGGTGATCCCTTCCATCCACCACATTGCCCTCTTGGCGTGAACCTGAAGCACTTACCGGCGAACCTGTTCGAGACACCATTTTCTCACTCATTACTAGAGTATCTCGTCATGATTATATACTATCCCATATTGCGAATCTTATTCATCCGCTCGTTCCAACCGCCAATCATCCCAGTGTACTAGCAGAAATTAACGAACTTCGCGCCCGAGTAGTGGTTTTGGAACACATGGTGCAAGGATTACAAACACCATCAGCAGCACCAGCAGCATAACCAATACCGCCAGTAACATCCACATGGCAAGCCTCAATACCATAAGCTTCAGCAGCATCACCAGCAGTTACCGGCAGTGTCATCAGCATCAACAATATCGTTAGCACCACCATCACCGTCAGTACTGTCAGCATCATCAGCACTAGCAGCACCTATAACAACACAAGTTCTGTCAGTTCAAGAATCATCGTGGACGTCATCATTGATCAACAACGAGTATTTTGTATCAACGAGTTATGAAGTATTAACTCATTCTTCTGAAGAAATTATATATATATATATATATTTTATATATATGAATGCTGAAATTATAAAAATCTTTCGTACTAAGCTATTGAATATGAATTGAAAAAGGGTAGATACTACTCAGTTAAATTCATATTACTAATATGCTATGATGTACATCCTTCGTTAACAACCTAACCATCGTAACTACAATCTTTTATTCAATTAAATGAATTCGGTTTCATAATAAACCAAGTGTATCATTCAATAACATGTTTGATTTTACACTTTCATCTTCAATGTACTCGAAACTTACTGGAAAACAACATTCGTATCTTGTGAAGTTAGCAAGAGTTCTATGAGCATCAGCATAATTCACTAAGGAAATATCTATAAGAATAAATATTGAAGTATTGATTACATTAGCGAAATACTCGCGAAGATTATGTAATCTCTAATGTTTTAGAGATTATTCTTTACTAATCCAAGCCGAAAATCAAATGAGCTTAATATGATATTAACTCATTAAATCTGTATTACATCTGAAGAAAATATACATACATATATTTTCATAAAGACTGTAATGAAAAATTCTTGTTCAAAATATTATTTGTGGCATTTTTTTTAACGGGTAGGTAATACCCGAGAGATATATAAATGCACAATTAATATATTACATTCTTCGATTCTAATTCAGTAAATCATCAACTATACTCCCTATTTTCACAACAGTATACCTTCTTTTATAAGAAATCAAAACAACCATACTCATTCAAATTCAATCACCTATTCTGATTTTTCAAATCTCAGAATGCAACTCGAGATATAAGCAAAACCATCACTCTTAGATCCTTACATTTTTTTAAAGCTATACTTTGATTTCAAAACTGTGATAGAACATCACTTTTAATTGTAACACTCAAAAGGATACGAGAATCAATCGAGATTTATGACGAATTTATCCTTTGGATATTGACAATGACAAGCTGCATTTAAAACGCTTCGAAATTTCGAAAGACACTTCAAATAAGGAACAATCGAGATGATGATCCAATCACACATTACCCGAAGTCTTGTACCTGAAAAACTCTCGAACCCAAAGTCATAGTTTAACACGTACCCGCGTTGAATTCTTTAGCATTTATTAGCAAAAACAACCTTACGATTCTTTTCAAAGTAGCCAGTTTTGTCACAGCTCTAACAAGTCAACTTCGACTTTTCAGTAAAACTAATTTTATTATAACTTCGATAGATACGCTGCCCTTTCACTATCGTTACTGGGGAACCTTTCATATCTCACCACATTAGCAGTAAACTTATCAACAACTTCATTAACCTTTGACTTAAACCTCTCCGAAAAGTCACTATACTTAATCATTGAAACTCCATCTCTTACTCATCCGCATCTTGCAACAAGAATTGCCATACCAATTACTGAAAATCAGCAATCAGTATTTTGAAATCTCGCAGCGTTTCTACTTCAATAGTTATATATACATATAACGTCTATCTCCTAAACTTACACACTTCGAATGTGAAGTTTCTGAAAAATATCTTAAACTGTGAATTAGTTCTCGAAATGCTAATGAAGCAGCAGAAACTGTAAACGACTTTAACAGTCAAAAGTTTGATGACAAAGAATAATGTGTTGGTAAAACCCAGAAAAAGAGAAGAGTTGGTACTGAACAATGGATTGAGTAGGCCGTGAAGGAGACCAAGGACAAATACAAGGACCAAAGTCTGTATTTAAAGAATCTTGATGATTCTGTTTCTGACGAAGTCATTAACGAATACCTTGCTCCTGACTCTAAACCTTTGCGGACCTTATTCTTCATCATCATCTTATCTTAAATATTATAAGATATCTTCGTATCTCTCATTATACATATTCTCCATATTTCTGGAGATATTTTCACAACTATTTTTATCTGAGATCATTTATCTCTCCATAATATCTGCAACATAAAAGAAACTGTGTTGGTTTCTACTGAAAAAAATTCAAATATGAATGTTTTGAAGTAGTGTTGGGAATTGAAGCATGAGTTAGTATAATATAATGACACTTGATCAACGTGATTATATTACAGTAATTCATGCTGAGTTTCTAATGGAACGTGATGATTCACAGAACATACCGTCATCATGTGCCATTTACACGACTCTTACATTCTACCAAATCTCCAAACATATTAAGAACATATCTTCTTGATAGTTCTATCTTTCTGGATATTCTGGTAATTTGCCAAATCAATATCGTACCATTACGATTTCCTTCTTAGAACATTAACTATGTTCATCCAAAACTTCATACCTACTAATTCTGGACCATTATTCGCTTGACTTAAAGCTGGGAAGAGACAACAAAAGTATGAAACTCCGAAATGTAAGGGAGAATATAAAGTCCAATAACAACACATAAATTACAAACACTGTATATCAATGTTTATCGCAACATAAAGATACGGGAGAATTAAAAATACTATAACCCCAAGGACGAAGTAGAAGAAAACAGATTCCTCCAGTGGAAGTTGGAAAAGGAGAATGACTGTTGCGATAGTAAGGATAAGGACAAGGATTAGAACTGGATTAAGCATTTTCGCAATCTTTTGAAATTGGAATTGAGTATAGAAGTGGTAAAAACTAATGGAATGGAAAAGGTAAATATATAAGGGAAATATCAGACGTAGTAATCGAGACAGATCATCGCATTTAATTAAAGAGATCCTAATTTCCTTAAATCTCAAAGAAACAGATCTTATAGATTTCCAAGATTTTTTTTTTTTTTGAATCTCTTGAATTCCGGAATTCAACCATGACGACGTCAAAAATTATGACAAAACTTATTTACCTCATTCCACTATTTTGTGATAGCTTCACTCATACGCTTCGAGTAATCGGATCATTTTATCCATATTACTCTATGGTAATAAAATCCTATCTATCAACACATATCCATCATGAAAACATTTTTATGGTTAGCCATGACGACCTCGATCAAATTTCGGGACGAAATTTCTTTAACGGGTAGGTACTGTGACGACCCGGAAATTTCCGACCAAATTTAAACCTAACCTTTATATGTTTCTGACACGATAAGCAGAATTTGTAATGTTGAATCTCAAAAAAATTTGGAACTACATTCATGTAATCAATTACCCTTTGACCGTGTTCGACGATTCACGAACAATTATGTGTATATAGATATGTATATATAATATATAATATTAACTGAAAACATTAACAAAGTATTTGATATATGATACTTTACATGAACGTATTTGTTTCGATATATTTATCGACAGAATTAAGAGATAATATCAAATGATTGAATTATCAGATACATTATGATATGATTACGTGCCAATGTTATGAGGTCCACTGTGATTTAAGAAATCTATTCTTTTTGACAATATTCAGAAAATGGTAAAGTGATCTATAAGTAAGAACGTGGAGTGTAAATAACATAGATGTTGGATATCGACAAGTTAAGTAACTCGACATTTTTCATTAAGATGATTTCATACGTTTATTAAACCTTTGGACTTTATCCCATGCTTCACCAACAAACTGTAATTTATAAACTTGAAACCTATTATGAATATATATAATTCTACTTTTCTAAAATGTTTTATGATATAACGATTTAAATTAATATTAAATATATTTATACGCGTATTATACGTACATAGTTTTATACTTTTACTATACTTTAACTTTACCTTTACTTTACTTTTACTTTACTTTTATTTACTTTAACTTTAATAATTCACTTTAATAATTCATACTTTAATAATTCACTTTAATAATTCATACTTTAATAATTTACTTTAATAATTCAAAAATCTATTATAAATAGAATTCAATAGGTTTCATTATTTTATAGAAACTTGAAAATATATTTCTCTAAACTCTCTCAATCGAATTACATATATATATTTACTTAGTATTATTTCAAGATATTATTAGTGTAAATAAAATACTATGACGGAGTTATATTCAGACGATTTCAAAATAAGTTTTCAAACGGGATAGAGCTAAGAAAATTATAGGTTATAGCTATGGAGGTTATGGGTATTGTTCGAGGGTATTGCTCGTGAGGTCAACCTAACGTTTATCATTTTCGTTGCGTCTACGTACTTTCCTGTAATATTGAATCACAATATTGATACGTGAGCATTCATATCTTATCTTTTATATATTAATAGTGTATCCCTGACTAGTGCTCGAGTATATATGATTATGCATGCTTGTATGCTTAGTTTCGTCGTTAAATAGTTTATGATAAATCACGAATTTGATACATATGCTACTGAGATAAGGTATATGATATGCATGTCGTTGAAAAGCTAAATAAAAATTAATAACTTTTCATTTAGAAATCGTGTGGGTTCGATGAACGGATTAAAAGATATGGTCAACTGAATTATTATTAATTATAATATTATTATTAAAACGATTATTATAATTGTTATCAGTTGATGTTATTACTAAAATTATCTTTATTACTAAAAATTAATATTTTTATTGAAACTATCATTTTATTATTTTTATCATTATTATTATTATCAATATTATTTTATCAAATAAATATGCGTACAAAGATATTTTTACTACACGTAATATAATTACATTAATAATACATACCACTATATTTTTATGATATTAAGTGAATTTTATAAATTTTATTACTTGAGATATATAAAAGTATATTTTTATCATATATGAATTTAAATATAAATTTTTATTTATTAATAAATGACTTGTATTATTTAGTATAATAAGATCTGATAAATATATTTAAATATATAAAACGACTATATATAAGTTATATAATAAACATGTATAGATTTTGGAAGTCATTTTGGGTCAAGTTGACTTTTGTTGACTTTTGCATGTCGATCTCGAGCATTAGGATTGTGATGCACTACGACTTGACCTAAATTGTTAGACAGATATTGACCAACATATAAATATATATACTTAATATAGGTTCGTGAATCCGAGATAAACCCTGCACTTGTTCAGTGCCGTCATATACATAATTGCTACGAAATACAGTATTGTGAGTTTCATTACTCCCTTTTTATATATATTTTTGGGCTGAGAATACATGCACTATTTTATAACTGTTTTACGAAATGGACACAAGTACTAAAAACATATTCTACGTTGAGTTGTACCACTTTGCATATTTTCCCTGATAGCTTGGTAACTACCATTTACATGCGGTATTGTAAACGCGAATCCTGTTGATAGATCTATCGGGCCTGACAATCCCAACCGGACTGGACGACCAGTATTCAACGGTTGCACAGTACTTCGTTTCAGTAACTACACTTGGTATAGTGTAGTGAGATTTCATAATAAAGGGAATATGCGACGTTGATTAAATGTTAAGTATGGTTACCAAGTGCTCAACCACTTAGAATATTTTTATTAAAACGTTTATGTATATGAAATCTTGTGGTCTATTACTATTACGGAAATGATTGATTATGATAAACTAATGAACTCACCAACCTTTTGGTTGACACTTTAAAGCATGTTTATTCTCAGGTATTAAAGAAATCTTCCGCTGTGCATTAGCTCATTTTAAGGATATTATTTGGAGTCATTCATGACATACTTTGAAAGACGTTGCATTCGAGTCGTTGAGTTCATCAAGATTAATATTAAGTCCATTATAGTTGGATGTAATATGAAATGGTATGCATGCCATCAATTTTAGATGTAAAGAAAGTTTGTCTTTTTAAACGAATGCAATGTTTTTAAAACGTATCATATAGAGGTCAAATACCTCGCGATGTAATCAACTATTGTGAATCGTTTATAATGTATATGAACGGGTCCTTACAATTTTCTTTTTAGAACATTTGAATCTCCCCACACTTAGGTAGCTGTGGTGTCAAAATTGTGATTAACTTCATCGTCAATATCTCTTGGACCATAATCAACTTGCATATCTGTGACTTTAGCTTTAAGCCAGTGACCAGCTTCTTCCGTAATATCCACAAATTCAACTAGTTTCGCCTTTTCTTTAAGCGATAGATTGGATACTAACCGGTTACATAACTTAAAGTTCCCCTTAATTCTAGCATCGTAAACCCGTTTAATAAGTTTTTTCATTGAACTATTAATAATGGGATCATTTAATTTCGTATCAACAATGGGGTTCTTTGTTATCAGGTCATCATTAGGTATTACTTTATTTTCCCCACACTTAGGCATTTTATTATTGTTGAGCACTATCGTTGGAGTTGGTAAAACAACATGGTTCTTACCAATCATTTTTGCTGGTTCAACGGTTTTGGTTAGTGGAGATTTAGACTTTCGAATCATAAAGGTGATCTATTTCTCATCATTACTAAGTGTCATTCTACCCTTTCTTACATCTAATAACGCCCCGGTGGACGCTAAGAATGGTCGACCTAAAATTAGAGGAATGTTTGGGTCCTCTTCTATGTCAATGACAATGAATTCGACTAGAAAGGTTAAATTACCTACTTGAATGGGTAGGTTTTTAGCAATTCTAACTGGGTGCTTAATGGTTTGATCAAGGAGTCGAACACTCATATCCATTGAACTTAAATCACCTACTCCTAATCTCTTATATAATGAAAGAGGCATAACACTCACACTTGCACCTAAATCTGCTTGTGCATCATACATGACACAGTCACTAAGTAGACAAGGAACAATAAATTCACCCGGATCACCCACTTTGGGTGGAGGTTTCGGTGGAACTGTCTTCACTGGGTTTACTTCTACTGTTTTTGTTTCTTGCACTTTCTTATTCTTCTTCTTCTTCTTTCCAGAGGTATCACAAACTTTATTACCTATTACTTGCTCATACTCAACTCCTTTTCTTGGAAACGGGATGGGTGGTCTTTATGGTGCCACCACTGGCTTTACATACTCAGGTGGTGGTGGTGGTGTAACTTCTTCATTGTTACTCACATCTAAAACCTTCTCATCTTCTGGTGCTGGTTTTTCAGAATTCGTTGAAACCATGTTAACATTTTCATTCTGAAGATTTACTTCAGTATTACTCGGTAGTTTTCCTTGTTCCCTTTCACTCATCAATCTAATAAGAGTACCTACTTGTTTTTCTAGATTCAAAATGGAAGCTTGTTGAGTTCTAAATGACTGATCAAACCTCTCATTCGTTTGGGTTTGAGTTTCAATAAATTGTGTTTGAGATTCAACTAGCTTAAATACCACTTCTTCCAGATTTGACTTTTTCTCTTCGGTTTGTTGTGGTGGTTTATACAAGCCAGGTCTTTGTTGATTGAAAGTGTTGTTTTGATTTGGTTGGTTATTTGGACCTTATTGGTTATACGAGTTATTGTCGGGTCCTTTTGAATTGTAAAGAATGTTTTGATTTCGATTGAAGTTTAGCCTTGGCGGTTGATAATTATTTTGACAATTATTTCCCGGCCTTTAGTTCATGTAGGAAACATTCTCACGTTGTTCCATTATTTGCTCAACATTACAATCTTTCGTTAAGTGTGGTCCACCGCATTGCTCACAACTGATTCGTATTGCGTGAATATCTTTAGTCATCTTTTTCATTCGTCTTTCGAAAGCATCTATTTTTGCGGAAACAGAATCAAAGTTATGGCTAGAATCGGCTCTAGCCGCTTTAGATGAATGAAAAATATCTTTTTCCTGATGCCAATCATGAGAGTGGGATGCTGTGTTATCAATAATCTTGTGAGCTTCGGTTGCGGTTTTCTTCATAATGGAACCACCAGCTGCTGTGTCGATGTCTTTTCGTGTGGCGATGTCGACGCCTTTATAGAAGATTTGCACTATTTGAAAAGTATCTAAACCATGTTGAGGACATCCTCTCAACATCCTTCCGAATCTTGTCCATGCCTCATATAACGTTTCATTTGGCTTTTGCACGAATGTGGCAATTTCTCCTTGAAGTCTCACGGCTTTAGATGCCGGAAAGAATCTTTGAAGAAATTTCTCAACTAAAACATCCCATGTATCAATCGCTCCTTCAGGTAACAATTCTAACCAATCTTTGGCTTCTCCTTTTAAAGTCCATGGGAACAACATAAGATAAATAGTTTCATCCTCAACTTCTCTGATTTTGAATAGAGTACAAATCCTATTAAAGGTTCGAAGATGTTCATTTGGATCTTCTTTTGGCGTACTACTATATTGGCATTGATTAGTTACCATGTGTAGGATTTGTCCTTTGATTTCATAATCTGTCGCATTAATGTCTGGTTTAATAATGGCGTGACCTTGGCCCGTGCGTGTGGCTCTCATTCGGTCTTCCATACTTAGAGGTTCCGTTATTTCCATTTTTGAATTTGTTGAATCCGAATCACTAGAGGATTCTAATTTAATAGTTTCTTCCTCGACAATCTCAGATTGTATGATTTGTGGTTCAGGAGGAATGATTAGTGGATCAGGATCTATGAATTGTCCCTCCGGATTCTCAATTGTGAGATTTGGTTCAAAAATTGGATTATCGGAAATTTGAGTTGGAGTACTTGGTCGACTAGATGACGATTCTAAAGAAAAATCAACGGCGACAATATTGGCTAGATGTCTTGATCGAGTTACAGGTGGTGAACGTATGAAAGGTGGTGAACGTTTTGCTCGGTGCATTCACTGAATATCCTATTAGTTATAAAAATAAAAATTATATAAGTTATCAAATTAATAGACTTTTCTGATTTTGCCCACGTTTTGAATAGCCAATAGATGCAGTAGGTAGCCAGGACCCTATAAATCGGAAGCCCACAAATCGCCACTAACAAATCCAACTATTACTACGAACCAGAAAATTTTGGATGTCTATCAATTTAACCGCTTAAAATAATTTTTCCTTTTGAAATTTTAGAGAAGAAATCGAAAATTCTATGTCCTAAAAACTAGAGCGTCGAGAAATAAGAAAGAAAAAGAGCGCGTCGAAAAACGTCGAAAAATAAATGTCGAAAAATAAAAATAAGAAAATAAGCGTCGAAACTTAGAATTCTAAAAACTAAAAATTAAAACTTACGTCTAAATGTATTAAAGCTTAAAGGAAATTCTATATCCAAAACGGCAATAACTTAAAAGGCATTAAAATATATAAACGGCGTCGCAAAATTCTAAAGCTCCTAAATCTTAATCTAAAGAAAAAGCACTTAAGGGATTTTTATGGCAAACTTAAAAATCTAGAAATATAAAAATAACTACGGCAAATACTAGTCTTAAAACTAATTACGAACGAAAAATATACAAATTATGAATTAAACGTTTAAAATATACAATTTATAAAAAGATATAAAAAATGATAAAATTACTTATTTTTATAAAAATATTATTTTTATATTATTATTTTATAAAAGATATTAATTTATATAATTAATAATAACTTAATATTACAAACTATATATTAAAACTAAAATTAAAAACTAATTAAATAATTAAAACCCTAAATATAATTATAATTATTAAATTAAAACCCTAATCCCGTAATTAATGCAGGGACCAGACTTGTCAGAAGCACCTACGCGATCGCGTAGGAATTACACAGGAAAGATACGCGATCGCGGAATAATACAGTACTGGGTTCGGATTTGGGCTTAAAACAGACTCGGCCCGATTCTAAATTTTAATTAAAAACTGATTTGGGCTTCGAATTTTGGCCCAGTTCGCGTGTGTTTTTTTTTTTCACAAAATAAATAAAGAAAATATTATTAAAATAAACTTATATTTTAAAATCTAAAAATAAAAATACTTTTTAATTTTTTAGATAAAATCTTAAAAATATAAATTTTTTTTTTGTTTTTATATTTTTAATTTTAATATTTAAAACTTAAATAAATATATTTTTACAAAAATATAGTTTTTCACCGAGTGCCCCAGCAACGGCGCCAAAAACTTGATGTTAAAGCGAAGGGGTACGAAATAGTATTATATTTTTAATACGAAATGCGACAAAATTTTACACAAGTTTTATTTATTTATAGAGTAGATATACCTAAACCTTGCTACAACACTTATAGGTAGTGTACCTAATCATATAGTAGTGTAGTTTTTAGTAAGTCCGGTTCGTTCCACAGGGAGCTGGTAAAGTTTAACACTATATTTTTAAACAATTATATTTGTACAATATATATATATATATATATATATATATATATATATATATATATATATATATATATATATATATATATATATATATATATATATATATATATATAAGGGGGTTTACCGTTTATTGACTGGTTTGTCGATTTTATATTTTAAGCGTAAAGATAAATGACAATAATTAAAGTGCGTAAAATAAATTACAATATTTGAATGACAATAAATAAAATTGCGAGTAAATAAAAGTACGATGAGAAATACAATAAAAAAATTATGCTTATTTAAACTTCCGTAATCATGATGTTTGGCGTTTTGATTTTAATTAATTATATTGGGTTAATTTTCCTTTTTCCTGGATTTATTTGATACCTATCTGGTTTTTGTCCACAATAGTCCATCGGTCATAATTATAAAATGATCGTCAAATTAACCTTATTCCCGAAGTCAAATATTCCAACTAATTAGGGATTCGAACTGTAACAAGGTCTTAATACTTTGTTTAATGATTCACCAGGTTATCGACTGTGTGTAATCCAAGGTCTTAATACTTTGTTAACAATTACACCAATTACCCTTGTATGTAATCCACCCTTATTTTAATTAGTCCATGATTATTAATTTACCCACTTGATCAGAATGAATAATCAACTACCCAACCTAATTGATTAATTAAATGATTGTTAAAGATGTCGTATAAACGTCACTAAATAGGACATGCATAATCATTTAATAATTATTAGATTAACTAATTTGAAGATAGGTTCGACAGGCTCCAAAGAATTTTCATTCAAATAGACAATACCCCCATCTATTAATGGTTCATGGTCCAATGTCCACAAGTGTCGGTCTTTTGCCCATACCCTAATTATGGTACAAAATTTAATAACCCAATCTTAATTTTTAGTCTAACATCACGATTACTTCGGCTCAAATAAGCATAATAATAACTTAGTTACGAGACATTAATTTAAATAATTTAAACATAGCTTACAGTGATTATTTATCGCGTAGCGTTACACAGACAGAGTTCTGACTTAAAACCCGTAAAACATTCTTACAATAACCTTATTATTATTAACTTAAAATTAAAATTATAATTATAAAATATAAATATAAATATAAATATAAACTGAGATAGATAGATAGAATTGGGTGCCTGGTACTCGGCTGAAACTTGTGCCTTTTATAGGCAGATTTTGAATTTGACTGCTCCGCTATCGCTTAGCAAATATGCCTTCCAGCTCCGAGATCGCGGACTTTCACAGATCCAGCTCACCATTTTTAGATTTTTATTTGTCGACATATTTATTAAATATATATAATATATAAATAATTTATATAATTATTTATATATTATATTTTATTCTTGTGCATAGTTGACTCATAATTTTTGGTCCATTGCATCGGGCGTTGATAGTTGGCTCAAGTCCCGGTTCTGGATTTTCGAACGTCCTTTCGTACAATTTAATATCTTGTACTTTGCATTTCACAACTTGTACTCTTGTCATTTTTAGACATTTCTCATCAATAAATTGAACCACTTGGATTGTATCTTGTACATTTGAGCTTTTTAGACGGTTTTGTCTTTGAATCTTTGTTTTCGCCTTTTGTCTTCGCACTTATTTAATATAAACGGATATTACTTGAAAATAGAACAATTACAACTGAAAACTTTACATATTGGAAGGATATTGCTACTAAATATATGTTCATTTGGAGCACTATCAATATGTATGTATGTGTATATATATATATAAATATATGTATGTATGTATGTATGTATATATATATATATATATATATATATATATATATATATAGTGAAGGGTTCTGGAGCAAACTATCAATTAGAGTGAACTCAACGAACTAAAGGATTCAGCGAGAACGGTAAGACCTGCAAATCTGTATTCATTCTGCAACAGTCTGCAACAGATTGGGTTCAATCTGCAACAGATTGGGTTCAATATGTACATAGATTGGGTTCATTTTGCAACAGATTGGGTTTATTCTGGAACAGATTGGGTTCAATCTCCAACAAATTGAATTCAAAGTTTGTTCTTTAGGTTGCTTCTCATATCCATGGTCAAAGGACGCCTGCTCCTTTTGTTTTATTTATTTCGGTTTTTAGTTTCTGAAGCCTTTTCAACATTGTTAGCCCTAACACCATCAGGTGTGACGACCGGTGGTTGGCCAACTTTGCTTTCCGGTGGGCGAAATTCATTGCTTGTAGGGGGCCTCTGTTTTCATGTGGCGTTGGTCGTAAGGGGTTCCCCTTGGTATAATGGTGAGGTTATTGTCTTTAGTTTCCAGGTGTAAGGGACTACCACATTTGAGTACTTTAGAGTATAAGTGGGGTTTAGTAAATGGAGCGGAGTGGTTTACGATGATTTGATATCTTGGATGATTGTATACAATGATTTATACGGGTACTTATCCACATCTACATCCCGGGGTATGTCATTGGGCACGGCTGGAGCACGGGATCGGTACAGCGGGGATGGTGAGCATCAACACAAGGGAGTTAACGGCAATCATCTTACATCGTACATGTTTTTAAATTTTCAGGAGGATTGGAAAGTGATCGACTTTTGGAAGCTTTTCAAACCCTTTAGAGTGGTTCGTGACATTTTCGTGGGTGTAAAAAGGCTAAGAAGCAGGGTGCGATTTGCGTTTGTCAGATTTGCTGATGTAAAGGATGGAGATAGATTATTAAGGGATTTGGAGAAGATCAAGATTAATTATAGTCATATTCAAATCTTCAAGAAAACTCGCTGAAACCCTATTGCCGATGGGGTTCATAAGGCACCTGCTAGTAACGTGAAGAATCAATTTCGTGATAATCAACATGATGGAAGATGTTTATGTGAAGTAGTGGGCAATCGTGGAGGTGATTTGAGGGATAAACTTAATAGGAATCGTCCTCATCAGAATATTGCGAAAGATGATAAGAAGGGTCACACCATTTTTTTGGATGACTCAAATAGTAACAATAATCTGCTGGTGTAACGACTCAACAAAATCGTCATTGACAGCGCCGTTAACTTAGGTCCCGTTGCGTGGTCGTAGTCCCTAAATGAGACGCGTTTGACCAAAATTATGTCGCATTCATTTGAAACGTATAAGACTTACAAAGTTTAGTTTACCAAACGGATCCACAACAAGTTTAAGTTTATAAAAGTTGTAAAGTATAAATGAAATAACTTGCGACATAGTAAGTTTAAAATCACGGTTGCTATAAATAGCGTAAGTATGTATGCTTAAGTTTGAATCCAAAAGTGCTATCGCTAGCGTATGCATGTATGCTTGACTCCAAGAAAGTAATCAAAGTGTGCGGAAGCATGTATCAAGTAGCCAAGTATGAACCTAAGAAACATATAGAAAACTGTCAACGAAAAACGTTGGTGAAATCATAGGTAACCACAAGATTTTGTATAGTTGATTATCCAAATAGTTTGCATTCGAAAAGTATGTTCGCGAGCACCCAATTATCAAGAATTAATTGTTTTGCACCCTGTTACGTAGTGTTAGAACATACACTAAACCCGAAAATATATTTCATCCACCGACGGTAGCGAACCGTCCGAATGAGGCTCGTCAAGCCCATGTGATCACATAAAAAGTCAACGGGGTCGGGTCGTGTAGTGACCCGAACTTTTCCATGTTTATATATATTAATTGAGATTGATATTTACATGATTAAATGTTTCCAACATGTTAAGCAATCAAACTTGTTAAGACTTGATTAATTGAAATATGTTTCATATAGACAATTGACCACCCAAGTTGACCGGTGATTCACGAACGTTAAAACTTGTAAAAACTATATGATGACATATATATGGATATATATATAGTTAACATGATACTATGATAAGTAAACATATCATTAAGTATATTAACAATGAACTACATATGTAAAAACAAGACTACTAACTTAATGATTTTTAAACGAGACATATATGTAACGATTATCGTTGTAAAGACATTTAATGTATATATATCATATTAAGAGATATTCATACATGATAATATCATGATAATATAATAATTTAAAATCTCATTTGATATTATAAACATTGGGTTAACAACATTTAACAAGATCGTTAACCTAAAGGTTTCAAAACAACACTTACATGTAACGACTAACGATGACTTAACGACTCAGTTAAAATGTATATACATGTAGTGTTTTAATATGTATTTATACACTTTTGAAAGACTTCAATACACTTATCAAAATACTTCTACTTAACAAAAATGCTTACAATTACATCCTCGTTAAGTTTCATCAACAATTCTACTCGTATGCACCCGTATTCGTACTCGTACAATACACAGCTTTTAGATGTATATACTATTGGTATATACACTCCAATGATCAGCTCTTAGCAGCCCATGTGAGTCACCTAACATATGTGGGAACCATCATTTGGCAACTAGCATGAAATATCTCATAAAATTACAAAAATATGAGTAATCATTCATGACTTATTTACATGAAAACAAAATTACATATCCTTTATATCTAATCCATACACCAACGACCAAAAACACCTACAAACACTTTCATTCTTCAATTTTCTTCATCTAATTGATCTCTCTCAAGTTCTATCTTCAAGTTCTAAGTGTTCTTCATATATTCTACAAGTTCTAGTTACATAAAATCAAGAATACTTTCAAGTTTGCTAGTTCACTTCCAATCTTGTAAGGTGATCATCCAACCTCAAGAAATCTTTGTTTCTTACAGTAGGTTATTATTCTAATACATAGTAATAATCATATTCAAACTTTGGTTCAATTTCTATAACTATAACAATCTTATTTCAAGTGATGATCTTACTTGAACTTGTTTTCGTGTCATGATTCTGCTTCAAGAACTTCGAGCCATCCAAGGATCCGTTGAAGCTAGATCCATTTTTCCCTTTTCCAGTAGGTTTATCCAAGGAACTTAAGGTAGTAATGATGTTCATAACATCATTCAATTCATATATATAAAGCTATCTTATTCGAAGGTTTAAACTTGTAATCACTAGAACATAGTTTAGTTAATTCTAAACTTGTTCGCAAACAAAAGTTAATCCTTCTAACTTGACTTTTAAAATCAACTAAACACATGTTCTATATCTATATGATATGCTAACTTAATGATTTAAAACCTGGAAACACGAAAAACACCGTAAAATCGGATTTACGCCGTCGTAGTAACACCGCGGGCTGTTTTGGGTTAGTTAATTAAAAACTATGATAACCTTTGATTTAAAAGTTGTTATTCTGAAAAAATGATTTTTATTATGAACATGAAACTATATCCAAAAATTATGGTTAAACTCAAAGTGGAAGTATGTTTTCTAAAATGGTCATCTAGACGTCGTTCTTTCGACTGAAATGACTACCTTTACAAAAATGACTTGTAACTTATTTTTCCGACTATAAACCTATATTTTTTCTGTTTATATTCATAAAATAGAGTTCAATATGAAACCATAGCAATTTGATTCACTCAAAACGGATTTAAAATGAAGAAGTTATGGGTAAAACAAGATTGGATAATTTTTCTCATTTTAGCTACGTGAAAATTGGTAACAAATCTATTCCAACCATAACGTAATCAACTTGTATTGTATATTATGTAATCTTGAGATACCATAGACACGTATACAATGTTTCGACCTATCATGTCGACACATCTATATATATTTCGGAACAACCATAGACACTCTATATGTGAATGTTGGAGTTAGCTATACAGGGTTGAGGTTGATTCCAAAATATATATAGTTTAAGTTGTGATCAATACTGAGATACGTATACACTGGGTCGTGGATTGATTCAAGATAATATTTATCAATTTATTTCTGTACATCTAACTGTGGACAACTAGTTGTAGGTTACTAACGAGGACAGCTGACTTAATAAACTTAAAACATCAAAATATATTAAAAGTGTTATAAATATATTTTGAACATACTTTGATATATATGTATATATTGTTATAGGTTCGTGAATCAACCAGTGGCCAAGTCTTACTTCCCGACGAAGTAAAAATCTGTGAAAGTGAGTTATAGTCCCACTTTTAAAATCTAATATTTTTAGGATGAGAATACATGCAGGTTTTATAAATGATTTACAAAATAGACACAAGTACGTGAAACTACATTCTATAGTTGAATTATCGAAATCGAATATGCCCCTTTTTATTAAGTCTGGTAATCTAAGAATTAGGGAACAGACACCCTAATTGACGCGAATCCTAAAGATAGATCTATTGGGCCTAACAAACCCCATCCAAAGTACCGGATGCTTTAGTACTTCGAAATTTATATCATATCCGAAGGGTGTCCCGGAATGATGGGGATATTCTTATATATGCATCTTGTTAATGTCGGTTACCAGGTGTTCACCATATGAATGATTTTTATCTCTATGTATGGGATGTGTATTGAAATATGAAATCTTGTGGTCTATTATTATGATTTGATATATATAGGTTAAACCTATAACTCACCAACATTTTTGTTGACGTTTTAAGCATGTTTATTCTCAGGTGATTATTAAGAGCTTCCGCTATCGCATACTTAAATAAGGACGAGATTTGGAGTCCATGCTTGTATGATATTGTGTAAAAACTGCATTCAAGAAACTTATTTTGTTGTAACATATTTGTATTGTAAACCATTATGTAATGGTCGTGTGTAAACAGGATATTTTAGATTATCATTATTTGATAATCTACGTAAAGCTTTTTAAACCTTTATTGATGAAATAAAGGTTATGGTTTGTTTTAAAATGAATGCAGTCTTTGAAAAACGTCTCATATAGAGGTCAAAACCTCGCAACGAAATCAATTAATATGGAACGTTTTTAATCAATAAGAACGGGACATTTCAGTTGGTATCCGAGCGTTGGTCTTAGAGAACCAGAATTTTGCATTAGTGTGTCTTATCGAGTTTGTTAGGATGCATTAGTGAGTCTGGACTTCGACCGTGTTTACTTGAAAAATGATTGCTTAACAAATTTTGTTGAAAACTATATATTTTTAACATGTGAATATTATGTGATATATTAATCTCTTAACGCGTTTGATATTATGTGATAGATGTCTACCTCTAGAACAAGTCCCATTGACTCACCTAATAATAATGAAGAGTCAAATGTAAATTGGAATGATTCGTGGACTGATTCACAAGTTCCCGAAGAGGAACCGGAAGAAGAGTCGGAACCGGAAGAAGAATCGGAACTGGATGAAGAAATAGAACCGGTGGGGGAAATAATAAAACGGTTAAGTAAAAGAAAATCCTCAACCAACCGACCAAGGTTAATTATGGTCAATGGTGTTTCCGCGAAGGAAGCAAAATATTGGGAGGATTACCAATTCTCCGATGAATCGGATTCTGACGATAATTCCGATGATGTTATAGAAATTACCCCAACTGAATTTAAAAAGGCAAAAGAAAATAATAAGGGAAAGGACATAAAAATAGAGAAATCTAATTCCAACCCCGATGAACTTTATATGTATCGTCAACCCCCGAAGTCCTTAAGTTGTAACAATGACCCGGGAACCTCTAAACCACCAGGTTTTTCTAAACCAATGTGGAAAACGACGGCTCGTATTAGGGGAACATCATATATCCCTAGAAACTTGGCAAAACGAACCAAAACCGAAGAAGAAGAAACAAGCGAGTCGGAATAAGATAGTTGTATTCGTGTGGTGTAATATATGTAATATAGTGTGCTTATGCTTTATGATATATGTAAAAATTGCTTGTATTAATAAGTATTTTTTTTATGAATCTAACTCTTGTCTATTTTACAGTATAAAAACACAAAATGGATAGACAACCCAATATTTTAAGAGACCTACCCGGAGACATGATTGATGAAATCTTGTCTAGAGTCGGTCAGAATTCTTCGGCACAACTATTTAAGGCGAGATCAGTTTGTAAGACATTCGAAGAACGTTCCAAGAATGCCTTGGTTTATAAAAGGCTTTCGTTCGAAAGATGGGGGATATCACATTGGGAAATCCATAAGTTACGATGTGTTTACTTTGACGCATATATTGCGGGGAACCCAAATGCTATTTTACGCAATGGGTTAAGATATTATTTTGACTCAATATATCCGAATATTGGACTTCGTGATTTAGAAAAAGCGGCTAACATGCAACATAAAGAAGCATGTTATGCTTACGGATTAGTAATGTTCGCTTCTCACCAAAGTGAGAACAAGAACATCGGGCTACAACTATTAAACAAAACGTTCCCACAAGTGACGGAGTCGGTAATTGGGGTAAGAAATGAGGTTTTTAGATTGTTACGGGACTGTTGGACATTACGTAACCCTCGTCCCTTTGACGACGTTACAACACGCTTTCTTATCAACTGCCATAACGGTTATGTTCCACAAGACCAAGGATGGGAAGTAATCCTAGTAAAACCAGAATGCATGACTTGTTTCTGGACGTATGAATTACGTGTCTTTATTGCCATTGCTGAACGACTTGTGTACTAGCTAGAATTATCTTCACAACCATCTTGTATCAAATTTATTGTGTGCTATATTTCATGCCATATGTAAAATAAGCAGTATTGTAAGTTTGTAAAATATTGTGTAAAAGTTTGAACGCGAAATATTATTATAATCAGTTTTTCATATAGAATTGTAGTAGTTGAATTGTACATTAGCTACTAAGTATGAACTTAACGGGTAGGTACTACCCGAATTTAAACTTATAAAACGCTAATATGAAGAAAATGCTTTTATAAATGAGTTCATATTATGCTACGAAATACTATTAACTACTCTTAATATTCTGTATGATTAACTTGTTCCATTTGACTATTTTGAAGGAAATGGCACCGACTACTCGACACACCGTGAATATGAATGAAGAGGAATTCCGTACTTTTCTAGCTTCAAACATAGCCGCAGTACAGGCTGCGCTACATACCAACAATAACCTTGGATCTAGCAGTACAGGAAATCATGTAGGATGCACCTACAAAGAATTCACTGCCTGCAAACCTTTGGAATTTGATGGAACTGAAGGACCGATCGGATTGAAACGGTGGACCGAGAAGGTCGAATCGGTGTTTGCCATAAGTAAGTGTACTGAAGAGGATAAAGTGAAGTACGCTACGCATACCTTCACAGGTTCTGCGTTAACATGGTGGAATACCTATCTAGAGCAAGTGGGATAAGATGATGCGTACGCACTCCCGTGGTCAGCATTCAAGCACTTGATGAACGAGAAGTACCGTCCCAGAACCGAGGTCAATAAGCTCAAGACAGAACTTAGAGGGTTACGAACCCAAGGATTTGATATTACCATGTACGAAAGACGATTCACAAAATTGTGCCTATTGTGTCCGGGAGCATTCGAAGATGAGGAAGAGAAGATCGACGCGTTTGTGAAAGGATTACCGGAAAGAATCCAAGAAGATATAAGTTCACACGAGCCCGCCTCCATACAACAGGCATGTAGAATGGCTCACAAACTAGTGAACCAGATTGAAGAAAGAATTAAAGAACAGACTGCTAAAGAGGCCAATGTGAAGCAAGTCAAAAGAAAGTGGGAGGGAAACGGTGATAAGAATCACCAATACAACAATAACAGCAATTACAACAATAATCGCAACAATTATCCCAACAATCGCAACATCAATCGCAACTACAACAAATGGCCTAACAACAACAACAACAACAACAACAACAACAACAACAACAACAACAACAACAACAACAACAACAACAACAACAACAACAACAACAACAACAACAACAACAACAACAACAACAGCAGCAGCAACTACAACAATCATCCCAACAACAATAATAACCACAACAACAACAACAATCAGAAGCAGCTATGCCAAAGGTGTGAAAAGTATCACTCGGGGTTCTGCACCAAATTTTGCAACAAGTGTAAAAGAAATGGTCATAGCGCGGCGAAGTGTGAGGTCTACGTACCAGGGGTTAATAGAACGAAAGGAACAAATGGTGTCGGAACGAGTAATGGCGGAGCAAGTAGTGTCGGAGCAAGTTATGCCAATGTAGTTTGTTATAAATGTGGAAAACCGGGTCACATTATTAGAAATTGCCCGAACCAAGAGAACACGAATGGACAAGGCCGCGGAAGAGTTTTCAATATTAATGCGGCAGAGGCACAGGAAGACCCGGAGCTTGTTACGGGTACGTTTCTTATTAACAATAAATCTGCTTACGTTTTATTTGAATCAGGTGCGGATAGAAGCTATATGAGTAGAGATTTTTGTGCTAAATTAAGTTGTCCATTGACGCCTTTGGATAGTAAATTTTTACTCGAATTAGTAAATGGTAAATTAATTTCAGCAGATAATATATGTCGGAATCGAGAAATTAAACTGGTTAGCGAAACATTTAAGATTGATTTGATACCAGTAGAGTTAGGGAGTTTTGATGTGATAATCGGTATGGACTGGTTGAAAGAAGTGAAAGCAGAGATCGTTTGTTACAAAAATGCAATTCGCATTATACGAGAAAAAGGAAAACCCTTAATGGTGTACGGAGAAAAGGGCAACATGAAGCTACATCTTATTAGTAATTTGAAGGCACAAAAACTAATAAGAAAAGGTTGCTATACTGTTCTAGCACACGTCGAGAAAGTACAAACTGAAGAAAAGAGCATCAATGATGTTCCCATTGCAAAAGAATTTCCCGATGTATTTCCGAAAGAATTACCGGGATTACCCCCACATCGATCCGTTGAATTTCAAATAAATCTTGTACCAGGAGCTGCACCAATAGCTCGTGCTCCTTACAGACTCGCTCCCAGCGAGATGAAAGAACTGCAAAGCCAATTACAAGAACTTTTAGAGCGTGGTTTCATTCGACCAAGCACATCACCGTGGGGAGCTCCTGTTTTGTTTGTCAAGAAGAAAGATGGTACATTCAGGTTGTGTATCGACTACCGAGAGTTAAACAAACTTACCATCAAGAACCGCTACCCACTACCGAGAATCGACGACTTATTTGATCAACTACAAGGCTCGTCTGTTTATTCAAAGATTGACTTACGTTCTGGGTATCATCAAATGCGGGTGAAAGAAGATGATATTCCAAAGACTGCTTTCAGAACACGTTACGGTCATTACGAGTTTATGGTCATGCTGTTTGGTTTAACTAATGCACCAGCTGTGTTCATGGACCTTATGAACCGAGTGTGTGGACCATACCTTGACAAGTTTGTCATTGTTTTCATTGATGACATACTTATTTACTCAAAGAATGACCAAGAACACGGTGAACATTTGAGAAAGGTGTTAGAAGTATTGAGGAAGGAAGAATTATACGCTAAGTTTTCAAAGTGTGCATTTTGGTTGGAAGAAGTTCAATTCCTCGGTCACATAGTGAACAAAGAAGGTATTAAGGTGGATCCGGCAAAGATAGAAACTGTTGAAAAGTGGGAAACTCCGAAAACTCCGAAACACATACGCCAGTTTTTAGGACTAGCTGGTTACTACAGAAGGTTCATCCAAGACTTTTCCAGAATAGCAAAACCCTTGACTGCATTAACGCATAAAGGGAAGAAATTTGAATGGAATGATGAACAAGAGAAAGCGTTTCAGTTATTGAAGAAAAAGCTAACTACGGCACCTATATTGTCATTACCTGAAGGGAATGATGATTTTGTGATTTATTGTGACGCATCAAAGCAAGGTCTCAGTTGTGTATTAATGCAACGAACGAAGGTGATTGCTTATGCGTCTAGACAATTGAAGATTCACGAACAAAATTATACGACGCATGATTTGGAATTAGGCGCGGTTGTTTTTTCATTAAAGACTTGGAGGCACTACTTATATGGGGTCAAAAGTATTATATATACCGACCACAAAAGTCTTCAACACATATTTAATCAGAAACAACTGAATATGAGGCAGCGTAGGTGGATTGAATTATTGAATGATTATGACTTTGAGATTCGTTACCACCCGGGTAAGGCAAATGTGGTAGCCGATGCCTTGAGCAGGAAGGACAGAGAACCCATTCGAGTAAAATCTATGAATATAATGATTCATAATAACCTTACTACTCAAATAAAAGAGGCGCAACAAGGAGTTTTAAAAGAGGGAAATTTAAAGGATGAAATACCCAAAGGATCAGAGAAGCATCTTAATATTCGGGAAGACGGAACCCGGTATAGGGCTGAAAGGATTTGGGTACCAAAATTTGGAGATATGAGAGAAATGGTACTTAGAGAAGCTCATAAAACCAGATACTCAATACATCCTGGAACGGGGAAGATGTATAAGGATCTCAAGAAACATTTTTGGTGGCCGGGTATGAAAGCCGATGTTGCTAAATACGTAGGAGAATGTTTGACGTGTTCTAAGGTCAAAGCTGAGCATCAGAAACCATCAGGTCTACTTCAACAACCCGAAATCCCGGAATGGAAATGGGAAAACATTACCATGGATTTCATCACTAAATTGCCAAGGACTGCAAGTGGTTTTGATACTATTTGGGTAATAGTTGATCGTCTCACCAAATCAGCACACTTCCTGCCAATAAGAGAAGATGACAAGATGGAGAAGTTAGCACGACTGTATTTGAAGGAAGTCCTCTCCAGACATGGAATACCAATCTCTATTATCTCTGATAGGGATGGCAGATTTATTTCAAGATTCTGGCAGACATTACAGCAAGCATTAGGAACTCGTCTAGACATGAGTACTGCCTATCATCCACAAACTGATGGGCAGAGCGAAAGGACGATACAAACACTTGAAGACATGCTACGAGCATGTGTTATTGATTTCGGAAACAGTTGGGATCGACATCTACCGTTAGCAGAATTTTCCTACAACAACAGCTACCATTCAAGCATTGAGATGGCGCCGTTTGAAGCACTTTATGGTAGAAAGTGCAGGTCTCCGATTTGTTGGAGTGAAGTGGGGGATAGACAGATTACGGGTCCGGATATTATACAAGAAACTACCGAGAAGATCATCCAAATTCAACAACGGTTGAAAACCGCCCAAAGTCGACAAAAGAGCTACGCAGACATTAAAAGATAAGATATAGAATTTGAAATTGGAGAGATGGTCATGCTTAAAGTTGCACCTTGGAAAGGCGTTGTTCGATTTGGTAAACGAGGGAAATTAAATCCAAGGTATATTGGACCATTCAAGATTATTGATCGTGTCGGACCAATAGCTTACCGACTTGAGTTACCTCAACAACTCGCGGCTGTACATAACACTTTCCACGTCTCGAATTTTAAGAAATGTTTTGCTAAAGAAGATCTCACTATTCCGTTAGATGAAATCCAAATCAACGAAAAACTCCAATTCATCGAAGAACCCGTCGAAATAATGGATCGTGAGGTTAAAAGACTTAAGCAAAACAAGATACCAATTGTTAAGGTTCGATGGAATGCTCGTAGAGGACCCGAGTTCACCTGGGAGCATGAAGATCAGATGAAGAAGAAATACCCGCATCTATTTCCAGAAGATTCGTCAACACCTTCAACAGCTTAAAATTTCGGGATGAAATTTATTTAACGGGTAGGTACTGTAGTGACCCGAACTTTTCCATGTTTATATATATTAATTGAGATTGATATTTACATGATTAAATGTTTCCAACATGTTAAGCAATCAAACTTGTTAATACTTGATTAATTGAAATATGTTTCATATAGACAATTGACCACCCAAGTTGACCGGTGATTCACGAACGTTAAAACTTGTAAAAACTATATGATGACATATATATATGGATATATATATAGTTAACATGATACTATGATAAGTAAACATATCATTAAGTATATTAACAATGAACTACATATGTAAAAACAAGACTACTAACTTAATGATTTTTAAACGAGACATATATGTAACGATTATCGTTGTAAAGACATTTAATGTATATATATCATATTAAGAGATATTCATACATGAAAATATCATGATAATATAATAATTTAAAATCTCATTTGATATTATAAACATTGGGTTAACAACATTTAACAAGATCGTTAACCTAAAGGTTTCAAAACAACACTTACATGTAACGACTAACGATGACTTAACGACTCAGTTAAAATGTATATACATGTAGTGTTTTAATATGTATTTATACACTTTTGAAAGACTTCAATACACTTATCAAAATACTTCTACTTAACAAAAATGCTTACAATTACATCCTCGTTCAGTTTCATCAACAATTCTACTCGTATGCACCCGTATTCGTACTCGTACAATACACAGCTTTTAGATGTATATACTATTGGTATATACACTCCAATTATCAGCTCTTAGCAGCCCATGTGAGTCACCTAACACATGTGGGAACCATCATTTGGCAACTAGCATGAAATATCTCATAAAATTACAAAAATATGAGTAATCATTCATGACTTATTTACATGAAAACAAAATTACATATCCTTTATATCTAATCCGTACACCAATGACCAAAAACACCTACAAACACTTTCATTATTCAATTTTCTTCATCTAATTGATCTCTCTCAAGTTCTATCTTCAAGTTCTAAGTGTTCTTCATATATTCTACAAGTTCTAGTTACATAAAATCAAGAATACTTTCAAGTTTGCTAGCTCACTTCCAATCTTGTAAGGTGATCATCCAACCTCAAGAAATCTTTGTTTCTTATAGTAGCTTATCATTCTAATACAAGGGAATAATCATATTCAAACTTTGGTTCAATTTCTATAACTATAACAATCTTATTTCAAGTGATGATCTTACTTGAACTTGTTTTCGTGTCATGATTCTGCTTCAAGAACTTCGAGCCATCCAAGGATCCGTTGAAGCTAGATCTATTTTTCTCTTTTCCAGTAGGTTTATCCAAGGAACTTAAGGTAGTAATGATGTTCATAACATCATTCGATTCATATATATAAAGCTATCTTATTCGAAGGTTTAAACTTGTAATCACTAGAACATAGTTTAGTTAATTCTAAACTTGTTCGCAAACAAAAGTTAATCCTTCTAACTTGACTTTTAAAATCAACTAAACACATGTTATATATCTATATGATATGCTAACTTAATGATTTAAAACCTGGAAACACGAAAAAAACGTTAAAACCGGATTTACGTCGTCGTAGTAACACCGCGGGCTGTTTTGGGTTAGTTAATTAAAAACTATGATAACCTTTGATTTAAAAGTTGTTATTCTGAAAAAATGATTTTTATTATGAACATGAAACTATATCCAAAAATTATGGTTAAACTCAAAGTGGAAGTATGTTTTCTAAAATGGTCATCTAGACGTCGTTCTTTCGACTGAAATAACTACCTTTACAAAAATGACTTGTAACTTATTTTTCCAACTATAAACCTATACTTTTTCTATTTATATTCATAAAATAGAGTTCAATATGAAACCATAGCAATTTGATTCACTCAAAATGGATTTAAAATGAAGAAGTTATGGGTAAAACAAGATTGGATAATTTTTCTCATTTTAGCTACGTGAAAATTGGTAACAAATCTATTCCAACCATAACTTAATCAACTTGTATTGTATATTATATAATCTTGAGATACCATAGACACGTATACAATATTTCGACCTATCATGTCGACACATCTATATATATTTCGGAACAACCATAGACACTCTATATGTGAATGTTGGAGTTAGCTATACAGGGTTGAGGTTGATTCCAAAATATATATAGTTTGAGTTGTGATCAATACTGAGATACGTATACACTGGGTCGTGGATTGATTCAAGATAATATTTATCGATTTATTTCTGTACATCTAACTGTGGACAACTAGTTGTAGGTTACTAACGAGGACAGCTGACTTAATAAACTTAAAACATCAAAATATATTAAAAGTGTGATAAATATATTTTGAACATACTTTGATATATATGTATATATTGTTATAGGTTTGTGAATCAACCAGTGGCCAAGTCTTACTTCCCGACGAAGTAAAAATCTGTGAAAGTGAGTTATAGTCCCACTTTTAAAATCTAATATTTTTGGGATGAGAATACATGCAGGTTTTATAAATGATTTACAAAATAGACACAAGTATGTGAAACTACATTCTATGGTTGAATTATCGAAATCAAATATGCCCCTTTTTATTAAGTCTGGTAATCTAAGAATTAGGGAACAGACACCCTAATTGACGCGAATCCTAAAGATAGATCTATCGGGCCCAACAAGCCCCATCCAAAGTACCGGATGCTTTAGTACTTCGAAATTTATATCATATCCGAAGGGTGTCCCGGAATGATGGGGATATTCTTATATATGCATCTTGTTAATGTCGGTTACCAGGTGTTCACCATATGAATGATTTTTATCTCTATGTATGGGATGTGTATTGAAATATGAAATCTTGTGGTCTATTATTATGATTTGATATATATAGGTTAAACCAATAACTCACCAACATTTTTGTTGACGTTTTAAGCATGTTTATTCTCAGGTGATTATTAAGAGCTTCCGCTATCGCATACTTAAATAAGGACGAGATTTGGAGTCCATGCTTGTATGATATTGTGTAAAAACTGCATTCAAGAAACTTATTTTGTTGTAACATATTTGTATTGTAAACCATTATGTAATGGTCGTGTGTAAACAGGATATTTTAGATTATCATTATTTGATAATCTACGTAAAGCTTTTTAAACCTTTATTGATGAAATAAAGGTTATGGTTTGTTTTAAAATGAATGCAGTCTTTGAAAAACATCTCATATAGAGGTCAAAACCTCGCAACGAAATCAATTAATATGGAACGTTTTTAATCAATAAGAACGGGACATTTCAGGTCGGGTATCCGACAATTTTTCTATGAAAGATAAGCATATATAAGTATGTTGGCCAAGTTGCATGTTGATCAGGGGTGCGTAGCATAGTTAGAATTAAACGAAAATGCACATTTTTGGACAGTCGGGGCCCGGAGCGGAGTTCAGATGGTCTGTTCAGTAAAATCTGGGCAGTTTGAACACTTAATGCACGAATCCAATTTCAAACAACCATAACTTGTGAACCGTAAACATTCAAAACACGTATCTTATATCGTTGGAAAGGTAATTTAACGAGGAATACAACTAAATATATTTCAACAATCAAATCCATCATTAACAATAATGAAAACCTTAATAAATGATCATTATTTAACGTTTCAAGCTCAAAAATACAAACGGTGATTCGGGAATCCAATTTACGCATACGATATGTCGTTTCGAAGGTAATTGAACATACATTGCAACTAAACACTTACTAACAACATTAACAAGCATTCAATGCATCAAAAGTTCATTTTAAGTCTATCAAACCCTAACCAAAAATCACAAAATCAACAATCATGTTAATGAAGTTTTTCTAAATCAACCTACATACCAAAACGAAGCTAATGATGCTAGTAACATATTTAATACATGAACTTTAACATTTAAACAACATTTAATCATCCAAAATCAAAGATTAAACTAACCCTTTTCAAGTGTTCATGCTAGTCACTCCAAAACAACAAATCGAGCAAACAAATCACATATTCATGTTAGACTTGAGCCATAGACACTAACTAACACCATTTCAAGTTCATAAATCGAATTAGAGAAATATAGAGTTTTTAGAAAGTTACCCAAAATCGATGAAGTTAGTATCAAAACGTAGAGGATGAAGAGAGGATCAAGAATATGTAGTCGGATTTATTGTGAGCTCCCTAAATCCGAATTAGCTGATGAATGAGTGATGAAGATGGAGATGAGTTTAAGTTGGAGATTTTATGTTGAGAGAAAATCAAAAAAGAAAAAGAAATGAAAAGTGAAATGAATGGTGGAGGTGGAGTTGACTAAGTTGTCATGACCCAAAAATTTTGGTCAAATTTAAAGTCTGATAACTCCGACAAGATAAGCAAATTGATGTGTTGCATTAAAATATTTTTTTCATACATTTAATTAACCATTGGACTTTACCCTACGATTCACGAACAACCTATAATTTAAAACTCGAACCCGTCATGATTTATATATGAAATGATAAAAATTTACTTTTAAACGATGCTATTTCAAATTAAAATTTTTACGTATTAAGTCGTTTTATTTTTATGACATAATTTTTGTAATTTTTTTTTAAGAAACGAAGTTAAATTAAAAATGTACAATTTGTAAAGTACAACGTACAACAACGTGTAGCTTAAATAGTTGAATTTAAATTGATTCATTTACTATTCATTGAATAATAAATGAAATGAAATTAATTTATTTACTATTCACATAAAAGCGATATGAAAAAATTATTAATTATAAGTTACATAAAATACCCATGAAGTATTTAATAAATACGACTTTTTTTTAACAACTTACGATTCAATTTGATTCTAAATTTATTATTATATTATTATATTTTATTTCAATATTATTATATTATTATATTATTATATTTATTACATTATTATATTTAAATTAATATTATATTATATATCTTTGTTCAGTCAAGAACTAGGAAAACACATATTACGCGTACAAACTTTATAAACAAACCTTCTTACAACTAATTTTATATAGCTTAAGACCAAAACAGATATATATATATATATATATATATATATATATATATATATATATATATATATATATATATATATATATATATATATATATATATATATATATATATATATTCAAATATAAAAAGTGAAATTTTTATCCATATTTTTACCCGTCAATTATTAACAACAGAGTAAGAAATACCGGTCCGTGAAAATTGTCGGCAGAAATTGACAAAATGAATTTCACACGTTTTTTTTTATTATTATTATATTATTACTTTATTATATTATTATATTATATTTATATTATTATATTTTATTTTAAAATTATTATATTATTATTTTATTAATCTATATATATGAATGATCGATTTCTCATTCTGGCTCATTCAATTTTTACTCCGCATATTATCATTAATATTTATATTATTATTATTATTATTATTATTATTATTATTATTATTATTATTATTATTATTATTATTATTATTATTATTATTATTATTATTATTATTATTATTATACTTATTATCAATCTTATTATTATTATTAAGTAGTAT
Source organism: Rutidosis leptorrhynchoides (assembly GCF_046630445.1). Taxonomy (NCBI): domain Eukaryota; kingdom Viridiplantae; phylum Streptophyta; class Magnoliopsida; order Asterales; family Asteraceae; genus Rutidosis; species Rutidosis leptorrhynchoides. Next base: position 141,505,389 of record NC_092338.1, read on the forward strand.
TATTATTAGTATTATACATAAAATACTACGACGGGGGTATGCTCGGGTGATTTCAAAATGGGTTTTTCAAATGGTTTAAAGCTAAGGAATTCATGGGTATTAAATAAGGAGTTTATAGATATTGATCGGGGGTACTGTTCGTGAATCAAAGGCCAACCTTGCATTTATCATTTTCGTTGCGTCTGCACACTTTTCCTACAATATTGAACCACAATATTGATATGTGAGTTTTCATAGCTCCTTTTTAAATGTTTTTGCATTATATATTTTTTGGTCTGAGAATACATGCGTATTTTATAACTGTTTTACGAAATAGGCACAAGTACTAAAACTAATTCTACGTGGGTTTAAACCAGGAATATCCCCTTAGCTTGGTAACTATAACTACTGGTGTATGACTGGTAGGCGCGAATCCTAAAGATAGATCTATTGGGCCTGACAAACCTCATCCTGACTATGGGATACTTTAGTACTTCGAGGTTTATATAACACACCTGATTCGGTGTACTTTCAGAGGGTAAAACATGAATGTTAAGGCTTGTTACCGGGTGCCTACAACTTATAGAATGCTTTTATACACTTGCGAGTGTATGGATATTTATGAAACTGAAATCTTGTGGTCTATTACAACTATTGAAAATCATTATTTATGATAAAACTATTAACTCACCAACCTTTTTGGTTGACACTTTAAAACATGTTTATTCTCAGGTATTAAAGAAGCTTCCGCTGTTTAACTGCTATGTGCATGGAGTCTTACATGTCATATTTTTTAAGGAAACTTGCATTCAAACATTAATATGTATTATATTTTGACTGTTTAGTCAACTGATGTATTATTATGAACTATCATTTATTGGGATTGACTATATGTAGAAATCACCACAAGTCAAAAACATTTATATACATGCTTTAAAAATGTATACAAATTTTAAAACTTTCTTATATAGAAAGCGCGTCTTTTGAAATGAATGCAATGTTTGTAAAACGTATCATATAGAGGGCAAACCTCGCAATGGGACCGATGAATGATGTGCTGCGTCAATAGGGATTTTGGCGGTGCATCACAGTTGGTATCAGAGCGTTGGTCTTAGCGAACTAGAATTTGCATTAGTGTGTCTAACCAGTAGTTGTTAGGATGCATTAGTGAGTCTGGACTTCGACCGTATCTGCATATTATAAATTTTGCTTATCATTTCTTGTCGGAAATTACCTGCTTATTGTTCTTAAGTCTAGACGTGTTTTCCTGCATTTATTGCATAAATAGTGTATAGACGAATTCCTATCTTAGCATATCTGTTACTGTGAACTTTACCTGTCATCTTCCAAAGATTCCTCCGAAATTTATGGGATTTTGATATTATATATACATATGTAAATTATGTATTGAAGAATACCAAATTGAAGTCCTATAATCTATTTCATACCAAAAATTATTTCCCTGATTATACAAGATGGATCCCTCATCTAGTTCAAATTCCTCGGATTTCGACAGCTATTCCGATATGGAAATCGACCTGAGCTCAGAAAGCAGCATAACCAGAATGGATCAACCAATTAGCCATCATCTATTCTGAATGAATTAGGGATGGGTTCGTAATCTACTTAACCATTGGAGCCAAGAAGAAGGTGATCCCTTCCATCCACCACATTCACCTCTTGGCGAAGAACCTGAAGCACTTACCAGCGAACCTGTTCGAAACACCCTTTTCTCTCTCATTTCCAGAGTATCTCGTCACGATTATATACTATCCCAAATTCTGAATCTTATTCATCCGCTCGTCCGAACCGACAATCATCCCGGTGTAATAGAAGAAGTCAACGAGCTTCGCGATCGTGTAACGGTTTTGGAGAATATGGTGCAAGGATTACAAGCACCATCAACAACACCAATACCGCTAACAACATCCACATCAGAAGCCTCAATACCACAAACACCAGAAGCATCACCGATATCAACAGTACCATCATCAACATCAACAGTATCATTACCACCACCAACAACCACATCCGCATCCCACACCTCAATATCACATCTAAAATCTGTACTTCGAGCATCAACATCATACGCACCATAGGTACCAAGGAGTACCAACAACAACAAATGATGAAGTATCGATTCATCACTTCATTGAAGAAATATTCTGCAGAGAATATGTAATTTCTAAAAAAAATTTAGAGATTACTTATTCTAGTTCTAACCATAAACCAGAAGAGTAGATGGATAGAGATGATAGAGGAAACCCTGACAAGAATGGTGTGTGATCTACAAGCTAGACTGGTTATACAAGCGCCACCAGAAGTACCACCAGCATCACCATTAGTATCACCAACACCAGTAATACCTATAGCACCACAAGCTCCACCAACTCCATAACCACCGACGATATCGACACCACAATCACCGAGGAGTATATTGGAATAACGAGTTATGAAGTATTAACTCATTATTTCCAAAGAATTTATATATTATATATATGAATTTTGGAAACCATAATATATTTTTCGTACTAAGCTATTAAGTATGAATTGAAAAAGGGTAGATACTACTCGGTTAATTCATATTACTAATATGCTATGATGTACATCCTTAGTTAACTACAATCTCTGTTTCAAACCAATGAATTCCATTTCATAATAAACCAAGTGTATTATTCAACTACATGTTTGATTTTACACTCCCATTTTCGATATACTCGAAACTTTCCAGAAAATATCATTCGTACTTTGCGGAATTCACAAGTATTTCATGAGCATCAACATCCTTCACCAAGGAATATCAATAAGAATAAATAATGATGTATTAATTACATTAGTGAAATACTCTGCAAAAATTATGAAATTTCTAAAGTTTTAGGGATTATTCATTTCTAGTTCCAACCATAAATCAAATGAGATTAATATAATATTAACTCATTAAATCCATATTAAATCTGAAGAAAATATACATACATATATTTTCATAAAGACTGTAATAAAAATTCTTTTGTACAAAATATTACTTGTGAAATTTTATTTTAACGGGTAGGTAATACGCGAGAAATACTTAAGTTCACATTAATATGTTATACTGTACATTTTCAATGATGTTTCAACAATCGTTAATTATACTCTCTCCTTTCATAGCAATATACATCATTTCACAAAAATCAAGAGAACCATTTTTCATGCCAATTCAATTACATATTCTGATTTTGACAAATTAAAATCCAAGTCAAGATTTAAGAATTGTCATCAATCTTAAATTCCTACATCCTTTGAAACCATACTTTGATTCAAAATGTTATTCATAAAACCGAGGAGAATATTATTCGTATCTTTCATAATTCGCGATGATTTCACTTCCACCATCATATACTAACGGATACAACCTGCGTTCAAACACTCCAATTCAAAATTCTTGAAAGCACCTCAGATTGAAAATCAACGAATCGGACTCGTTATATATGAGAATGCGGATGAAGCAGCCAAAGCTTTTGATGGTCTTAATAGTCAAAAGTTGATAATAAAGAAAAGTATGTTAGAAAAGAAATTTGAAACTAAAAAACGGATTGAGCAAACTATGAAGGAGGCTGTTGACAAATCACAAGGACTAAACCCGTACCTAAAGAATTTAGATAATTCAGTTTCTGATGGAAATATCAGAAGATATGCAATCTCTTTACGTATTCTAAATCCTTGCGGAAGAATTTTCTTCATCATCCTTTGATTTTAATTTTTTATTTAAATTCTAAGATATCATCGTATCTTCCATTATAAATATCCTCAATATTTCTGAAAAATACCTCCATAACTATTCTTGTCTGAAATTAATTATCTCTTCGCGTTATCTGTATTACATCATAACGGAAACTGTTTTAGTTTCAAAAATTTTGTAACATTCGAATTTAAGTTCATTGATATTATAGAGTAGTGTTGGAATGAAAGCATGAGTTAGTGTAATATAATGATGCCCGATCAACGTGATTATATTATAGTAAGTCATGCGGAAGTTCTAATGGCACATGATGAAGGTAGTACTTTGTGACGACCCGGAAATTTTCGAACGAATTTAAACTTGATTTATATTTGATTTCGACACAAGAAGCAAAGTCTATTTAATTGAATCTCAAAAACTTTGAACTGTGATTATGTATACATTTGACCTTTGACTATTCCCGACGATTCACGAACAACTAATTGTAAATAGATATGTATATATTAATAAATATATATATAATTTGAAATATAATTTATGATGTAATTGTTAGAAATTAATTATGTAAAAATAATAATTATTATTTAAAGCTTAACTATATATAAATAAAGTATATAAAAAATAAATATTAAATAATTGTAATACTCGTTGGACGTTTCGATTATTAATTAGAGAAGTTTAATTCGAACTTAGATGATTTTAAAATAAACGGTCATCTAAAAATGAGTTCTATATTTTAGGACTACTAAAAATGTACCTAGGATCTAGTTATTAAATTTTAACACTTTTTATATTTTACCCAGAATTGAGAGGGACAATTGATGTAATTTTTATTTAATAAATTAATAATCAAATTGTATACAATAATGACCGAAATAAATAAATGGAATTAATTTTAAAATATGGGATTTTTCTGAAATAAATTTATCCGTAACTATTTAGCAAAGGAACACGATATAATACTCCGTGATTTGATAAAATGACAAACCTATGATGGCTTTCCTGTTAAACACGTTTTTCCTTCTTAATTCAGTATGATATTAATATATAATATTATATCTATATATTGATAGAGAGTGCATATGAATCCAATTTAAATTGTCTGCCATGTTCAAGTTTGTTTGCTTTCAATTCCTAATCCCATCAACAAGTGATATTATCACATGTTCCAACTATCTATTTATATTAGTAGTATAGAGATATTATAAATATAAATATATATAGTTATCTGGCAAACATGAATGATACATTACAAACTATCACCACCATTCTCATTCTATTTGATCATTCTTCATCACCCCCGTACCACTTTGATCGTGGCCACCCTATCACCACCATCACCCTACTTCCTTCTTTCTAGTATCCTCATTCAAGAAACTATCATCACCACCCTAAAAATCATACGGTTCTTTATATCTCCTTCCCTTCTATATTTTTTTTCTTTCTTTCTTGAACTCACCTTAGCCATTACCACCCATCGACCCCAACATTAATATTACTGCTACGATTTGCTACTATTGTGTTTTCAAGATCATCCCCACATGAAACCGTTTATAATTCTATTATTTTCTTTGTCGACATAAACCGCCACTAATTCTCGTTTCCATTTAACAACAAACAACCCAACCCAAAACGCCATTCGTTGCAGGTTAATGTTGATCGTAGCTGCTACTACGATTTTGCTGATTTGATATATGCCATGGAAGATGATGGTAACGATAACGATGATATGATACATGAAATAACACATGATGACCGTATTATGATGATGCAGATATAATGATGATAAACCAAAACCCAATTGTCTTTCTGTTTTTACAACCACGAACCCCACTACCATCATCAAATTTTTTTTTTGTTTTCTATTATATTTGGACCTACTATCGAAAAGCTAGCCATTGTAACCGCAAAATTTCTGCTAGTTTTATCTGTTTTGTTTCAACTATCACCAACACAACAGGCCTACATCAAACGTGGATAAACACAAACCCAATTGCAAGTTTGTTTCCTTCTGATTCGACTACAATAATGATAACTTTAATAATGGTGGATGGTGGGTCATACTGATCAGGATAGTTTATGAGCCGGGAACCGTTCTTGATATTTATTTTTTTTACTATTTTCGATTTTAGAATTGGACCTAGATCATACAATCCTTTTTCTGTTGGGCTTGTGCTATTTAAATCGGGCCATTTAATCTCAATTCATTTCAATACGGCTCAAGATGGAAACCCACTTGATGTTAGTTGCTGTTACATGTCGATACACTAATACAGAAACTCGTAATCCTGTTTCGAACTCCACTATTGCATCTACTATGTTGCATATGGTGATGGATATGTAAAACGATGATGTTGATCGTGGAACTTTGATGATGTTAGCTAGAAAGATGATGATGATATTGAATGATAATAATGTAGGATAATGATTAATGATGTTGTAATAACGATGGTTACGGATGGCGATGACAATTATGATCGAGGAAATATGATGGAGTGCAGGCGTATTATATTCCTTCTTGTTTCTACAGTCCGAAATTCATGTTTTCCAAAATCAACAGCCACGAATTTATTCTTTTATCACTTGGGCTGTTATGTTATTATTTGGGCCGTGAGGTTTGAGTTAGTTATTGGGCCGAAATAGTTTAGTCTCTGATGGGCTGAGATTCACTTTGTTGTTGGGCTGAAATAATTGGGGTCAAATCTATCTATTAATGGGTTATATAGTTTTAGGTTGTGTATTATTTCAGAAAAATAAGATAGCGTGAATGGTTGGGGGCTTGTGTGTTGAATGGGAAGTCGTGGGTTCGAGGCTTGGCAGTGGCATTTATATTTTTAGACTTTCTAAGGTTTGTGAATCCGAGGCCAACCCTGCATTGTTCAATGTCGTCATATGTATTTTTACTACAAAATACAGTATAGTGAGTTTCATTTGCTCCCTCTTTAAATGCTTTTGCAATATATATTTTTGGGACTGAGAATACATGCGATGCTTTTATAAATGTATTACGAAATAGACACAAGTAACCGAAACTACATTCTATGGTTGAATTATCAAATCGAATATGCCCCTTTTTAGCTTGGTAGCCTAAGAATTAGGGAACTGGCCCCTAATTGACGTGAATCCTAAAGGTAGATCTATGGGAACTAACAACCCCCATTCTGGAATTTGGAATGCTTTAGTACTTCGAGTTTATCATGTTCGATGGGTGTCCCGGAATGATGGGGATATTCTATATGCATCTTGTTAAGGTCGGTTGCAGGTGTTCACCATATGAATGATTTTTATCTCTATGCAGTTTGCAAAATGCCTGATATGAGATTATGTTTATGAGAAATTGAAATATGAAATCTTGTGGTCTATTAAAATATTGAAACGATTGATTACGATAAACCTATGAACTCACCAACCTTTTGGTTGACACTTTTAAGCATGTTTATTCTCAGGTATGAAAGAAATCTTCCGCTATGCATTTGCTCATTTTAGAGATATTACTTGGAGTCATTCATGACATATTTCAAAAGACGTTGCATTCGAGTCGTTGAGTTCATCAAGATTATTATTAAGTCAATTATAGTTGGATATATTATGAAATGGTATGCATGCCGTCAACTTTCGATGTAATGAAAGTTTGTCTTTTTAAAAATGAATGCAACGTTTGTAAAATGTATCATATAGAGGTCAAGTACCTCGCGATGTAACCAAATGTAATGTATTCATCCAGATGGATTAGGACCGGTCGTTAGATACTTGATCAACATTACCCTCACCATGTACCATGTTACGCGACTCTTTTATTTTACTTAACATCAGAACATACTAAGAATGTATTTTCTTGATAGTTCTATACTTTCCGTGATTCCAGTAGTTTGCTAATATAATCGTGCCATTACATTTTTCTTTCTGCTTATAACACTAGTTATGCTCATTTGAAATCCTATCTATCGTATTTCCGGAGAAATCTTTATCATTTCATTTGTATTTATCAATAGTGAGAAATTATCTATTTATTGAACTTGTGTTTATCATAAAATGGAACGCGGCCCATTTAGGGTACTCGAAATACTCCATTCATCGATCTTATCATTTTCTTTGATAATGATTATACTAACAATCGAATTCATTTAAAGAATTCAAGTTATATCATATTTCGTGATACGAAAATATCCTCGTTTTCGTTATCAACTTTCTTTAGCCAAATTTCGGGACAAAATTTCTTTTAACGGGTAGGTACTGTCATGACCCGGAAATTTTGGTCAAATTTAAACTCCGATAACTCCGACAGGATAAGCAAATTGATGTGTTACATTAAAATATTTTTTTCATACATTTAATTAACCATTTTACTTTACCCTATGATTCACGAACAACCTATAATTTAAAACTCGAACCCGTCATGATTTATATATGAAATGATAAAAATTTACTATTAAACGATGCTATTTTAAATTAAAAATTTTACGTATTAAGTCGTTTTATTTTTATGATATAATTTTTGTAATTTTTTTTTAAGAAACGAAGTTAAATTAAAAATGTACAATTTGTAAAGCACAACGTACAACAACGTGTAGCTTAAATAGTTAAATTTAAATTAATTCATTTACTATTCATTGAATAGTAAATGAAATGAAATTAATTTATTTACTATTCACATGAAAGCGATATGATAGAAATTATTAATTATAAGTTACATAAAATACCCCTGAAGTATTTAATAAATACGACTTTTTTTAACAATTTACGATTCAATTTGATTCTAAATTTATTATTATATTATTATATTTTATTTCAATATTATTATATTATTATATTTATTACATTATTATATTTAAATTAATATTATATTATATATCTTTGTTCAGTCAAGAACTAGGAAAACACATATTACGCGTACAAACTTTATAAACAAACTTTTTTATACAACTAATTTTATAAAGCTTAAGACCAAAATATATATATATATATATATATATATATATATATATATATATATATATATATATATATATATATATTCAAATATAAAAAGTGAAAATTTTATCCATATTTTTACCCGTCAATTATTAACAACAGAGTACGAAATACCAGTCCATGAAAACTGTCAGCAGAAATTGACAAAAAGAATTTCACATGTTTTTTTATTATTATTATATTATTACTTTATTATATTCATATTATTATATTATTATATTTTATTTCAAAATTATTATATTATTATTTTATTAATATATATATATATATATATATATATATATATATATATATATATATATATATATATATATAAATGATCGATTTCTCATTCTGGCTCATTCAATTTTTACTCCGCATTTATCATTAGTATTTATATTATTATTATTATTATTTTTATTATTATTATTATTATTATTATTATTATTATTATTATTATTATTATTATTATTATTATTATTACACTTATTATCAATCTTATTATTATTATTATTAAGTAGTATTATTATTAGTATTATACATAAAATACTACGACGGGGTTATGCTCGGGTGATTTCAAAACGGGTTTTTCAAATGGTTTAAAGCTAAGGAATTCATGGGTATTAAATAAGGAGTTTATGGGTATTGATCAGCGTTATTGTTCGTGAATCAAAGGCCAACCTTGCATTTATCATTTCCGTTGCGTCTGCACACTTTTCCTACAATATTGAACCACAATATTGATATGTGAGTTTTCATAGCTCCCTTTTTACATGTTTTTGCATTATATATTTTTTGGGCTGAGAATAGATGCGTATTTTATAACTGTTTTACGAAATAGGCACAAGTACTAAAACTAATTTTACGTGAGTTTAAACCAGAAATATTCCCTTAGCTTGGTAACTATAACTACTGGTATATGACTGGTAGGCGCGAATCCTAAAGATAGATCTATTGGGCCTGACAAACCCCATCCTGACTATGGGATGCTTTAGTACTTCGAGGTTTATATAACACACCTGATTCGGTGTACTTTCAGAGGGTAAAACATGAACGTTAAGGCTTGTTACCGGGTGCCTACAACTTATAGAATGCTTTTATACACTTGCGAGTGTATGGATATTTATGAAACTGAAATCTTGTGGTCTATTACAACTATTGAAAATCATTATTTATGATAAAACTATGAACTCACCAACCTTTTTGGTTGACACTTTAAAGCATGTTTATTCTCAGGTATTAAAGAATCTTCTGCTGTTTAACTGCTATGTGCATGGAGTCTTACATGTCATATTTTTCAAGGAAACTTGCATTCAAACATTAATATGTATTATATTTTGACTGTTTAGTCAACTGATGTATTATTATGAACTATCATTTATTGGGATTGACTATATGTAGAAATCACCACAAGTTGAAAACATTTATGTGCATGCTTTAAAAATGTATACAAATTTTAAAACTTTCTTATATAGAAAGCGCGTCGTTTGAAATGAATGCAATGTTTGTAAAACATATCATATAGAGGGCAAACCTCGCAATGGGACCGATGAATGATGTGCTGCGTCAATAGGGATTTTGGCGGGCCATCACATAAGTCAACAACTAGTTACCATTTTGGTCTGATGACAAGTCTAGTCCCTCGAGTTTAAAGTGGGTGCGTGAATTAACCAAACGAATTAATTTAAAAACACTAGAGTAAACGAGAGATGTTATAATTAAATAACGAAAATATTAGAAACGCTAAACAACGAAAGATACGAATCTAGATACGAAATGTATTATATAAAAAAAAGACGGGCGGTAAAATAATTTAACGAAAAAAGGCGGGATGTTACAGCTGGAGCGGGCAATTAGTTGTAAAGTGTAACCCCGGCCATTTTTTATTTTTTTATACACAGCGGAAGACTTTATTAATAAATACAGTATAGGTCACGTCATTACATTAATCCATGTAATTAAGTTTAAGTTTACACCACGGTGTTACGTTATCACAAAATATTATTTAAACAAAAGTCCACATCAGAGTCGGGTTGTCAAACATATCTTCTGCATCAGCACCCATCCCGACTAGCAGTACCTAAACCTGCAAGGGGAGAATATGTGGGGGATTAGCACACCGCTAAGTGAATGGAATCTATCAAACAGATATAGCTTAAGCCACACACAAGCTATATACTAACAACAACACTTGCTAACTACCAACTAGCATACAATAAAACAATACGAGGATCGGCGGCATGTACGAGCACACGACTCTCAGCTGATCGGGCTTGAGTCTACCGATAGTCCCTGCTACTCAATTCACAGTATAGTTATCCAGATGCAGGGGATGCATCATTCACACTATACTCCACAATCAGTAGCCTATGGACCCAATCATTCACACTATACTCCACAATCAGTAGCCTATGGATCCAACCTCCCCTAGGCACGGTTGACCTCATACGAACTCTAACCTCTCCTAGGCAAAGTCTCGAGTCCCTAGTCTCCCTAGGCTCGACTGGTGCCATTCACACAGTGTACACAAAATTCACATACAACATCAAACATACTATATTATTCTAACATGGCAGTCCCTACACTATGCATGGTAAAGGAGTCAACCACAGTAGCATGTTATGCTACTTCAACTCTATCCGTAGATAGACCCACTCACCGAATACCATCAACTAGATCAGATAATCTATCACTGAGCGGCTTCCTTATCCTTATCACCTGAACATAAGGCAAATCAAGTTATTTTCTGTCCGTTAACACAAAACAGCACAGTACAGAAAATCAGTCACAAAAAAAACGCTGATAAAAGTCCACCTAACACTTATGCACTTTCAAAATTTACATTCTGAACACCAAAATACAAACGGGCAGCATAACAGCTAGAAAATGGCACTTTGGTAAATATTCTGCCCTGGACACTCAGTCGGTCGACTGACACTGACAGTCGGCCGACTGTCTACACAACCGGTCGACTGACCTTTCCAGTCGGTCGATTCATTTGGTATTACATCAATTGGCCGAAGGTAAATCTCAGTCGGTCGGTTCACTAAACAATCGGTCGGTTGAACCCTCAGTCGGTCGACTGTCGATCGACAGTCGGCCGACTGTGTTCATCTTCCTCAGAAACTGAACAAAGGCTACAGACTTCACGATGAAATCCTCAAATCTCGATCTAGAGCTCGTTTTAAACACCAAAATCGACCACAACTTGTTCACTACTTGTTATAGACTCAAAACCCACAACAATTTGACCATAACAACACTTAAATCACTTGTTTTGACACAAATTCAAGCTTTTTACAAAACTCACACAAAACCATAAATTTAACAACGAATTGAACACAAAAACACATGTTACTTACCTTGATAGACTCAGTAAACGATAACAAACACGATTCTAACACCAATTTGAGCTCAAGATCAATGTTTAAGGATTAGGGTTTGGTAGATGGGAGGGATGAAGGTACGGTGTTTAGTGAATTTTTTAGAAATGGGAAGAAAATACAGTACACTAGTCACTTAATTGGGTTTAATTCCCACACTATACAACACACGGGTATTTATCAGTTATCTGATATCTTTCGCACAAGATTAGGTAACCCAAATGAGGTCCAATTAAAATAAACAAACCTGTTCTAGGACCCTTGTCACAAACTGGTCACAACACAAATATAATAAGACACTAATAAAATAATTAAAATAAAAGCACTTAAGACTAAGCACAAACCCTAAGGGCAAAATAGGCAACTTACAACTAGCCCGGGTTTCAGTCTGTTACATGAAGCCAAAAATCATAGTATTGCAAAGAATTTAATTAAGATTTGTGAAGAAGAAGGGTTTCGTGAAGTTGACATCAAACTCCTGGGTGGTCTGAGTATTCTTTTAATCTTTAACAATAAGGCTATTGCGAATGATCTCATTGAACAATCAAACCACCCCTTAAGAAAATGGGTTCACAAAGTTCACAAGTGGGATGTTTCTTTTGTGGCAGAAGGAAGAGTATGTTGGTTGAAGATTGCTGGGGTTCCCATTCATTGTTGGACTCAAGATAAGTTCATGTATATTGCAGAGTTATGGGGGTAGTCTACGATTTCGAGAATTATTCTCTTTCTGGGAATCAAAGACTACTATTTGGAAAAGTCAGAGTTAAACTTACTAATGCTAACGTCGTCAATGATTCTATAATGCTGGTTCATAAAGGACATGAATACTTTATTAATGTTTGGGAGGAGGAGATTAAATGTCCAAATTTTGCATTCTATGATAGTGACTATGGGGATTCATCTTCATTATCTGGGTCAGAATCAGAGTATATTGATTCCGATGATTATGCCAGTAGCGATGAGGTTTTGGATAATGGTCTTACTGATGTCGAGCTATCTTCACCTAAAAGACGTTCCGGTTCTGTCAAGAATGTCCAGGTTGCCGGAAAGTCGAAAGGTCAAGGGTTTGAAGGTGGTTCAGTTCCTGATGATCTTGGGTTGGGTTGCTTCGGTTTTCAAAATCTTTTTGGGGAAGATGAAGTCGTGGAGGAAAGCAAAAGTAATTCAATTCGTGGAGCTAGTCCCAAGGTGGACATGTCACAGTCCTCAGAAAATACGGCGGCTAATGATTCTGCTGTCAGGAACGTGAATTTGAAGGGTTGTGATTTTAATGTGTTTTCTAATTCTGAACCGGTGGGGGACTCGTTTGGGCCTACTAAAAGTGTGAACAGCCCAATGGGTTCTACTTGTGATGATAGTGTTGGGCCAAAGTTTGTTAATTGCTCGGACCCTGTGGGTATTCCTCCTATTGGGTCAAGTAAATCACAATGTGACCCAATCTGCAAACAATCCGTAAGTAAGCCTGGCTCGTAATCCAACCCTAATCATGATTGCCTGCCTAGTCGTGGCAGATCACATACATCAAAACGCTCTTGTACAAGCTCCAAAACTGCTGATGTATCCTACTGTAGGGAGTGTTTTTGGCACTCGATTATGTACTGGAGTGCGTCCTCAAGAATTCATAGGGCTAAATAGGTTGGGAGAAAGGGTGTCAATGGTGATGGTTGGCACAAGATTAAGTGCAAAGGTTGTGGTCATAAATCTAGGTTACCTCGTTCCCACTCAAAAGCAAAGTCTGTCGAGCCGGCTACTGGTCCGAATGATGATTCTATTAATGACGTGGAGCTACAGGAGTTCAGTGAAAAGATTGGGCTTAAGTGGCCTACGGATCACCAATAAGGTCTTCTTCTTCCTTTCGTTCATTGTTTGTTTCATTATGAAGATTATTTCTTACAATGTTAGGGGTTTCGGGGTTGTGGGGAAATTTGATAGTGTTAAAAACTTATGTTTTCGTGAAATACCGGACATTACTGCGTTTCAAGAAACCAAATGTAAGGAGGTGGGGGATAGTTGGGTTCAAGCTCTTTGGGGTTCTACGATTTCGGTTATGTGCAAAAAGTGGTTGTTGGGAATTCAGGGGGTCTTCTAATAATTTGGGATTCGGCCTCTTTTAAGGTTACTAATGCAGTCAGAAGTGATTATTTTCTCGCCATTCGGGGTTGTTGGGTTAGTTCCGGTAAAGAAACAATTGTGGCAAATGTGTATGGTCCACACAGTGATGCAAACAAGAAAATTTTGTGGGATTCGTTAACAAAACTAATAGGAAATATTGACATGGCTTGGGTTTTATGTGGCGATTTCAATGAGGTTCGTGAACAAGGGGATAGGCTTAATTGTATCTTCCACCAACGAAGAGCTACGTGGTTTAATGATTTCATTAATTATAATAGCCTTGTAGAAATCTCATTGGTGGGGCGAAAATTCACTCGTATTAGCGACGATGGGATTAAATTTAGTAAGCTTGACCGTTTTTTTGCAACGGATAAGTTTATTAACCTTTGGTGTGATCTTTCGGTTATGGCTCTTGAGAGAAAAGAATCGGATCATTGCCCAATTATTCTTATGGATAAGGTCATTGATTTTGGGCCTAAGCCTTTCAAGATTTTTGATGAATGGTACAACAACGACGGGGTGGCGGATATTATTGGCTCGGCTTGGTTATCTTCGGTTAGGGGTACAAGATTTGATTGCAATTTTTGTGACAAACTTAAGAATGTTAAGTTGGCTCTTAGAGATTGGAGTAAAAAAGAATACGGTGCGTTAGATTGTGAGATCAATAAGCTAAAAACGGAAGCGGTTGAGTGGGAAAAAAAGCGGAATTGGGATTACTTAATGATGTTGATAGAGCGTTGTGGTTGGAAATGAGGCGAAAATGGGTGGAAAAGGAGAAATCTAAATCACACATGCTTAAACAAAAGGCGCGAATTCGTTGGATATTAGAGGAGGACGAAAACTCTAAATTTTTTCAATCGTCCATTCGTCGGAGATATAATAAGTGTAATATTAGGGGTTTATACATTAATGGATCATGGATCGATAGTACAAGTGAGCTAAAGGAATTCGTATTTCAACATTTCAAGGCTAGATTCTCGCGGCCTGATGGTGTTCGGCCCAGCCTGTGTGGACTGATCACTTCGTCTGGGCTTGGTGTTAACCGTCGGCCTGCTACCTTCCATTCTGGGCAAAGTCACAATGTTGGGCCTTTTGATAAAATTCTTTCAGTAGATAAAGCGAGGCTACTGGAGGCAAATTTTAGCGAAAAAGAGGTGTGGGAAGCAATTGTTAATTGTGGTAGTTGCAAAGCCCCGGGTCCCGATGGTTTTAATATGCGTTTCTTCAAAATAAATTAGGGTATTATCAAAGAGGATTTGTTGTTGGCGATTTTCAAATTTTGGGATACGCATGACATCTCTAAGGGGTGTAATGCCTCGTTCATCACTCTCATTCCAAAAAAAATCAGATCCGGCCTCCTTAAATGATTATCGCCCGATAAGTCTCATTGGTAGTTACTACAAGATTATTGCGAAACTTATTTCGAATAGATTAAGGAATTTCGTTCCTAACCTTGTGGGCTTCGAACAAAGTGCCTTCATAAAGGGTAGAAACATTCTTGATGGTGCGTTGATCGCAAGCGAGTCGCTAGATTTTCTTAAACGAAAAAAGGTTAAGAGTGTCCTTTTTAAAGTCGATTTCGAGAAGGCGTTTGATTGCTTGAGTTGGGAGTTTCTCTTGGAAATTATGGAGAAAATGGGATTCGGTGACAAATGGAGAATGTGGATTTTGTCTTGCCTCAAATTGGCAAGTGTATCAGTTCTGGTAAATGGTTCGCCTACATGTGAATTTTGTCTAGAGAGAGGGGTCTGTCAAGGCGATCCTCTTTCTCCTTTCCTCTTTATTCTTGCGGCGGAGGGGCTTAACCTTTTGATAAAAGAGGCGGTTAATTGCAATCTTTTCAAAGGTATCGAAATTAGTGATAATCGAGTTCCTATCTCCCACTTGCAATATGCGGATAACATGATTTTCTTCGGGTTATGGGATCTTGAGAATATTAGAAACCTTTTGAAGCTTTTAAAATGTTTCGAGAGTATTTAGGGACTAAAGGTGAATTATCACAAAAGTAGTATTTTTGGAGTTGGGGTTGATAAGGCCGAAGTGGAAAGTGTTGCTAGTATTTTTGGGTATAACATTGGTGAGTTTCCTTTTACGTATCTTGGGTTACCAATTGGTGCTAATATGCGTGTAGCGGCGAATTGAAAACCGGTGGTGGATAAGTTTGGTAAAAGACTTGCGGATTGGAAAGCGCGTGCGATGTCATTTGGTGGTCGTTTGACTCTCGTTAAATCGGTGCTTAATAGTCTCCCGCTGTACTTCTTCTCACTCTTCCGTTCCCCGTCAAGTGTGATAAAAAATCTTGAGAGTGCAAGACGTTCCTTTTTTGGGGGTGGGGCGGGTAACGTGTCAAAAATGGCTTGGGTTAAATGGGGTGATGTTTCACTTTCTTATGGGACGGGGGGTCTTAATGTGGGTTCTTTAAAAAATAAAAACTATGCGTTGATCGGCAAGTGGTGGTGGATGTTTTATTCCGAACCCACCTCTTTGTGGGTCAATGTTATTAAAAGTATTTATGGTCCTTCGGGTGGTCTTTCATCATCCTTTAATCTTTTGGAGTTTTCATGTACTTCGGCTTGGGCTAACATTATTCGTGTCGGTAGTTGCATCGACTCGCTTGGTTTATCTTTCATGAACTCTTTCTCAAAAGTCATTGGCAATGGTGCTTATACAAACTTTTGGAAGGATAATTGGCTTGGGGATTTTGCGTTAGAAGACAAATTCAAGAGATTGGTGTGTTTAGAAAACAATATGGAAGCTTCGGTTTGCAATCGGGTTGTGGTTATGGAGACGGGTGCTACGGGGGCATGGGATTGGTGTAGGAATCCGAGAGGTCGTGCTTTGGGTGAACTTTCCGAATTAAATGCGCTTATCCAAAATGTGGCTCTCAATCAAGACAAAGTTGATTCTTGGAAGTGGTTACTTAGTGACAATGGAGTCTTTTCAACAAAAAAAATTAGCGGATTTAATTAATGGGAAAAATCTTCAAGTGGGTCCTTCAAATTTCGAGACAATCCGTAATAACCTTGTCCCTTGCAAAGTGGAGATTTTCGTGTGGCGAGCAAGAAGAAGACGGTTAGCGGTCTTGTCGGAATTGGATAAAACGGGGATTGATCTTCATTCGGTTCTTTATCCAATTTGCCGGCAAGATGTGGAGTCGGTTGAACATTCTTTGGTCCTTTGCAATCTTGCCCTTGATATTTGGGGTAAGGTTTCAAATTGGTGGGGTTTGGGCACTTTCACAAATCTTAGTTGTAATGAAATCTTCATGGGAAATTCGAGCGTGCAAATGTCGGATGAGGGTCGTAAATTATGTCAAGCGGTCGAGTGGACTTGTGGGTACTTAATTTGGAAGAACCGGAATCTAAAAGTGTTTAAGAATAAATGTTGGAGTTCGCCGGTCGCATTGAGTGATATCCAAGTTAAAAGTTATTAGTGGGTCGCGTACAGTGATGTTATCCAATTGTACTTAAATTTTCGTGTAGTCTCGATGTAATTTGTGAGCATAGCTGCATCTTGCAGCTTCGGGTTTGGCTAGTGGGCCGATATATGTGGCCGCCTTTGTTTCACATGTACAGTTGCGAATTTTATAATATATGCATATTTTGTCTTTCAAAAAAAAATTAGTCCTAGTAATACTGCCCCCCAATTGTTTAATCCAAATCCAATCCAAATTCTCATCAATAAAAATCCAAAACAGAAGGAAATAAGAACACGCACGTGCTTCTCACGCGGTCGTTGAGCTGAGTCTTCAAACGAACCTTCAACGGAAACTTCACGGAAAGCCACGTGAAAACAACCATCTCTCCACCTATATATAGATATTTATTATAGCTAAATATATAAATCAAAAACATTCTGTTAACCAGCAATATCGATCAGATCAATCATGGATTCCGGCCATCAAAACGTCGTCGTTATGCGTCACGGTGATCGAATTGACAACTTCGAGCCGTTATGGACTGAGAAAGCTGATAGACCATGGGATCCACCGTTGGTTTTAGATGGCAAAATTAGGGCATTTTGTACTGGTAAAAAGTTCAGTAATAATAAATTAGGGTTTCCGATTCATCGTGTGTTTGTATCACCGTTTCTTCGGTGCCTTCAGACTGCATCTGAAGTTATTCATGCTATTTGTGCTGTTGATGACAATGTCAATCAGTTGAGCTCTGCTGATGGTGTTGTTATTGATCCTTCTAAAATTAAGGTTATTTCTTATTTTTATTTTGTTATTTAGGATTATTATTTTTGTTCCTTTGTTGATAAATTGATAGATTGATATAGTTTGTTATCATATCAAGTAACTGTATTGTATTGTATATATAAAGGAGTGATGCATAGACTACAGGAACTGTTATGTTTATTATGAATATATTTAAGAAATCATTTGAAATGATTTGTAGATATTAACATTTACGTATATTTGACATCTTAAAAAGAAAAACACTTCTAAAGTAAGAACTCTAAATGCTCAATATTTTATACCACCGAGCCTTTGGCTGAGTGGTACTAGCTCCATGTGATGCGGACCCGTATTCACCTCTCTTTGAAGTGGTACAGGTTCGAATCCTTGTGGGAGGTTTTCTCCAGGATCATGTATAGAATTGAGGTGTATGCCGAAGGCCCGAAGCCATTATAGTCAACCATTAGGTTTGATTCAAAGCACACTCCGTTCGTGGAGTTGAGGTGTATGTCGAAGCCACGCGAAGGTGTGCGAGGAGTTTACTTCTAACGCGTGTGTGAGTGACAAATGAGAGTATTCGATATCAAAAACTATCGTTCAAAAAAAAAATGCTCAATATTTTCTGATACGAATCATAGAAGTTGACAAAATTAACATTTGAATAAATTCACGCATCTAATAACGGAACGTATATGTGAATGTATGCTTAGTTTTTGGGCTTAGACTGGTCTATGAACTTGGTGCACTGATTAGAGGTTTGGAGTTATAAATATGATGTTGATTAGTGACTACCTTTGGTGTACCTTAATGGCTGGGAAATTTAGCATTTACCTAAAAGCTTATACTCCGTATTATTTACTGTTGAATCATGGATAGTTGGAACTTTTATACTATTCCTGTTGATTTTGCTATAATTGTAAGTGTAAAGTGTAATTACAGTAGTTAGCTATATCTAGTTAAACTTGTTCAAATGATTGATACACTTAAATGATAAACTTGAATTTCATTTCCACTTTTTGAGTATGATTGGTACATTAACTGAGATGGATATGTTACTTGATGCTTGGCATTAGTTCTACCTTCTAAGGTGTGATTTCGTAATCTTTCTATTATTAACTTTACCTAAAAAAGTATCCCCATCTCCATGCTTCTGTATCATGAATAGACTAAGTTTAGCTAGTGGAGTATAAAGCTTCTAGGAACCAACACAGAATGCTTCGGTTTTGGCAACAATAGCACGGGTCTCGTCAAGACGTCAACATATGCCCAAAAGATTGATTGTGGAGAGAAGATCAGCAGCTCATGAAAGAAGTGTGAGATACCTACTTGTTAACTATTCGAAATAAGGTCGATCATGGCCTGGCTAAGGTGATAACTGTTGGTGATTTTAGTGTCATCCAACATTCATTTTAGCTGATTGGGATTTACTTGAATGCAAGATTTAGCTAGTTATAATTAACAACGGGTTCCGAGAGTGTGGAGTACACGCCCGTAAGAGTTGGCTAGTAACTGTCGCGTGAATTGCGGGGGTCAAGGAGGTCGCGCCTTTGGCGGGGTCCAAAAATAACTGATGTATCCAAGGGGCAGCGCCCTTGACTTTTCATCAATAGATTTTCCCGCCAAAATTGAAGGGTTGCATCCCTTCATTTTAACTGCCAAAAAAACTTATGTATATCTCCGTTTTTGGCAGAATCTGCATTCACATAACAAATACAGAAACACACACATTCTCCCTGATACTTGATTTCTTTTTGCCTGGAAATAAAATCCGTTCTTGTCTTATCCCCATTGAGATTTCGTGATAACCCGAGGCTTGTGTGGGGCGAAATACTTAATTAGGAAAGTGTTTCACGATTCAGGAACAATCCAGATAATCAAATCCATACCCAATTTCTAACGATAACTAACTAAATGTAGGTGAGCCAGACCACATAGTTTATATTATGCACAATTATTCTATGTTGGGTTTCTAAAAGATTTAGGCTAGTGATCAAGTGCTCTAATATGATCATGATCCCATGTAGCAATTGATACACTATTCATCTAGACACAAAGGCTGTAATTAGATAATAATACATATTAGAAACAAAGTTCTTATGATCTGCTATTTTGCTTAATTTGCCTTTAAGAAGTACAATATCAGCCTTCCATTTATTTCAGATGCCAACTTTTAGCTCTAACGTAATCCCTAGAAAATGAGATTCGAGCATGAGCCTTAGGCTTGGCCTTACATATAACCATATTTATGTGATAGATATTGATTTTATTTCATGACACCCGACATGTTGCAGGTGTCTGTTGAGTATGGACTATGTGAAATGCTGAATAAGCAAGCCATACGGGCTGCAAACGCCCCTAAAGATGGAGACTTTGCTTTCAATATTACTGAATGTGAAGCAGTTTTACCAGAAGGGACAGTAGATTCAAGTGTAGAACGGGTTTATGAAGAGGTTATAAGACCACATTTGATTTACTTTTATTAAAATGTGATGTAATTTAATAGATGACCGAGTATAACTGTCTGTTCGACTAATACCTAATTTTATTTTAACCATTATCAGTTACCAAAGTGGGAAGAGTCAACAGAGGGTGCTAGAGGCAGGTACAAGGACATTATCAAGATCCTTGCTGATAAATACCCTACTGAAAACTTGCTGCTTGTTACACACGGTAAGCATTTGTTTCTTTTTTTTCTCCCTATATTTCAGGTATCTTACTGTAATGTCACTTTGTTTTCTTGACCTTAACAGCAAGTGTAGTTAAAGATTGCAAAATGATGGGTCGGGTAACGGGTCAAAGGTTAATAAGGACAGGACGTGTTTAGTACAAGGTGAAGTGAGTTGGGTTTGGTTGAATCCTAAAAGATGTTGTCCAATCATTTATAGGTTGATATTATAACAAAAATTATATAGTTACAATCATAATGATGGGTTGGGTAACGGGTTAAAGGTCAATAAGGACGTGTTTGGTACAAGTTGAAATGGGTTGGGTTTGGTTGAATCCTAAAAGATGTCCAATTTGGGTTGGGTTTGGACTGTCCAGTCATTTATGGTTGATATTATAACAAAAGTTATATAATTACAATCATAATTATAACGTTTTTGAAGGAAGTGTTCAGGAGGGCTACACCTTCTGTAACTTTTACTCTTAACTTGTTTCTCTTTTTAGCTATATTTCTTGTACCCTTGTAACTGTTCATATGTAAAATACAACACAAATTGATCTAATTCTTAAGTAAATAGATCCAAATTGCATCTTAATTCATAACATCTAAGTTTTCGTGAAATTGTGAATACGCTATAGCCACTTAGAACATTTAGGTTTCCTACCTAGCAAAAATGGCACTTTTGAGTTTTCCATTAAGTTTTGAATAGGCTGAATTTCGTCATGTTTTATCGAATGGGTAAAAGATTAGCGTCAAATGGGTTAAAAGTCACCTGAATAATATTAATACAAAGACTTTTTAATAAAATGGTGTAAGAGATTGACCATTTCTACCCAATGACTCAATCCTACCCGTTAACTGACCCATTTCCCATTTTTACATTATGCAGGTGAAGGTGTTGGGACATCAGTCAGTGCATATACACCGGATCACTTGACAGTGTATGATGTCGAATACTGTGCTTATTCGCTGCTGCAGAGACCGATCTCTAACAAAGAAGATGAATCAGTGACAGGTAGCGCATTTGAGGTGATTTTAGATCAAGGGTATACGGGTATTCTACTCGCACCAGCAGAAGATTAAATCATAAACGGACCAGAACCACTGACCGTTTAAACGAGAAAGATTGTTTCTCATTTACCCTTTTGGGTCGTATTTCATAAGGAAATTCATATACTTGTTTTTTAGTTGGTGAAGTTGAGTGAAAAGTGAAATTTCATAGCAAATGCTCTATTAAGTGAAATTATTCCGTATTTGACTTGATTAAAGCAAGGTTGTTAAAATCAAGGTGATCGTTTTTGTCTTAGCCAGGATCGAAAGATCACATCGTGACCTTAAACCCCACTCAGTTATTCTAATCTCGTATCGTAACACGTTTAATACAATAGAGGTTTCAAACTCTATTCGTTATATGAAAGACCTATTACATAATGCTGTTTCAGTGCGAGAGGTTTCAACTCTATTCCTCATATGTAAGACCTATTATGCGAGGTGTTCAGTACGATAGAGATTTCAAACTTTTATTCTTATGCAACACCTATTACGTGTTACTTTTGGTGCGGTACATGTCTCAAACTCTATTCGTCTTACCTATTGCGTGAGGTTTTCAATGCCATAGAGGTTTTTATCTCTATTTGTCACATGACTTCATTGCTGGCTCCCTGTTGGCAGTGGCGGAACCAAAAAGCTTTTTCACCGGGGGTTTAACGTTTTTTGGGCAAAATATGGAAGCTTTTTGGCAATATGGAGGTTTTTGGGTAATATATGGAGGCTTTGGGGCAAATATATGGAGGCTTTTGGGGCAAAATATGGAGGCTTTGGTGGCAAAAATCCAAAAGTATAGGCCTGAAAATTTTGAATCCGCAAGCCCCACTCTGTTTCCCCCAGTTTGTTGGTTAAAATGACATCCTTTGTGTCGTTTGCAGTGACATGTTAAGTAGTTCAACACCACATGTATGAACATGTCCTACTGAATTAGGAGACTCAATGATGCATATTGCCTTTTCGTTAGCAGTGTTGTTCTAATTACATGTCATCTAAGTTGATTTCTTGAGCTTCGAGTTTATTTAGCTTGAAATTGATTTTAGGTGAAATTGTCCAAGAAGTGAAAAATGGATAAACTTTTTGAATTCAACTAAATTTCACTGTTTTGGCTATATTTTCTTCATCGATACTTAAATAGAGTTAATTTACTAGCTCATTCATTCATATCTCAGGGGCTACAATCTTCATTTTAATAGTTACTTAAAATTAAGGGAAAGGGTATCTGAACAAAAGTGATCATGCAGAAAGGAAGACGCTGACTAAGCACTCACTACAGGAGCCAAGTGTCATGACCTGCGAATTTTAGCTATAAATACCAATTTAACCTTAAAAATCAATATCTCATTCATCACGTAAGGTGTATATTTTATTTTCTATAGAAGATGTGAAATGAAAATACTAACAACCACCACTCAAAAGCCTAAAATAAACATATAAACCCGATCCCGTATTCAATCCTATGTCTGTCACTCCTCGATAACCACACAACCAAAACGTTCACCGGGTAATCCGAGAACACCTAATCGAAGCCTGTTGTCACACCCCCAAATAGGGTCTGGGGTATTTGTGACTAATTATATCAAATCACAGTTGTATAAACGAGAACGACTCTATATGAGACGTTTTATTGAGTTTTGCAGCAGAAGATAAATACATCTGTCACACCCCCAAATATGGTCTGGAGTATTTGTGACTAATTATATCAAATCACAGTTGTATAAACGAGAACGACTCTATATGAGACGTTTTATTGAGTTTTGCAGCGGAAGATAAATAGATTACATTGTATTTAGAGCATTAAGTGTTTTTAAATGAATTGGTAAGTAATGCATTAAGACTCCAAGCATGGCAAGAAATCATCATCAAAGCAGCAGATATACAGCGGAAGCAATATTTAAGTACCTGAGAATAAACATGCTTAAAAAGTCAACACGAGGTTGTGTGAGTTCATAGGTTTGTCATAAATCAATAATTCAGTATAGCATTAGACCACAAGATTTCAGTTTAAAGTTGATTGATACCAACTATATCAATCGAAAGAGTTGTTGTTTGTAATATCGCGACTAAATAAAAGTTACCCCGTGACACCTTGTACTGTCAGTGTCGTCGAATCATTATTATGTATCCAAAGACCAACGGTCAAATGGACAGAGACGTTACTCTCAATAGCGCTATTCATAATAACTAAGTTTGCATCTTATACCTCAGCAATTAACGATATTACGGCAGAGATTTAGCATGACAAAGCACGTATATAGCATAAAAGTTTGAATACTTGTGTCTAACGTGTAAAACAGTTATAAAAATACTGCATGTATTCTCAGCCCAAAAATATAGATAAAAAGGGAGCAAATGAACTCACGATACGATACGATAGTTTGTAGTAATTATGCGTATGATGTCACTGAACAAGTGTAATGTTAACCTCGAATTCACGAACCTATATCAAGTTTATATATTAAAATCTATAATTGTAATTGAACAATTATATTATTAATGGTGTAATTGTTATTTCAATAAATTATATGTCTTATTAAACTATTTTAATTAAGTAATTTATTGATAATTGATATATATAATAAGCATAATACATATCACTTAATACTTATTTAGTAAAATAATAATAATACTAAATAATAATAACAATAAAGATAATACTATTAGTAATACAAATATTGATAATATTAATAATAATGTTAAAAATAATAATTTTAATGTTATTAATAATGATGTTTATAAAAATAATTATAATGATAATAATAACAATAATAATAATAATAATGATAGTAATAATAATAAAATAAAAGTTTTAATATTATTGTTAAGATAAAAATGTTAGTTTTAATAAAAATAATACTTTTAATAATAAGGTTAATCATATTGGTAATAATAATGATAACATTAATAATAATACTTATATTAATGATAATAAATAATGATGATAATTTTAATAAAGATAATAATAACAAAATGATATTTTTATTAAAAATGTTAATTTAGATGATAAAACTAATTTTAATAAAATGATAGATTTAAAAGTTATAATATTTTTAGTAATAATAATAATAATAATAATAATAATAATAATAATAATAATAATAATAATAATAATAATAATAATAATAATAATAATAATAATAATAATAATAATAATAATAATAATAATAATAAGAATAAGAATAAGAATAATGATAATAATAATAAAAATGAAAACTACCTTATAGGCTTTTTCTAAAAAAATATGCCCCAAACCGGCTTGAAACTGAGACCTCTCGCTCACCCGTAAACACCCCACACCACTCCTCCATTTCACATTTTCTGATTTAATACCCCATATATATATATATAACCCGTAATATTTTATCATCTTTTCCTTCTTCTTCTTGAATCTCGATTACCCAAAAATTATAACAGAAATTTATGGTTCTTTTTGGTTTTGAAATTAAAACAGAATTGATGTTTTCTTGTGATCAACAAACCCGAAAAAGAAATAGAAATATTAAACAGCAGCAGTAGCTGGTTAAAAAAAAAATTTAAACTCAATTATTGATTATGAATTCTAGACTGTTTTAGATTATGATTACAACACGAAATTTGTTTTAAATCGTTCCTATAATCTTTTTCAATCCTCAATTTAATCTGAAACATTAAAACGAATACGAATTTCTCGATGAACACAACAGTTGACTTTTGAAAAACTAACTTTGACTCTCAAATTCGAAATCAATAGAAGGAATTGAAAGCTAAGATTTTGCAGTTTGTTTGAACTAAAGATTCCTAACACAACTGCATTTAAGGATTTTGAAATGGATTCGAAATCAAGCTTTTCAAAAAAATAAAACTCGAGCAGAGCACGAGACTGTTTTGAAAAATAAATAAATAAATGATTTAGTTTAATTGAAGTAATTACAATTGATAATTGATAAAGATGATGGAGAATTCGATTGCGTTTTTATAATTAAACTGGGATGATCGAGTGCTATGGATGTCGACTTGATTATTCACTCAGGAATCGATAATTTAAAAAGCAGAAAAAAATAATGGGAAACAGATATGAATCACGATCAATTAAAAATTTGATATACCTAATGATACCTAATCTACTTTTATAAAATAACATATCATAACAAAAAAGAAATGGCGACCTAATACCTACTTGATCCATTTATTACTGATTTAATATTTGTAATTAATTAATAATAATATTAATAATAATAATCAATAAATATAAATATATTTAAAAAATAATAATAATACTTTTAATATTATTAATAATAATAATAATAATAATAATAATAATAATAATAATAATAATAATAATAATAATAATAATAATAATAATAATAATAATAATAATACTATTAATAACAAGATAATGATATTTATTAATACTAATGTTAATAATGATAATAATATTAATATGACAATATTAATAATAAAAAAAAAAATTTTAATTATAATTAATAATAATGATAATAATCATTCTAAAATGTTAATAGTACTATTAATAATAATAGTAATAAGTTATATTAATAGTAATGATACTTACATTAATCTTATCACTTTTAGTAAAAGTGATAATACTAATAATATTAATGATAATAATAATTATTAACAATAATAATATTAATAATATTGAGAGTAATAATATTTGTAAATGATGATAAATAATAATATTAATATTAATATAACAAATTAATATTAATACATAATTATTTACAAATAGTGGTTCGTGAATCGTTAGAATCAGTTCGAAGTTAAATGAGATTGTGTTTAAATTTTGTCAGAAATTTCTGGGTTATCACAGTATCCCCCTGTTAATAGAAATTCCGTCCCGAAATTTAGTTGTTGCCATCCATCGGCGTTGTTTGTAAAAAGGTGAGGATATTTTCATTTTATTTGGTTTTCACGTTCCCAGGTATACTCGGGGCCTTGCGTGAATTCCAACGGATAGAATATTGTTTTGTTTCTAGCGTTTAAATCTTAAGATCCATAAATTCTACGAAGTGCATTTTATTATTAATGCAGAGGTTATCTAAAGGATTAACAAGAGTGTCATTTGGCTAGGTTATCTCAGAAAGAGATGATGACACTATACAAGCATTTTAATACACATGAAATGTGTTATGAATAATAGTGAGCATATTTAAACCTTGAGCGTTTATGCCACAATATTAGGGTAGACAAAATAGAGAAGAGTTCATCAAAATCACGGTCATGAAATTTGATAGAGATCGTCATTGTTTACAACAAGAACGATGAATATGAGTTGAAAAATAGAGTTTCATCAACATTGGGTAATATGGATGAAACGATTCGATTACAGGAAGAGCATAAGCGAAGCTATCACAAAAGAGTGAAATGAGAAAATTAAATGTTCGTCTTAACTTTTGACATAGCTAAAGTTGATTTTCGGAATTCAAGGGATTTAAATAAATCTTCGAAATCTTTATAAGATTTGATTCTCCGGTAATTAAGGAATTTTGGAATTTTCTTTGATTAAATGCGGTAAATTGCCTTGATTGCTGTGTCTGGAATTTCGCTATAAATTAGCTTTTTCCGTTTCATTATCTTCACCACTTATATACTTTCTTTCTCAATTCATACTTCCAAAAGATTTGTTAATATGCTCAATCCAGTTCTTGTTCTTGACCTTATATTGGTTATCGCCACAATCATCCTTCTTTTTCAACTCCCACCAGAGGAGTCTGTTTACTTCTACTATGCTCTAGGGATTATAGTGTTTATTATTCTCCCGTGTCTTTATATTGCTGATATACACGATTTGTAATTTATGTGTTGTTGTCGGGCTTTATATTTTCCCTTATATGTCGGAGCTTCATGCTTTTGTAAAGCAAGTAATGGTCCAGAATTCGTAGGTATGAAGTTTCGAATGATCATAATATACAAAGCAGAAAGGAAAGGTAATAGCACGATTTGATTTGTCAAATTACCAGAATATCCGAAAAAGACCGAATCATCAAGAAAAATATTTTCTTGATATGTTTAGAGGTTAAATATAATGAAAGAGTTATGTAACATGGCAAATGATGATTATAAAGTCTATGAATCATCATCTTCCATTAAAAATTTAGCATGACTTACTATAATATAATCAAGTTGGCCTGACGTCATTATATTATACTAACTCATGCTTCAATTCCCAACACTACTTCAAATCATTCAAAATTTAAACTTGAATTCTACAGAATATAGAAACTAAAACAGTTTCCTTTATGATGTAATAAATATATCGCAAAGAGATAATTAATTGCGGACAAGAATCGTTATGAATATATCTTCAGAAATATCGAAGATACTTATAACGAAAGATACGATGATATCTTAGAATTTCTAAGATCGATGAATAATGAAGAAAATTCTTCCGTAAGGTTTTAGAATGCGTAAAAAGATCTTCTGTGATTTCTATTGAATCATCTAGATTCTTTGGGTATAGGTTTAATCTTTGTGATTTATCTACAGCTTCATTCATGTTTTGCTCAATCCGTTTTTCAACACCAGATTTTCTTTCGAGCTTTCCAACACACAATTCTTTATTATCAAGCTTCTGGTCATTAAGACTATCTACAGCTTTTGCTGCTTCATCAGCATTATTAAGGTTAATGAATCTGAGTCATTGGTTATCAATCCGAATTATTTTCAAGAATTTGGAGTTGAAGTGTTTATGCGTAGGGTGTATCCATCAATGGATCTAATGGTTGACGAATAGACGTTGTTGATTTCAAAAGTAACGAATGATAATTTCGATGGTTTGATGTGATAATTCATCGCACAATATGAATGAATATAATTCGGGAATGTAGTGATCTTTAGGAAGATAACACCTGTTGAAGCCTTACTTGGATTCTGATATGCCAAAATTAGAATATGTAATTGAATTTGTATGAAAATGGTTGTTCTTCAGTGAACAGATACATATATCTGTGGATGTAAGTAGAATAGTTAATGACTATTGAATCAGAATTGAAGAATGTACAATGTAACATATTAATGTGAGATATAAATATTTCTCGGGTATTACCAACCCGTTAAAATATTTTCACAATTTACAGTTTGTACAAAAGAGTTTTAATTACAATCTTTATGAAGATATATGTTCATATATATATTCTTCAGATATAATATAGATTTAATGAGTTAATATTAAATTAAGCTCATTTAATTTACGGTTGGAACGAGAATAAATAATCTTCAAAACTTTAAAGATTACATAATCATCGCGGAATATTTCTCTAATGAAGTTATGAATCAATACTTCATCGTTCATTGTTATTGATATACCTCGGTAAATGATGTTGATGCTCGTGGAATCCTTGTGAAATTCACAAGGCACGAATAATGTTTTCTAGAAAGTTTCGAGTACATTGAAAATGGAAGTGTAAAATCAAATATGTATTTGAATAATACACTTGGTTTATTATGAAATGGAGTTTATTGTGCTGAAGCAGTGATTAACGATTGTTAAGTCATTAACGAAAGGTGTACATCATAGCATAATAGTGATATGAATTAACCAAGTAGTTACATACTAGTTAAGATTCACACGTAATAGCTTAGTACGAAAATATTTATTATTGTTCCAAATCATATATATATATATATATATATATATATATATATATATATATATATATATATATATATATATATATATATATATATATGTATATAGTATACATATATAATTCTTCAGGAAGAATGAGTCAATACATCTTAACTCATTATTACTAATATTCCTTGATGGCTGTGATGTTGATGTTTGAGGTACCAAGTGTGATGTCGAGGCGTGGGATGCGGATGTTGGTGGTGGTGATACTAGTGCTGTTGGTGGTGATGCTGATGGTGTTTATAGTGCTTGCGGTGTTGGTGATGTTGGCGGTACTGATGGTGGTGTTACTGGTGATGTCAGTGCTGGTGATGCTGCTGGTGCTCGTAGGTTTTGCTAATATTCTCCAAAGCCGCTACTCGAGCGCGAAGCTCGTTGACTTCTTCCATCATTTCAGGATGATTGGCGGTTCGGACAAGAGGATGAATAAGATCTAGAATCTTCGATATTATATAATCGTGACGGGATACCCCGGAAAGAAGAGAGAAAATGGTGTTCCGAACTAGTTCGCCGGTAAGTGCTTCAGGCTCTTCACCAAGTGGTGAATTCGGTTGGTGGAAGGGATCTCCTTCTTCTCGCCTCCATTGATTGAGTCGGCTACGAACCCATCCCCAATTCATCCAGAATAGATGATGGCTGATTGGTTCGTTTGTTCCTGTTACGCTGCCATTGGAGCTCGAGGAGTTCGAGGAATCCATATTATGTGTTTGGAATAGGGTTTGATATGAAATGGGTGTTGGATACTGAATGATATATTCGTCTCCTTTAATACGTATATATAGCAAAAAGATTTCCGTAATTTACGGAGGAAATTTAGGAAAAGTGTTATACAAAGTCTAGTGGGATAGATATGATAATATATGATTTGTTTATACTCCATTTATGCAATAATTGCAGTATGACGTGTCGAGATAAAAAATGATAAGTATATAATCAGATAAACTTTCGATTAAAGACTTTCAATTCGTAATGGCCTATTCAGGTCTAGGGGCTTGAGCTATAGGATCCTTTAAATCGGTAATCCAAACCCTTCCATTCTAGAGTTTCGTAGACGCCATCCGTCAAGAAAGTTCAATAATCAAAATAACAAGAAAGCAAAGATTTTGAAAGTAATGAATATGAATAGTAGAGATTTCAAGAATCATGTATAACATTTCATGTAATACATATGTAATACACAAAACCATGATAGATGACAAAGGAATGTCGAGAATTTCAGAAATCATGGTGTCGCATTTAAATGTGGTGGCGGAATTGGATAGTACTTAGGAGAGTGAGCAGAGTTTTTAGATTGGCTTGGCATTCTAAGGAAGATTAAAGAATTTAATAAGCATAGTTTCTAAGGTATAGTGTAGCATTTAACAATTAAAAGCAACAATTAAAGGCACTATAGTCAAGGAAAGTTGTAGTCCTACATTGCTAAGGTACCTAATTGTATAAGGCACACTTAAAATGCAATCCTGGTTCTCTACAACAAAACTGCTCTGATACCAATCCGTCACACCCCCAAATAGGGCCCGGGGTATTTGTGACTAATTATATCAAATCACAGTTGTATAAACGAGAACGACTCTATATGAGACGTTTTATTGAGTTTTGCAGCGGAAGATAAATAGATTACATTGTATTTAGAGCATTAAGTGTTTTTAAATGAATTGGTAAGTAATGCATGAAGTCTCCAAGCATGACAAGAAATCATCATCAAAGCAGCAGATATACAGCGGAAGCAGTATTTAAGTACTTGAGAATAAACATGCTTAAAAAGTCAACACGAGGTTGTGTGAGTTCATAGGTTTGTCATAAATCAATAATTCAGTATAACATTAGACCACAAGATTTCAGTTTAAAGTTGATTGATACCAACTATATCAATCGAAAGAGTTGCTGTTTGTAATATCGCGACTAAACAAAAGTTACCCCATCACACCTTGTACTGTCAGTGTCGTTGAAACATTATTATGTATCCAAAGACCAACGGTCAAATGGACAGAGACGTTACTCTCAATAGCGCTATTCATAATAACTAAGTTTGCATCTGATAAGGCTAAAAAGGAACATATATTTCATAGCAATATCCCTCCTAAATAATAGGTTTTCATATGTAATTGTATTATATTTTCATTGTAATTGTTTAAATAAATAAGTGCGAAGACAAAAGGCGAAAACGAAGATTTGAAGACACAAACGTCCAAAAAGCTCAAATGTTCAAGATACAATTCAAAAGGTTCAATTTATTGATGAAAAGCGTCTAAAAATGACAAGAGTACAAGTTACAAAACGCAAAGTACAAGATATTAAATTGTACGCATGGACGTTCGAAAATCCGGAACCGGGAAATGAGTCAACTATCAAAGCCCGACGCAACGGACCAAAAATTACAAGTCAACTATGCACAAGAATATAATATAATATTTAAATAATTATATAAATTATTTATATATTATATATTTAAAAATTATGTCGACAAGCTATGAGACAAATGATCCTGAGCTGGATTTTCAAACTCCGCGACTCGCGGAGTTTGAAGGCTAAAAACTCCACGACTCGCGGAGCTGTCAAAAATCAAAACTCCTATAAAAGCTCACGAATTCTGCGAGTAAAAAAATATAATAATAATAATACTCCTATGTAATAATAATAAATATATATATGGGAATGTTGAAAACAAGGCTAAGGAAACTCTTTTTGATATCCAAAATCAATTAAATCAATACTCTCAAATGAGTGTTGATGACAATTCATTCGGTCAATCTTGGATCACGAATGACGAAACAATAACTGGTTGTGAAATCTGTGGAGATTATCACTCAACATGGGAATGTTATTATTACGTTCCTATGAAAAATTACGCACCCACGGAACCTGAATGGAATGATTATGAAGAATACAATTCAAATTGGGATTATTCCCAAGAATATATCCAAACTCAACAACCAGTAGACGAGGAAAATTACGTGTCTGAAAATTTATTAGACAATATGAAAATCAAACTCGAAGAACTCAATGCTCAAAATGAACAAATGAGAGAGTTTGTAAACCGGCAAGCTGAAACTCTATCAGACTACACACCTGTTGATCTGAGGAGTCGTGTGCAAGAAAATCTCATATCATCGAATTTTGATGAATTCGAGAGCTCCGAAATCACCAACTATCCCGATGATACTTTTTATTCAGTCTTACCAATTTCACAACATATCGACACATTAGCCTCTGCCGACGAAATCATCGATCCATCAATGGATAAAGAATCAATGGATAAAGAAGAAGTAAGGGTAACAAATTGGTACTCTTGGGAATACAATAACGTTGAAAATTTTACCCCCAAGGCCAAACCGAACCATTCCACAACCTTCCAACCCAATATTCTCAATAGACGAGTCATCCACCGGAAATGAACTACGAGCTGTAATAGATAATGACACCTCGAATTTCACCCAATTGGGTAATAGAGGTGAAAACTTTGACGTCGAGAATAAAAGGAAGGAAACGTTAGAAATTGTCCACCCTATAATATGTATGTCGGTGTATATCGATCCATTTGACCAAGAACCAGAAAAGAGACATATCCATTTACTAAAAGCTACACTTAAAAAAGAATTAAGTAGTGACGATCGGGTGAGTCTAAACTTTAAACCCATTGATATATTCTACACCACCCGAGATGTAAATAACTGGCTCACTACTCTAATTCGTGGAACTTATTCTACCGACTTCACATGTCGTCAGCTAAGTGTGGGGAAGTTTAACCCCACTTAATGTTAAATTAGGGGTTCGGGTTAGTGCATAACTCGTTAACAAAAATGCATGATAAGTTAGGATAAAAGACGTTTTTTCAAATATTAGTAAACAGTTCAGAAAAGCAACCGTTTTTGAAGAAAAACATGTGTGATAAAACAAAAAGGAATGAACGATGAGGTGCACCATCTATCATCCTGCAATTTTATGGTATCTTTAACTACTTTCTACACTAATCACCATCATGAATTTATAATTAGAGTCTGATTTCATGCAAATGAGGGCATTGCATGATCTTAAGTGTGGGAAAAGGTTATAAATTCTCTCGGATCTATTCTTGGCTTATTTTCTAAATTTTGTGAAAATTTAAAAAAAAAAATAAAAAAATTTCAACTAAATGAATTCAAAATCATGTTTATACATATTTATGAACGGTGAAAACTAGGTGTTAATACCGAAATTATCGTTACCTCGGAAAGGACATAAATTGAGAAACACCCTAAAACGATTGAATTCATTTAAAATGGAATAAAGGAGAATAAAAAGGCAAAGAAAGAAACTAAGTGTGGGGAGAATGTACCAAGTTATTCAATTAAAAACTATATATCACATGTTTCTGTAAAGTTATTGCAGGTGCTTTTGTTTTGGACTAAATTAACTGTTTTACCCGATTTACTGTAATATATTTGAAAGAAAAGATGGATCTACACGATGAATCAATTCCATCATTAAAAGGAAGTAAAGTCTTCCGAAAAAGACACGCGCTTCTTGATTTAGGTCATGAAGTTGTCGTCCAGACCAGCTGTAGGTTGACGAAAAATCTAGAAAAGTCATCTCTAAAATCAGCAGGAAATCCACGGACCTCAGCATCAAACAGGGTCGCCAAGTGGTCAGATTTATCCTAACCATGAGAAGGATTTATCTCGTAAAATGGGGAGGGCGCCGTGCAAATTAGCTTCATAAGACTAATGAATCAGACCCCCAGAAAGGATAATCTCCTTAAAGATTAAAAATCAGCTTTTAAGCCTGATATTACTCAATCCTTAAGATTGACCTTAAAGATTGAGAATTACAAACTCATGGAATTCAATGATATCTAAACTCGAGCTTGAACGAGAAAATATTTTGATCAAAATTACAAACCGATTTGTT
Organism: Rutidosis leptorrhynchoides; assembly: GCF_046630445.1. NCBI lineage: Eukaryota > Viridiplantae > Streptophyta > Magnoliopsida > Asterales > Asteraceae > Rutidosis > Rutidosis leptorrhynchoides. Next base: position 141,539,934 of record NC_092338.1, read on the forward strand.
TTCTGAAAACCCTATTTTCAATGCGTTCATTACCATTGAACGTAAAATCCTAGGAATTCACCTGGAATTCATTAGGTCACCTGAACCAAATCGGGTGTCAACCGTAAGAATGGTGGTTGCATAGCATGGTCAAAGACAAGACCTTGTGCCAGACCGAAAAATCATAGGATGATCTTTACTATTGCTCCTACAAAGGATAGTAATAGCATCCGACACGTTTATAGACCATAATCAAAAGCATGTCACGGGACATTGCCTTAACAGTTGCTTGTTCATCACTTTCCTTTACAACCGGACGGTAGTTTGCCGAAAGGTAATATACGGGAAAAGTAAACTGGACGTGTTGCTTTCCTAATACAAGGTTAGCAAGTGGGTAACACAAAACCACAAGTGTTGAGCTAAAATTTTCAAATCTGAAACCCACACAACCCACAAAAATATTTTGCAAACACCGGTGAAGGGTTATTCCGGAAAACTTATCTAGGGTAAAAGCTAGATTGAATTTTCAAAAGATCAAATATTTTCATAAAGATCCAATTTCCTTAAGGATCTACATTTTCATAGTCATGTGGGACTGTAAACCGCCTTTCAAATGTGCACTTTGCTTTGGAAACTGAAAGTAAATCGGCTATTTGATTGCAAGTGTCGTTGACCTAAACCCGAGGCAACTGTGGATGACACACCTACCTTTAACCATGGTTCTATCGTTACTATCATTGTTTATACCACCATATCAAAATCACTGATGTACAAAGTGTGATGAATAAAAAAGTGATTCATGTATGTTTTTATTTCAAGTTCTGTATTGCTTGAGGACAAGCAACGCTCAAGTGTGGGGATATTTGATAAGGCTAAAAAGGAACATATATTTCATAGCAATATCCCTCCTAAATAATAGGTTTTCATATGTAATTGTATTATATTTTCATTGTAATTGTTTAAATAAATAAGTGCGAAGACAAAAGGCGAAAACGAAGATTTGAAGACACAAACGTCCAAAAAGCTCAAATGTTCAAGATACAATTCAAAAGGTTCAATTTATTGATGAAAAGCGTCTAAAAATGACAAGAGTACAAGTTACAAAACGCAAAGTACAAGATATTAAATTGTACGCAAGGACGTTCGAAAATTCAGAACCGGGACATGAGTCAACTATCAAAGCCCGACGCAACGGACCAAAAATTACAAGTCAACTATGCACAAGAATATAATATAATATTTAAATAATTATATAAATTATTTATATATTATATATTTAAAAATTATGTCGACAAGCTATGAGACAAATGATCCTGAGCTGGATTTTCAAACTCCGCGACTCGCGGAGTTTGAAGGCTAAAAACTCCACGACTCGCGGAGCTGTCAAAAATCAAAACTCCTATAAAAGCTCACGAATTCTGCGAGTAAAAAAATATAATAATAATAATACTCCTATGTAATAATAATAAATATATATATATATATATATATATATATATATATTACATATATATATAGTATAGTATAGTTTTATATTAGATTAGTTTTGGGTTATGCGAAGGTTATTTTACGGGTTTTAAAGTCGGAGCTCTGTCCGTGTAACACTACGCGATAAATAATCAATGTAAGCTATGTTCAACCTTTTTACATTAATGTCTCGTAGCTAAGTTATTATTATGCTTATTTAAAACGAAGTAATCATGATGTTGGGCTAATTACTAAAATTGGGTAATTGGGCTTTGTACCATAATTGGGGTTTAGGCAAAAGAACGACACTTGTGGAAATTAGGCTATGAGCTATTAATGGGCTTTATATTTGTTTAACTAAATGATAGTTTGTTAATGTTAATATAAAGATTTACAATTGGGCGTCCCTATAAATTACCATATACACTCAATCGGACACGATGGGCGGGGTATTTATATGTACGAATAATCGTTCATTTAACCGGACACGGGAATGGATTAATAGCCACTAGAATAATTAAAACAGGGGTGAAATTATGTACAAAGGACACTTGGTATAATTGATAACAAAATATTAAAACCTTGGGTTACACTCAGTCGACATCCTGGTGTAATTATTAAACAAAGTATTAAAATCTTGTTACAGTTTAAGTCCCCAATTAGTTGGAATATTTAACTTCGGGCATAAGGTTAAATTTGCCGAGCATTTTATAATTATGATCGATGAACTATTGTGGACAAAAACCAGATAGGTTTCAAATACATCCAGGACAAAGGACAATTAACCCAGGACAATAAATTAAAATCAAAACGTCAAACATCATGATTACGGAAGTTTAAATAAGCATAATATATTTTATTTCATTTTTCCTCGTACTTTTAGTTATTGTCATTTTAATTATTGTTATTTATTTTATATTGTTATTTAAATATCGTCATTTACTATACGATTCGCTTAAAACATAAATCGACAAACCGGTCATTAAACGGTAAACCCCCTTTTATATATTATTATATATAATTATATATATTTTATACAAATATAGTTGTTTAAAAATATAGTGTGCAATAAGCCCGCTCCCTGTGGAACGAACCGGACTTACTAAAAACTATACTACTCTACGATTAGGTACACTGCCTATAGTGTTGTAGCGAGGTTTAGGTATATCCCATTTGTAAATAAATAATTAAAACTTGTGTAATTTGTAACGTATTTCGTAGTAAAAATATAGTACTATTTCGTACCCCCACGCTACCACCACATCAGCATCTTATATCTCAGCAATTAACGATATTACGGCAGAGATTTAGCATGACAAAGCACGTATATAGCATAAAAGTTTGAGTACTTGTGTCTAACGTGTAAAACAGTTATAAAAATAGTGCATGTATTCTCAGCCCAAAAATATAGATAAAAAGGGAGCAAATGAACTCACGATACGATACGATAGTTTGTAGTAATTATGCGTATGATGGCACTGAACAAGTGTAGTATTAACCTCGGATTCACGAACCTATATCAAGTTTATATATTAAAATCTATAATTGTAATTGAACAATTATATTATTAATGGTGTAATTGTTATTTCAATAAATTATATGTCTTATTAACCTATTTTAATTAAGTAATTTATTGATAATTGATATATATAATAAGCATAATACATATCACTTAATACTTATTTAATAAAATAATAATAATAGTAAATAATAATAACAATAAAGATAATACTATTAGTAATACAAATAATGATAATATTAATAATAATGTTAAACATAATAATTTTAATGTTATTAATAATGATGTTTATAAAAATAATTATAATGATAATAATAACAATAATAATAATAATAATGATAGTAATAATAATAAAATAAAAGTTTTAATATTATTGTTAAGATAAAAATGTTAGTTTTAATAATAAAAATACTTTTAATAATAAGGTTAATCATATTGGTAATAATAATGATAACATTAATAATAATACTTATATTAATGGTAATAAATAATGATGATAATTTTAATAAAGATAATAATAACAAAATAATATTTTTATTAAAAATGTTAATTTAGATGATAAAACTAATTTTAATAAAATGATAGATTTAAAAGTAGTAATAATAATAATAATAAGAATAAGAATACGAATAAGAATAAGAATAAGAATAATGATAATAATAATAAAAATGAAAACTACCTTATAGGCTTTTTCTAAAATAATATGCCCCGAACCGGGCTCGAAACCGAGACCTCTCGCTCACCCATAAACAACCCACACCACTCCTCCATTTCATGTTTTCTGATTTAATACCCCCCCCCCCCCCCCCAAATATATAACCCGTAATGTTTTATCATCTTTTCCTTCTTCTTCTTGAATCTCAATTACCCAAAAATTATAACAGAAATTTATGGTTCTTTTTGGTTTTGAAATTAAAATAGAATTGATGTTTTCTTGTGATCAACAAACCAGAAAAAGAAATAGAAAAATTAAACAGCAGCAGTAGCTGGTTCAAAAAAAAAAAAAAAAAATTAACTCAATTATTGATTATGAATTCTAGACTATTTTAGATTATGATTACAACACGAAATTTATTTTAAATCATTCCTTTAATCTTTTTCAATCCTCAATTTAATCTGAAACATCAAAACGAATACGAATTTCTCGATGAACACAACAGTTGACTTTTGAAAAACTAACTTTGACTCTCAAATCCGAAATCAATAGAAGGAATTGGAAGCTAAGATTTTGCAGTTTGTTTGAACTAAAGATTCCTAACACACCTGCATTTAAGGATTTTGAAATGGATTCGAAATCAAGCTTTTCAAAAAAATAAAACTCGAGCAGAGCAAGAGACTGTTTTGAAAAAAAAATAAAATAAATAAATAAATGATTCAGTTTAAGTGAAGTAATTACAATTGATAATTGATAAAGATGATGGAGAATTCGATTGGGTTTTTATAATTAAACTGGGATGATTGATTACTATGGATGTCGACTTGATTATTCACTCAGGAACCGATAATTTAAAAAGTATTAAAAAATAATGGGAAGCAGATATGAATCACGATCAATTAAAAATTTGATATACCTAATAATACCTAATCTACTTTTTATAAAATAACAGATCATAACAAAAAAAATGGCGACCTAATACCTACTTGATCCATTTACTATTGATTTAATATTTATATTTAATTAATAATAATAATAATATTAATAATAATAATCAATAAATATAAATATATTTAAAACAATAATAATACTTTTAATATTAATAATATTAATAATAATAATACTATTAATAACAAGATAATAATATTTATTAATACTAATGTTAATAATGATAATAATATTAATATGACAATATTAATAATAAAAATGTAAATTTTAATTATAATTAATAATAATGATAATAATCATTCTAAAATGTTAATAGTACTATTAATAATAATAGTAATAAGTTATATTAATAGTAATGATACTTATATTAATCTTATCACTTTTAGTAAAAGTGATAATACTAATAATATTAATGATAATAATAATTATTAACAATAATAATATTAATAATATTGAGAGTAATAATATTTGTAAATGATGATAAATAATAATAATAATATTAATATAAAAATTAATATTAATACATAATTATTTACAAATAGTGGTTCGTGAATCGTTGGAATCAGTTCGAAGTTAAATGAGATTGTGTTTAAATTTTGTCGGAAATTTCTGGGTTATCACACCTGCAAACCAAGAAAAACTCTCGTATCCGAAAAACCCATACATGTCCATCGCATTAGTACCAATCACCGATCGGGAAGACAATACGACCCCGAGAGAAACCCTAACAAACATTCTTTTTGCGATGTCAACCAAGTCAACAACGCTGGCAACGGCACCAAAACCACCCGAATAGACTCAGCGACGACTAAATGAAATGAATGAACCAGGCGAGCAACATCTAACAGAACAAAACCCAAAATCGCACCATAAAGGAAACAGTTATCTCCGCCAATTTTATGAGAACATTTACAAACCTGCTAATCTGATAGTCAAAACAACAGCCAGCATTCGCCGGTACCCGCCGGCAAAACCAACAGCCAACAGCAACCACCAGCCGCCACAATAACAGCCAGCTGCAACCAACCACATGTATCACCGTCGACTGCCGACTATTACTAGCTGCCGCAAACTGACTTCAGCAGCCACTAGTGACCGCCAGGAAGCCACCAATAACACATGCAGCAGCTGCCGCTAACCACAAAGTGTAGTCACCAGCAGCCACCTCGAACCGCCAACGACCACTAGCATCCAACCAGGGCCGCCAATAGTCACCAACGGCCCAAGGTAGCCGTCGGCTGCCAACAAACTGCCGGGGTTTCAACACAAATCACACAACAACCACCAAACTCGCGGATCTAAGCCTACAACCACCAAACCAAAATCCAACCTAAATGGGAATAGAGCTCCTGCCGGAACTTGCCGCCTACACCCACCCAGGATAACGAATCCTCAATCAGGTACAATAGTCAAAGAAAGACATGTCGATAACTACCTCAATCGTACGTAAAAGAAGGATCGAGTCTAAACAACTTTAAACCAAAACTAATTTACAGATCCCGTGCCGAAACACACGGAATCGCCGCCTGTATGCGTTTCTCAGACTGGAGAAGCAGAGGATGGTGGTGATTGAACTTATTTCAACAGATTGCTTAAAAAACCGAACCACCGGCGAGATGCCGGTGGTCGGAGATGGCAGCAACAAGTTCTAGAACGTGAAAGAAAAGAACTCGGATGAAGATAATGGTGATGACGGCGGCTTAGGCAGTCGGAGAGGAAGAGGAGGTGTGTTCAAGATTAGATCTACACGAATCCCAAGTTAGAGAGCATTTTTTTAGATAGAGAAAAAATATACTCCCTCCATCCCATATTGATAGTCTGCTATTCTATTTTAGGCTGTTCCAAATTAATAATCCATTTTCATATATAGATAAGAATAATAAGGTAAGTTCTATTATGCTCTTAACGTATGCGGATAGGATTAAGCAAACAGAAAATACAGTACTTTTATGACATTTCCTTAAATCAGTGGGAAGTTGGAGATGAAGTTGTTGAAGATGACTAAATAAGGAGCTGCTCTCGATGTGAGATCAGCAGCAAAAGTTGATTAAATGTCACCGGAGAAAAAAGTAGATCGAATTAACTAGTTAGGCAAGGCTAGCAACACTAATTAAGAAACTTTGAGGATCGTCAAGCTATCATATTGTTATTTGCTGCGTAGATATTTTTTTTTTTTCTCTTTTTCGCCGCATAGATAGGCCGCAGGAGGAATGAATACGAGTCAATACTTCTACATCTAGTCTACTACATACTATGAAAATGTCACTTCCATGACATCACTTTTTAATTTTTACCTTAGGTTAAAAAAATAAGGAGGACACATGTCACTTTTGTAGACCTTCATGCTTACATCATCTATTTTATTAACTTTTAAATTAATTTAATATAAAAAAAACTAAAACACCTTTAATTACATAATTTTTTTAATTATTTATTAAAAAAAACAAAAAAAAGGAACTTAAAAAAAACGGTGTAATAGATATGTTGCCTCTAACACAAAATCTATCCAAGCTCGCGTGCATATCTTTTACAGACTCTTTCTCTCAGCTCTTTCTTTTCCCAAATCTAATAAAAACCCTAAATCTTTCAATTTCAAGAAACAAGAATTCAAATATACACAAAGATCCAGGTTTTGTGATTGATTCAAAAACACGCGTTTTTGGTCTCTGGCTTTCAAATTTACAAGCATAGCAACCTAAACACTCTGCCATAGCAAAAGTTCCATCTACAACCACCATCACCGCCATCATCTGCAGCCGCCACCAGCACCGCCATCTTCTACAGCTGCCACCACAACCGCTGCTTCCATCTACAGCGACGAGATGGTGTGGCTACCTAAACTCTGGCGAGTTATCAACTCTGTTGTTGTGACCTTCAAAATCTCCAGCCCCAATCCACCATGTAAGGCCATCACAATCACCTCTTATTTTATTTTTCTTTTCTTGGTTTGGGATTCTAGATTTGATTTTCTATGATTTATTTCCCTACGCTTGCATCGATTTAATTTTTTATTTAATTTTTTTTTTTTTTGGGTTTTTGAATTGATGTTTGTAAATCTAAGTTTAAAAGAGTTAATTGGAACTTGAAGTCTTAAAATTAGTTGTTACCGAGTATTATTAAAGATACAGAGAGATGACAACAACTTAATACGAGTAATACGAGATAGCAATACTGTTACATAACTACTGGAGGTATGGGGTTTTTATATTATTGTTGGTTATATGATATGATAATATATGTATACTAATTTACTAAATATTTGAGGTAACAAATCAGAATGGCGTATGAACTTTTTGATTTAAACTTGAACTTGAACTTAATCTTAATCTTAATATTTATATTTTATATTATATATTTATCTTCATATATGTAAAAAACAGAAGTATTATATATAGAAATTCTGCTATGCAGTCACTGGCTTGAGGTATAGAGGTGTAGCTGCAGGTCTACCACACGTGAACTTTTCTTCTGTTTAACTTAATGTGAAATACTTGCTGTTTCAGGTTCTGGGAGCAGCTTCTATGGCTACCCAAACAGGGAAGCATCCATGTTAGCTTAAAGTACACTATAGGTATGATGAACAATTTCATGCACTATCTATATCTAAGTCTTTTGCATGAAGTTATGAGATTCACTCTAAAGTAAAAGGGAAGTCGTTCCTCCGCCACGAATAAAAATCGATTCTCCACTATACGTGTAAAAATTTCAGTGGAAGCATCTTTCTTAATAAACTCTAATGAAAAACTGTTTCTAAGAAGTAATGGCAATGAAATTATTGTTATGTGCTAATAAAATGACTCTATTTGGTTCAACTTTTTAAATTTTGATTATAAAAGTAAACTAATTTAATTGGAATGTTTTGCTGCATTCATGTACTTGTTACAACCTATTTAATATTTGTTGATGAGAACTTATTTGATGTTTGCAAGTTGAAGGCATTCAAAGGTTGACTGCTACAATAATTGATGCTAAACTGATGATGATTCTCTTTCAAAAGAAAAAGTAACAAAAGTGATCATATGAAATTAGGTGGAAGTGGTCATCTGAACTTGGGTGGAAGTGGTTCTTAGTCATTTGCAGGTATGCATAATGATATTTCGATAAATTTTTGTAGCAATTAAATGCAGTTGCACCATGTTAAAGTGAAATAGTGATTATGAAATTGCATATAAGGTGTTTGATTATGAAGTTGCACCATGTATTGAGTAACAATAACACATTATCCTTTGCTCTTAAAGTTGTTTATAGGTATTGTCTTCTATGCACAATGGATGTTTCAAGTAAGTACTGATTTACATAGCTTTGCGTTTATAGGGTGTCTGCATAGATGCTACTTTCGAGTGGGTCGATTTTATTAATGTTGATCTATATAGCAGTAATTTGTCTGTAGGGTTTGAAGTTATATTTTGTGGTTATTTCAAGTAGTTTATTTTTTTATTAGGTTGATAGGGTGATGGAATGGATTTGAGGAAGGTAACTGTTACTGAAAGTTGTTGATGCTCAAGTGTTCATGAAATTTTTCTTTATGGATTGAAGTTTTAAGTTTCATAGTAGCAACTAGCAAGCATTTGCTGCTGCTGCCATAAGCCCATAAATGTATATGTGGCAAGTAAAGGAGACAATTACGATTCCTGTATATCATAAGAAAATGACTTTGAAAAGGTATGTTGTATTTTCTTACCCATTTTCGCATATATTTGTTATTATAATATGTATGGATGGTGTTCGATGTAGTTGAGTTATTATATATTTACTGTTCACATAGAGTATTGTGTTAGGGTTTTAGTGAGTTATTTTGAATAATTTTAATGTTAATGTTACGTGTGCTATGCCATTCTTAAGTAGTTACATATGCCTCTTCTATAAGACTATACCATATTTAAGAATTTGTCTATGTGGAAAAATGGGTGGGTCGTTGTCATAGTTTTTAATGGTAATCACGAATTGCATTCTGGGTTCTACTTCCAATGTCGTTAAATTCGTTAACCGATTTAGTATTTTTACAGGCTAACTTAGTTATGTTCATGTTTTAGTAACAAAAATTCTGTCACGTATATCAAATTACATTTATCTACTGCACATTTCTTAAACTTTTCTTCAATAAATTATTTCTTAATAAAGGTTTTTTTATTATTTTTTTCTTAATAATATACGAGTAATAGAGTATTTAAAGCAGGCAAGTAATGTCATTTCACTTTGAAGTTTTTATTAGATGGTAGGGTGATAAAGTTTGAAATGAGTTTTCATTTTAGTCTTTCTACTACTTATCGAATATCGATTATGCTTCCTAAAAAATGTCATATGAAACAGTTTCCGATGATGCAGGTGCATAATGGGTGAAGATATGACAAAATGAAGTCCCTACAAGGGATGAGTCTAATTGAAAAGAAGCTCAAACATTAGAGGTAAGTTACTTTTACCGGTTTAAAAAACACGTCTTTAAATGAATATCTAATATCTAAATACTTAATTAGATTCAGTAGAGTATTTAATGTTAATTTTCATTAAAGAGCATTGACAAAAATTGTAGGGACTGAATATCATATATGGTAGAATTATCATGTGAAGTGATGTAGGTTTTGTGTAGCCATTTCAGTGATAATGGTTGTGTTTTTTGTGCTCCACCTTTACTAGAAATATGTGTTTTCAAGTCTATTAATGTAGAAATATAGGTTAAATATATTTCTATGAATTTACAGACCAATGTAAATTTTATTTTCTCATAATCAGTGGAATTTGACTAATGCTTTGCTGCTATGAATTAGATCCTATTACAAAATCAACAATGGGGTAGTTGACTTGGTGTTTGAAGTGCTTTTAATTTTTGACATGGGCTTTTTAAGTGCTTTCAATTTTTGACCCATTTGAGATTTTACATATGGTACGAAACCCAACAAGTTTGGCTTGAACTGATCCAAATGATATATTTAGTTTGGGTCTAAACAAGTTTATTATATTTTGTCCTTTATCATATTAGCTTTTTTTGCTTTAAGGTCTAACCTTTAATGATGACTCTGTTTTAGGTAATGCACATAATCCATTGCAAACAAACTAAAATACACCATCAGAATCAATTGCTTGGAATATGCATGGGTTGACATATATTTGTACATATATGCATGATGTAAAGCAAGTACTGATCAAATGTCTTCATTAAGTTTTGATCTTTACCGTAATATTCTTTGAAGAGTTTGTCACATCGACTGCGGGTAACCTCTATAGATTAATTTTTAATGATAATGTTCATTCTCTTATTAAAATTCTTCAATTAGTCTTTTCTTAGTATTGTGGTTTTTGGTTATTGCAGTTGATTTAGTTTGGATACACACAGAAGATGTCAAAGGGAGATACTCAAGAATTATGTTGGTTTATCTACATGTTGATTATATAATGTATCATTACAATAAAATTTCTTTAAAAACCCGTGAATCCACGTGTCTTTCACAGGTTCTTCATCACAAGTTCTTTCACATAATAATCTTTTCATATTCTTCTTCATATTTCATAATAATCTTTTCATCTTTCATTAAGCTTCATCACAGGTTCTTAGACTATAAAACGAATATATTTATATAATAATAATATGGTTATCGAAAGTGTATTTTATTATACCATGTGTGTTCTGATATGTCATTTCAACGGTTGACTTTCATACCATAGATTCAACTAAGTTTTCAGTTTGTCTTTAATTTACTTAAATTCTGAAATTTTATTGCATTTGCAGCAAGAACCACAACATCTTTACCGAAGTCTAACTCATGATAGTTGACGGATGAAGCTTTTAAGATGTGGTGCCTATCTTTTACACTGAAGCAAAAGGTTTGTTTTATGTTATCATTAAACTGACATGACAATTTGTTAAGACATGTAGATTTCTTCATTTTCAAATTTGAGCTATGTTTTGAGATGAATTTGTATCGAATTGATGAGATTTTGCTATATAAGTAGTATTAATAAATACTGTAATAAATAAAAAAATTGCATAAACATGAAGTCTTACTCATTTTTATAAATGAGTAAACTTAAAAAGTCAACACAATCCTTTAATTTTTTTTATTATTGTATAATGCAGTTTTGTGATGATCTAGATTTTGGCTCAGGCGATTTAAACTTCATGAAAATTGTGTGTGTTTTTTCTATAATCTGTATATTTTTACTTTTCCTAAAAAAAATCTGTATATTTTTATGTGTTAATAACTGAATGTTAACTTTGTTATTATGGCCTTATGGTTTATTGGTAATTTGTTAAAAATATGTTGGTTTACATCATACGTTTGTTTAAAGTTTTTGGTTTATTGATAGTACTTCTTTATTGATAGTATTTCTTTAAATATTTATCATTCAATAATTTTTTCTTAAAAATCCCGTGATTCCACAGGCCTCTGCACTTGTATATCTTTGTAATTCCAATTCCTAAACAAATGGGGACCCCATGTTAACAGAAAGTGGAGTACAAAATACGGCACTAACTAAAACGACAAAGCAAAAAAAAGAAAACTACACCCTTATATGAGGATTAATTATTTCGCATGAATTTTTTTTTAATTCACTGAACAAGTTGATACACAAAGTTTCTCCAAATGGATTCATCATCATCTGAAATCATAAAAGAAATTCCCCACATGATTCGAGTATACAAAGATGGCCGATACGAAAAACTCAGCGGGACCAACACCGTTCCCGCCGGCCATGATCCGACCACCGGTGTTCAATCCAAAGACGTCGTTATCTCAACCGATACCCAAGTCTTCGTTAGGCTTTACATCCCCAAAACCAACTCAAAAAGGGTCCCACTTTTGATATATTTTCATGGTGGCGGTTTCATTATTGAAACAGCCGCCTCTCCGCTCTATCACAACTTCCTAAACCTCGTATCATCCGAATCAAACGTTGTCATAGTTTCGGTAGACTATCGGACGGTCCCGGATCATCCTATCCCCACGTGCTACCATGATTCATGGGATGCAATCAAGTGGGTCGCACAACATGCTAACGGGAATGGACCCGACCCATGGCTTAATGAATACCCGGACTACGAAAAAGTGTTTTTCGCCGGCGACAGTGCGGGTGGGAATATCGCTCATCATATGGCTATTCGGGTCGGGTCAGAACATTCGGGTATGAATCTTGCTGGGGTTATTTTACTACACCCTTATTTTTGGGGAATTGATCGAGTCGGGTCGGAAGCCCAACACCCGTGGATGCCAGGGATGGCTGATTTATGGAAGTTTGCCCACCCGGAAACAAGTGGATCAGATGATCCCTTGCTTAACCCGGATAAGGATCCGAAAGTTTCGGATTTTGGATGCTCCAGGGTATTGGTTTGTGTTGCTGAGCTGGATATATTGAAGGATAGGGGATATTTATATAAGGATATCTTGGGTAAAAATGGGTGGACTGGCGATGTTGAAATAATTGAAGATAAAGGGGTAAATCATGTGTTTTTCCTATACGACACATCTGCTGATATTGCTTGTTCTCTGCGCAAGAGAATGTGTACTTTCTTCAACAGCTAGGAAGGCCAGTCAAGCTTCAAGTTTTGGATCAAACAAGACATCTCCATCCATTTCACATTTATTATACGGAGTATATCGTAATTTGTAATAAGGAGTATTTTATAATAATATTATATGATTATATGATATGATGTAACTTTGAGGCATTTCATATTTTCATTAGTGAAACTACGAACCATTTCAATTACGACACTCCTGACGTAGATTGTAAAGAAAACTATTTGACTTGACGCCCTTACTTTGCTTTTTATTTATATACATATAAATTGTGGTAATGGTTGTCACCTCCTCATTCGTCAAAACGTTAACAGTACCCCAAAAACACTGCTGGAACCGTTTTCCAATACCCACCCGACCCATTTTCCCCCTTCCAGGTTCTTCACATCCATCTCTGTCTTTTTTATAATCCATCTCCATCTCTCTCACCCTTCTCTCTACATCACCGTTACCGCCATCGTAGCCGGAGTCAACACCATCGTCACCCTCCTCACCTTTTTACTACGAATTGTAGTCATCTACCAACCGCCAAAACCGACGTACGGCAAACCTTAAGGCACACCGAACAACACCGCTACATCCAGCGCCGTCTATGTCGTCGATGTTACCACCTTCTTTTCTACAGCTATCGTGTACCTCTCTAACACCGCCCACAATCTTTCCTCCGCCGCCATCGACGATTGATTCTGTCTCCGATTTACCGATTGTCGCCTGAACGGTGTTTATTGGAAGAGCCGATAAAAACTTCAACCTTTTTGTATGTCAAAAACGAAGGTTTACACCTTTTTTTTACCCTTACGTACGATTTATGCATCGAATTACGTTTTCGGTTTTTTGTTATAATCAACTGAAGGTTTGGAATAAAAGTTGGGAATTCTTCAGATAATTAGTTAACAAATCACCTCTTATTTTTTTTCTACATCGATATTCTTTGAAAATTTTGTTTTTTTGTCTTGGAATTATTATTGTTCGTTATGTTGCTCCGACTCTTCAGTTGGTTGGTTGATTTCTCAGGTAATTACGCTCTATGTTAGATACATTTAATCATTCTATTTGTTGTATGTTTGAGGTATACCGATGTATTGATTGAATGATGATTTTTTTTTTTGCTCACCAAGTGTTTGATTAAACGCTTGAATGAATATATGGAAGGTGCAGTAGGTTTGTTTGCTCAAAAGCCTCAAAGTGGTGGTGGTGGTTTTTTCTCATCGCTTTCTTCAAGTTAATCCAACTTCAAGAATCAAGTTAATGGGTAATACATATACTTTGATTTTTATTTATAATATAGTTGTTGCTGCTAGTTTAATGATGGTGCTAAACCTTTCTGGCTACTATAATTTTACTTTATCGATTAATGTTTGGCTGTGTTTAATTTGTGGATATTATTTTAGGAATCGGATCTGATTTGTTTGATATAATCATAATTATAATTATTATATGTTAAGTTATGTTGTGGTGATATATATAAGTTTAGATCCAATATGGGTTTTAAATAAATTGTTTTAAAACCTGATGATTTAATTAGGAGTATCATTTATGATGCTTAAATGGCTCAATTGAAGTCAAGCTAGATCCTTAGTTTGGTGAGAGTATGGCAGACTATTCTTGAACCGATCTCATGACATGAAACGTTTAAATACCAACGTACAATGTGCTTCTGTTGAGATAGAAAAAGTGTATTACAAATGCTAATTTTTTTTACCATAAAGTTCGTTGTTGATATATTTGGATTCATTTTGTGTTTAGCTTGCTTGGTTATGAGGGTCTATAGGTTATTAATCCCGATGGAGGGACAGAAGACGCTGAAGTTAAAGCTCAAAGAGGAAGATGGAAACAAGAGGTGCATTATCGTTTTTGTTAAATTAATCAATCTCATCCGTTTAAGTAATTATAATTTCAGTTATTTAATTTTTTGTTATTATTTACTTATGAAACCACTGACTATTTGAACCATGTGTTATTACAGGATCGAGACAGTCACTGGAAGATGATGCAAAAGTACATAGTTGCCAATATCACATCAAGGGTAACTTTACCTGTCCTCATTTTCGAGCCAATGACGATGTTGCAGAAAAAGGCAGAAGGATGTATTATATTACCTAATGTATTCATAACTCTGTGCAACTTAAATCGAAATATAGCTATCATTTTAGTCAAGTATAAGGTACGAGTTCTTTATATAATACAATAAGTTCTTTGTTTAATTGTGATGACTAAATAATTCATTTATTCACATTGGATGCGTTTCTTGAATTTTTTACGCATTCTTTGATTAGATTAACATATTGACACACTAATCCTTCATGGACTTATTTTATAGGGTTGGTCAAGAAGTGTTTTGTGTTAAATTGACTTTCTTAATATGGTAGTAACTTACCCCTCTACCAATTTCGCCACCTCTATTGGTTTGGTCATTTTGTGTTGCTGTTAAAAAATAACGTTTGATAAAAAGGCTAGACTATGAGTTTGATCACAACTATATCCATTGGCCTTTTGTGATGGGCTTATATTGAATTGATTACTAAATTTTGAATTGCTTATTAGGTGTTTGTTTTTGTTAAAAGACAATGAACAAGACACAAGTTTCATGGTTATGGTTAAGAGCAAAAGAATATTCAAGTGCCAACTGTCGGTTATATATCTTGGGAGCTGATGAACAGGGTTACAATGGTTTGATCTCATTAACATACATGAAGTGATGAGTTTGCAGCAGGTTCGATTCTGATGAAACGGATCAGAAACACAGATGATTAAAATGAAATTTTGAACATGAAGTCATATATATATATATATATATATATGAAATGCAAGTATTGTATACTATTGTACAAGTTATTGTAGTTGGATGATAATGTGTATATATTATAAGCATGCATTATAGTTTAAGGGATAGGAAGTTGTATGTATATGTAAATAAATATTGTACATATTGGGTTCATGTATAGGACTACCCGCGGCGAAGCGCGGTGACCACTCTACTAGTTTTTTTTTAATCAAAAGTGGGGTGATCTTATTACTGATCAATAAAATAAATATCTGTAAAAAGGGGTGTAAAAAGGGGAGTGTGAAATTCTTTTATGGTAAAAAATTCATTTATTTCAATTATTTTGCAAGAACAAGAAGAAAACAAAGAAAATAGAGGATCTGTTGAATTTCAAGTAGTAAGTTTCACCAACAAGATATGGAGGCTTACTTCACATTTGGAATTGCACAAAAAAGACTATTTATCTCAAAGAGGTTTGCGGAAAATTCTCAGAAAACGTCAACGGCTGCTGGCTTATTTGTCAAAAAAAAAAAAAAAAAATAGAGCACGTTATAAAGAATTAATAGGGCAGTTGGATATTCAAGAGAGAAAAACTCGTTAATTTGAAGAGTTAGTTTGAATTATTGGCTTAAAGTTTGGTGAAACTTTCAGCAATTCATGGAAGAATGAATCAGAAAAAACCTATGACTGTACCAGCTACAAGAAAAGACCTCATGATAGTCAATATGGGACCTCACCACCCATCAATGCATGGTGTTCTTCGACTCATTGTTACTTTAGATGGTGAAGATGTTATTGACTGTGAACTTAACTAAAGTCATTGATCTAATGAAAAAAACTCTCTACTCTTTATTTTAGTTACTTTATTTCATCTCATTAACTAATTCATTATGGGATTGATTATTTTCCATTTCAATCAAAACAATTTATTAGTAAAGTTTAGAAGATTATAGATTATAGATCTAAAATGAACTTTTTTTAATAAAAAAAAAAACGGATGTTTCTTACTAGTCTCATTCGAATTTTAAAATTGAATTTAGGTGTCAAGTTTTACTAAAAAAAAGACTCCCGTTTTTAGGCAAAAGTTTACAATCCTTTGAGGTATTTTATTACATGTAAATAAAGTATAGAATAGAAGATAGAAGAATAGATAGAATGTCGAAAATAAAGGTCTTCTAGGTTCTTTATTTTTTTTATTAAGTTTGATTTCTATCACACAGCAGATTCTAAAGATATAACTTTGAGATATAAACAACGAGAATTAAGAGTTCCAAACCAAAATTTTTTGGTTTTACGAATAGTGTATGGAATCAAATTTTTTTTATGTTATTTCAAGTCATTTTTGATCAAATTTTCACAGATATATCTAATCTTTTCTTATATTTCTTTTTTATGATTATGAAGAGAATCTTTTTTAGAGAAAAAAATAGATAATGAATAAGAAAAAATAATTGCTTTGCTTTTGAACAATAGATGTCTTTCACATCCAACTATAACAATGAGTAACTTCTTCATTTTTAAATGGCAGTTCCAAAAAAACGTACTTCGATATCAAAAAAGCGTATTCGTAAAAATATTTGGAAAAGGAAAGGATATTGGGCAGCGTTAAAAGCTTTGTCATTAGAGAAATCTCTTTCTACTGGGAATTCAAAAAGTTTTTTTGTACGACAAACAACTAAGTCCTAAAAGATTGGAATAATAAGAACGGATTTGACTCAAAAAATTGGATCCGTGATTATCTATATCTATTTTAATATATATATCTATATATCTACTACTAATTTAATATATATATCTATATCTACTACTAATCTATATCTATATTTGTTAATATACATAATATTAAATAATAATATAAACAATTGGCGACTCTTAATCTTATTCTTTTCTTATAAGATGTCTAAAAGAAAAATTCTTCTATTTTCTGTAATCTAAAGAAAAAATATTGTATTTTTTTAGTATATTTTCAATCAGATTTTGGTGGTGGGGAGTCTTATTTTCCCCATCGACCTTTACACTAATGAAATTTTTTTTTTATCTTTTTGGGGAAGGGTAGATATAAAATTTTTAGTGAAAATTAATGAATTGTTGAAATGATTTCATGTTAAAATTTTTGGATAACTTTCTTACTTCTTCATTTACATACTATATGGAATGCATTTATCATATATCTACAACTTTCAGTCCAATCAATAATCAATAAAAAAACTTCATTGTTGAGATATTATGTACAAGTATCAATTTGGAGTAGTCCAAAATAGACATATTTTAGATTCATTGATAAAATTACTTTTTTTTTATTTTATCAAATCTGATAATCCGATAAAGCAGAAATAATTAATAATAATAATGACAATCAAAGTCAAAAATGAAAAAAAATAAATCGCGAGAATTCTCTAGTTGCAAGAATTCTATTTTTGACTAATATAAACTACTTGAATCTTTACTAAAAAATCTTATTTTAGTGAATTGACTTATTCAATCTCGACGATTGAATATAAATAGGCTATTATGAGTTCGAGCAAGCCGCTATGGTGAAATCGGTAGACACGCTGCTCTTAGGAAGCAGTGCTAGAGCATCTCGGTTCGAGTCCGAGTGGCGGCATGCCATCTTCTAAAAGAGATCCAATACATCCTATAATAAAATAAAATTAAATAAAATTAAAATTCCCTATTTATATTATATTTATTATTATTAATTAAATTATTAATTTATATGGGGATTCCCTCCCCCTTTTTCATTTTTATGATATTTTCAACTTTAGAGCATATATTAACTCATATTTCCTTTTCTATTGTTTCAATTGTAATTACAATTCATTTGATAACCTTATTTGGTAATGAAATCATAACATATGATTCGTCAGAAAAGGGAATGATAGCTACTTTTTTATGTCTAACAGGATTATTGATCACCCATTGGATTTATTCGCTAAGTGATTTATATGAATCATTAATTTTTCTTTCATGGAGTTTCTCCCTTATTCATATAGTGCCTTATTTCAAAATAAGAAAAAATTATTTAATCACAATAACTGCTTCAAGTACTATTTTTACCCAAGGTTTTGTTACATCGGGTCTTTTAAATGAAATAAAGAAACCCACAATATTAGTACCCGCTCTACAATCTGAGTGGTTAATAATGCACGTAAGTATGATGATATTAAGCTATGCGGCTCTTCTTTGTGGATCATTATTATCAGTAGCACTTCTAGTCATTACATTTAGAAAGATTTTTTATAGTTCTAAAAGTCATAATTTATTAAAATTAAATGACTCATTTTCATTTGGTGAAATCCAATACAAGAATGAAAGAAACAATATTTTTTATGCTAAGAATTATTACAAGGCTCAATTAATTCAACAATTAGATTTTTGGAGTTATCGTGTGATTAGCCTAGGATTTATCTTTTTAACCATAGGTATTCTTTCAGGAGCAGTATGGGGCTAATGAAACATGGGGATCATATTGGAGTTGGGATCCAAAGGAAACTTGGGCCTTTATTACTTGGATCGTCTTTGCAATTTATTTGCATACTCGAACGAATAAAAATTTGCAGGGGGCAAATTCTGCAATTGTGGCGACTCTAGGCTTTCTTATAATTTGGATATGCTATTTTGGGGTCAATCTATTAGGAATAGGGCTACATAGTTATGGTTCATTTACCTTAACCTCTAGTTAACTTCAAGAAAATCCGAATATAAACAGAGTGCAATGCGGTGGATATAAAACACCTTTATATCAACCGGCCAGAACCATGTGAATCAAGTAGTGTAGTGATTCACGCGGTTCTTGCAAAGACCAAGGATTTTGGGTGAAAATTCAAATTCATATTTTGTTTTTACTTTATTTAAAATTTAAGAGAATAAAAATACTTCTTTTTTTTTTTCATTAGCCAATCGACTCTTAAAAATGATAGGATTTCTTTTTGTTTAACAAAACTATCTATAAAAATAATTAGATAGAATACCTTCAACCTTGTCAACTGATAGTGAAAGAATAAAATCAGGATACATACCAATACCTATTACAGGTAAAAAAAAATGGAGATGGAAACAAATAACTCGCGCGGTCCAGAATAAAAAACATAAGAGTTTTGAATATTAAATAACTTGTATCCATAGAACATCTAGCGTAACATAGATAATAAATAAATAGGAGTTCATATCATTCCAATTGACATTACAAAAGTGATGGCAATCTTGGGCATTAAAAGATATTTTTGGCTGGTAATTATTCCTAAAAAGACTAGAACTTCTGCAACAAAACCACTCATACCCGGTAATGCAAGCGAAGCCATGGAAAAGCTACTGAACATAGTAAATATTTTTGGCATGGGGATAGCTACTCCACCCATTTCGTCGAGATAAACAAGACGTATTCTATCATAACTCGTTCCTGCCAA
This sequence comes from Rutidosis leptorrhynchoides, assembly GCF_046630445.1. Taxonomy (NCBI): domain Eukaryota; kingdom Viridiplantae; phylum Streptophyta; class Magnoliopsida; order Asterales; family Asteraceae; genus Rutidosis; species Rutidosis leptorrhynchoides. The sequence continues at coordinate 141,560,185 of NC_092338.1, forward strand.
GAAAAAAAGTGCAGTACCAATAAAGCCATGAGAGATTATTTGTAAAATAGCTCCATTTAGTCCTGTATCGGTTATAGAAGCAATTCCTATAAGTATGAAACCCATATGAGATACGGAGGAATAGGCTATTCTTTTTTTTTTAAATTACGTTGGCCGGGGGATGTTGAAGCTGCATAGATTATTTGTATTGTGCCTACTATCACCAACCAAGAAGAAAAAATAGAATGAGCGTGTGGTAATAATTCCATATTAATCCGAATCAATCCATACGCTCCCATTTTTAATAAAATTCCGGCTAGAAGCATACAAGTACTGTAATGCGCCTCTCCATGGGTATCTGGTAACCATGTATGTAGGGGTAGAATCGGTAATTTGACAGCAAAAGTAATAAAAAATTCAATATAGAATATTATTTCCAAAGCCAGAGGATACGACTGATTAACTGATGTTTCAAAATTCAATGTTGGTTCAATAGAACCATATAAACCGACACCCAGAACTCCCATTAAGAGAAAAATGGAACCCCCCGCAGTGTACAAAATAAATTTTGTGGCTGAGTAGAGACGTTTCCTTCCTCCCCACATGGATAGAAGTAGATAAACCGGAATTAATTCTAATTCCCACATGATGAAAAAAAGTAAAAGGTCCCGCGAAGAAAATGATCCTATTTGACCACTGTACATTGCTAACATCAAGAAATGGAATAATTGAGAATCTCGAGTAACAGGCCAGGCTGCTAAAGTAGCTAATGTAGTGATAAATCCTGTTAATAAAATGGGTCATATAGACAGCCCATCTATTCCTAATTTCCAACGGAAATCAAAAAAATTAATCCATTTATAGTCCTCGACTAGTTGGACTAATGGATCGTCCAATTGGAAATGATAACAGAATGCATAGGTTGTTAGAAGAAGTTCTAACATGCATATACATATAGTATACCACCTAATTACCCTATTTCCTTTATGGGGAAGAAAGAAAATAAAGGAACTCGCAAATATTGGTAAAACTACAATTATTGTTAACCAAGGAAAGTTGTTCGTGGTAAAGACAAGATACACTTGGACCAGAAAAACCTGTGCCCAAAATATTATTTTTGGGCACAGGTTTTGGCAGTAAAAAATGGACTCTAGTAAGGGTTTCTGTAACGTATTAATAAGCTATACCCATGCTGCGTGTTGTTTCATGCCATAAATATACTCGAACACTCAAGAAATCTATTGGGCAGGCAGATTCACATCTCTTACAACCCACACAATCCTCTGTTCTTGGAGCAGAAGCTATTTGTTTAGCTTTACATCCGTCCCAAGGTATCATTTCTAATACATCCGTGGGACAGGCTCGGACACATTGAGTACACCCGATACATGTATCATAAATCTTTACTGAATGCGACATTTGATCTATCCATTTTTGAACGTGATAAAGTTTCAATATAGTAAATTGATAAATGAATTATATATTTAAATACTAGTACTAGATGAATCGATGAGTTCCCCGAGTTTTTTATTAATCTACTTATGGAATGGATTGACAGTGCCAAACTACTTTGATTTCTTATCTTTGTGATAACAGGAGCATACCTTACGTAGCCAACATGTTAATTTGAATTTATTTATGAAAATTCTAAGTTATATGATATGATAATATTACTTAAATTACTTATTACTTATTCAACAAGTTCGATTGATTTATACGAGTCGATTTTCTGTTACGATAAATTGATGAAACAATAGCGAGGCCAATAGCGGCTTCAGCAGCTACAATAGCTATAACAAAAATGGAGAAAATGGCTCCTTTTAATTGACGACTATCAAAAAAATCAGAAAATATTACAAAATTTAGATTAACCGCATTTAATATAAGTTCAAGACACATAAGAGCCCTAACCATATTTCGACTTGTAATCAATCCATATAGACCGACAGAAAATAAAAAGGCACTCAAAACAAGTACATGTTCGAGAATCATTAACTAACTCCTTATCAATCTCGATTCATTTCAATATGAACAACAATTTAACCAAGTGGATTTACTAGTTGACTAGAGTATAAAATAAAATAATGTAATGGAATAAAGAAATATATTGGGAATAGGTCGAACTAATAAAGAAATTCTTTGTATTTCTATTTTATATAAAAAGTTAAGTCAAATAGAAAAAGGAAATGCATGTGATAGCTCATATTTTTCCAGTTCTAAAGAGTTATTATTGACGAGCTACAACAATTGCGTCGATTAACGCAACTAAAAGAATTATTGAAATAAATTCAAATGGAATAAAAAAATCTGTTGATAAATGAATTCTAATTTGTTGACTATTACTTATAAGATCTTGCTCTATAATCTGGTTTGCTTTTGTAGTCCAAATAATACCGTACCATGACGTATCTGGAATAGTAGTAATTAGTGAAACAAAAATACTTGTACAGACCACGGAAGTTACTCCATCTCCCACGGTCCAAAGATGGAAATCTTTGGAATATTCTGAACCATTTATAAACATCACAGTAAAAATGATTAAAACATCGATGGCTCCTACGTAAATAAGGAGCTGCGCAGCAGCTACAAAATGGAAGTTCGATAGAATATAGAATAAAGATATACAAACAAAAACCAATCCTAACGAAAAGGCAGAATAAATGGGATTAGGAAGTAATACTACTCCCAGAACCCCTAATATAAGACCCAATCCCAGAAAGACTAAAAGAAAATCATGTATTATTCCAGGTAAATCCATTATATATAAAAAAAGAGATAAATAAATCAAAATCTTTCATAACTTTATTGACCAGGTCAGGAAAAAAAGAGGTAATTCTACTTTTTATAATAGTTGTAAATTTTTTTTTTATTTTTCTAGATATGTAGATATAGTTATTGGATATGTAGATATAGATATAGTTATTGGCCTAATCTTTTGAAAGAGTAATTTGAATCTATATATTTTCAATTTCAACTCCTCAATATAGATATAGACATATAAATCTTTTTTTAATAGAAATTAAAACCTAATCAATATCAATATAATCGATATAATTATGAATCTAATTCTAGTTATTGACCAAAAAAACCGTTATTCTTTTAGATTATTTTAGATTAAAATGAGTTCTTAAGTTTTTATTTCAGGCAAATTAAAAATTGTTCGAATTGTGTAATCGTCAATTACTGACATTGGTAACCGACCCAAATCAATTTGATTATAATTCAATTCGTGACGATCATAAGTAGAAAGTTCATATTCTTCAGTCATAGATAAACAATTTGTTGGACAATATTCAATGCAATTACCACAAAATATACATATTCCGAAATCAATACTGTAATTAAGCAATCGTTTCTTTCTAATATCAGTTTTCAATTTCCAATCAACAACAGGCAGATCTATAGGACATACACGAACACATACTTCACAAGCAATGCATTTATCAAATTCAAAGTGGATTCGGCCTCGAAAACGTTCGGATGTAATCAATTTTTCGTAGGGGTACTGAATAGTTACAGGTAAACGATTCGCATGTGATAAGGTAATCATGAAACCTTGACCAATATACCTTACGGCTTGTACTGTTTGTTGGCCATAATTCATGAACTCAGTTGCCATAGAGAACATATCGTGAATATCTATAAAAAATAGGATACTTGTTTCTTTCTCTTGTTTGAGACAAGTCGTGAATATATAAGTATTTTTTTACAGTGAAAGATGTTATTGACTGTGAACCAATATTGGGTTATTTACACAGAGGTATGGAAAAAATTGCGGAAAATCGAACAATTATACAATATTTGCCTTATGTAACACGTTGAGATTATTTAGCTACTATGTTCACAGAAGCAATAACTGTAAATGCGCCAGAGCAATTAGGCAATATTTAAGTCCCTAAAAGGGCCAGTTATATCAGAGTCATTATGTTGGAGTTAAGTCGTATAGCTTCGCATTTGTTATGGCTTGGTCCTTTTATGGCAGATATTGGGGAACATACGCCTTTCTTCTATATTTTTCGAGAAAGAGAATTGATATATGACCTATTCGAAGCTGCCACCGGTATGCGAATGATGCACAATTTTTTTCATATCGGCGGAGTCGCTGCTGATTTACCTCATGGCTGGATAGATAAATGTTTGGATTTTTGCGATTATTTTTAACAGGAATTGCTGAATATCAAAAGCTTATTACAAGGAATCCCATTTTTTTAGAACGAGTTGAAGGAGTAGGCATTATTGGTGGAGTGGAGGCAATAAATTGGGGTTTGTCGGGACCAATGCTACGAGCTTCCGGAATACAATGGGATCTTCGTAAAGTTGACCATTATGAGTGTTACGATGAATTTGATTGGGAAGTCCAATGGCAAAAAGAGGGGGATTCATTAGCTCGTTATTTAGTACGAATCAGTGAAATGACAGAATCCATAAAAATAATTCAACAGGCCCTAGAAGGAATTCCGGGAGGGCCTTATGAAAATTTAGAAACCCGCCGCTTTGATAGAGTAAAAGATACTGTATGGAATGAGTTTGATTATCGATTTATTAGTAAAAAACCTTCTCCGACTTTTGAATTGTCGAAGCAAGAACTTTATGCAAGAGTCGAAGCACCAAAGGGAGAATTGAGAATTTTTTTGATAGGAGATACGGGTGTTTTTCCTTGGCGATATAAAATTCGCCCACCGGGGTTTATTAATTTGCAAATTTTTCCTCAGTTAGTTAAAAGAATGAAATTGGCTGATATTATGACGATACTAGGTAGTATAGATATCATTATGGGAGAAGTTGATCGTTAAAATGATAATTGATACAACAGAAGTACAAGCTATCAATTCTTTTTCTAGATTGGAATCCTTAAAAGAGGTCTATGGAATCATCTGGATGCTTATCCCTATTTTTACTCCTGTATTAGGAATCACAATAGGTGTATTAGTAATTGTTTGGTTAGAAAGAGAAATATCTGCAGGTATACAACAACGTATTGGTCCTGAATACGCAGGACCTTTGGGAATTCTTCAAGCTCTAGCGGATGGTACCAAATTACTTTTCAAAGAAAATCTTCTTCCATCTAGAGGAGATATTCGTTTATTCAGTATTGGACCATCTATAGCAGTCATATCAATTTTATTAAGTTATTTAGTAATTTCTTTTGGGTATCACCTTGTTCTAGCCGATCTCAGTATCGGTGTTTTTTTATGTATTGCTATTTCAAGTATTGCTCCTGTCAGCCTTCTTATGTCAGGATATGGCTCAAATAATAAATATTCTTTTTTGGGTGGTCTACGAGCTCAAGCAATTAGTTATGAAATACCATTAACTCTATGCGTGTTATCAATATCTCTACGTGTGATTCGTTAAGACATAAAATTCCCCCGAGTGCTTCTCTTTCTAAAGAAGAAGTATCATGAGTTGAATATCTATTTTTTTTCATTATTCGGGGGTTGATGAAGGAAACTAGATAGTTATATGAGTGAAAAAAACGGCTTATAAATTTGCAGTAAAAGATTGAATCTCATTTTCTATGTACAAGAGTTAAGAAAAGTAAACATAAGTATTAGAGACTGTTTACCCCAAGATTGATTGACTAGTCATCATGACTTGAAGCGGGTTCAAAGGATCAACTTTAAGAGCTTTTTACTACGTATGTATTACCCAAAGTAGATTCATAAACAAGAGTGGATAGCTAGGAACACTAATGTACACAAAGGATTCGTAATAGAGATTTTGTAAGTGTATTTTTCTGTGTATAAAAAGAATAAAAAGAATTCTAATTGGGACTTTAAATTGGTAGAAATGATAAAGGGGTACTTTCCACGATTCCGATCCAGAGTATATTTCTATTCACCGATTAAGTAAATAACTATCAAGAACGAAGTAATCCTTTAACTTTGTTTGAAGTCACCTTTTTTGAGAAAGGAGAATAGGAACGAAAAAAAAAATCAAAAGACTGAATGCACTAGAAAAAATCTATTTTTTGTATGAAGTAGTGGTGGTGTGGGTTTTTGATGTGGGTTGTTAGAACACAGGGTGTCCGTAGTCCATTTCGATATTCATTTTCAGTGTCGAAAATGGAAGCCGAAATTGACTGACTGTGACATGGGGGAAGCCGTGGAGTTATCCCCAATGTCTATTTAAGTGTCCATTTTTATATTTTATTTTTTTAAATATTTTTTTAATTTTGAAACAAAAAACCTTTAATTAATAAATATTTAAAAACTTTTCACTTATAATAAAAACATTAAAATTAAATAAATTATCCCAATTTATTTAATTTTTTTTGGCCAAATAAAACTTTAGCCCAAACTTAAAACAAAATTACCAATATAACTAACAGACACAATTTGTCTTATTTGTTATGAATAATACTATTCAATTTTTCACTTTCCATAAACCTAACCCCCTAACTTCCATTAAAATACAAATCGAACCCCCACTTTATATCTATATTCTAATTATTTATCCCATCACTAACACCAAAAATACTGAATAATAACACCCACCACGCTTTACCGACTTGTACACTGCGCTCAAACAGTAGGACTCACATAGGCCACTACTGCGCTACAATTTTTTTTTTGACTCTAACGATAAAAGAAACATCTTTCTTAAAAGGAACAACCCTTCAACGCTACCAAAAGATGTCGAAAAACATTCTTTTTTACAAAATAGATCAACTAACTTTAACGCTAAAAGAAGCAAATTTCACAAAAGGAACAACCCTTCAATGTTAGATGTCGAAAAAAATTCTTTTTTACAAAATAGATCAAGACATTTTTTTTAACTCGCATTCAAAACGGAGCCCCCGGCGCGAAGCGAGGGCTCCACAACTAGTTAGACCCATTTATCTATACCTAAACTTCTTCTTCTACATGTCACCTTCCAGTCTTCCACCAACGTTAATAGCACACCACTTCTGAATTCCAACCTGAAAAAAAATAGATTAAATTGTCCAGCACATTGATTAACGGCGGGTCGGTGTCGACCCTGAAAATAGATGATGGGGACGACGGCGGGTCGGTGTCGACCGACGGTCGATACCGGCGTCGCTTTTGGACGACGGCGAGGAGGGATTGCGGATACCGCATGCTCTTAGTGGAATGCTAATATGACATTTTTTTTTTTTTTTGTTAATTTATTTTTTTGAACTTAAAATTAAAATTTGTCACATATTACTATATTATCTAATAGACAAAAATGGTGAATAGTAACTAGGGGCATTTTCGTCCTTTCACTTTTTTTAATCCTAATTAAATTTCACTACACCAACAAAGACCCTCACACTTTTTTCAAATATTCAAATCGACCCACAAACAGGGGATAAAGTGTCAAATAACCATTTTCATAAAAAAATCTTAAATAAACTTAACCCAAATATTCAATGGGTCATATCTTCTCGCTCGCAACGAGTTAAATTTCTCCGACATCATTGTTAAACTCGAAATAATTTTATGAACACAATGTCACTAACTATACGCAAAACGGACGCTTTTTAAAAAATGCTAAATATTTGGGAACTTTTCATACACGTTGATTTTGCGTTAAATTTTTAAAAGTCGATAATTACATAGCTAAACGCGGAGATGGACATATATTGTTAATTTAACATAACATTAAAATCTTTCACGGGTTACACCTTTTAGTTCGACTCGAATTGCGCTTCAACGACATCATTCTTTAACCACAAAAAATTTTTACAAACTAAACGCAATAAAATACATTGAAAACCGAACCCCCGGCGCGAAGTGAGGATTCAACAACTAGTTTTTACTAAATAAAAAGACACTAAATTATCCTTATATACTAAAACTCGTGAGATTGAGGGTCGTTCTAGGCAATTTTTTTGTCGTTTCACAAATTGGTTTCACACTACAAATTTATACCAGACCCCCCTCAACAACTCAATTAAAACATAAATTTCAAGGACCATTTACAACGACCCAACCCGTTATTCAACCGATGATACGTTGTTTTTTTTTTTTTTTTTTTTTTTTTTTTTTTTTTTTTACATTAAACATCCAGGTGAACTTCCAGGTGACACTAAACTTTCAAGTGAACTTTCAGGTAACACTAAACTTCCAGGTGTCACTTTTCTTTACACTTTCAAACCAAACCCAACGATTCACAAACATTATTTAGCCGGTTTTTAAACGACAAAAGTATAATACAAACTTCGGGACCCCAACGATCCGTTAAATACATTAAAGTGGCGATTTCGACCCAAATGAGTTTAATTTCCAAACAAACTACGAGCATGATGTTTGGGGATAAACTAGCCAATCCTAGGTCGAATCCAAAAGTAATCAAAGCAAGCAACACAAAGGGAAATCATCTAAATCCCGAGCATACCCGTGCCACGTCCACTTTCGAACCTAAAAATGTAAACAACGAGAGGGTAAGCTAATTGCTTTGTGAATGCAATACTTATACGCATACATACATAATTCAATCACTTGCATACACCTACACAAACAATACTTATACGTATACATACATAATTCAATCACTTGCATACACCTACACAAACAACGCATACCGTTAGCAATCACAATTATAAACAAACGTACAAAGCTAATAGAACTTACGCAATCCAATATACACAATGTCAACATTCGACTCGATGGTGGCCGATGAAAAGTGTAACCGAAACGTTAACACTTACCAACACATCCCAACGCGTACGTGGCCGACGAAGACCGGTAGGTCACATATTAACCACTCACCACTACGCACCATGAGGTTGACAAAAAGTGCAACCGAACCGTTAACACTTACCTCATTCACAAAGATGGTCGACCAAAAGCGAAACCGCGCGGTAAACGCTTACCATCCTACGATAAGTGGCCGACGAAGAGCAAACCCTAACGAATAACACTCACCATTTACCCCAACTACACATGTGGCCGACGAAGAGCGGTAAGTCAAACGTATTAACCACTCACCACATGCCTCAACCCCAAATGTGGCCAACAAAGAGTTAATCCTTCCGGATGTCACTCACCACATAACTCAAACCAAATATAGCCAACGAAGAGCTATCTATACGGATATCACTCACTATATAACGCAAACCAAATATAGCCAACGAAGAGCTATCCATACGGATATCACTCACTATATTCTCCCAACCCAAATTGTGGCCCACGAAAAGCGTATCCTACCGGATAACACTTGCCACGTTGCACGCAAGCAACCAAATTATATACATACACGTATAAATATTCCACTCACCTCGGTTACAAGAAAGGCAACTCCCGCTTGAGCTTCTAATCGTCCAAATGTAAATCACCTAAGTAATTCACAAACAAATAAGCTAAACACTCTAGCTTATGCCCAAAACACCGTATGTGCAATTTCGACCCATTTGCACTTACTTTCATTTGACTAAGTCAAATCTTACCCAAATCACCCATAATCACAATTAACTAGTGATTATGTTCTAATACCACATTATACACAATGTTTCATCATCAAAACACGTACTTGCATCATTTTGACATCAAACTCATTTTGACCTAATCTTAAGTCAAAACACCAATTTTGCAAGCTTACACCTTTAATCACTTATAACCTAAGTTAACTAGTGATTTTAACACTCAAACATGATTATCAACTAATCAATTTCATCATCCAACCCAAAACCACCAACAATAGACATCAACACCATTTACTACCTTAATCACCCATTTATCAACTAGTGGGTTTTACTCAAGAACACCCAAATCAAAACCCCAATTATGAACAACAATCAAACTATGAAAACTCGGAGTTAGAACTTACCACAACAACCAAAACGTAGCTAGGAGCGAGATGAACAACTTTAAAACTTGAACTTTCACCCGAATCGACCTCCTTCCTCCTAGATCGGAGATTCCTCTCTCTAAAAGTGGGTTTTCTCACTCTAGGAAGTTGGGAGAGATGAGAGAAAGAAAAGGGGTGAAAAATGAGGATAAGGTTGAATGAGCTCAACCTTGCCCATTTGTGGCTTAAAACCGGTCACCAAAGTGTAATTACCAAAATGCCCTTTTTAATTTCTTTAAATAAAAGAAACCAGTCTGCCAGCTGGTTATGCCCCGCGCGTCCCTTTACGCGGCACGCGTTTCTGCTGAAACAAAATCCGGGTCTTACAACTCTCCCCCACTTAAATTGGATTACGTCCCCGTGATCGTCATCATTTAACCAACAGGACCCATGCTCTACGGTCCTCTGACATACGTCCAAACTCGATGTCCACAACAATTTCCATCATTTCGAAGTTTTCACTCAACTCATTTATGTGACTTTACTCAAAATCACCTTTCCGATGTAAATCATCATCCACGATTTACCAAATTCATCAAACCCGAATACTAAGTCTCACTTCATCCCCAAACTGGAACGAACTCATGCCTCGACCCCATGACATATATATGCTAACAATCCAAACCTCGCCTGCCACCACCATCAACCTCTCAAACCACCACCATCAACCTCCTGCCATCACCGTCGTCTTCCTTCTATAATAACCATCAAACTCCGTCAACCATCAAAAATACATATCTGAGTAAATACAAACAAAAAAGGGGTTGGCGGTTTTGTAGCGAATTTTTTTTGAAAATAGGAAGGTAAGATGACGATCTGAACGTCGGGCGGATAGCTGAATGAATCGGGAATGGCAGAGGGCGTTATATTTCCCGGAGGTGTAAGCTTCTCCGGGGGCGTCGGAATGATCGACGGTGAATGGTGGTGTTAGGCGGCGGCAGGTGAATGGCGGTGTTAGGTGGCCAAATTGGTAACGATGGCGGTGATGACTGATGGCTGAATTTATAAAACCTAAAATTGAAATCTCTTCTTGAACTCTGGAACTAAATTGCGTATAATACTCCTTTTATTTGATAAGTTTTATATTAGCCCCTCAAGTTACAATAAAGAACTAGTACAAAACTAACTCAAACTAAGTTTCTTTTTTTTTTTTTTTTTTTTTTTTTACCTTTTTGCCACAAGACTTTTACACCAATATTTCCATCAGTACTTTATAACCTACATTTTCTAAGTAAACAAGTAAATAAAAAATAATACTGCTTTTGTCCCAGATTAATTGTCCCCAGACAAAATTCACACAGTTTATAAAAAAGTGACTGTTATGTAAGTAACTGGGGGGGGGGGGGTGAATAGTTACTTGATTCGTTTTTAACACCTTTTCGATTGATCAGGAAATTCGATTAACTATGATCAACCAACTCAACTCAAACTTGATGTGTGTGGTGTGTATGTTCAAAATGATGAATAAAGTAATGTAAAGAACATAGACACAAGGATTTATAGTGGTTCAGGTGGATGTTAACTAATCCACTTTAATCCATTCCCCGATTACACTAATCGAGATTTCTTGCTTCACTAAGCACTTTTCTCCAAACCCGGTGGAGGTCCGATTTACAAGTCTTCAACTTCTTTGGTAGACAACAAACCTAATCTTTCTATCCCTTTGAAAGATCAACTCCAACCTAGATCAACTTGTCTTCACCTTGGACAAGTATTAATCTCTAAATAAGATTAATTAACTTCCTAAGTCCATTTAAGGAAGTAGATCACTAAGCTAGCCTATGCTTCTACTAATTGAAGTTACAAGACTTATACAATTTGTAATGATGATCCTAAGACAATACTAGGACATACATTACATTAGGTAAACTCACAAGATAAATGATTTTGATTAGTAAGTTTACAACAACCAAATTCTATATCAATAAGATCATAGAATCTTCTCTTGCTTCATCACATTTGAGTAGTAATTAGAGCCCTTGTGATCTCTGGAAATAAGCTTTTGAAACATGCAAGAGGGTCAACTTCAAATGCTCTTTAATGCTTGCCTTTTATAGTGAGATTCCAAAAATAGCCGTTGTCATACGGTTGTCAGCACAGTCGACCGTGGTTCGACCGCGCGTGCTCCAGTCCAAAATATGTATCCATTGTATAGCCGTTTGACTCAGATTTGAACACCACATTTTGGAACCTTTACTCCATCTAGCACCTGCAAAAGAAACCCAACATCCTATACAAGTACTATATGCATTAAGTGTGTGGGATTTGGTCTTATTGAGTGAAAGTGACATAACACTCTAAGAGTGGTAAACCCAACATTCTTGAAGAAGTGTCTTGATTGATATTTTGGGAAATCTCAGTTTGTTCAAGACTTAGTTAGCCACAGTAATGGATTTAGTTCAATCCTAAAGACTAGTCAATATGTCATTAACTTCCTAGTTTCAATTAATCATAAGTCATATTCATTTTAAGATTAAGTAGAGATTAATTGAATGATGTCTTTCTAAAATAATCATTAAGTGTGTAAAGACATCAATATTAAGTCATACTTAGATAAGTAATCACAACTTGTTACTTAGACAAGACCAAATATACAATTGACCATTATTCCTTTGTGAACCATTTTACACTTAATTTATTGGAGTAAACTAGTTACTTGAATCCTAGTATTCTAACTAGTAGCACATAGCAAGCATGTTAATCAAGTTGGCAAATTAATGAGTATTAAACATATTAGCAAGTAGCAAGTAATACTCACACATAGCAAGAGATAGTTATTCTAAAATCAATCATGTAGATATTTGCACAACATTATAGTTTAAGCTTTTAGCAAGCTTAGTTGTAATATAACATACTGCATGATTAATGTGTAAGCACACATTAATGTCCAACACATGCACAAGGCAAGAGCAATCTCTAGTTGGGACTTGGTGACCATCCTAAATGTATCTAAGTGTATTTTAGGATTACAAGTCTTTACTAGTTACACTTGAAAGCATTGTTCTTCATTTAGCCTTAATTAATCACTAAGTTAAATTTGATTGTAATTAATGTTCTAGTGACATTAGCTTAAGTGTGTTGGTACTTGATGATCGTAGACTGAATATCTAGATAAGTTTTAAGATCACAAGTTGTTGATTAACACTTATGTGTTATGCCTAATCTTGGTTAATTTGTCATTAAGATGTAATTAAGTGTAATTAACTATGATTAGTGTTTTTATGATCAAAACTCAATTGAGTATGAAAAGGACGTCTATTCTAAGCGTATTGAAAAAGGTTTTATGAATTATAGATGTTGGGAACTTGTCAAATTAAATTTGGTCAAAAATGGTGACAGAGAAAACTGCGGTCGCACTGCGTTTGACTGTGGTGGCGACCGTGCAACTTGTTTTCACAAAACTGCATTGCAATTCAGTCTGGGCTTCTACGGCTGGGTATGCGGTCAACCGTACCTTGACCGTATATTTTGCTGACCTTTATTTTCATTCTTTAAGTTTTATTTGACTTGGTCATTTGCAAGATCAAGTATGGATTAGTGACCTTGCGTGTTTTATGTTAAGATGTCGATCATCACTTATGCACATGTATGTGTCATCATCAAAATTCTTTGGTTAAGCATCATACTTAACTTTGTCGTTTAGTCCATTAACCAACATTCAACCAACATTCTCCCCCTTTTTGATGCTAACAAACATACAATTGATGAGGGACATTTTACTATAAATACGCAAGTGTTAACAATCACTTGTATACATGTTTCTCCCCCTTTTGTCGAAGCAAAAAGGTTAGCTCCCCCTAGAACTATGCTCTCCCTTAGAGCAAAGCTCCCCCTAAATTGTGCACGTTGGAAAATATTTATTAAAACATAACAAGCACACATTTTATTCATAGCAAACACGAAACATAGTTATGGATATATGAAAATATGCATGAAAAATACAACAAAGAGCACACAAATTCATGGTATAGGTATGCATTCTTCAAATTGCCTTGGCCTATTTCTTGCATTGAACTTAGTGATGAGTGACTCTTATAATTCCTTCAAGTTTGTTCAGAAGTCGTCCGATTTTTAGAATATTCTCGTAAATGACGCTGCTTTGTCTCGCGGTTGAAAGGAGGATGAAATTTGGAGGATTATCAAGAGAAGGTTCAACGAATGGTCTAGTTGATGCTCTGCATATTGGGTATGATGAAACTTGAGCAGCATAGTGATAGGTAGTTGTTAAATTGAGGTGAGCAAATAGTTTAGTTAAATGAAGACCATAAGGTAGTTTCAAGTAGGGTTCTTGAGCTGCCTGTTGCATTCTTGATGCCATAAGAAATGTAATGTTTACCTTAAGTGAGTGTATGAGACACCACAGAAGAGTAACCTCATTTGCATTCATTCTCTAAAGTATTTCACCTTTTCCATATACATTTATGGAGATGATCTGTTGTCATAGATCATACGTTGAAGCAAGGTGATGCACTAAGAAACCTTCTTGTTAACGGACTCGAATTTGAGTGGTCCTTCACTCAGTGTTTCAAGGACACAATATTTTTCTAACCATTTTGGAAACTCATCAAATGAGTTTGGGTTGAGAAAAAATTTGATTCCGTTACTTGGAACATCCATGATGTTTCCAAATTCTTCAAGTGTCAAAGAATAGCTTTTGCCATAGAGAGTGAATGATATCATCATATCATCATGGAATTGGAAATTCGCATAGAACTCATTCACATGGAGAGGATATAGAGGTCCTCGGAGATTGAGAAAGACATTCCAATTCACACTAGAGAAGTTGGCAAGCGAATAGGTTGAAAGTTGGTGTGTTTACATTTCTCTTCCTTCTGCAATAGGTTCATGACTTGGTTGAAAGTGATGGATTTTGAGGGATTGTGATGATAGGTATGAGTTTAGTTGAATGCACTAGTTTTTTAAAGGCTTACTAGGTACAACTTTACTTCATTGAATACTCACAAGTGGGGTAGGTTAGATGAATAAATTCTTTTGATTGACATGTCAATTCTCATTTGAGAGAAGTTATTGAGCAGAATAGGACAAAATGGTTTGTCAATCTATTTACGGCTTACCCTACGCTCGACCGTGAGTTCAGCCGTGTGTATCTTTGACAGTTTTGTTTGGACTTTTCGTATGATCAATTGAATGCATGTAGTAAACATACATGAATACTTATTAAACATGCATACTAAAGTTTTAAACATTATTGTCTTAAACATTCAACCATAAAGCAAAGAAGCAGTTTCA
Source organism: Rutidosis leptorrhynchoides (assembly GCF_046630445.1). Taxonomy (NCBI): domain Eukaryota; kingdom Viridiplantae; phylum Streptophyta; class Magnoliopsida; order Asterales; family Asteraceae; genus Rutidosis; species Rutidosis leptorrhynchoides. The sequence continues at coordinate 141,575,209 of NC_092338.1, forward strand.
TAAGATTTTATTAGAATTCATCGCTTAAATCATCATCTTCCTCATTTCCTGAACTACAGGTCAAGCTTCTGATCACTCCCTTGAGCAATTTCTTCACTTTTGATTCTTTCTTCAAACTTTTGATTAGAGTCTATTAGATTTTATCCATTTTAGCGTTAACTCCAAGATCTCTCACTGATCTATCACCTTCTTCGTCTTCACTGTCTGATATCTCAATAGCTCCTCTGCTCATTCCTTCCTCATTGGTAGTTCTTCTTCATTTGGAGGTTGATCCTCCTGTTGTCTTTGGTGGTAAGATTGGTTTGTGAGTAGGTGGAAGAGAGTCACCACTTGAGATTTTGAGGTGCTTGAACAATTTGTTAAGATGCATTCCATAGGGTAATCCTCGAGTTGTTTCGGTGATAGTTCCACTCATTCTCTGGTTGCCATCAGATAGGCTATGTTCACTTTGATGACATGTTCCAAGCACCACATGAGAGCAAATTGAGTGGCATGGATGTTGTAATGATTTCCTGATTTGCAGTAGATGTTGTAGTCAATTACTTTATTCCAAACTTTATACTCAGAGGAGAGATGTCTTCCTAGTACTCCAGATCTCTCAATTTTAGCTCGAGGAGCATTCTCCTTGCACAATGTATCTATCAATGCCGTTTTATTGGAGATAAAACTCAAAAGATATGTCAATCCATGATGCGAACTAAAGAACTCTTCACTGTCTGTTGAAACTTGGAGAATGCGCCCAAAGTCCACGAGAGAGTAACGATAATTTGTGCCTTGAAGATTGAAGGAGACTTCATTATTCATAAAGTTGAAATTTGCATAGAATTCTCGAACAAGAGATGGGTAAATGGGACCATCAAGAGTGAGAAATGCTTCCCATTTAAGAGTTTTGAATTGTCTCATGAGTTCACACATTTGGCTGTATGCAATTCCTCTACCTTCAGTGATATGTTGGTCAGAGAGAACTTCAATATTGTAATTAATTCTCTCTGTTAGATCTGATGGTGGATTGTATGAATCCTTTCTTCTTGGTTCACTACTCTTTCCCTTCCCTCTTGCCATTTTCTACACAATGATACGCCAAATTATTTCAGAGTGTATATTTCGATTGTAGGCAACAAGTTTTGCAAACTTTAATTATCATCAATACTTAGATGTTTTGATGTTAATGTTCTTCACATTTTCACTCTTCATTAGTGTTAATGAGTTTGCAACTATATTATGATTTTCACAAAGTTCATATGTGTTCTAGACTTTTAAGATCATCATCAACACATGTTTTGACATCTAACATTATCACACTCAATTTGCAACAATGTCATTTATAACATATGAACAATGTTTCTATGAAAATCTAACCTAGATGTATAATGAACCCTAGAATCATCTAAAGTTAAATTAGTGCATATATAGGCATCATTACAATCGTTTCTAAGTTGTTCTCAAGAAAAATTTTGATTGTTTGCATTAATTTGAGTTTTAGTACATTCTAGTTAGGGTTCTTCAAAATACTAGTTCATCATACAAACATAATTGAATGATAGGGAAGCAAGGATTAATCATACCGAAAGTAGGAATTGAGATGGAAGGAATACATGTTCTTCTGTGTGCGGTCGATCTCCTCGACCGTGCAGAGAGTTTTGGTTATTGAAGTGAGTTTGAGTGGAATGAAAAGTGAGGGTTATATTTAATTTAAAACAGAATCAGACCACGCACGGTCGAAGCACGGTCGACCGTGGTGTTAGCCGTGTGAGGAATTTCCAGAATTTTGAAACGGGATTCTACGGTCTAGTCTGCGGTCAGCCGTGATGCAGCCGTGGATCTCCTGATGACGAATTTCTTCACTTCTTCTTCTCTTGAGCGCATTTTGACGATTCTTAGGTTCTATATAATACTTGAGGACAATTTTATTTTCCTAACATTGAATGATCACATCCTCCCGATGTTTCATAGTCAATAACACGTAATATACTATATATATATATTCGATTATACACATAGTATACACAAAACGCATCAACTTGTATTTAGCATGCAATTCATAGTTTCATTCAAACACACAATCCTAATACAAGTAGACTTCCTTCAACAATCATTTTTAAATCATTTACAATTTTTTTTTTTTTTTGCATTTGTATGAAAAACTTTTTATTAATTCAAAGTCTTTTGAAAAGGTTATTCTCATTAGCATTTTGATCATTGGTTTTGATTGATTTTTAAATTACCCAATCCTTGACTTATCTCTTCCATTGAATTGCTAGTTTGGTCCACTTTTCCCATGCTCTGAATTCTTCTAATAATAGACAATGGACTTTGATTACATAATTTGTATTTGCTAGAGTCGTGACACACATTCATTTCAAGTTTATCTTTTGATAAATCATAAATAGTCATCTTTTCAAGCTTTCTTTTCAAAGTGTTGTTTTCATCAATTAAAACTTTGTTAAGTTGTCTAACTTTGTGTAATTCTTTTTTTACAAGTTTTACTTTGTCACGACTACTATCATACACAAATTTAATAGTCTTGTAATTATCTAACAATTCTTCATAATTAGAAGGATAGAATACATGCACCTCATTGCAATCCATGCTTGAGACATCATCTTCTTTGAAGGGAGATTTAACCTCTTCTTCACTTTGACCATATTGATTTAGATCATTCCAAGAACCCATGAAGCAAAAATCTTCATTTCCATCCAAACCCTTTTCTTGAAAATCACCAAGCTTCTTCAAATTCTCTCTTACCCTTTTACCCTTTAAACTCCTAGAGTTTTCTTCTTCTTAAGAGCATAGTGAATCCCAACATTCCTTTGCACTTTCACATGAAATTATCTTCATTCTTCATTCATTAGGAAGAACTTCATGAAGTAGTGAAATAGCATCAAATTGTTTCAAAACATCATTATTTTGAAATGTTGACTTCACTAGTCTTGAACTTGCTTATGGAACAAAGTCTCCTACTTTGATTATTCTCTACAAGTAGTAATCCTTGGATTTGAGATAAGTCTCTGATATCGGCCAAAAAGTCACATTTTTAACCCCAATATCAAGCCCTAAAGCAATAAAGATTCAAACTTTGTCGGCAAAATTATCGCTTTTTTGGTTGATTTTGTAGATTGAGTAATTACGAAGGCGATGCAAAAAAATCAAGTAAAACGGAGCTAAAACGAAGATTTTAGATCCAAAATGGTGAAAGACAAGAAATCAAGTTACGATCCAGTGAATTTCAGCTGACCAGGCAGCCAAACGGCCTGCCTGGCTTGCAAACGGCCTGCCACACAGCCTGATCAAACGGGCACCTTAAACGGGCAAACCTGACAAACGGCCCCTGCAAATGGCCTACCAAACGGCTTGCCAAACGGCCTGCCAGCTGTTTGCAGGCAAAACTTCAAGTCTATTTAAAGGGCTCTCTCCATCCATTTTAACACACATTCAATTTGTAATTCACTTTATATTTTCAAGCCTTTGGTTAGTTTTTAGTAGTAGTTAGCTTAGCTTTTATTTTCCGGAGGAAATCCCGGTGAGTCCCTGCGATCTCGGGCAGATTTCTTCAGCCTTTTCAGGTTTGTATCTGAAACGCTTGTCTTTTGTATTAAACATGTGTTCTTACTTCTTATGTTTAATAATGTGTTCCAATATTACCATGATAGCTTAATTAATCTGTATGTTGCCATGATAGAAGTTTGGGTTAGCGTAATTATGTTAATTTAGTACGATCACTGTCGTAATACTGAACTAGTAAGTCTGATAGATTTGTATGCTAGCATCTTAAGGATTGACCAACCTGGGTTGTGATTAGGACTTGTCCACCTATATGAACTTAGCTACTTCATAGGATTAAGACCCCTGGTTATACTATATCTGAAGATTCTATGAACTCGGTATGGTCGGAGTTCCCGAGAGGCATTTAATGCGCTTTTAGGACACGAAACTTAGGAATTGAGACATGAATGACCTAGTATGCCTATTGACTATTCCGAAGAGACTTCTTAGGAGCTGTTCAGATCTAGTTTGTGCATTCACTGTATGACCCAAGCCTATTGCATGTTCTTGTTTGATTGTTGCGTTAGGATTAAGTCAAATCAACTGTTTAGGTATTTATTAGGTTTCTATCTGCTTTACTTTCAGTATATCAACTGTAATGATGTATAATATTTGAATTGATATGATCTCATTAATATGATGAAATGGTTGTTAGTTTTCATTTAAGGTTTTGTGATGTTGGAGCAGAGTAGTACGAAATACGGCGTCGTAAAATTCTAAAGCACCTAAAACTTAGTCTAAGGAATAAGCACTTAAGGGATTTTACGGCAAAGCCTAAAAATTCTAGAAGTAAAAATAACTATGGCAAAACTAAACTTAATACTAAAAGTTGCGACTATAGTCTAAAAATCTAAAGGTAATAAAACTAAAAAAAAAAAAACATTTTTTTTTTTATAGACAAAATTTTAAAAATATATATATTTTTTTTTTATAATTTTTTTTTTTTTTTTTTTTTTTTACGTTTTTGTTTTTTTTTTTTACGTTTTTTTTTTTTTTTTTTTTTTTTTTTTTTTAAACGATTTTTTTTTTTTTTTTTTAAAAAAAAACGATTTTTTTTTTTTTTTTTTTTACACAAATTTTTTTTTTTTTTTTTTTTTTTTTTTTTTTTTTTTTTTTTAAAAAAAACGATTTTTTTTTTTTTTTTTTTTAAAAAACGACTTTTTTTTTTTTTTACAAATTAATAATTTTTTTATAATTATAATTTTTTTTTAAAACTTTTTTTTTTTTTTTTTTTAATTCATTTACTATTCATGAATAGTAAATGAAAATAAATTAATTAATTTACTATTCACATGAAAGCGACATGATAGCAATTATTAATTATAAGTTACATAATATACCCCTGAAGTATTTAATAAATACGACTTTTTTTTTTTTAAAATTTACGTAAAGATTCTTAAATATTTTTATATTATTATATTCTATTTCAATATTATTATATTATTATATTCTATTTCAATATTATTATATTATTATATTTTATTTCAATATTATTATAATTAAAAATATAGCGTTTTAGCGCTCCCCGGCAGCGGCGCCAAAAACTTGATGATGTAGCGTGAGGGTACGAAATAATACAAAATACTACAAAATATGACACAAGTTTTATTAATTTACGGATGGGATATACCTAAACCTTGCTACAACACTATAGGCAGTGTACCTAATCGTAGAGTAGTGTAGTTTTTAGTAAGTCCGGTTCGTTCCACAGGGAGCTGGTGAAGTTAACGCTATATTATTAAGTTTATTTGTAAAAATATATAAATAAGTAGTAGTATTATTATAAAATGGGGGTTTTACCGTTTAATGACCGGTTTGTCGATTTTAAGCGTAAAAATAAATGACAAAAATTAAAGTGCGTAAAATAAATTGCGATAAATAAAATGACAGAAAATAAAATTGCGAGTAATAAAATGACAGTAAATAAAGATACGATGAGAAATATAATAAAAGAATTATGCTTATTTAAACTTCCGTAATCATGATGTTTGACGTGTTGATTTTAATTTATTACCATGGGTTAATTGTCCTTTGTCCTGGTTTATTTGATACATCTATCTGGTTTTTGTCCATAATAGTCCATCGGTCATAAATATAAAGTGCGAGTATCCTCGTCAAATTACCCTTATACCCGAAGTCAAATATTCCAACTGATTAAGGATTTAAACTGTGACGCAGTTATCACTTCTGTCAACAATTACACCAGTTATCACTGTATGTAATCCACCCCTGTTTTAATTAGTTTATGAATATTAATTCATCCACTTGATCAGAATGAATAATCAATTACCCAACCCAATTGATTAATTAAATGATTATAACAGATTCCATATGAACATCACTAAATAGGACAACCATAATCATTATTAATTATTAGGTTAATTAATTTGAAGATAGGTTCGACAGACTCCAATGAGTTGTCACTCAATTAGACAATACCCCCCATCTATTAATAGTCAATAATCCAATTTCCACAAGTGTCGGTCTTTTGCCCAAACCTTAATTATGGTCCAAAGTTCAATAACCCAATTTTAGTAATTAGCCCAACATCATGAGTACTTCGTTTTAAATAAGCATAATAATAACTTAGCTACGAGACATTAATGTAAAAAGGTTGAACATAACTTACAATGATTAAAAATAGCGTAGCGTTACACGGACAGAATTTCGACTTACACACTCAAACGATCTCTATCATAAATCTTATTATTATCATAATTTAAACTTAAAATTAAGATTATTGTTATATCTTATTACATTAACATTATGATAGAGAATTATAAATATAGATATTGATATTTGATAGATAGAAAAATAAGAAAAAGATAGAAGAAAAAAAAGAGATCGAAAAAAAAATCTCGGAGAAGTTCCCTCAATTCATCATTACATAGATCGTTATATAGAAATTGAATTTTCATTTACGACCCCTGAACTATGCTCAATTAACAACTTTTTATTATTTAATATTATTCTTATTATGAATTATTTAAATATTATATTTTATTCTTGTGCATAGTTGACTTGTAATTTTTACACCGTTGCGTCGAGCGTTGAGAGTTGGTTCATGTCCCAGTTCCGGATTTTCGAACGTCCTTTCGTACAATTTTATATCGTGTACTTTGCGTTTTGTAACTTGTACTCTTGTCATTTTTAGACGTTCTTCATCAATAATTTGAACCTTTTTGATTGTATCTTGTACTTTTGAGCTTTTTGGACCTTTGCGTCTTCAAATCTTCGTTTTCGCCTTTTGTCTTCGCACTTATTTAAAATAAACAAATATTACTCGAAAATGGAACAATTGCAACTAAAATCTTGTCTTTCTTGGGGGATTTTGCTATGAAATATATGTTCCTTTTTAGCCTTATCATTTTGCCAACTTAAACCGACGAACTCCTTCCGTTTGTGATCAGTGTTTAATCAACACGGCATGTTGTTATTCAGTTAACCAAACTGATAACAAGGGTTAGAATTAGAGCTCAACTCACTAATAAACCTAGTACTTTACTGAGGATAACTTCCAAGGTATAGCTACCTTTCAATTATACAACCAAGTGACATACTTCTCACTGCTCAAAGAGAACTCCGAGAGTTCAGAGATAAGTAGGTCTGTGTAATTGGCTCATCCAACCAGATCTACATCATTCCAAGCATATTCTTAACATAAGCATAATTACCTTTTCCTAACCCAATACCAATATCTTGGTCAACATTTCCCTGATCTGCAAACTCCGAATATCCTTCCACTTATTTACTTTTTCGCACTTAGGACTTTTAGCTTAAACCAACTACTATCCTTTATCTAGGTAATTTAAATAAAAGACATTTATCCACTTGAATTTCAATTCGTTAATCTATTCAAAAATACGACACTAGGTTAACTTACACCTTCTACACCTTAGAAAGTAAAAGTAAATTTAGGCCCCACATAATATAAATAAACATAACCTCTGTGTGCTACCCTGATCAACTGAATCTGACGTCCTGCGGCCTAACGACATCGCAAGAGTAAAACCTTCCGTTTCGGCCATATCGTAAGTGGTATATCAGGTTTTCTGGCGCCGCTGCCGGGTGAAAGGACCCGTCTAATCCATCTGGATGAATACATTACATTTAGTTACATCGCGAGGTACTTGACCTCTATATGATACATTTTACAAACATTGCATTCATTTTTAATATCAAACTTTCATTTCTTCGAAAATTGACGGCATGAATATCATTTCATAATATATCCAACTATAATTGACTTAATAATAATCTTGATGAACTCGACGACTCGAATGCAACGTCTTTTGAAATATGTCATGAATGACTCCAAGTAATATCCTTAATATGAGCAAATATACTGCGGAAGATTTCTTTCATACCTGAGAATAAACATGCTTTCAAGTGTCAACCAAAAGGTTGGTGAGTTCATTAGTTTAACATAAACGATCATTTTCATCATTTTAATAGACCACAAGATTTTCATTTCTCATAAATACACATCTCATATCAGGGATTTCGCAAACTGCATAGAGATAAAAAAATCATTCATATGGATTGAACACCTGGTAACCGACATTAACAAGATGCATATAGAATATCCCCATCATTCCGGGACACCCATTGAACATGATAATTTCGAAGTACTAAAGCATTCCAAATTCCAGAATGGGGCTTGTTACACCTTTAATCACTTATAACCTAAGTTAACTAGTGATTTTAACACTCAAACATGATTATCAACTAATCAATTTCATCATCCAACCCAAAACCACCAACAATAGACATCAACACCATTTACTACCTTAATCACCCATTTATCAACTAGTGGGTTTTACTCAAGAACACCCAAATCAAAACCCCAATTATGAACAACAATCAAACTATGAAAACTCGGAGTTAGAACTTACCACAACAACCAAAACGTAGCTAGGAGCGAGATGAACAACTTTAAAACTTGAACTTTCACCCGAATCGACCTCCTTCCTCCTAGATCGGAGATTCCTCTCTCTAAAAGTGGGTTTTCTCACTCTAGGAAGTTGGGAGAGATGAGAGAAAGAAAAGGGGTGAAAAATGAGGATAAGGTTGAATGAGCTCAACCTTGCCCATTTGTGGCTTAAAACCGGTCACCAAAGTGTAATTACCAAAATGCCCTTTTTAATTTCTTTAAATAAAAGAAACCAGTCTGCCAGCTGGTTATGCCCCGCGCGTCCCTTTACGCGGCACGCGTTTCTGCTGAAACAAAATCCGGGTCTTACAACTCTCCCCCACTTAAATTGGATTACGTCCCCGTGATCGTCATCATTTAACCAACAGGACCCATGCTCTACGGTCCTCTGACATACGTCCAAACTCGATGTCCACAACAATTTCCATCATTTCGAAGTTTTCACTCAACTCATTTATGTGACTTTACTCAAAATCACCTTTCCGATGTAAATCATCATCCACGATTTACCAAATTCATCAAACCCGAATACTAAGTCTCACTTCATCCCCAAACTGGAACGAACTCATGCCTCGACCCCATGACATATATATGCTAACAATCCAAACCTCGCCTGCCACCACCATCAACCTCTCAAACCACCACCATCAACCTCCTGCCATCACCGTCGTCTTCCTTCTATAATAACCATCAAACTCCGTCAACCATCAAAAATACATATCTGAGTAAATACAAACAAAAAAGGGGTTGGCGGTTTTGTAGCGAATTTTTTTTGAAAATAGGAAGGTAAGATGACGATCTGAACGTCGGGCGGATAGCTGAATGAATCGGGAATGGCAGAGGGCGTTATATTTCCCGGAGGTGTAAGCTTCTCCGGGGGCGTCGGAATGATCGACGGTGAATGGTGGTGTTAGGCGGCGGCAGGTGAATGGCGGTGTTAGGTGGCCAAATTGGTAACGATGGCGGTGATGACTGATGGCTGAATTTATAAAACCTAAAATTGAAATCTCTTCTTGAACTCTGGAACTAAATTGCGTATAATACTCCTTTTATTTGATAAGTTTTATATTAGCCCCTCAAGTTACAATAAAGAACTAGTACAAAACTAACTCAAACTAAGTTTCTTTTTTTTTTTTTTTTTTTTTTTTTTTACCTTTTTGCCACAAGACTTTTACACCAATATTTCCATCAGTACTTTATAACCTACATTTTCTAAGTAAACAAGTAAATAAAAAATAATACTGCTTTTGTCCCAGATTAATTGTCCCCAGACAAAATTCACACAGTTTATAAAAAAGTGACTGTTATGTAAGTAACTGGGGGGGGGGGGGGGTGAATAGTTACTTGATTCGTTTTTAACACCTTTTCGATTGATCAGGAAATTCGATTAACTATGATCAACCAACTCAACTCAAACTTGATGTGTGTGGTGTGTATGTTCAAAATGATGAATAAAGTAATGTAAAGAACATAGACACAAGGATTTATAGTGGTTCAGGTGGATGTTAACTAATCCACTTTAATCCATTCCCCGATTACACTAATCGAGATTTCTTGCTTCACTAAGCACTTTTCTCCAAACCCGGTGGAGGTCCGATTTACAAGTCTTCAACTTCTTTGGTAGACAACAAACCTAATCTTTCTATCCCTTTGAAAGATCAACTCCAACCTAGATCAACTTGTCTTCACCTTGGACAAGTATTAATCTCTAAATAAGATTAATTAACTTCCTAAGTCCATTTAAGGAAGTAGATCACTAAGCTAGCCTATGCTTCTACTAATTGAAGTTACAAGACTTATACAATTTGTAATGATGATCCTAAGACAATACTAGGACATACATTACATTAGGTAAACTCACAAGATAAATGATTTTGATTAGTAAGTTTACAACAACCAAATTCTATATCAATAAGATCATAGAATCTTCTCTTGCTTCATCACATTTGAGTAGTAATTAGAGCCCTTGTGATCTCTGGAAATAAGCTTTTGAAACATGCAAGAGGGTCAACTTCAAATGCTCTTTAATGCTTGCCTTTTATAGTGAGATTCCAAAAATAGCCGTTGTCATACGGTTGTCAGCACAGTCGACCGTGGTTCGACCGCGCGTGCTCCAGTCCAAAATATGTATCCATTGTATAGCCGTTTGACTCAGATTTGAACACCACATTTTGGAACCTTTACTCCATCTAGCACCTGCAAAAGAAACCCAACATCCTATACAAGTACTATATGCATTAAGTGTGTGGGATTTGGTCTTATTGAGTGAAAGTGACATAACACTCTAAGAGTGGTAAACCCAACATTCTTGAAGAAGTGTCTTGATTGATATTTTGGGAAATCTCAGTTTGTTCAAGACTTAGTTAGCCACAGTAATGGATTTAGTTCAATCCTAAAGACTAGTCAATATGTCATTAACTTCCTAGTTTCAATTAATCATAAGTCATATTCATTTTAAGATTAAGTAGAGATTAATTGAATGATGTCTTTCTAAAATAATCATTAAGTGTGTAAAGACATCAATATTAAGTCATACTTAGATAAGTAATCACAACTTGTTACTTAGACAAGACCAAATATACAATTGACCATTATTCCTTTGTGAACCATTTTACACTTAATTTATTGGAGTAAACTAGTTACTTGAATCCTAGTATTCTAACTAGTAGCACATAGCAAGCATGTTAATCAAGTTGGCAAATTAATGAGTATTAAACATATTAGCAAGTAGCAAGTAATACTCACACATAGCAAGAGATAGTTATTCTAAAATCAATCATGTAGATATTTGCACAACATTATAGTTTAAGCTTTTAGCAAGCTTAGTTGTAATATAACATACTGCATGATTAATGTGTAAGCACACATTAATGTCTAACACATGCACAAGGCAAGAGCAATCTCTAGTTGGGACTTGGTGACCATCCTAAATGTATCTAAGTGTATTTTAGGATTACAAGTCTTTACTAGTTACACTTGAAAGCATTGTTCTTCATTTAGCCTTAATTAATCACTAAGTTAAATTTGATTGTAATTAATGTTCTAGTGACATTAGCTTAAGTGTGTTGGTACTTGATGATCGTAGACTGAATATCTAGATAAGTTTTAAGATCACAAGTTGTTGATTAACACTTATGTGTTATGCCTAATCTTGGTTAATTTGTCATTAAGATGTAATTAAGTGTAATTAACTATGATTAGTGTTTTTATGATCAAAACTCAATTGAGTATGAAAAGGACGTCTATTCTAAGCGTATTGAAAAAGGTTTTATGAATTATAGATGTTGGGAACTTGTCAAATTAAATTTGGTCAAAAATGGTGACAGAGAAAACTGCGGTCGCACTGCGTTTGACTGTGGTGGCGACCGTGCAACTTGTTTTCACAAAACTGCATTGCAATTCAGTCTGGGCTTCTACGGCTGGGTATGCGGTCAACCGTACCTTGACCGTATATTTTGCTGACCTTTATTTTCATTCTTTAAGTTTTATTTGACTTGGTCATTTGCAAGATCAAGTATGGATTAGTGACCTTGCGTGTTTTATGTTAAGATGTCGATCATCACTTATGCACATGTATGTGTCATCATCAAAATTCTTTGGTTAAGCATCATACTTAACTTTGTCGTTTAGTCCATTAACCAACATTCAACCAACATTCTCCCCCTTTTTGATGCTAACAAACATACAATTGATGAGGGACATTTTACTATAAATACGCAAGTGTTAACAATCACTTGTATACATGTTTCTCCCCCTTTTGTCGAAGCAAAAAGGTTAGCTCCCCCTAGAACTATGCTCTCCCTTAGAGCAAAGCTCCCCCTAAATTGTGCACGTTGGAAAATATTTATTAAAACATAACAAGCACACATTTTATTCATAGCAAACACGAAACATAGTTATGGATATATGAAAATATGCATGAAAAATACAACAAAGAGCACACAAATTCATGGTATAGGTATGCATTCTTCAAATTGCCTTGGCCTATTTCTTGCATTGAACTTAGTGATGAGTGACTCTTATAATTCCTTCAAGTTTGTTCAGAAGTCGTCCGATTTTTAGAATATTCTCGTAAATGACGCTGCTTTGTCTCGCGGTTGAAAGGAGGATGAAATTTGGAGGATTATCAAGAGAAGGTTCAACGAATGGTCTAGTTGATGCTCTGCATATTGGGTATGATGAAACTTGAGCAGCATAGTGATAGGTAGTTGTTAAATTGAGGTGAGCAAATAGTTTAGTTAAATGAAGACCATAAGGTAGTTTCAAGTAGGGTTCTTGAGCTGCCTGTTGCATTCTTGATGCCATAAGAAATGTAATGTTTACCTTAAGTGAGTGTATGAGACACCACAGAAGAGTAACCTCATTTGCATTCATTCTCTAAAGTATTTCACCTTTTCCATATACATTTATGGAGATGATCTGTTGTCATAAATCATACGTTGAAGCAAGGTGATGCACTAAGAAACCTTCTTGTTAACGGACTCGAATTTGAGTGGTCCTTCACTCAGTGTTTCAAGGACACAATATTTTTCTAACCATTTTGGAAACTCATCAAATGAGTTTGGGTTGAGAAAAAATTTGATTCCGTTACTTGGAACATCCATGATGTTTCCAAATTCTTCAAGTGTCAAAGAATAGCTTTTGCCATAGAGAGTGAATGATATCATCATATCATCATGGAATTGGAAATTCGCATAGAACTCATTCACATGGAGAGGATATAGAGGTCCTCGGAGATTGAGAAAGACATTCCAATTCACACTAGAGAAGTTGGCAAGCGAATAGGTTGAAAGTTGGTGTGTTTACATTTCTCTTCCTTCTGCAATAGGTTCATGACTTGGTTGAAAGTGATGGATTTTGAGGGATTGTGATGATAGGTATGAGTTTAGTTGAATGCACTAGTTTTTTAAAGGCTTACTAGGTACAACTTTACTTCATTGAATACTCACAAGTGGGGTAGGTTAGATGAATAAATTCTTTTGATTGACATGTCAATTCTCATTTGAGAGAAGTTATTGAGCAGAATAGGACAAAATGGTTTGTCAATCTATTTACGGCTTACCCTACGCTCGACCGTGAGTTCAGCCGTGTGTATCTTTGACAGTTTTGTTTGGACTTTTCGTATGATCAATTGAATGCATGTAGTAAACATACATGAATACTTATTAAACATGCATACTAAAGTTTTAAACATTATTGTCTTAAACATTCAACCATAAAGCAAAGAAGCAGTTTCATAAGATTTTATTAGAATTCATCGCTTAAATCATCATCTTCCTCATTTCCTGAACTACAGGTCAAGCTTCTGATCACTCCCTTGAGCAATTTCTTTACTTTTGATTCTTTCTTCAAACTTTTGATTAGAGTCTATTAGATTTTATCCATTTTAGCGTTAACTCCAAGATCTCTCACTGATCTATCACCTTCTTCGTCTTCACTGTCTGATATCTCAATAGCTCCTCTGCTCATTCCTTCCTCATTGGTAGTTCTTCTTCATTTGGAGGTTGATCCTCCTGTTGTCTTTGGTGGTAAGATTGGTTTGTGAGTAGGTGGAAGAGAGTCACCACTTGAGATTTTGAGGTGCTTGAACAATTTGTTAAGATGCATTCCATAGGGTAATCCTCGAGTTGTTTCGGTGATAGTTCCACTCATTCTCTGGTTGCCATCAGATAGGCTATGTTCACTTTGATGACATGTTCCAAGCACCACATGAGAGCAAATTGAGTGGCATGGATGTTGTAATGATTTCCTGATTTGCAGTAGATGTTGTAGTCAATTACTTTATTCCAAACTTTATACTCAGAGGAGAGATGTCTTCCTAGTACTCCAGATCTCTCAATTTTAGCTCGAGGAGCATTCTCCTTGCACAATGTATCTATCAATGCCGTTTTATTGGAGATAAAACTCAAAAGATATGTCAATCCATGATGCGAACTAAAGAACTCTTCACTGTCTGTTGAAACTTGGAGAATGCGCCCAAAGTCCACGAGAGAGTAACGATAATTTGTGCCTTGAAGATTGAAGGAGACTTCATTATTCATAAAGTTGAAATTTGCATAGAATTCTCGAACAAGAGATGGGTAAATGGGACCATCAAGAGTGAGAAATGCTTCCCATTTAAGAGTTTTGAATTGTCTCATGAGTTCACACATTTGGCTGTATGCAATTCCTCTACCTTCAGTGATATGTTGGTCAGAGAGAACTTCAATATTGTAATTAATTCTCTCTGTTAGATCTGATGGTGGATTGTATGAATCCTTTCTTCTTGGTTCACTACTCTTTCCCTTCCCTCTTGCCATTTTCTACACAATGATACGCCAAATTATTTCAGAGTGTATATTTCGATTGTAGGCAACAAGTTTTGCAAACTTTAATTATCATCAATACTTAGATGTTTTGATGTTAATGTTCTTCACATTTTCACTCTTCATTAGTGTTAATGAGTTTGCAACTATATTATGATTTTCACAAAGTTCATATGTGTTCTAGACTTTTAAGATCATCATCAACACATGTTTTGACATCTAACATTATCACACTCAATTTGCAACAATGTCATTTATAACATATGAACAATGTTTCTATGAAAATCTAACCTAGATGTATAATGAACCCTAGAATCATCTAAAGTTAAATTAGTGCATATATAGGCATCATTACAATCGTTTCTAAGTTGTTCTCAAGAACAATTTTGATTGTTTGCATTAATTTGAGTTTTAGTACATTCTAGTTAGGGTTCTTCAAAATACTAGTTCATCATACAAACATAATTGAATGATAGGGAAGCAAGGATTAATCATACCGAAAGTAGGAATTGAGATGGAAGGAATGCATGTTCTTCTGTGTGCGGTCGATCTCCTCGACCGTGCAGAGAGTTTTGGTTATTGAAGTGAGTTTGAGTGGAATGAAAAGTGAGGGTTATATTTAATTTAAAACAGAATCAGACCACGCACGGTCGAAGCACGGTCGACCGTGGTGTTAGCCGTGTGAGGAATTTCCAGAATTTTGAAACGGGATTCTACGGTCTAGTCTGCGGTCAGCCGTGATGCAGCCGTGGATCTCCTGATGACGAATTTCTTCACTTCTTCTTCTCTTGAGCGCATTTTGACGATTCTTAGGTTCTATATAATACTTGAGGACAATTTTATTTTCCTAACATTGAATGATCACATCCTCCCGATGTTTCATAGTCAATAACACGTAATATACTATATATATATATTCGATTATACACATAGTATACACAAAACGCATCAACTTGTATTTAGCATGCAATTCATAGTTTCATTCAAACACACAATCCTAATACAAGTAGACTTCCTTCAACAATCATTTTTAAATCATTTACAATTTTTTTTTTTTTTTGCATTTGTATGAAAAACTTTTTATTAATTCAAAGTCTTTTGAAAAGGTTATTCTCATTAGCATTTTGATCATTGGTTTTGATTGATTTTTAAATTACCCAATCCTTGACTTATCTCTTCCATTGAATTGCTAGTTTGGTCCACTTTTCCCATGCTCTGAATTCTTCTAATAATAGACAATGGACTTTGATTACATAATTTGTATTTGCTAGAGTCGTGACACACATTCATTTCAAGTTTATCTTTTGATAAATCATAAATAGTCATCTTTTCAAGCTTTCTTTTCAAAGTGTTGTTTTCATCAATTAAAACTTTGTTAAGTTGTCTAACTTTGTGTAATTCTTTTTTTACAAGTTTTACTTTGTCACGACTACTATCATACACAAATTTAATAGTCTTGTAATTATCTAACAATTCTTCATAATTAGAAGGATAGAATACATGCACCTCATTGCAATCCATGCTTGAGACATCATCTTCTTTGAAGGGAGATTTAACCTCTTCTTCACTTTGACCATATTGATTTAGATCATTCCAAGAACCCATGAAGCAAAAATCTTCATTTCCATCCAAACCCTTTTCTTGAAAATCACCAAGCTTCTTCAAATTC
Source organism: Rutidosis leptorrhynchoides (assembly GCF_046630445.1). Taxonomy (NCBI): domain Eukaryota; kingdom Viridiplantae; phylum Streptophyta; class Magnoliopsida; order Asterales; family Asteraceae; genus Rutidosis; species Rutidosis leptorrhynchoides. The sequence goes on from NC_092338.1 coordinate 141,591,659, forward strand.
TCTCTTACCCTTTTACCCTTTAAACTCCTAGAGTTTTCTTCTTCTTAAGAGCATAGTGAATCCCAACATTCCTTTGCACTTTCACATGAAATTATCTTCATTCTTCATTCATTAGGAAGAACTTCATGAAGTAGTGAAATAGCATCAAATTGTTTCAAAACATCATTATTTTGAAATGTTGACTTCACTAGTCTTGAACTTGCTTATGGAACAAAGTCTCCTACTTTGATTATTCTCTACAAGTAGTAATCCTTGGATTTGAGATAAGTCTCTGATATCGGCCAAAAAGTCACATTTTTAACCCCAATATCAAGCCCTAAAGCAATAAAGATTCAAACTTTGTCGGCAAAATTATCGCTTTTTTGGTTGATTTTGTAGATTGAGTAATTACGAAGGCGATGCAAAAAAATCAAGTAAAACGGAGCTAAAACGAAGATTTTAGATCCAAAATGGTGAAAGACAAGAAATCAAGTTACGATCCAGTGAATTTCAGCTGACCAGGCAGCCAAACGGCCTGCCTGGCTTGCAAACGGCCTGCCACACAGCCTGATCAAACGGGCACCTTAAACGGGCAAACCTGACAAACGGCCCCTGCAAATGGCCTACCAAACGGCTTGCCAAACGGCCTGCCAGCTGTTTGCAGGCAAAACTTCAAGTCTATTTAAAGGGCTCTCTCCATCCATTTTAACACACATTCAATTTGTAATTCACTTTATATTTTCAAGCCTTTGGTTAGTTTTTAGTAGTAGTTAGCTTAGCTTTTATTTTCCGGAGGAAATCCCGGTGAGTCCCTGCGATCTCGGGCAGATTTCTTCAGCCTTTTCAGGTTTGTATCTGAAACGCTTGTCTTTTGTATTAAACATGTGTTCTTACTTCTTATGTTTAATAATGTGTTCCAATATTACCATGATAGCTTAATTAATCTGTATGTTGCCATGATAGAAGTTTGGGTTAGCGTAATTATGTTAATTTAGTACGATCACTGTCGTAATACTGAACTAGTAAGTCTGATAGATTTGTATGCTAGCATCTTAAGGATTGACCAACCTGGGTTGTGATTAGGACTTGTCCACCTATATGAACTTAGCTACTTCATAGGATTAAGACCCCTGGTTATACTATATCTGAAGATTCTATGAACTCGGTATGGTCGGAGTTCCCGAGAGGCATTTAATGCGCTTTTAGGACACGAAACTTAGGAATTGAGACATGAATGACCTAGTATGCCTATTGACTATTCCGAAGAGACTTCTTAGGAGCTGTTCAGATCTAGTTTGTGCATTCACTGTATGACCCAAGCCTATTGCATGTTCTTGTTTGATTGTTGCGTTAGGATTAAGTCAAATCAACTGTTTAGGTATTTATTAGGTTTCTATCTGCTTTACTTTCAGTATATCAACTGTAATGATGTATAATATTTGAATTGATATGATCTCATTAATATGATGAAATGGTTGTTAGTTTTCATTTAAGGTTTTGCCAACTTAAACCGACGAACTCCTTCCGTTTGTGATCAGTGTTCAATCAACACGGCATGTTGTTATTCAGTTAACCAAACTGATAACAAGGGTTAGAATTAGAGCTCAACTCACTAATAAACCTAGTACTTTACTGAGGATAACTTCCAAGGTATAGCTACCTTTCAATTATACAACCAAGTGACATACTTCTCACTGCTCAAAGAGAACTCCGAGAGTTCAGAGATAAGTAGGTCTGTGTAATTGGCTCATCCAACCAGATCTACATCATTCCAAGCATATTCTTAACATAAGCATAATTACCTTTTCCTAACCCAATACCAATATCTTGGTCAACATTTCCCTGATCTGCAAACTCCGAATATCCTTCCACTTATTTACTTTTTCGCACTTAGGACTTTTAGCTTAAACCAACTACTATCCTTTATCTAGGTAATTTAAATAAAAGACATTTATCCACTTGAATTTCAATTCGTTAATCTATTCAAAAATACGACACTAGGTTAACTTACACCTTCTACACCTTAGAAAGTAAAAGTAAATTTAGGCCCCACATAATATAAATAAACATAACCTCTGTGTGTTACCCTGATCAACTGAATCTGACGTCCTGCGGCCTAACGACATCGCAAGAGTAAAACCTTCCGTTTCGGCCATATCGTAAGTGGTATATCAGGTTTTCTGGCGCCGCTGCCGGGTGAAAGGACCCGTCTAATCCATCTGGATGAATACATTACATTTAGTTACATCGCGAGGTACTTGACCTCTATATGATACATTTTACAAACATTGCATTCATTTTTAATATCAAACTTTCATTTCTTCGAAAATTGACGGCATGAATATCATTTCATAATATATCCAACTATAATTGACTTAATAATAATCTTGATGAACTCGACGACTCGAATGCAACGTCTTTTGAAATATGTCATGAATGACTCCAAGTAATATCCTTAATATGAGCAAATATACTGCGGAAGATTTCTTTCATACCTGAGAATAAACATGCTTTCAAGTGTCAACCAAAAGGTTGGTGAGTTCATTAGTTTAACATAAACGATCATTTTCATCATTTTAATAGACCACAAGATTTTCATTTCTCATAAATACACATCTCATATCAGGGATTTCGCAAACTGCATAGAGATAAAAAAATCATTCATATGGATTGAACACCTGGTAACCGACATTAACAAGATGCATATAGAATATCCCCATCATTCCGGGACACCCATTGAACATGATAATTTCGAAGTACTAAAGCATTCCAAATTCCAGAATGGGGCTTGTTGGGCCCGATAGATCTATCTTTAGGATTCGCGTCAATTAGGGGTGCACTAATTCTCAAAATTAGTGATGTTCCCTAATTCTTAGGCTACCAAGCTAAAAGGGGCATATTCGGCTTCGATCATTCAACCATATAATGTAGTTTCGATTACTTGTATCTATTTCGTAAAACATTTATAAAAATTGCGCATGTATTCTCAGCCCAAAAATATAAAGGGTAAAAAGGCAAATGAAACTCACCTAATGTATTTTGTAGTAAAAATACATATAACTATATTGAACAATGCAGGGTTGGCCTTGGATTCATGAACCTATATCATTTGTACATCTATTAATACATATAGTGTAAATCACAAAATTTCATTTATTATTATGTATTATTTATATATATATATATAGCTATATGGAATTTATGCTAAATTTCATTTTGAAATGTATACTTATATTATATTTTATATTACATTGTATATATATATATATATATATATATATATATATATATATATATATATATATATATATATATATTGATTTTGTGTATATATAATTATAAGGGTTAATATTTATACATTTAGTTATATTAATATACCTATATATCTATATATGTGCTTAGTATTGTATTCATGAAATATCATTAGTTTGTTATATAAAAAATTAATATAACCCTAGTATATGTAATAAGTATATATATAATATACAAAAGATTTATTTGCTAAAATGATAGTTTCACTAGAAATGTAAAAATGATAGTTTTAGTAAAAATAATATTTTTAATGATAGTAGTAGTTTAATAATAATTTTAGTCTTATTAGATATTTTAAGAGATCATATTAACAATAATAAAATCAGTATTATACTAGTAATAATAATGATAGTAATAATATTACTAAAAATTATAAATTGATACTAGTAATACCTAATACTAGTAATAACAATAATAATAATAATAATCCTAATCATAATAATACATATCAATATTAATAATACTAATAATACTAATAATAACACTAATATTACTTATTGATGGTACTTAGTAATAACAATAATATTAGTAATATCAATTATATTAATGATAATAATATTCGTATAATTAATATTAGTAATAATAATAATTTACATCACAACAACGATAATTATTAATAATGATAATATTAATCAATAACAATAACAATAATAATAATAAAGATGATAATAATAATAATAATAATAATAATAATAATAATAATAATAATAATAATAATAATAATAATTATTATTATTATTATAATAATAATAAAAAGTTACAACCTTTGAAGAAAGGCTCAATAAAAAGAACGCCACCGTCGGGACTCGAACCCGAGACCATTCGCTTAACCGCAACACCCCTTAACCAACTGCTCTAGTCTGTTAACCTGCTTATATTCACTTTCTAATTATACTTGATATCTATTTCTGTTTTTCCCTTGTTCTTTCTTCTTCACGGATCATACAACCAGAGAAAGATTCCAACAATTGATTTTAAGAATTTACTTATATTAGAATTTGAAGCTGAAACATATTGTTATGACTAATTATCTTAACAGAAACGAAAAAAAAAATTCAAAACAAACCTGTTGAACCCGTTTAAGAACTCAAACTTGATTTATGAATTCAAGACCATTTTAGCTCACAATTACAACATGAAATAAGTTTTAAACGATCCCTAGAAACTTTTTGTAACACCAATTGAACCTAAAACCCCAAACTGAACTAAAATTTCGCGATGAACAACCAATTTGACTTTTTGGAAATAATGTTTGACTCTCAAATAAGAGCTCCATAGGAAAAATTGAGATTTAAGACTTTGCAGATAGTTTTAATACAAGATTCCTAAGAGAACTGCATTAATAGATTTTAAAATATGACTCGAATTCATTGAATTGACAAAAATAGTAAAGAACAGAGATATCGTGTCTGTTTTTCTTGCATTTTAATTTAATTCTCCTAGTAATTCAAATTGAGTATGCAGAGTGTTATATGGAGTTTAATAGATGTGATTACAGTGTAATTGAATCAATTAGTTTTGTTTCATTGTTGGATTGATTCGACAAGAAATATGCTGTCAGGAAAATAAAATAAAAAACAAAATTGCCTTTAACTGTTATTGTTTGTTATTTAGATAGATGGTATCGACTTGTACTGATTGGGAACGTAAAGCAACCATTGCCAAAGATTGATAAGAATTGATAACAGAATGCGGTTTTATATTCAATATTTATATGGATTTATTTATTTAATTATCTGTATATGTATTTGATTATTTGTATACGTATTTAGTTATCTGTATACGTAATCTATATATATCTGTATAATGTATATCTGGTTATCTGTATATTTATAATAATAATCTTGATATTATATTAATACTATTAATAATTATAATAATAATCATAATAATTCATAATATTAACAATAATATTAATACTTTTAATAATAATATAACAATAATATTACTAACAAGTATATAATAATATTAGTAATGATATTAATAATATTAGTGATACTGATAATATAAAAAATAACTTTTATTAATGATGTTATTATTATTATTATTATTATTATTATTATTTTTTAATAAAATTTATAGTTTTAATAATGATAATTTTACAAGTAATAAATATAACAATAATATTGATCATAATATTGCTAATATTATTTATAATAACCATAATATTAATAATAATAATAATACTATATTCATTTGTATGTATCACATTCGTATCTATAGTTTATATATTTAAATAACACTAGTCTTGATATTAATATTGAAAGTAATAATAATGTTGTTAATATAATATTTATGTTTTAATTTGTAATTACATTTAATATTACAATTTATTAGTTATGTAATAACATATAATTAATATTTAATATTTATACATCATAATATATATATATATATATATATATATATATATATATATATATATATATATATATATATATATCTATATACTAATACTAATAATAACAATCTATTTAATGATATTATTGATAATATCGCTTAATAATAATAATACTAGTAATGATAGTAGTTTTAATATAATAATTATATTCAACTTGTAATTAAGTTTAATATTGTATCATTTATTATATACTATCTATCACTTATATAATTTATTGAATCTTTACTATTTATTATATATATATATATATATATATATATATATATATATATATATATATATATATATATATATATATATATATATATATATATATTACATATTTATTTATACATCGATGTTCGTTAATCGTCGAGAATGGTCGAAGGTCAATGAATACATGAATACAATTCATACTTTTTAAGATTACAGACTTTGCTTATCGTGTCGAAATCTTAATAAGATTAAGTTTAAATTTGGTCGGAAATTTTCGGGTCGTCACAGTACCTACCCGTTAAAGAAATTTCGTCCCGAAATTTGATCGAGGTCGTCATGGCTAACAATAAAAATGTTTTCATGACGAATATGGGTTGATACATAGAGTTTCATCATTATTTATTAATATGAATTAAACGATTCGATTATGTGAAGCGTACGAGTGAAGCTATCACTAAATAGTGAAATGAGATAGACAAATTTCATCATAACTTTTCACTAGTCATGTTTGAATTCCGGAATTCAAGGATTTAAAGATAATCTTCGAAATCTGTATAAGATTTGATTCTTCGGTAATTAAGGAAATTAAGATCTTCTTTGGTTATATACGATAATCTGTTTCGATTGCTCTGTCGGATATTTCACTATAAGTCCACCCTCTTCATTTCCTTTATATTTTAGAGTTCCATACTTTTGTTTTCTCTTCCCGAACTTAAGTCAAGCGAATAATGGTCCAGAATTCGTAGGTATGAAGTTTCGAATGAATAGGACTAATGTTCTAAGAGAGATTGTAATGGCACGATCTTGATTGGTTAAATTTCCAGAATTCAAGAGAAAAGCTAGAACTATCAGGAAAATATATTCTTGATATATTTGGAGATTAGGTATAATGTAAGAGTCGTGTAATATGGTACATGATGATGTTATAATCTGTAAATCATCACGTTCTATAAGAAACTCAACATGACTTACTGTAATATAATCACGTTGATCAAGTGTCATTATATTATACTAATTCATGCATCAATTTCTTTACATTTCTCCAGGATTCATTCATAAATTAAACTTAGATTTTACAGAAGTTTCCAATATAATGAAACACAGGAAGCACGAAGAGGTATATAATTTCGAATGAGAATATTTATGAAAATATCCTCAGAAATATCGAAGATATTTATGATGATATTTTGGAATTTCCAAGTTCGAAGGTTGATGAATAAAAATTTTTCGCAAGATTTTAACATGACTTTGGAGCAAGATATTCTCTATAGATTTCAACGGATCCAGAATTACCTGGATTCTTTGAATATAGGGTATGGTCCTTGTATTTGTCCTAAGTGTCCTTCGTGGTTAGCTCAATCCGTTTTCCAGTTCCAACTTTTCTGAGCTATTCCAACGTACTATTCTTTATCATCAAACTTCCAACGATTAAGGTCGTTTACGGTTGCCTACAGTTTCTGCTGCTTCATTCAGCTTTTTCAAAGTTTTAGAATTGAAGGTCGTAATTCTAGGAGATAATTGTTATATGTATACATATAACTATTGATGTAGAAATGCTACGAGATTCGAAATACTGATTGCTGATTCTTGGTAATTGGTATGGCAATTATTGTTACAGGGTATAGATGAATACACGTTGGGGTTTCAATGAATATAATGATTTTTTGAAAAGTCCAAATTCATTGAAGTTGCCGGTAAGTTTACTGCTAATGTGATGGAATATAAACGGTTCCCCGGTAACGATGACGGTAGGTAAACTTATATATCGAGGTTATAATAAAGTTAATTCGAATGGAAGTCGAAGTTGATTTGCTGAAGCTGTGACAAAATTGGCTAATTTGAAAAAGAGTTGCAATGTTATTCTTGGTTATAACAACGCCAAAAGAGCTAGCACAGATACGTGTTAAACGTTTACTCAGGTTCCGAGAGTTTTCAGGTGCATAACTATATGCATCAATCTTTTCTTCCGTAGATGAAGTGCGGTTGGTTCATTTTCTCGATTGAGGTGTTTTCAAGAATCATGAAAGGTTTGAACGCAGATTGTAATCGTCAAGATACAAATGAGGTTTAGGATGAAATCAAGTGGAAAACTTGAAGGAATGTTTAGTTTCATATGTTATAATCAATATTTTAATTCATTTTAATTGTCCAATGTTATTAGTCCACAGTCGATAGTCCACAGTTAACAGTCCAATAATTCATATATAGTTTAATATATAATATTCGAATTAATTATTACGTATCGTGACCCGTGTACATGTCTCAGACTCGATCACAACTCAAAGTATATATATTATTATAGAATCAACCTCAACCCTGTATAGCGAACTCGATCATTACAGCATATAGAGTGTCTATGGTTATTCTAAATAATATATATAGATGCGTCGATATGATATGTCAAAACCTTGTATACGTGTCCCGATATTTAAAGTGCGTAAAATAAATAACAGAAATTAAATGACGATAAATAAAGTGCGTAAAGTAAATAACAGAAATTAAATGACGATAAATAAAAATGTTATAATTAAATTGCAATATATAAACTGCGATAAATAAAATGTATTCCGTTAGCTAGGAATAGTTAGCTGGAAACAGTTAGCGTGGATTCTTAACAAAATTTTTCTCATATATAATTCGTTTTTTTCTAACAAATTTTATTTTGTCAAATGTTTTCTTCATTATGCCACTTGTTGGATTCTGATAGGTGAAAATCCGAATATGAAATTGAATGAAAATGGTTATTCTGCGGTGAACGGATATGTATATCGGTGGTTGTAAGTAGGATAGTAAATGACTGTTGAATCAGATTTGAAAGAATGTACAGTGTAACTTATTAACATGAAATCTAAATATTCCTCGGGTATTACCTACCCATTAAAATATTTTCACCATTAACAGTTTGTACAAAAGAAATTTTAATTACAATCTTTATGAAAACATATATACATATATATTTTCTTCAGATGTAATCATGGATTTAATGAGTTAATATGATATTAAACTCATTTGATTTTCAGTTTGAGCTAGAATAAATAATCTCTAAAACTTTTAGAAACCACATATTCTTCGCAGAATATTTCTTCAATGAAGTTATGAATTAATACTTCATCGTTCATTGTTGTTGGTACTCCTTGGTATCTATGGTGCGTATGACGTTGATGTTCGTGTGACAGATTGTGAAGTTGAGGTTTGCGATGCGGTTGTTGTTGGTGGTGGTAATGGTACTGTTGGCATTGATTATGGTGGTACTGGTTATGCTGCTGGTACTGCTGCTGGTGTTTGTAATCTTTGCACCATATTCTCCAAAGCCACTACCCGAGCACGAAGATTGTTGAGTTCTTCTATTACACCGGGGTGATTGTCGGTTCAGACGAGCAGATAAATATGATCTAAAATTTGGTATAGTATATAATCGTGACGAGATACTCTGGAAATGAGAGAGAAAATGGTGTTTCAGACAGGTTCGCCGGTAAGTGCTTCAGGTTCTTCGCCAAGGGGGCAATGTGGTGGATGAAAAGGATCACCTTCTTCTTGTCTCCAATGATTGAGGAGGCTACGAACCCAGCCCCAATTCATCCAGAATAGATGATGGCTAATCGGTTGATCCATTCCAGTTACACTGCTTTCAGAGCTAGAGTGAAAATCCATATTGGAATAGTTATCGGAATCCGACGAACTTGAACAGGTTGCGGAATTCATCTTACACGGTTAGGTAAAGGATTTTATGATATGATTTTCGGATATCGGATGATATTCTAATTACATAGAATATCTATGTATAGTACAGAAGATCCCGTAGGTTACGGAGGAAATTAAGGAAACGTGTCAGATAAAGTCTACAGTAACAGATACGCTAAGATCTGAATTTTTATCTCTACACTATTCATGCAATCAATGCAATAAGAAGTGTCTAGACTAAGAATGACAAGCAGGTAATTTCCTAAAGATGATAAGTAGATGATTTTTTGACACGAAATGATAAGCAAAACTTTTGACATGCAGACACGGTCGAAGTTCAGACCCACTAATGCATCTAAAAAACTATCAGTTAGACACACTAATGCAAGACCTGGTTCGCTAAGACCACCGCTCTGATACCAACTGAAAGGACCCGTCCTAATCCATCTGGATGAATACATTACCTTTGGTTCATCGCGAGGTACTTGACCTCTATATGATACATTTTACAAACATTGCATTCGTTTTTAATAGACAAACTTTCATTTCTTTGAAAATTGACGGCATGCATATCATTTCATAATATATCCAACTATAATTGACTTAATAATAATCTTGATGAACTCGACGACTCGAATGCAACGTCTTTTGAAATATGTCATGAATGACTCCAAGTAATATCTCTAATATGAGCAAATGCACTGCGGAAGATTTCTTTCATACATGAGAATAAACATGCTTTCAAGTGTCAACCAAAAGGTTGGTGAGTTCATTAGTTTAACATAAACGATCATTTTCATCATTTTAATAGACCACAAGATTTTCATTTCTCATAAATACACATCTCATATCAGGCATTTTGCAAACTGCATAGAGATAAAAAAATCATTCATATGGATTGAACACCTGGTAACCGACATTAACAAGATGCATATAGAATATCCCCATCATTCCAGGACACCCATCGGACATGATAATTTCGAAGTACTAAAGCATTCCAAATTGCAGAATGGGGCTTGTTGGGCCCGATAGATCTATCTTTAGGATTCGCGTCAATTAGGGGTGCACTAATTCTCAAAATTAGTGATGTTCCCTAATTATTAGGCTGTCAAGCTAAAAGGGGCATATTCAGCTTCGATCATTTAACCATATAATGTAGTTTCGATTACTTGTGTCTATTTCGTAAAACATTTATAAAAATTGCGCATGTATTCTCAGTCCAAAAATATAAAGGGTAAAAAGGCAAATGAAACTCACCTAATGTATTTTGTAGTAAAAATACATATGACTATATTGAACAATGCAGGGTTGGCCTTGGATTCATGAACCTATATCATTTGTACATCTATTTGAAATGTCCCGTTCTTATTGATTAAAAACGTTCCATATTAATTGATTTCGTTGCGAGGTTTTGACCTCTATATGAGACGTTTTTCAAAGACTGCATTCATTTTTAAAACAAACCATAACCTTTATTTCATAAATAAAGGTTTAAAAAGCTTTACGTAGATTATCAAATAATAATCTAAAATATCCTGTTTACACACGACCATTACATAATGGTTTACAATACAAATATGTTACATCGAAATCAGTTTCTTGAATGCAGTTTTTACACAATATTATACAAACATGGACTCCAAATCTTGTCCTTATTTTAGTATGCAACAGCGGAAGCTCTTAGTATTCACCTGAGAATAAACATGCTTTAAACGTCAACAAAAATGTTGGTGAGTTATAGGTTTAACCTATATATATCAAATCGTAACAATAGACCACAAGATTTCATATTTCAATACACATCCCATACATAGAGATAAAAATCATTCATATGGTGAACACCTGGTAACCAACATTAACAAGATGCATATTTAAGAATATCCCCATCATTCCGGGACACCCTTCGGATATGATATAAATTTCGAAGTACTAAAGCATCCGGTACTTTGGATGGGGTTTGTTAGGCCCAATAGATCTATCTTTAGGATTCGCGTCAATTAGGGTGTCTGTTCCCTAATTCTTAGATTACCAGACTTAATAAAAAGGGGCATATTAGATTTCAATAATTCAACCATAGAATGTAGTTTCACGTACTTGTGTCTATTTTGTAAATCATTTATAAAACCTGCATGTATTCTCATCCCAAAAATATTAGATTTTAAAAGTGGACCATAACTCACTTTCACAGATTTTTACTTCGTCGGGAAGTAAGACTTGGCCACTGGTTGATTCACGAACCTATAACAATATATACATATATATCAAAGTATGTTCAAAATATATTTACAACACTTTTAATATATTTTGATGTTTTAAGTTTATTAAGTCAGCTGTCCTCGTTAGTAACCTACAACTAGTTGTCCACAGTTAGATGTACAGAAATAAATCGATAAATATTATCTTGAATCAATCCACGACCCAGTGTATACGTATCTCAGTATTGATCACAACTCAAACTATATATATTTTGGAATCAACCTCAACCCTGTATAGCTAACTCCAACATTCACATATAGAGTGTCTATGGTTGTTCCGAAATATATATAGATGTGTCGACATGATAGGTCGAAACATTGTATACGTGTCTATGGTATCTCAAGATTACATAATATACAATACAAGTTGATTAAGTTATGGTTGGAATAGATTTGTTACCAATTTTCACGTAGCTAAAATGAGAAAAATTATCCAATCTTGTTTTACCCATAACTTCTTCATTTTAAATCCGTTTTGAGTGAATCAAATTGCTATGGTTTCATATTGAACTCTATTTTATGAATCTAAATAGAAAAAATATAGGTTTATAGTCGGAAAAATAAGTTACAAGTCATTTTTGTAAAGGTAATCATTTCAGTCGAAAGAACGACGTCTAGATGACCATTTTAGAAAACATACTTCCACTTTGAGTTTAACCATAATTTTTGGATATAGTTTCATGTTCATAATAAAAATCATTTTTCCCAGAATAACAACTTTTAAATCAAAGTTTATCATAGTTTTTAATTAACTAACCCAAAACAACCCGCGGTGTTACTACGACGGCGTAAATCCGGTTTTACGGTGTTTTTCGTGTTTCCAGGTTTTAAATCATTAAGTTAGCATATCATATAGATATAGAACATGTGTTTAGTTGATTTTAAAAGTCAAGCTAGAAGGATTAACTTTTATTTGCGAACAAGTTTAGAATTAACTAAACTATGTTCTAGTGATTACAAGTTTAAACCTTCGAATAAGATAGCTTTATATGTATGAATAGAATGATGTTATGAACATAATTACTACCTCAAGTTCCTTGGATAAACCTACTGAAAATGAGAAAAATAGATCTAGCTTCAAAGGATCCTTGGATGGCTTGAAAGTTCTTGAAGCAGAATCATGACACGAAAACAATTTCAAGTAAGATTTTCACTCGAAATAAGATTGTTATAGTTATAGAAATTGAATTAAAGTTTGAATATGATTATTACCTTGTATTAGAAAGATAACCTACTGTAAGTAACAAAGGTTTCTTGATCTTAGATGATTACTTGGAATGGATTTAGAAAACTTGAAAGTAAACTTGCAATCTTGGAAGTATTCTTGATTTTATGAAACTAGAACTTTTGGAATTTATGAAGAACACTTAGAACTTGAAAATAGAACTTGAGAGAGATCAATTAGATGAAGAAAATTGAAGAATGAAAGTGTTTGTAGGTGTTTTTGGTCGTTGGTGTATGGATTAGATATAAAGGATATGTAATTTTGTTTTCATGTAAATAAGTCATGAATGATTAC